>NC_133658.1:322006263-322609388 GCF_037893015.1 Macrotis lagotis | reverse complement strand
AGAAGGTTTCAACTACAGTATTCTTTCCTGTTCTTCCTCTCAATTTTATTAGCCATTTGATACATATAAATTTACAGTAGAACTAAAATAATAAGACTAACATTTTATGGAAGTACTAGAACCAATGCATCTAACTGAAAAAAATTCATTTTAGGGATAGACCTGCTCTTTGCTACCTCACCTTGTTGTATATTACTTAGTTTTGGTTTTAAGGGAAGAAATTTTTTTCTTTACATTCACTCTGAGTTAAATATAATCTTAGAATCCCAGCAGCTTAAATTGTTTTTTAAATTTCTATAATGTTCTCTTATTCTCTGTGAAGCTCTCATTAAAATAATTTAGGAAACATACCCTGACTTTTGTTCCTGACACCTAATTAATCTATTTTTCTCACCCTCTGAGCTCTTTACTAGCACAGGGATTGTTGCAGATGGTAGGCATATAATAATGGTTTATTGAATTGAATAAGTAATTACAAGGTATGGTGAGGAAGAAGAAAATATATAAACACACAATTTCATAAAATATGAACTGACCAAATTAGGGGAAATATCCTGTAAGCTTATATAGTCAAAACTATTTATATTTTATAATTCTGTTCCATTGCTGTATTTTTCTATTGCTTTAGTACCAGATAGTTTTGATTATTATTGTTTTTCTAAATGTAATACAATATATTATTCATTAACTTCTTTTTAATGGTTTCCTTTGATAACTTTTTCTTTTTGTGCTTCCATGTAAAATTTTGTTGTTGTTTTTAACTCTTTTTTTAAAGGTGATTAATTGATATTTAGTATTAGCATTATTGATAGTATGTTAGTGAGGGAACCTAGCAACTTAACTGGAATTCAAGGAAGTTAAGTGGCTTTTCTGTGATCACAGAGGTAGGTATATGTCAGAGATGATTTTTTATTCCAGTTCTTGATTCTAAGTATAGCATTCTATCAATTATGTCACACTACCTTTCTTGATATTATATTACAGTTATATATTAATGAGAAATCATGACATTTTTGCTATACAACATTATTCTAACCATTTCAGAGGCCATCTCTCCAGTTAATATTTTTCCTTATTTATTTTTGTCACACAGTTTGAAAACTCTTTATAGAGGTCAAAATTCTCTTTATGGAGGTCTGTGTCTTAGTAGATTAATGCCATAAAGTTGATGTCTTTCATTATTATAAAGAATATTTTTCTTCCTGTAATTTTTCTTTTTCTTAGTGATAAAATGCAGTGATAAAAATGCTGTTGAGTTTTGTTGATTTATCTTATACCCCTCCTATTTAATAAAGTTATGAGTATCTTCTGAAACTAATTAATTAGTCCTAATTCTGATTAACTTCTAACATCAAATGAAATCAAGTACATGTCAGTTTTTTGAATTTTTTAAATATATAACCATATTATTTGGAAATAAAGATAGCTTATTCATTACAAAGATATTCTGTAATTTGTTTTCATGCCTTATTGCTATAGCTTGCATTTTTGAAATTATGATGAATATTAATGTTGAAAGTGAACAAACCTGTTTTGGGTGGGAATGTTTATGTTTCTCTATTACATATAATGTAGTTTTAAATAAATACTATATGAAATCATATTTTGCTATTCCAATGGATGCATTTATCTCATCATTCAACAAGGATTTTTATGCACCTATAATGTGCAAGAGTATTAGGACAATACAAAGTTTATGTAAGACACAGTAACGGGCTTTCATGATCTTTCCAGTTCAGTAAAGAGTTGACACAAATATGGATATTATATATTATTATATTATATTATTATATATTATATGGTATATAGATAACTATAATATTACAACATTACATGATAAATACTCTTAAGGAATTGTGAATAAAATCCTATATAAGGTCTGAGATAAGTATTATCATTTGGGGAGTAATGAGAGAAAGCTTCAAGGAAATCTTTGAGTTGAGTTTTAAGGAGTTTAGGTTAACAGAGGGATGGCATTGAAGGCATAGAAAACAGGAAACAAAGGTATGGAAGTAAGACATTTTGAAGACAGAGTAGCCCAGTTTTATTAGAGTATAGAGAATGAACATAAGAGAAAAGGTTGGAAAAGTAAAGTCATTAAGAATCAAATAAAAGGATTATGAAGTGGCACTGAAGGTCCAGTTGAAATTAAATTACTAGTGGATAAAGTTTAGGGCAGCTAGGTGGCACAGTAATCATTTTGAAAAATGATGTCTAGACTGCTTTTTTGGTCATGACTTCCAGGTAACCTAACAATTCTTAAATTATCTCTCCTGGATATATTTTACAGGACAGCTATTTTTTTCAATGAGATATTTCATATTTTTCTATTTTGATTTTTGATTTTATTTTATTTTTTTCTTGTTCATAAAATCACTAACTTGCTCATATTGTTTCTGTCTCATAAAATCACTAACTTTCATTTGCCTGGTTACTTAAGAAATCTTAAGGATTCCTAAGAAATCATTTTCCTCATTGAACTTTTATACTTCTTTTTCCTTTTGGCCAATTCTACTTTTTAAGGAATTATTTTCTTCAATGAGTTTTTGTTCCTCTTTTTCCAATTGGTCACTACTGCTTTTCAAGATTTTCATCTCTTCATTGGATTATTGAGCCTTTTCTTTTTGAATCATTTGGCCTTTGTTGTTTTTTAGTCTTTTTTTCAGTATTTTTTGGTGTTTCCTTTACCAAGTGTTGACTTTTTCATGATTTTATTTGCATCATTCTCTTCCCAATGTTTCTCCTATTTGATTTTCAAAATCCTTCTTAAACTCTTCCATGGTCTGAGCAATTCATATTTTTCCTCTGAGCTTTCTGATATAGCAGTTTTGACTAATGCTTCCAGACTAGAGGACAAGTTTCAGATTTTTTCATGCATCTATTTTTCAAGATAATTCTGGAGCCCTGTTTTTGATTCTTTTCACATGGTCTGATCTAGAAAGGTGTTTACTAATCTTCTGGTCCTCAAAGGACCCAAACACTCTTTTCCACCCTGGAACTGCGACCAGTGACCCCATTCCCTATGGTCACAAATTCTGGCATACTCCTTGTCCCCTGGCTTCTCCTTACCCAGGACAATGACCCAGCTCCAAATATGGACAATGCAGTAGAGTTCTGTGTCAGCAAAGGGACCTATTTAGTTCCTTCTGACAAGTTGTCTGACCCTCTTACAGTCTTTTGGCTAAAAGATCCAAAATCTGCCACTGATTCAGTTGCATCCAAAGCCTACCATATTGAACTGTGTTACACTCTCCCCCTGATGCAGCAAACCTTTTCTGCCAATCTTCTAAGTTGACTTGGACTGGAAAATTGTTTCACCTCATCCTTCTGTGGGTTATGCAGCTCCAGAATTTGTTTTGAAGTATTATTTAAAGTTGTTCAGCATTTTTCTCTCAGGTTTTGGTTGTAGCTATTTCCAAATTATCTTCTTCTGAATTCATGTCTTTTTTATGGTAAAGCTCTTTTTTGCTCTCTACTCATTTTCCAGCCTAATTCTTAACTTTGAATTTTATATTAAAGTTGGATTTTATGCAAGCTTTAGGCTTTTATCATGCTATTGTTTTCTGAACTAGACTGCACGTTCTTGGTGCTTCAAAGTGGTGTGATGCAGGGAGAGGTATGATCACTACTCCCCTTGTCTGCACTCTTGTCTTTACCCTAAGCACTAGTGCTTCTCTCAGCCCTGGAACTGAGACCCAGAATTGCCCAGTGTCAACAATAGATCCCCTTTAACCCCTTTCTGAGCAATTGGTTGATCCCTTTACTGTCTCTGGGCTGATTGTTTTTGAATTGGACAGGCCTCCATCCCGTTGTCACAGACCTCTTTAGCAGACCTCCTAAGTTTTCTTAGATCAGAAAAAAAGTCTCAGACCTTTTGTTGGCAAAATTTGAGTTGAGGCAGTAAAATCATTTTAGAAAGCAACTTGTAATTATGTAAATAAAGTAACTAAAATATCCATACACTTTGATCCAAAGATTCCATTTCTCATTGAGATTCCTCAAGGAGACCAATGATAAGAAGAAAGTCCCCATATAATATAAATATTGGTATGATAGCTGATGATAGCTGAGCACTGGGAGCAGAGTTGATGCCCATAGCTGGGGAAATGTCTAAATAAACTGGTACATGAATGCATTAGAATATTACTAAGCTATACAAAATGATGAATGTGATGAATATAGAGAAGCATGTAAAGATCCATATGAACTGATGCAGAGTGAAGCCTTAGACCCAAGAAAACTATATACAATGACTAAAATGAATGTTGCAAAATTATAAAGAACAAGCATGGTTAAAAGGAAGCCAGTGCACCTCACTCATCTGAAGAGGTAGGAGGGCCACAAGTGTTTACATTTACATATTTTAAGACTTTTTTTGACATGTTGAACAGTTCTGATTTTTTCTTTTTTTTGCCTTTAAAATAGTATTTATTAAATGGGATGGTTCTCAGAAGGGAGGAGTATGGAGGAATAGTAGGAGAAATTATTTAAAACAAAAAAAATTCTTTTTGATAAGGAATGACAAAGGAAGAGAAATCTAGAAATATAAGAAAGCAATAAAATTTATTTTTAAATAAATTTTATTGATATTTTTGTTTCTTATATATCATAGTATATATATATTTTTCCTTTTTTTCCTTCTCCCCTCCCAGCACTGAGAATCATCCCACATGAAAAACCAGTGTATTTTTTAGAGAGAGGAAAAAAAAAGAAATTCAGCATATCTGATTGATATATCAAAGAAATTTGGAAATATGTGTGATAACACCTATGGCCCCCCTTCTTCCACAAAGGGGTATAGGGAGTCTCTTCTCACATCTCTACATTTGAGTCCTTACAAGATCTCTATAGTTGTTATATTTACATTTGATTTTTTTTTTGGTATGTTGCTGTTCTTTCCATTTACATTGCTGTAGTTACTGTGTATATTGTTTACTTGGCTCTCCTTACTTTACTTTGTATCAATCCATATTTATCTTTCCATTGTTTAATATATTCATCACAATCATACTCGTCATTTCTTGTTGTTTTTCATTCATTTTCGGTCATGTTAGACTCTGTGATGCCATTTGAGATTTTTCTTGGCAAAGATAATGGAGTGTTTTGCTATTTCCTTCTCCAGCTCATTTTACAGATGAGGAACTGAGGTAAACCGGGTTAAGTGACCCAGGGTCGTACAGCTGGCCAGATTTATATTCAAGTGTTCCTGACCCCAGATTCAGTGTTCTATCTTCTGAACTATCTAACTACCCACTCATCATTTCTCACAGCACATTAATATTTCACACAATTTGTTTAGCCATTCCCCAATTGATGGGCATCTACTTTATTTCCAATTCTTAGCTATCACAAAAAGTGTTACTATAAATATTTTGGCATATATAGGACTTCCCCCCCCCCCTTATTGATGACTTTCTTGGAATATAAACACAATAATACTATCTGTGATTTAAAGAGTATGGACATTTTGGTTACTTTATTTTCAAACTTCCAAATTTCTTTCCAAAGTGGCATAATTACTTCATAGTTCCACCAACAATGTATTAGTATGCCTTCCATAGCTCCTCCAACATTGAGTGTTGCCACTTTTTTGACATTTTTGCTAATTTGCAGAGGATGAGGTAAAAATCTCAGAGCTGTTTATTTTTCTTATTATTTTTATTTCTTATTATTAGTAATTTTTCATATGTTGTGAATACTATGCAGTATTTCGAAAAACTGCATATTCATGTCTTTTGACCACTTGTCTATTGGGGAATGGCTGTTAGTCATATATAAATATTATTTACATATACCTTAAACACTCAACCCTTATCAGAAAAATTTGATAAAATTTAGTTTCCCATTCCACTTTCTTCTTACTCTAAAAATATATTAGTGATGGCTGTGTAGAAACTTTCCAAGTAAAATTATCTATTTAATCTTTTTTAATTGCCTTCATGTCTTTTTTAGTTAAGAATATATCTTACTTATAGTTGTGAGGATGTTTCTCTAATTTTTTCATAGTGTGATCTTTTATATTAAGGTCAAATCCATTTAGAATATATCATGGCCTAAGATATTGGCCTAAGCCTAATTTCTTTCAGACTGCTTTTCAGTTTCAAAGCAGTTTTTAATCAACTAGGGAGTTTTTCTCTAATAAATTATATTTTCCACTTTATCAAACAATGAATTATTGCATTTTTTGTTTCTGATTCTTCCTCATCAAGTCTGTTCCATGAATATATTTTTCTATTCTTTAACAAATACTAAGTGTTTTTGATGACTCCTGCTTCCTAATTTAATTTTTGAGGTCTGGAAGAACAATTCTGTTTTTGTGCTTTTTTCTTTTCATCATTTCCCTTGATATTCTAGATCTTTTGTTTTTCCATATGAATTTTATTATTATTTTATCAAACTCTGTAAAGTATCCTCTTGGTAATTTGATTGGTAAAGATGAAAATGTAAATGTAAATGTAAAAAATGATAGTAATTTTTATATTATTGGAATGGCCTAGCTATGAATACTGAATATTTTTGAAGATATTTAGATTGTTCTTTATTTCTTCAAGGTGCACTTTGCAATTGAATCTTTACAAGTCTTATGTGTGCTTCAGTAGGTTTATTCTCAGAAATTTCATGTTTTGTAGTTATTTGGAATGGATTTCCCACCCCAGAGTGCAGTTATAAAAGATAACAGATTTATTAGAAGGTCCTTACAATGCATTTAGGATTTAGGAAGTTAGAGACTATAAGATAAAGAGTTAAAGTTCATCAATCCCATAAAGATCATAAGATTAAGAGAGTTAAAGTTCTTCAAGTTAGAGACTGTTAGAAATAAATCTTTAAAAGAAGAACAAAGCCTCTAGGATGAATGAAGTAACGTAAAAATTTCATACATTCCTGCAGGAAGGGGTGCATGTCATCACAGATAGACATACACACACAAAAGCAGAAAACACATAACTTTTCTCTCTGCCCTTGAAACTCCAGTTCCCTCTCTCAGGCTCTCTGGCTGGGAATTAGGTAATTCCCAATTTTTGGTGCACTTCTTATATGTTATTCCTTGATATGTCCCCCCTCATCCTGGTTATACCTCCATATATATCAAATGTTATTATAATTAATCTTAGGCTCCTCCTGGGGTGGAGAAGTTAATGTGTATAAGCTTATTAAGCATACTTAGAATAATGAACCCCAGTACCTCCAAGTCACCCTACTTCTACAGTAACTTCTTGACTTAGACAACCATCTACTTGTCTACTTGGTATTGCTCAATCAGGATGCAGTTATATGGATTAGCTACCTCCTTTGTATTTTACTAACCAAGTCCTTCCTTTTATGGAAAAACAAAATATTTCATTTCTTTCAGAGACCATAAGATTAAGAAAGTTAAAATTCTTTAAAGTTAAGGACCATAAGAGGGAGAGAGTTAAAAGTTCTTTAAAGGCCAGTGGTTTGGGCACAGCAGCCAAACTAGGAGGACCATTGGTTGATTAACTGGACTCTGAGAGGTAAGAAAGAGCAAGAAACAGTCTAGTTTGAATGGGATAAAGTCTGCCATTTCTTCATGAAAAAATTATGCTTTAAAATGAGCTATAGAATTATGTCTCTCCTGTCATCCCTTCCCCACAAACCACTCCTGATATAACATGATGCCTGGAATGGAATGAACAAGCTGACCTTGCTCCTTTATCTACTCAGTCCAGAGGTCCATACATTCCTCAGAGCAGGAGGAAAAAACATGTCTTTTGTATGAATTATGTGCTTTTCTTTAAAATTAGCTTATGCACTTAGATTGTAAAGACCACATTCTTAGCTAATAAGGATGGGTCAGTGGGGGAGGGGGTTGTGTTAGAAATCGTATATATTGCTTCTACTGCTTGTACTCAATGCCTCCCTTTATGCATGGTGGAGGTGACGTCTGCATCTCATGAGAATCGAATAAACTCTGCTCTTCATACCTTGAGAAATCTCCAAAATTTACTGTTACCACACAGGTTCCTCCTTAAACACCCCTCAGGATCCATAGGAGGGGTGGTCCCATCTTGCATTGGATAGATTGCTGTAGGAGGTGTGGCTGTAGGATGAACCCCTACTTTTTTTAATGTGACATCCAAGTGTAATTTAGCACCTAATAGCCCACTGGTGAGCAAGGCCAGGGTCAAAATAAAATCAAGTGCAAAAAAGATTATAAAATGTGTTTCCAATTACAATATTCCTCATAATTCTCAGTCTTTCCCCCATCCAAGTCCTTGCTTGCTTTGGAGCTTTAAAAGACTCTTGGAGTCCAAAAGGCACTAGAATCATCCTGGATACACAGAAAGGCTGTGTTTGAAGAGAGACCCTGGTACTCCAGTGTCAACATCCTCAGCTCCCAAATACCAGAGGGCAGATATGTGGTTCAGTGGATAGGGCCCTGAATCTAGAGTCAGAAAGATCTGGGTTCAAATCTGATCTCAGACACAAACTGTCTGACCCTGGGCAAATCACTTTACTTCAGTATGCCTCAGTTGCCTCAACTGTAAAATGGGGATACGAACTATTTATACAGTGCCTATGGAAGTGTCTAGTATTTAACAGAAGCTATAGAAATGCTTATTTCCTCCCTCTCCTCAGGCAACACCATCTCTTAGATGCAAACAGCTGTTTTCTAGGAGGGGGAACTGTTAGCAGGAGCAAAAACTCTCCATAGTTGCAATGTATTCCTAAGAACAAATTCAAGGACCCCTAGTACAGGGACTGCCACAGAGTGTTTACTAAGACTTGTTGACTGACATGAATGGATCAAGTGACTGTTTGATATAAGTAAGCAAAGGCAAAACATACTTTCTCTTAGTTCAAACTGTCTGGACGTCTCATTAAACACCTACCTGGGCATAGCTAAGCTGCTGTTATGTCTGTTGGCCATTGCCAGATCTTAGACATACTTCCTGCCTTTGGGTTCTAGTTATATTGGCCTAGTGGCTCTGGGAGCTTATTCCTTTGGCTTACATAACCCACTATTTGTTCTGGCACTGCACCAACTTTGTAGTTGCTGCTGTAGATCACAAACATGCTGTAGAGGGCTCTTTGCTAGATCTGATTATGAGGCCACCCCCAGCCCTTGCCAGGGTACTGTCTTGGCTGTTAAGGCAGTGGAAGACACAAGCTTCTCAAGCTCAGATTCAGGCAAACTAAAATAGTAGGAAAGAGGGATCTGAAAGGGCAGAGGGATATTTAGATGAGTTTCAGTTGTATGCATACAAGATTCTGATGCATGATACGGCCATGAAAATCAGGAAAAACAAAACAATTTTTTATGGTGATCCACAAATCTTACCTTGAGTTAGTTCATAAGACAACTTAAAATTTGTCCTTACTCAAAATGCAAGGGGAAGTACAGTAAATCAACACAGGACTCTTACAGCCCAGGTCAAAGAATGATAAATGTATGGATGAGTCATATAGCAAGGATTAGAAACAAACTGGCATCTGACTTAACAGATGGGATCCAAGAGAACCACAAATTGTGGAGACTAGAAAGCCAGAAGTTCAGCAAGACAAGTTGATGATCTGGGTATTGGAATAAATCCTTTCTTACCTGACTGCATTACTCTGGGACTTGACTTCACCATGCCCTAAAAAGTTCATTATTGGGAATACATTATCCTGCAAGATTCCATCAGCCTTTGCACTGCACCTTCTGTTCCTGACCAGAAGGTAGGGCCACAAGTGCTAAAATATCTAGCTACAAAGTGTCTGAGGCAGGATTTAAACCTAGAAAGCAAGTCTTCCTGGCTCCAGGCCTGGCACTCTATCCACTGTGCCACCCAGCTGCCCACCTAGCACATGGTAGACACTACATAGAAAGAACTGGAAAAGCAGGGATTCATGAATCTGTGTTCAAACCATAATCTTCAAGAATAGATTTGAATCTAGAATAAACAATTTGAATTCTGAATAAACAAAATTTGAATCTAGAATAAACAAAATTTAGTCTCCTTATTTTAAGACAAAACTGAGGGGCAGCTCAGTGACAGAGGATAGAACTATTGGCTTTGGAGACCAGAGGACCTGAGGTCAAATCTGGTTTATAACATACCAGCTATATGCTCTTGGGCTAGTCACTTAACCCAAATTTCTAAAAAATAAAATCAGAGGGGAAAAAATTTTGGAAAGAGAATGTAAGCCCAAGATCTCTTGGAATAAGTGTCACCTCTCTCTCCTGCCCAAAGTCCCCCTCCCACCACTGGATGTGCACCCATAACCCTTATCCAGAGGGTGCTGTGGAGATGGGGCCAGTCATGCCTACCAAGTGCCAACCAGGGGGAATGGGGGGGGGGGGAGCCTAGCTGAAGCAACAAGGTGCCCCGAGGGAACAGACAAAGGTCAAAAGGCCAGGATGGGACAAACCACTTCCACCACCTCTCCTCTGACCCTGATGGAAAAAATCCAGGATCCTGAGCCCACACACTGCAGAAGGCGAAGCACTGGTTACTCTCGGCTCCCACAGTGGCCAATGCTGCAAATCAATCACCATGTTGATGCAATTTGGTTACATAATTGCTTCTGCAGTTGCTGCAGTCCCCATATTTGAATAACTAGAAATTTCTCATCAGCAGTGTCCTTGGTTATCAAATAGTATAGTATCAGAATTAGATTTTTCAATGAAAACTATTAAATAAGATCCATTACCAATTATCCACTTTACTGCTGCATCTTAAGACTATGGGATGATAGGAAGCTCTTGTGTTGTCTATTAGAACTGGAGGGTCCTGTTAGCTGTCTTACTTTTCTGTAAGCACAGTGCTTTTGTAATAAATGTTTTTTCAGTCATTCACTTATGGTTTACCATTTGCTTTTCCTATAAAAACAGTAGAAAGTGCAAATGTTATCCCCATTTTCCAGATGGAGATTGGATATATTTCACACCACTGTCCCTGAAAGAGAAAATAATTGACACCCTCCTTTCTCAAGAGAGTGACTCAGATCTTGAGGTGCTGGATGCTTGGCTCACAATGGACTTGAACTCCAATGAATAAGGAGACAGTTTTACTTGAAAGAGGAAAGAAAAATTTAATAAGAAATTTGCAACAACATGGACTTTAAGGGAATTTTCCAGCTCAATACAAACAAGAATTCAAAAGATAATTCTTAACAATAACCTTTTTAAGACTACAGCACTCCTGCAAAAATGAATTCTATTCCCTTTATAGGGCCCAGATGAACTTCTTACCCTTAAACCAATGAGAGGGAGGCAGGAGGTAGGAAAGGGAAAGAGGTAAAGAACCATAGGGAAGGAAGGACAGGGACAACGGGTGAGAGAAAAAAGGTCAAAGAACATGAGAGAGCTGGTGCATTGTCGTCCTCTTATGGAGCAGGAAGGGGACAGAGGAAGAAGCCCGCTCATGCTGACCAGGAAGGGAAAGGCCAAGAGGCCAAAGGGAAAGGCCAAGAGGCTGAGGAGAAATCCTCGGCATCCTTTAGTCCTTCCAGCTACTCCCATCTTAGTCAAGAATCATTCAACAAGCATTTATTAAGTGCTCACTCTGTTTCAGCACTACACTTAGGGAGAGGGATACAAAACCCGAATTTAAAGAGTTCCTACCCCATGGAGCTTATATTCTAATGGGAAGATAATATGGATACATACAGGTATTTTCGCTTCCTTCCTTCTTCCTACATCATCTTCAGCCTGTTCATCAACTGTTTCTGAGGGTTAAAGGCAATTCCCCCCCCCCAAAAAAAACCCCATACCTTCTGCAATTTAATGTCTACAGTGGAAGAAGGCAGGGGTTTGACAATTCCTTATAAAGGATCAGTCAATTTGTGTCTGTATGTTTAATGAATTTATTTTTCTGCAACAAGTTGATACTGGAATGAGCAACTGGAATTAGGATTCCTCCTGTTCCAAACCTTCAAATTCTTGGCAAAAGAAAAAGTGGTGTTCAAAGCCGGAAGGGGGTAAACAAGGAAGGAAGTTGAGAAGGGGTCTTGGTTTCTATTTCCCAAATTTTTCCAAGCTCAGTCTTTTTAGTAGCTCTTCTTCATTAGGAGAAAGGAGATGAGAGCTGTGGGGCTACTTAGGCCAGGGACTACAGGTCAGGGGGAAGTGTCCAGGTGGGGTCCTGGGGGCCCAAAACGCTCCATAGTCTGTAGCACCAGAGTCAGGTAGTCCAGGAAGGTGGTGACAGAGACTCGGAAGAATCGTGCTTCTTCTGCTCTCCAGTGGAGAACCAATTTGTTCCCAATGACAGTTAACTCACGCTGAACACCATTCCGGCGAGGCTCAGGATCTGGGTCCAAAGAGCGGCATGCAATCTCTGCTTCCATTGGGGATGGGAAGGGAACTGAGAGAGAGAAGTCATAGAAGCCATGATCATTGTTATCCGCTGTGATGTTGCTGTCTCCCCCAGGGCCTGCATGATGTGGCCTTTGGATAGATGCCTCCATGTTTGAAAGTCCAAACCTGTTAGTGACAGAAAGTTGCTTCTTCAGTCAAGTAAAATAACCCAGACCTTTTCCCCCAGAGAAAAGAAAGTGGACATTGAGTTAGAAAGAGAATGACTGATGAACCCAGGAATGTGGCATCTACAATCAAAGCAATTCTACCATACCCTGTACAAATTTGACCTACCAACTGCTGAATTCAAAAGTACCAAGGGACCTTAGATTTCTGCATTTATAAAAGTTTCTATCTTCCTTTGTCAACTTAAGAATAAACAATTGGAGGCAGCTAGGTGGCGCAGTAGATAGAGCACTGGCCCTGGAGTCAGGAGTACCTAAGTTCAAATCCTGCCTCAGACAGTTTCTAATCACCTAGCTGTGTGGCTTTGGGCAAGCCACTTAACCTCTTTGCCTTGTAAAAACCTAACAAAATAAAAAAAAGAATAAACAATTGAATCCAATTACCAAGGGCTATAATTTGTACAGAGTGATTGCAAGGGTTGCAGTTAGGTGTGTGACTTTATTTTCCCGAATGAGACACTGCTGGGGACACCATCTGCTGAGGTCACACAGTCAAAAAGGTTCAGGGATAAGACTGGAGCTTGGCTTGGGGTTTAGCCACTCTACTGTACTGCCTCAGGGTACACCTACAGGAGCAGCCTCCTTTAAGCTGGGGACCTCTTAGAACCAGAATATATCCACAGCCTGAGAATCCAGGAACAAAGCACTGATCCATGGTTTTCTTTTCTCAAACAACTTTTTAAACCATCTCTTTGTCTGAGTGGATTAGAGAACAATGACCCTTTAGGGTCAGCAAATTGGCAGAAACTATGAAGTTGAGCTGATTTGAAAAATAAACAGCACTGAAGTTTCAGAGTTGATTGGCAGCTTTTGATGTTGGCTGAAAAGTTATTAAAGCTTATACATATTGTGCCCACTCCCACCCCCTTTGAAATGCAAACTCCTTTTTTTCTGTGTAACCCTAGTGCCTCTCACAGAGCTAACACATAGATGACTAATAAATATGTGTTGACTGTGAGAGATTATGGAGAGTTTTGCAAATTTACTTATCAGGAAGAGTCTGTTTATGCAAAGTTCTTTATCAACTGGGAACCAAAGGATGTCATAAATCCATTCTTTCTGCATTCTTCTGTTTGCATTTTTATGCTTTCAAAATTGTTTCAAAATTATTATGAATTTGTTGAAAGGAGTCCCATACCTGACAAATCTTAGGTAAGATCCTAAATCATTCAGTGTCTCAGAAAGCTGAGATCTGTACTGCAGAAGTTTCTGCATTGGAAGTCCCTATACAAATAAAATCCCAGGTCCAGTCCATAAATGAATTTGATAGGGTGGAAATTACTATGAATCCTAGGGTCAAAGATTTAGAGCTGAAAGAAACTTAAAGACTATATAGTTCAAATGTTACTTCTGATCCTGTCCACCTGTTACTAAATCTCCCTGGGTCTAAAATAAATGAAGGGAGTTGTAGGGAATTCATAGGGTAAACTGCACCAGAACAATTTATTTATAAGAACATTATTAACATAAAGAAATTTGAAAGGTTTGAAAACTCTTGATCAATACAATATCCAATTACTGAAGATATAGTATCCAACTTCTGGAAGCAAGGTGATGGACTCAAGATGCAGATTTCAGACAAGGATAAAATGTGGGAAGAATTCATTTTGCTTGAGATATTTGTTACAAGGCTTTATCTTTTGTTTCCTCTCCTTCTAAAGCCCTCCATGAAGGATGTGAAGTGGGAAATAGAAAATAAAAAAAGGGAGGGAGGGAAGGAGGGGAAATAGAATCATTGAGGCAATTTCCTTAAAAATGCAAATAAGTAAACAGGTCAGAAAAGAGGCACAGACAAGCAAAGGTAACTTTGAATGTTACAGTTTGGTCTTACATTACTTCAAAGAAAAGCAAATTATACTACAATAACTATAATATACTATAGTATAATATATATAGTATATAATATATACTATAATAACTATCTGAAAATTCATTTCCATCCTCTTATTTTGTTGTATATTATCTTCTACTGTGTAAATGGAAACACTCATTTTATTCAGTGTTTGTTAAGTTCTGAATAAAAACAAAACTTTTTTTTAAATGTGGGGTGGCCTAGAAATCTTCCCAGCTCCCCCCCCCCTTTTTTCTCAAGGATAAATACTCTAGTTCCTTCAGCCCCTTCTCATATTGCAAGATAAGGAGCCCTTTTCACCTTTGGGTCATCCCATTTTGGATATTCCCAGGGTGAGCAATGTCTTTCCTGAACTGAGGACTGTGTTGCAGACACTGAGACCAAGGCTGAGCACAGCAGGACCTTCTTTATCTGGATGCTAAGACTCTAAATGAAGTTTAAGGTTATATTAACTTTTTTTTTTGGCTGACATTTCATACTGCTGAATTTTGCAGAGCCTGAGTCTGCTAAAACCTCAATTTCTTTCTTTTTTAGTTTTTGCAAGGCAAACGGGGTTAAGTGGCTTGCCCAAGGCCACACAGCTAAGTAATTGTTAAGTGTCTGAGGACGGATTTGAACTCAGGTCCTCCGGACTCAAGATCTTTTTCAAACTATTCTCTACCTCTTTTTAAAAACAAGTTCAGGGGCGGTTAGGTGGTGTAGTGGATAAAGCACCGGCCTTGGACTCAGGAGTGCCTGGGTTCAAATCCGGCCTCAGACACTTAATCATCACCTAGCTGTGTGGCCTTGGGCAAGCCGCTTAACCCCGGCAGCAAAAACCTAAAAAAAACCCAAAAACTAAGTTCGGGCACTCCAGGCCTCTACTCTAAAGGCTATGGGGGATCAATCCGAGCCCAAACGCTCACTGCCCCCATCCGATGACTACTGATGCCCTACAGGCGGCGAAGCCTCCTTTCCCAACGGCCTCTGCCCGGCGCCCATTCCCCGCCTCCCGCACGCCCATCCCCCGCCTCCCGCACGCCCATTCCCCGCCTCCCGCACGCCCATTCCCCGCCTCCCGCACGCCCATTCCCCGCCTCCCGCACTTGAACTCGCGGCCTCACCAGGGCGCTCGGGCTTCTTCTCCACAAATAATGCAATAAAGCCTGCGGGCCGGGGCCACTCCGGCGCTCCTCCCGCCGCGGGGGCTGCCCGGGCCCCCCACGCACGGAGGCGCCAGGCCCTGGGGTCCGAGCCTCTGCCCGGGCTCCGCGGCAGGCCCGTGTCCTCCCAGGGCGGCTGCGCGGGGCTCCGGGCCCTCTCCGCGCCCCGGGCGGGAGCGCCGGCCCGGAGCCCGGCCTCGGGGGGGTCCGAGCGGGACCCCGGGGGCTGGAGCGAGGGCGCAGGCGCGGGCCTAGGCGCCGGCCCACAAGCTCACGGCCACGGCCACGGCGTGGCTCACGCGCACACGCACGCACGCGCACTTACCCTCCCGCGCGTCCGAGGCCCAACTCAGCCCCGCGCCGCCTGAAGCTCCAGGGCACCCAAAGGGCCCACGCATCCGGCTGAGCCGCGGAGGCTGCCGGGAGGCGCTCGGGAGCGCTGCCGGGAGGCGCTCGGGAGCGTCGCCGGGTCGCCGCCCTGAGGATTCTGGGAATGGTAGTTCTCCGCGACTTCTCCCTAGCCCTAGTTTCCGTGACTCCCGGGGCTCCTTCCCCTTCCTCCTTGGTTACCTCAGGGACCATCGGCCTCCGAGAACTTCCCTGACCGGGACTGATGATGACGAGAATAGCAGATTATATTTATACACCTCTTTAAGGTTTGAAAGGCTCTTTTCATCCATTAGATCCTTTGAGAAAAAGCGTCTAACGCAGTCTTGCTCCCTGAAACGCCCGTTGTTCAGTTTTCCGTCACTCAGCAATCAATTGGATACCATTCTCTTAAGGGGATGCTATTCTCCCCCTCCCCAAATACCGCAGACAACAAGCAAATAAAGAGCCCACCACGTGCTAAGCGCTGGTTATATCCAAAAAAAAAAAGGTAAAAGACACTAACCCTGCCCCCAAGGAGCTTACAATCTGCTGAGGGAGACTATAAAAAAAGCAAGCAATATATGGGACAAGGAGAAAGCGATCTATAGAGGGAAGACCCCAGGATTAAGAAGGATCTGGAAGGGCTTTCTGCAGAAGAGAGGATTTTAGCCAGGAGGGCCAGGAGGTGCAGATGAGGAGTGCCTGGGGTGGGGTGGGGATAAGGGGTCCAGGATCAGGCAGGACAGTCAGTGTCACAGGATCAAAGAATCGTTTTTCAGTGTGAGTAAATTTTCAACAAGGACTTATACCCCACGAACCCAGAATGACTACAAATCAATTTTTTTTCCTGGTGGTATTGATTTTCTAGATTTGAGAAAATCTTGATTCAGATTCCGCTTGAAGATGTATGCAAAGTCCCCCCACCCCCACCCCTCCGCAGAGCCCAGGTGTTAAAACTTTACCAGTCGTCTCCTAAATTGCTCCAAAAATAAAAGCTCATTGGGAGTGTAGAAGGCTCAGGCACTGAAGATGTCACCAGACTGGAGACCTTGTGGCTATAGATTAATGGTAGTAATAATAAAAACTGGTATTTATAGAAAGACTGTAATCATGATTCACTTAAGCCTTACAAAACTCCTGCCTCCATGGAATTATTTTCATCCTCTTCTCTTTTTTTTAATTTCATATTTATTCTCATTTTATACAATTTTTTTATACATTAATAAAATATTCTTGTTTAACAGTAAATAAAACGATAAAGTAAAGGGGAGAGAAAAAAATTAAAATTAAAAAAATAAAAATAATAAAATAATAGTAATAATTGTAGGTATGTCCAGATGGCACAGTGGACAGAGCACCAGCCCTGGAGCCAGGAGCACCCAAGCCCATATCCGGCCCCATATACCCAACAATCACCCAGCTGTGTGACATGCAAGCCACCCAAACCCCACTGCCATGCATAAACCAAAAAAAAGAAAAAAAAAGACCTAAAATAAAATAGTAATAATAGTAGGGGCAGTTGTGTGGTAGACAGAGCACTGGCCCTTGAGCCAGGAACACCTGGGTCCAAATCAAGCCTTAGACACCCAAGATCACCCTGCTATGTGGCCTCAGGCCGTCCACCCAGCCCCATTTGCCCTGGACCCCCCCCAAAAAAAATAATAATAATAATAAAAAATGTGCTTCAGTCTGTGTTCCAACACCACCAACTCTGTCACAGGTGGATCACATTCTTTATGATAAGTCCATCACAAAAGTTACTTCCATATTTTTCCATCATTGCCATTGCTGATCACAATTCCCTCCTTTCGTATTTCTCCACTACCATGTACTATATTTTCTCTCTCCTTTCACTGACTCTGCTGTAGGGTAGCTGAGTGGCACAGCAGATATATCCCTGGCCCTGGGGCCAAGAGGCCCTGAGCCCCCATACCACCACTTAGGCCCAGCATCCACCTGGCCCTGTGGTCCTGGACTAGCCATGCAATCCCAGCCCCTTGCAATAAGTAAAAAAGAAAATGCATTATATCTGACCACTCTCACCTATGTTCCATCCTCTCCTCCTTCATTCACATCCCCACCCATTCTCCTTGTCCCCCCACCACTTACTCCTGATGTCTATACCCCCATTGAGTATGCTAGCCACCTCTGATGAGAGCAAAGATTCCCTCATTCCCCACTTCCATATCATTGCAAGCTCATTGTAATAAAGAAAAATCTTATCATATGAAATATCTTGGCCTATTCCCCCTCTCCTTTTTCTTTCTCCATTACATTTCCCTTTTTTCATATTGACTCAATTTTTACACCATATTTTATCTTCAAATTCAGCTTTCTCCTGTGCTTCATCTATAAAAGCTCCCTCTACCTGCTCTATTAACTGAGAAGGTTCATATGAGTATCATCAGTGTCATTTTTCTATATAGGAATACATGCAGTTCATCATCAAGTCCCTCATATTTTCCCTTTCTCCAATCTCTATGCTTCACCTGAGTCCCGTATTTGAAGATCAAACCTTCTGTTCAGCTTTGGCCATTCCAACAGTAACATTTGAAATTCCCCTGGTTCATTGAAAGTCCATCTTTTTCCCTGGAAGAGGACATTCATTTTTGCTGGGTAGTTGTTTCTTGGCTGCATTCCAAGCTCTTTTGCCTTCCAGTATATTATATTCCAAGCCGTATAAAATTTTAATGTAGTTGCTGCTAAATCCTGTGTGATCCTGACTGCAGCTCCATGGTATTTGAATTGGGTCCTTCTGGCTGCTTGTAATATTTTCTCTTTGACTTGGGAGTTCTGGAACTTGGCTGTAATATTCCTAGGGGTTGGTTTTTTTGGGGGGGATCTCTTTCTCAGGAGGATCTGTGGATTCCCTCCATTTCTATTTTGCCCTCTGCTTCTAGAATATCAGGGCAATTTTCCTGTAGTAATTCGTTGAAAATGATGCCAAGGCTCTTTTCCTGATCATGACTTTCAGGTATTCCAATAATTTTTAAATTACCTTTCCTAAATCTGTTTTCTATATCAGTTGTTTTTTCAATGAGATGTTTCACATTTTCTTCTAATTTTTCATTCTTTTGGTTTTGAAGTATTGAGTCTTGATTTCTAGTAAATTCATCAATCTCCCTGAATTCTATTCTTTGTCTGAAGGATTTGTTCTCCTCAGAGAGTTTTCTTATCTCTTTTTCCATCTAGCCAATTGTGCTTTTTAAGGCATTCTTCTCCTCAATAACTTTTTTGAACTGTTTTATCCATTTGACCTAAGCTGGTTTTTAGCATGCTATTTTCTTCAGCATTTTTTTGGATTTCCTTGACTAAGCTGCTGATTTCATTTTCATGTTTTTCCTGCATCTCTCTCCTTTCTTTTCCCAGTTTTTCTTCCAACTCCTTCATTTGATTTTCAAAGTCTTTTTTGAGCTCTGTCATAGCCTGAGCCCAATTTCTGTTTTTCTTGGAGTCTTTAGATGCAGGAGCTTGTGCTTCCTCATCTTCAGACTGAGTGTTTTGATCCTTCTTGGGCTCACAGGCAAAATATTTCTCAATGGTGTTCCTCTTTGTTTCTCTGCTTGCTCATTTTCCCAGCCTTAGCCTGTTTTGGGGGTGCTTCCTGAGCTTTCGGGACTCAGTGTGTAAGGCTATGTCCTCCCTCCTAGTCTGTGAATGACCATATGTATCATCCTTTGCCACGGGGCTGAGGTGGGGGGGCTGCTCTTCTATTGGGGGGCCTGGACTGGGATCAGCATCTGAATGTGGTTAGAGTCCCAAGCCTCCTGTTCCAGGGACAGAGGACAGAGCTAGGCAGTCTCTCTCTCTCTCTCCACTCCTCTACCTAGACTGAGCACTCATGCCCTGGGGGCTCCTGCTTACCGGTTCCACCTGCTTCTGTTTCCTGGATCTGGACTGCCTTGGCCTGGCTGCTCGCTGTGTGCCCTGAGGTCTGGGCTTCACATGCTCGCTCTAGCAGTGGTCCCCCAGCTGTTTCCCCAATTTATGCCCAGTGCTCCTCGGGGCCTAGATCAGGAGATTGCCCCGCTGCTGTGAGCCATGGCTCCCAGCACCCCTGGGGCTGCCTCAGGGAGGCTGAAGTTCTTTCGCTCTGGTGGGCTACCCCTCTGGCAGGCCGCCCCTCCGACACCTGGGAGCAGAGCCTTTCTGCTCTTTTCCAGGTTACCTTGAGTAGGAGAACTGCTTCACTGGGTCGCTCTGTGGATTCTGTCTCTTGAAAATTTAGTTAGAGTCCTTAGTTTAGAAGTTTTATGAGAGAGTGCCTAAGAGAGGATCTGCTCTTGTTGGGATCTTGGCTCTGTCCCCCATCCTCTTCTCTAAAGGTCATCAGTCATGACTCTGTTATTTAACCTTTTTTTCTCTTCACTTTCTTAGTGGATTCATCTACTCTTTTTTAAAAATTTTTTTAATTTTATTTATTTTGAATTTTACAATTTTCCCCCTAATCTTCCTTCCCTTCCCTCCCCCCACAGTTTGTTAGTCTTCGCAATGTTTTCATGGTATACACTGATCTAAGTTGAATGTGATGAGAGAGAAATTACATCCTTAAGGAAGAAATATAAAGAACAAGAGATAGCAGAACTACATAGTAAGATAAGGGTTTTTTTCCCCCGTAAATTAAAGGTAATAGTCTTTGGTCTTTTTTTTTTCAAACTCCATGATTCTTTCTCTGGATCCAGATGGAATTCTCCATCGCAGATATCCCAAAATTGTCCCTGATTGTTGCACTGATGCAATGAGCAAGTCCATCAAGGTTGATCATCACCCCCCATGTTGCTGTTACGGTGTACAATGTTTTTCTGGTTCTGCTTATCTTGCTCGGTATCAGTTCATACAAATCCTTCCAGGCTTCCTGGAATTCGCATCTCTTCTGGTTTCATTTTTTTTTTGCAAGTGAACTTTAATTTATTATTACTATTGGGGCTCCTAGGTGGCGCAGTGGATAGAGCACCGGCCCTGGAGTCAGGAGTACCTGAGTTCAAATCTGGCCTCAGACATTTAATAATTGCCTAGATGTTTGGCCTTGGGCAAGCCACTTAACCCCATTGCATTGCAAAAAAACCCCTAAAAAAATAAAAAAAAATTTATTACTATTATTACAATAACTTTGTTATAAGAGTAAACATAACCCCCCCAAGAAAATAAGAATCGTGAGAGAGAAAAAAAAGGTACTTCAGTCTGTGTTCAGATTCCAATGGCTCTGTCTCTGGGGTGAGTTGTTTTCTTTATCATAAGTCCACCAGCGAAGTTGCTTCAATATTTTTCCCACAATTGCTATTACTAGCTGTACCTCCATCTATTCCTACCCACTTTCATTTATTCTGTTCTCTTTCTCCTTTCATCCTGGCCCTGTCCAAAAGTATGTTGAATCTGAGTACCCTCTCCCTCGATCTTCCCTCTCTTCTATCACCTATTCCCCCTTCCCTCCCCCCCCCCATTCCCCCTTATTCCAACCCTTTCTTCTCATTTTTCTCTAGGGTAAGATAGATTTCTTTGCCCTATTAATTGTGTATGTTATTTCCTCTCTGAGCCATTTCTGATGAGAGTGAAGGCTCACTCATCCCCCCCTTGCTTTCTCCCTTTCCACTCCATTGAAAAAGCTTTTTCTTGACTCTTATGTGAAATTTCTTAGCTTCTTCATCTCCTTTCCCTTCCTCTCGGTATTTTCCTTTATCACCCATTGACTCCATTTTTTTTTACATTATACCATTGTATTCTGCTTCTTCCATTTCCTGTCTATATATGTCCCTTCTAACAGCTCTCATAAATGAAAAAGTTCACATGAGTTATCAATATCTTCTTCCCATGCAGGAATACAAACAGTTCAATATCATTATGTTCCTCATAGTTAGTCTGTCTCATCCACCTCTTCTGTGGTTCACCAGAGGTCTGTACTTGGAGATCAACCTTTAGGTTCAGCTCTGTTTGTTTCAATAGGAAAGTCTGAAAATCTCATTTCATTGAAAGTCCACCTTTTCCCCTGAAAGAAGATGATATTTTGCCTTCTGGAATATCATATTCCAATCCCTATGAGCTTTTAATGTAGATGCTGCCAGATCCTGTGTAATCCTGACTATGGAGTCTCTGTAGTTGAATTGTTTGTTTCTGACTTTTAGAATTTTCAATTTGATTTGGCAGTTTTGGAATTTGGCTATAATATTCCTGGAAGTTTTTCTTTTGGGATCTCTTTCAGGAGGTGACCACAGTGAATTCCCTCAATTTCTATTTTTACCCTCTGCTTCTAGGATCTCAGGGCAATTTTTCTGTATTATTTCTTGAAATATGAAGTCTAGGCTCTTCTCCTGATCATGGCTTTCAGATAGTCCAATAATTTTTAAATTATTTCTTCTGGATCTGTTTTCAAGGTTGGTTGTTTTTCTAATGAGATATTTTACATTTCCTTCTAATTTTTTATTTTTTTTGGAAGAGTTTTATTTCTTCCTGATTTCTTGAAAAATCATCAGCTTCTTTTAGTTCCATTATTGCATTTGAAGGAGTTATTTTCTTCAGAGAGCTTTTTTATCTACTTTTCCAGCTGGCTAATTCTTCCTTTTAAGGCATTCTTCTCCTCATTTGCCTTTTGTTTAGCTTTTTTCCATTAGGCCTAAACTGGTTTTTAACATATTATTTTCTTCAGTATTTTTTTGTATTTGCATTGATGTGGTTTTCATGATTTTTCTGCATCGCTCTCATTTCTCCTCCCAATTTTTCCTCCACTTCTCTTAATTGCTTTTCAAAGTCGTTTTTGAGCTCATCCATAGTCTGAGCCCATTTTCTGTTCCTCTTAGAGGTTTTGAATATGGAAACTTCAATTTTATAGTCATCTGAGTATGTATTTTGATCTTCCATGGGACTAAAGTAATTCTCTATGGTCAGATTCTTCTTTTTCTGTTGTTTACTCATTTTCTCAGCCCAAAACCAATTTGCAGCATTTCCAGGGCTTTGGGGTTTTGTTTTTTTTGGGGGGGGGACACCCCACTGGGATCTTCACTCCTCCAAGGTCTTATGCTTTCTTGCCTGTGCTTTGATATTTAGATGACCCCCACACATCTCTCTACCCTGGAGCTATAAGGAGAAGTCCTTCTTGGCTACTTAGTATGGAAGCCCAAACTGCAACCTGGATTTGAGTGTGGGCTAGCATCAGAGACCTATCCTGAGGGAGAGCAGAGAAATCCATGAACCCCTTACTGTCTGTGGGCTTTGCTCTGGGTATGCAGGCTGGTTTTTCCAGATTCTGTGACCAGTGTTCCTCACTCCATGCTCATTCTGGTGTAGCAGAATTCTCTCCCCACCCCTTCAAGCTGTTCAGGGGCTGTGCTGTAATCAGGGCTTTTTCTAACCCCCCGGGCTCGGTAAAACACACCTTTCCTATGGAACCTCCAAGTTATCTTGGATTGGGAAAATATATAACTTAGTCTTTCTGTGGATTCTGCTCCTCTAAATTATGGCTAGAATCATAATTTTTTGGCTTTTGTAGTTTTGGGGGGAAAGAGTTCCCGGGAAATGCTGTCTTCATCTTCTCATCTACTCTTTTTTAAAAAATTAATTAATTGGGTTGCGAGGTATCCCAGTGGATAGAGCACTGGCCCTGGAATCAGGAGGACCTGAGTTCAAATTTAGTCTTAGACACTTAATTACCCAGCTGTGTTACCACTGCCTTGCAAAAGAAAAAAGAAATTAATTTTCCAATTACATTCAAAAATAGTTTTCAGCATTCATCCTTTTGCAAATTTTTTAGTTCCAATTTATCCATCCCCCTCCTTCCTCACTTTTCCCCATGGTAGGGAATAATGGATTCACCTACTCTTGAAACTCTTGAAACTTTAAAATTGATTATTCAAACTCATTTTCTCTCCCCTTCAGTTTCAGTCCCACATTTGAAATTTTCTATGGAATATTTCCAAGATGTTCATTCAGCATCTCAAACTCAATATTCCCCAAACTTAACTCTTTTTCATTTTCTCCTACTTAGCCTTCATATATCCCATGCATTTATTCTATGTATTATCAACACCCACACCCCAAATCAAGCAGAAGTCAAATTCAAAGAAGGATCAATTGCCGGACAATACCCATTGAAGCGGCAGAGTGAAGATGGCAGCAGGAGAAGAGCCTCTCTTAGGTGCTTTCTCCAAAATATTTCAAAAACCTTAAAATTACGACTCCTGTTTAAATTATTGAGAGACAGCACCCACAGAAAGATCCAGTGAGGCAATCTCCAGCCCAAGGTAACCTGGAAAATAGCAGGAAGACTCTGTTCTACAGGGTTGGAGGGGTGGCACTGCACGGAGTGATCAGCCTCCCGGAAACAGCCCCAGGGTTACTGGGAGCATGAGTTCCTAGCAACAGAAGCAATTTCCTGACATGTACCCCAGGGAGCACCAAGAACAACTTGTACGATCAGCAGGGAGACCTCTACCAGAGTGAGTTCCAAGCCCAGGCGACCATTGCAGCCCTCAGCACAGTCCAGATGCCAGAAAACAGAAGCAGGCCTGTGTAATCACCCAGCAGGAGCCTCCAGGCAGGTATGCCCTGAGTTTTCAGCCAAAGGAAGGTAAGGGAGTGGAGGGAGACTGCCAAGGTCTGTCCTGTCCTTGGAACAGGACTCCGGGGTTTTGACCACATTCAGACCCTAGTTGCAGTCTGGACCCACCATAGAGCAGGTACCCCCCTCACAGACACGTGGCAGAGGGGTCAGTTTGTGGTCATTCAACAGACCAGGAGAGCAGTCATAGCCTCACATACTGAGGTCCTTGCAAGGGGTTTCCCAATAATACTCAAAATCTCAGGAAGCACCCCAAAAGCAGGAACCTGACCATAGACAATTACTTTGGTCCCATGGAAGACCGAGCTACACAATTAGAAGATAAGAAAGTCCAAGCTTCTACATCTAAAGACTCCAATAAATAGAGAAATTGGATTCAGGCTATAGCAGAGCTCAAAAAAGATTTTGAAAATCAATAAGGGGGTGGCTAGGTGGCACAGTGGATAGAGCCCTAGCCCTGGAGTCAGGAGTACCTGAGTTCAAATCCGGCCTCAGACACTTAATAATTACCTAGCTGTGTGACCTTGGGCAAGCCACTTTACCCTTGCAAAAAATACTTTAAAAAAAATCAATCAATAAGGGAGATAGAAGAAAAATTGGGAAAAGAAATGAGAGAGATGCAGCAAAAACATGAAAACAAAATCAGCAGCTTAGTAAAGGAGTTCCAAAAAGTTTTGAAGAAAATAGCATGTTAAAAACCAGCTTAGGTCAAATGAATAAAATATTTCAAAAAGTTAGTGAGGAGAAGAATGCTTTAAAAAGCAGATTGGTCAGATGGGAAAGGAGATAAGAATGCTCTCTGAGGAAAACAAATCCTTCAGATATAGAATGGAGCTAAAGGAACTTGATGACTTTGTGAGAAATCAAGACACAATAATTCAACACCAAAGAATAAAAACCTAGAAGAAAATGTGAACTATCTCATTGAAAAAACAACTGATTTGGAAAACAGATCCAGAAAAGATAATTTAAAAATAATTGGGCTCCCCTAAAGTCATGATCAGGAAAAGAACCTTGACCTCATTTTTAAAGAATTTCTACAGGAAAATTTCTCAGATATCCTAGAAGCAGAGGGCAAAATAGAAATTGAGAGAACCCACTGATCTCTCCCAGAAAGAGATCTAAAAAAATCAATCCCCAGGAATATTATAGCCAAGTTCCAGAACTTCCAAGTCAAAGAGAAAATATTACAAGCAGCCAGAAGGACACAATTCAAATATTGTGGAGCTTCAGTCAGGATTACACAGGATTTAGCAGCAACTACATTAAGGACTCATAGGGCTTGGAATATAATGTTCTGGAAGGCAAAAGAGCTTGAAATGCAACTGAGAATCAATAACCTAGCAAAACTGAACATCCTCTTCCAGGGGAAAATATCAAACAGGGGAATTTCAAATGTTTCTATTGAAACGAACAGAGCTGAACAGAAAGTTTGACCTTCAAGTACAGGACTTAGGTGAAGCATAGAGAGTGGATGAGAAGAGTAAATTATGAAGGACTTAATGATGATGAACTGCATGTATTCCTGCATGGAAAGATAATACTGATAATACTCATATGAACCTTATCATTTAATAGGGCAGGTAGAAGGAGCTTTTTATAGATGACACACAGGAGAGAGTTGAATTTGAAGATATAATATATTGTAAAAATAGAGTCAATGGGTGAAAGGGAAATGTCTTGGAAGTAAGAAAAAGGAGAGGTAGAATAGGCTAAGATATTTCATATAAAGGATATTTCATGTAACTTGTGCAATGGTATGGAAGGGGGGAAGGTGAGGGGGGAATGAGGGAGCCTTCTCATCAGAAATTGCTCAGAGAGGAATCAGCATACACACTCAATATGGTATAGACATCTAGAAGAAAAAGGAGAGAAAGGAGACAGGGGCAGGGGAGGGGAGATGTGGGTGATATTGAGAGAGTAGATCATAGGAGAGGATAGTCAGATTTATTACATTTTCTTTTTTACTTTTAGTAAGGTGGTGGAATTGAGTGTCCTGTCTGGGACCACGGGGGCTGGGTGGTTGCTGGGTCTCTGGGGTAGGATATGGGCTTGGGGCCAGTGCTCTGTCCTCTGTGCTACTCGGCTGCCCTACAACACATTTTTGAAGAGGGACAGAGTGAAAGGAGAGATAAAACATAATTGATGGTAGTTGGGAGGAAGGGATGGAGGGAATTACAATCAGCAACAACAAATGTGGAAAAATATGGAAGTAACTTCTCTAATAGACTTATAATAAAGAATATGATCCACCCTAGAGAGAGAGTTGATGGTATCAGAACACAGACTGAAACACATTTTTTTCCCTCTCTTTCTTTTACTTTATTTTTGTGGGGGAGAGGTACTATTAAACAAGAATATTTTAGTAATATGTAAATAAAAAAATAAAAAAAATTTAAATTTAAATTTAAAAAAACATAGAAGATAAATGAAGCTGAAGCAGAAGAAGTCATGAGAGGTCCTGGGCAGCTAGGTGGCACAATGGATAGAGCACTAAATCATTTAACCCTGATTTTCCAGCATCCAGGGCCATCTCCAGTTTGTCCTGATTCATATCCATCTACTGGATTCAGTATCCAGATGGCTGTGAAGGAGAAATTGAAATGTGACTTAGCACAGTACCCCCTCACTCAAATCCAATTCATATGATTGTCATGGTATTGTTTCCCTAATGTCTTGGTCTTCTTTAAGAAGGACCATCATCAGGGCGGCTAGGTGGTACAGTGGATAGAGCACTGGTCCTGGAGTCAGGAGGACCTGAGTTCAAATCCGGCCTCAGACACTTAATAATTACCTAGCTGTGTGGCATTGGGCAAGCCACTTAACCCTATTGCCTTGCAAAAATTAAAAAAAAACAACTAAAAAAAGACCATTATCATCATTATCATTTTATATATAGTTGTTTGTATGTTGTCTTCCCCATTAGACTGTAAATTCCTTGAGAGCAAAAACTATTCCCCCCCCCCTTTTTTTGCTATCCCCAGAACTTAGCAAAATGACTGTTTCATGGTAGGTGTTCATCTTTTTTTGTAGTGGCAAAGAACTGGAAATTGAGGGGATGTTCAGCAGTGGGAAATGACTGAAGAAGTTATGGTATATGAATAGTGTTATGGCATACTATTGTTCTATAAGAAACCAAGAATGGTTGGACTCTAGAGAAGCATGGGATGAATTACAGAAACTGATGCTGAGTGAAAGGAGCAGAACAAAAGAACAGTATACATGTTAACAATAACATGGTGAGTTGATCAACCTTGATGGAAGCAGCTCCTCTCAGTAGTTCAGAGAGCTAGAACAATCCTGGGGAAACCTATTATGGACAAAACCATCTGCATCCAGAAAAAAAACAAAACAAAGCAAACCTAAGTAGGTGTTTAATAAATGTTTATGGACTGATTGACTGAACTCATCTTTCTTTCCAAATCTCCCCCTCCCTCCAACTTCTATATATTTACTATTTAGACCAAAGGTATCAAGCAAGCAGTATTTTGACTACAATAGTCTACTCTGGATCAATCTAAAATGTAATTGGGAAATATTGAATAAAATACTCAGTATATCATAGATTATGTTAATAGGTGTTTTTAACATCAGTATGTAGTCCACAGGGACAGGGTTAAAGACCTATTTCTCTTTAACTTAGACAGCACTGACTTAGACCACCAACCTCTCAGACACAAAGACATGAAACTTCCCTTTGTATCATCTATGCCTCTACCCCCCTTCTCATCCCTTCCCCAATCCATTTAATTCTTTTGGTTCCTGATTTTGTTTGGGATTACATGGTTAATGCATAAATATCAGTGCAAATCAAAGCAAATCAGTTCTGCTTCTCTTATAGTAATCAGCACCCTATCACCTCCTGAAAAGTGATTTTATATTCTAGATCAATGTTTCTATTAATTAATAATCTGAAAGCTTATTACCTTTTGTAATTATCCTTAGATCCATGATAAAACAGAAAACTTTTACTTTATCAATTCCTTTACTTACCTCTTCAAGAAAAATCTTTTCCCCATGCTTTTATTTAACTATAACTTCCTCTTATCTTCTAGTTTCACTTATATTCAGAATGAAAAGTTCTACCTAAACTATGAATGACAAATACCATTCCAGTTCCTACATTAGCATGTTCATACATTCCTGGAACAAGGATCTTACATGTATAGAACCAACAGTAAAATTAGTGTCTATAGTTTCAAAGCTCTATTATTTTAATTCTAAAAACTGGATAATTATTACCTTTTCTGTCTGTATTTCTCTTACTATACTGCAGACTGCCCAAGACTGAGATCCACATTGTGACTTCCTTTATTTCATGGGTTCTAATGGTCAAAGAATTACCAGAGGCCAAGTTTCTATCAGTGCTGTTTAATATGACATTTTTTAAAATCTCCAATAACCATTTGATAGGGCTAATTCAATTGGAGTTTCTATGTCTTCATCAACTATTGTCTAGTCTGTTCCCTATTTGTGTTTGTAGAGACAAAATTCACCCTGAATAACCAAAGGAGAAACCAAGGTAGATCTCTGAGCCAAAGTGCTTTATAAAAGGGAGCTAGCATTCTCTAATGAAGTGGACCTCAAGCCTTCCTCATGATCCAAGTCTTCTCCCTTCAGGTTCTTTCTTTTATAAGGACTGAAGCCTAGATACTCCAGAGTAGTTTTACAAAATAGATAATAATTCTATCATTGACATATGATGTATACACTAAACTAGGTGAGAACAAAATGTTAGTGTCACAGGTTGGGTGAAGCAAGAAATATCTCTATTGAGTAGATAGTAACAAAATGGACAGACTCCTCCTTAGACTGAGCAAGAGGAGATGGTTCAGGCTATACAGCTCCAGGAACATATGGGAAGCAGGGATTTTCCATTCAACCCATGAATGACTTATTTATGGAATCTGAGCAAAGCAGGATGGAGAGATCCTTGTCAATGTTCATGCAGTTATGTAAATAAGCTCCATAGCTGGTAAACAAGTACATTGCAGTTATAGGTCTATAATAGGGCTTTCCTTTTTGAATCTATGTATGTTAAACACAATACGGATCAATACATTGTTTATTCTTATACTTAATTAGTTGGCTGACTAAAATAGTAAAAATTCCTAACTATAACAATTAATACCCCTTAAAAATCATAATAAATTGACAAACACTGAGTAGAATTTGAGTAGAGGTCTTCATTCATTGTATAAACTTTCTCATGCTTCTGGTTTTTTAAAAGCACAAATGCACAACTTTATATTTATCCTCATGAAATTCTATTGTATCAGACTAAATTCTGTGAGAGGCAAGGGGAGGGAAGTGAGATTAGGGAAAAAATTATAAAATTCAATAAAAATAAAATATTAAAAAATTCTTATTGTTGTTCAGTTATGTCAGACTCTTCATGACCCCTTGGGGGTTTTCTTGGCAAAGATACTGGAGTGGTTTGCCATTTTCCTCTCCAGCTCATTTTATAGATGAGTAAATTGAGGCAAATAGGGATAAGTAACTTGCCTAAGGTCATCCAGCTAGTAAGAGTCTGAAGCCAAATTTGAACTTAAGTTTTAACACGAAATTCAGTGCTCTATCCATTGCACCACATAGTTGCATTAGAATGCATTAATAAAAGGATATTTTGTGCATATTAATAAAGGAATATTTTGTGCAGAAATGGAAACCATAAGTGAGCAAAGGTTTGTCAAAAGCAAATTATGTCAGACTGACCTTATTTCCTCTTTATTTTTCTTTTCTTTTTTCTTAAGGTTTTGCAAGGCAATGGGATTAAGTGGTTTGCCCAAGGCCACACAGCTAGGCAATTAAGTGTCTAAGGTCTGATTTGAACTCAGGTACTCCTGACTCCAGGGCTGGTGCTCTATCCACTGTGCCACCTAGCCATCTCTATTTCCTGTTTTTTTTAAATTTATTTTTATTAAAGATATTATTTGAGTTTTACAATTTTCCCCCCAATCTTCCCTCCCGTGCCCCACCATGGAAAGCAATCTGTCAGTCTTTACTTTGTTTCCATGTTGTACCTTGATCCAAATTGGGTGTGATGAGAGAGAAATCATATCCTTAAAGAAGAGAGGAGAAGTCTAAGAGGTAACAAGATCAGACAATAAGATATCTGTTTTCTTCTAAATTAAAGGGAATAGTCCTTGAACTTTGTTCAAACTCCACAGCTCCTTATCAGGATACAGATGGCACTCTCCATTGCAGACAACCCCAAATTGCTCCTGATTGTTGCACTGATGGAATGAGCAAGTCCTTCAAGGTTGAACATCACTCCCATGTTGCTGTTAGGGTGTACAGTGTTTTTCTGCTTCTTCTCATCTCACTCAGTATCAGTTCATGCAAATCCCTCCAGGCTTCCCTGAAATCCCGTCCCTCCTGGTTTCTAATAGAACAATAGTGTTCCATGACATACATATACCACAGTTTGCTAAGCCATTCCCCAATAGAAGGATATTTACTTGATTTTCAATTCTTTGCCACCACAAACAGGGCTGCTATAAATATTTTTGTACAAGTAATGTTTTTACCCTTTTTCATCATCTCTTCAGGGTATAGACCCAGTAGTGGTATTTCAGGGTCAAAGGGTATGCACATTTTTGTTGCCCTTTGGGCATAGTTCCAAATAGCTCTCCAGAAGGGTTGGATGAGTTCACACACAGCTCCACCAACAGTGTAATAGTATCCCAGATTTCACACAACCCTTCCAACCATGATCATTATCCTTGCTGGTCATATTGGCCAATCTGAGAGATGTGAGGTGGTACCTCAGAGAAGCTTTAATTTGCATTTCTCTAATAATTAATGATTTAGAGCATTTTTTCATATGGCTATGGATTGCTTTGATCTCCTCATCTGTAAATTTCCTTTGCATATTCTTTGAACATTTGTCAATTGCGGAATGGCTTTTTGTTTTAAAAATATGACTCAGTTCTCTGTATATTTTAGAAATGAGTCCTTTGTCAGAATCATTAGCTGTAAAGATTGTTTCCCAGTTTACTACATTTCTTTTGATCTTGGTTACATTGGTTTTATCTGTGCAAAAGCTTTACAATTTAATGTAATCGAAGTCATCTAATTGGTTTTTGGTGATGTTCTCCAACTCTTCCTTAGTCATAAATTGCTTCCCTTTCCATAGATCTGACAGGTAAACTAGCCCTTGATCTTCTGATTTACTTATAGTATTGTTTTTTATGTCTAAGACCTGTAACCATTTGGATCTTATCTTGGTAAAGGGTGTTAGGTGTTGGTCTAATGTAAGTTTCTTCCATTCTAACTTCCAATTATCCCAGCAGTTTTTATCAAAGAGGGAGTTTTTATCTCAATGGCTGGACTCTTTGGGTTTATCAAACAGCAGATTACTATAATCATCTCCTGCTTTTACACCTAATCTATTCCACTGGTCCACCACTCTATTTCTTAGCCAATACTGAACAGTTTTGGTGACTAATGCTTTATAATATAATTTTAGATCAGGTAGGGCTAAGCCACCTTCTTTTGTACTTTTTTTTTTCATTAAGCTCCTGGCAATTCTTGACTTTTTATTTCTTCATATGAATTTACTTACAATTTTTTCTAACTCATTAATTTTTTTTTTGGAATTTTGATTGGTAGGGCACTAAACAGATAGGTTAGTTTTGGTAGAATTGTCATTTTTATTATATTAGCTCTACCTATCCATGAGCAGTTGATATTTGCCCAGTTATTTAAATCTGATTTAATTTGCATGAGAAGTGTTTTATAATTGTCTTCAAAAAGATTCTGAGGGTTGTAGGGGTGGAGCCAAGATGGTGACAAGAAAGGATCCGGTCTTAGGTGCTCTCTGATAAAACTCTTAAACTAAGGACTCTAAATTTTTGAGAGACAGAACCCACAGAGGGACCCAGTGAGGCAGTTCTCCTACTCAAGGTGACCTGGAAAAGAGCAGAAAGGCTCTGCTCCCCGGGGTTGGAGGGGCAGCCCACCAGAGGGGTGGCCCTCCAGAGTGAAAGAACTTCAGCCTCCCAGAGGCAGTCCCAGGGTGCTGGGAGCCACAGCTCACAGCAGCGTGGGAGTTTCCTGACCTGCGCTCCGGGGAGCACTGGCACAAATTGGGGGAACAGTGGGGGACTTCTGCCAGAGCGAGCATGTGAAGCCCAGCCCGCAGTGCACACAGCAAGCAGTGTGGCTACTGCATTCCAGATACAGGAAACAGCAGGAGGCGGAGCCTGTAAGCAGGAGCCCCCAGGGCATGAGCCCATTGAACCTAGGGAGGGGAGTGAAGAGAGAGACTGTAGAGCTCTGTCCTTTGCCCCTGGAACAGGACTCTGGGGTTCTGACCACATTCAGATCCTGATTGCAGTCCAGGCCCCCCATAGAACAGCAGAGCCCCCCCACCTCAGCCCCATGGCAGAGGTGGGGAGCTTGTGGTCATTTACAGACCAGGAGGGAGGACAGAGCCTCACACACTGAGACTCTTATGGGAGTGTCCCAAAAGCTCAGAAAGCACCCCAAAAAGAGGCTTAGGCTGGGAAAATAAGCAAGCAGAGAAAAAAGAGGAACACCATTGAGAAATACATTATCTATGATCCCAAGAAGGATCAATATACTCAGTCTGCATATAAAGACTCCAAGAAAAATAGAAATTGGGCTCAGGCTATGACAGAGCTCAAAAAAGTCTTTGAAAATCAAATGAAGGAGTTAGAAGAAAAACTGGGAAAAGAAATGAGAGAGATGCAGGAAAAACATGAAAATGAAGTCAGCAGCTTAGTCAAGGAAATCCAAAAAAATGCTGAAGAAAATAGCATGCTAAAAACCAGCTTAGGTCAAATGGATGAAACAGTCCAAAAAGTTATTGAGAAGGAGAATGCTTTAAAAAGCAAATTTGGCCAGATGGGAAAAGAGATAAGAAAACTCTCTGAGGAGCACAAATCCTTCAGACAAAGAATAGAATTCAGGGAGATTGATGAATTTACCAGAAATCAGGAATCAATACTTCAAAACCAAAAAAATGAAAAATTAGAAGAAAATGTGAAATATCTCATTTAAAAAACAACTGATGTGGAAAGCAGACTTAGGAAAGATAATTTAAAAATTATTGGAATACCTGAAAGTCATGATCAGGAAAAGAGCCTTGACATCATTTTCAAAGAATTACTACAGGAAAATTGCCCTGATAGTCTAGAAGCAGAGGGCAAAATAGAAATGGAGAGAATCCACCGATCCCCCCGAGAAAGAGATCCCAAAAAACCAACCCCCAGGAATATTATAGCCAAGTTCCAGAACTCCCAAGTCAAAGAGAAAATATTACAAGCAGCCAAAAGGACATGATTCGAATATCGTGGAGCTGCAGTCAGGATCACACAGGACTCAGCAGTAGCTACTTTGGAAGCTCGTAGAGCTTGGAATATAATATACCGGAAGGCAAAAGAGCTTAGAATGCAGCCAAGAATCAACTACCCAGCAAGGCTGAATGTCCTCTTCCAGGGAAGAAGATGGACTTTCAATGAACCGGGGAATTTCAAATGTTCCTGCTGGAGTGGCCAGAGCTGAACAGAAGGTTTGATCTTCAAATACAGGACTCAGGTGAAGCATAGAGATTGGAGGAGAAGGGGAAAATGAGGGACTTAATGATGATGAACTGTATGTATTCCTGCATAGAAAAATGACACTGATGATACTCATATGAACCTTCTCAGTCAATAGAGCAGGTAGAGGGAGTTTTTATAGTTGAAGCACAGGAGAAGGCTGAATTCGAAGATGAAATATGGAGTAAAAATGGAGTCAATAGAAAAAAGGGAAATGTAATGGGAGAAAGAAAAAGGAGAGGGGGGAATAGGCCAAGACATTTCATATAATAAGATTTTTCTTTATTACAATGAGCTATTTCAATGATATGGAAGGGGGGAAGGCAAGGGGGAATGAGGGAATCTTAGCTCTCATCAGAGGTGGCTAGGAGAGGAAACAGCATATATACTCAATCGGGTATAGGCATCTGGAGTAAGAAGGAGAGGGGGGACAGGGTGAAGGGGGGGATGTGAGTGATGGAAGAGAGGATGGACCATGGGGGGAGAGTGGTCAGATATAACACATTTTCTTTTTTACTTCTAGCAAGGGGCTGGGATTAGATGGCCTGTCTGGGACCATAGGGTCAGGTAGATGCTGGGTCTAAGGGGTGGTGTGGGGGCTCAGGGCCTCTTGGCCCCAGGACCAGGGATCTGTCTGCTGCACCACTCAGCTACCCTACAGCAGAGTCAGAGTGAAAGGAGAGAGAAAATATAGTACATGGTAGTGAAGAAATACAAAAGGAGGGAGTTGCGATCAGCAATGGCAACAGAGGAAAAATATGGAAGTAACTTTTGCCATGGACTTATCATAAAGAATATGACCCACTCATGACAGAATTGTTGGTGTTGGAAGAAAGACTCAAGCACATTTTTTATTATTATTATTTTGGGGGGGGGTGCAGGGCAAATGGGGCTGGGTGGCCCACCTGTGGCAGCATAGCAGGGTGATCGTTGGGTGTCTGAGGCCAGATTTGGACCCAGGTGCTTCTGGCTCAAGGGCCAATGTTCTGTCCACCACCCAGCCACCCCTACTATTATTACTATTTTATTTTTTGGTTTTTGCAGGGCAGTGGGGTTCGGGTGGCTTGCATGTCACATGGCTGGGTGATTGTTGGGTGTATGGGGCCAGATGTGGGCTTGGATGCTCATGACTCCAGGGCTGGTGCTCCATCCACTGTGCCACCTGGCCATACCTACAATTATTACTATTATTTTTTTTTAATTTTAATTTTTTCTCTCCCCTTTACTTTATCACTCAAGTGAGTCTATATTTTTGGGGGGAGAGGTATTTTGTTTACTCTTAAATAAGAATATTTTATTAAAGTATAAAAAAATTTGTACAAGATGAGAATAAATATTAAATATATAAAAAAAAGATTCTGAGTCTGTCTTGGCAAATAGACTCCCAGGTATTTTATATTGTCTGAGGTTACTTTGAATGGGATTTCTCTTTCTAGCTCTTCCTGCTGTATCTTGCCAGACATATATAGAAAAGTTGAGGATTCATGAGGGTTTATTTTACAACCTGCAACTTTGCTAAAATTGCTTATTGTTTCTAGTAGTTTTTTGGATGATTTCTTGGGATTCTCTAGGTAGCTCATCATGTCATCTGCAAAGAGTGAGAGTTTTGTCTCTTCCTTCCCAATTCTAATGGCTTCAATTTCTTTTTCTTCTCTAATTGCTGATGCTAACATTTCTAATACAATATTGAATAGTAGTGATGATAATGGGCACCCTTGTTTCACCACTGATCTTATTGGGAATACCTCTAGCCTCTCCCCATTGAATATAATGCTTGTTGATGGTTTCAAATAGATACTGCTAATTATTTTAAGGAACAGTCCATTTATTCCTACACTCTCTAGTGTTTTTATAGGAATGGATGCTGTATTTTATCAAAAGCTTTTTCAGCATCTATTGATAGGATCATATGATTTCTGATAGGTTTGTTGATATAATTGAGTATACTAACAATTTTCCTAATATTGAACCAACCCTGTATTCCTGGAATAAATCCTACTTGGTCATAATGTATTATCCTAGTGATAACTTGTAATCATTTTGCTAAGATTTTATTTAGGATTTTTGCATCTATATTCATCAGGGAAATAGGTCTATAATTTTCTTTCTCTGTTTTAACTCGTCCTGGTTTAGGTAACAGCACCATATTGGTTATATAGAAAGAGTTAGGCAGAGTTCCATCTTTCCCTATTTTTCCAAAGAGTTTATATAGAATTGGAACCGATTGTTCCTTAAATGTTTGGTAGAATTCACTTGTGAATCCATCAGGCGATTTTTTTCTTGGGGAGTTCAATGATGGCTTGTTGAATTTCTGAGATAGGGTTGTTTAGGTATTTAATCTCTTCATTTAACCTGGGCAATTTATATTTTTGTAAATATTCATCCATTTCACTTAGATTATCAAATTTATTGGCATAGAGTTGGGCAAAATAATTTCAAATTATTACTTTAATTTCCTCCTCATTGGTGGTGAGTTCACCTTTTTCATTTATGATACTAGCAATTTGATTTTCTTCTTTCTTTTTTTTAATCAAATTGACCAGAGGTTTATCAGTTTTATTGGTTTTTTCATAATACCAACTTTTGGCTTTATTTATTAATTCAATAGTTTTTTTGCTTTCAATTTTATTAATTTCACCTTTAATTTTTAGAATTTCTAATTCACTATTTAATTGGGGAATTTAATTTGTTCTCTGTTTTCAATAAAGCTACAATCGAGATACTTATAAAAACAAATTCCATAGCAATTTTATGGATGGATTTTAGGTAAGTGTTTGATAAAAATTCTTACTATATGTTGTCGAGTCTGGAGGAGGGAACCCAGGCCGACATCAATATGATGCATAAGCTGGTTCGTTTATTGATCACAGGATACATACTTTTATACTCTACATTTACGTAACCAATTACATAAGCTTTTTAGCAAGCATTTTTTTCACATGCATACCTTGTGTATGTCTTAGGTAATTGTTTTGAGAACCAAACAGTGTTTTGATCAACAGAGTGAAGATTGTTTTGAGAACCAAACAGTGATTTGATAAACAGAGTGCAGAAGATAATTATCGCAGAATGCGCTATCTATCTGAGCCTAGGAATATACCTCCTTAGCTCAGACATGCAGCTACTCCTTTGTCTAAGCTCTGAAGTACATCTTGCTGGTTAAAGCACATAACTATTTCTGTGTTAACCCTTCATAGCTCTTAGCCTGGAATACATATGACACAACATCTCCCCCTTTTCATTTAAAGGCCTGGGAGAGCATGTTTTCTAGAGATCTCTGACAACACAAAAGTATGCATGGTCCAAACAACAAGAACATAACAAGTATAAAGCAAATTAAAATGATAGGTTTTACAATTGCCAAAAGCCAAGCAGGTAATCCTAAAGATTTTAACCAATGCTTAAAGAAATCTTCATGTACAGTTATTTTATCAAGATTTTCTTGTAACTTTTTGATTTTAGCATAGACTGAAGCACTATTATCTGAAATATTAAAGCAACACATGCCTTCAAATTCCTCACAACCATGATTATGTAATAAAATCAAGAAATCTATTGTAGCTCTATTTTGTAGTGTAGTCTTGCAAATGCTCTGTACTTCCGTAATTATGTCCATTAAAGTCATGGACGTAATGTCAGCCTGAGCTTTTGCCCAACATGCAAGTTTTTTCATGGTATTATAATTAACAGATGCCATTACCCCTGGTGTGATAAAGGATGTGGCTACTGTTTCTGATACTGATAGAAAATTAACATTTTTATAACAGTTGGAAGCCAGAGGAATGCTCCTTGTTTTCTTAGAGCTTCTGGAGAAATTAAGGTATGGTGTGGACACTAGTGCTAATTGGCCTAGGTAACAAGGTCCTCCTATAGGACACCATGGGATAGAACTATATACCTTGTCTTCACATATCAAGAATACTCCAGGGGGTAATGACTTCGCTCCTTCAATTTGTACTTCAAGGGGCCCCCAATCTGTTTTTGATAAATTCCAATAATGAGAATGCCCTGATACATTAGTGAATCGTTCCCACTTAGGGGAATCCCAAGGCACGTTTTCTTTAAAATACTCTAAACCTCCAAATATAAAAACTCCTGTAGCATTATAAAGTTGTGGGGAGCTCACAAGACTACAATATGGGAGATGAGTGATATTCTCTTTTATTCCAGGGGGAACACTCCACAAGAGATTTATTTCCTGTGGTTCCTGTGTAGTTGGTTTATTTAAAGCCTCCAGAATAGCTCTTAATCTACAACTATTTTTCAGGGATGGCCAGGTATAATTTTGCTGTTTATCACACATACATGCACAAGAACTATACTTCTGAAAACTCCTACATATTTCCTTTAACTGTCCATAGTACCCTTTCAGTCTCTGTTTAATGTTCTCTGGGTCCAGAGGGATCCCTATGAAGCATGTCTTGAACGGATCACCAGCTGATTTCAGGGAGATACATTTGATGCTGTAGATACTTAGGAATCAGATGAGTCACAAGAGCCATAGCGGGCAGGATGCAAGTGCCAGCAAAAGAAGTATCATCTTTCAGGTGAGGTTTCACCCACTTTGCGGGAACCCACTGTGGTTTCGATGAACCTGAAACAACACACGCATACCCTTGTCCCCAGGTTAGTAACGGATAGGAATTGTCCCATTGGACAGTCTTAGGATCAAAAACAGAGACAGAAATGTCAACATAGGCAGAGTGTGCCACGTTCTTTGAAAAGTGAAAGTAAAGAGGCTTGTTATCTGAGATAGAGTGCTTAGGGTTAAGCCAGTTCAAAACATAAATCACTTTGCTCACTATGGTATGCGGTGATCCCCCAACCTCCCCCTTTTCTTTTAAAAACAAGGCTAAGTAGTTCTTAACATCCTGATGAGCCCTGTCAATGGTGGTCGTGCTAGGTAGACTGAGGTGAATGAGACGCGGACATGAAGCGGGGTGGGAGGGGGTTAAATCCTCCTCCCTCCTCTGCCAGCCCAGGGATGATTCACTGCGGCTGCCGAGTCAAGTCCTCATTAAGCAGGAGAGTCGTTGTACTGCAGTCAGGGCAGGAGGCAACAATCCTTCTAGTCTGTGTCAGGGGCAAGTTGAAGGTTTTTGCCAAAGCCTTGGCTGAGATGAGCAGGTTGCAGCAGGGGGAGAGAGCGGAAGCGCAGCAGTGGCCAGGCTAACGGAGCGGAGGGGGGAACAGGATCGGCTTTCCTCCCCTCGGTCAGCCCCCACCCAGGCCACAGAGTGCAGGTGGAGTGCTGGTGGCCCGGGCCCCTGATCTGAAAAACCTGCGAGAGACAAAGGCAGCAGCGGGAAGGCTCTGGGGTGGCCCACCCGCCCGCCCTCTTCCCAGCCAGGTGGCGGCGGGGATTAATTAACACTTTTTCTGCTAGAGGAGGCACATCCGAACTTCCTCCAATAGCGGTTCTTTCAGCATCAGTCACAGCGGGGCAAGCCCACAAACTTTCAAAGTCATCATAGACAATTTTGCACAGTGTGCCATATGGTTCTGCCAGTCTCTGGCCTTCCTTTTTCTTAGTTTGGACTGCTTCCCATAAGCTTTTTCCCAGCTTATCCCATTTTTCCAAGGAGAAGAGTTCTTCAGTCTTAGTAATTATGCCCTTGTCTCTTCCCCAATGTAGCACCCAGGAAATTTCTGATCTCTTAACAGGCAGATCATATTTTTTCGATATGTCCTCTAAGGTATTGAGCGTAGTGTGCTCCGTGGCTGATGCAGCCATTCCCATCCCAAATTCCCTGACTCACCGGTCAGTCATGGCCACTTAAATCCGCTTTTCTTCTAGCGCTGAGTGAGGGGGTGTTTAGCACTTCCCTACCAACTCAAACTGGGATGTCTTCTCCCCATTCGACTCACTTCCCTCACGTCGGGGTCACCATATGTCGAGTCCAGAGGAGGGAACCCAGGCCGACATCAATATGATGCATAAGCTGGTTCGTTTATTGATCACAGGATACATGCTTTTATACTCTACATTTACATAACCAATTACATAAGCATTTTAGCAAGCATTTTTTTCACATGCATACCTTGTGTATGTCTTAGGTAATTGTTTTGAGAACCAAACAGTGTTTTGATAAACAGAGTGAAGATTGTTTTGAGAACCAAACAGTGATTTGATAAACAGTGCAGAAGGTAATTATTTCAGAATGCGCTATCTATCTGAGCCTGGGAATATACCTCCTTAGCTCAGACATGCAGCTACTCCCTTGTCTAAGCTCTGAAGTACATCTTGCTGGTTAAAGCACATAACTATTTCTGTGTTAACCCTTCACAGCTCTTAGCCTGGAATACATATGACACAACAATATGTGGTGATATAGAATCAGAACTGGTTGAATTATCAAACCTATCCTAATCATTGACCACATGGAGAGAGGTTTCTTACTGGAATGTCAAAGGAATCTGCCCATGACCCTGTTTTTTAAAAACATGCATTATTTTGATGAAGATAGAGATGGTACTAAATTCTTAATTGTGAAGATAGCCTCAGGTGTTGCTGGGACATCAAGAACGAGTGGAGGTGGATAACATAATAAAAGTAATTTTTCAGTAAGAATATCATCAATATGTGAAATAAACTGAAAGGGAAACCTGGAGGGAAAGAGATCACTTAGAAAACATTTCAGCTTTTTTCCAGAATCTATCTCCCATCAGGAAACCTATCCCTGAAGAAGTCTGGAACTGCACGTGCTCTTTCAAAGTCAGAATCAGAAGCAAGAGTATGCCCAAGTTCTCACCAACTTTGCCCTTCAAGAAGGCTCAGAACCTATGCAAATGATCAAACTTGAGTCCTAGTTTACATTAACTTAAGAATGAAAGGGCTTGAATTGGCAGCAGAGATTGTCTGAATTTCTTTTCCTCCTGTTTCTAGACTGCTCCTTTCAGCTTATCACCTGTAGTTTCCTCACATTCTTATCTACTCCGCAAAGCATACCCTTTTTTTTTAAGTTTTGTTTTTTTTTTTTTTTTTGCAAGGCAATGGGGTTAAGTGGCCTGCCCAAGGCCACACATGTAGGTAATTATTAAGTGTCTGAGGCTGAATTTGAATTCAGGTACTCCTGACTCCAGGGCCGTTGCTCTATACACTGCACCACCTACCTGAACCCATAGCATACTTTCCCTACCTTCCAACCACTTTTGTTGAGCTTTCTTTTAATCTGTGTTTTCCTTGTATTTTGAATTACTTGCTCCAATCCAAACATCTCCCCAAGACTTTTCATTACTGTTTTCCCCTGCTGTTTTCTTCTATTGGCATTCTCTATTTTAAAAAATTGGAGTTATATTTAAGAACTGTTAAATCTATTTAATTCTCATAATCATTGTCAGATCTGGTCTTCTGTTACCACTATAAAATTTTTCTTTCTCCTGGAATAAGAAACAAAAGACATTTGTATTTTTGCTTACTTTTAGAATGGGTCATTATAAAAAGAATCAAGCTTGTGAAAATGGGAAAAAAACTAAGGAGGATCTTTAGAATTTTATGTTGGGAGAGGAGTGGAACACCAGGGCCACTTAGGCATAATCAGGCAAAATGGGCCATCATTTTCAGCATAAAATTCCTTATACTAGGAAAAAAAACAGTGCAAATGCAATTTATGAATATAAAAAGGTTTTAGGCACAAATCTCCCCTTTGGAAGAATTTAATGCTAGAAAATTCATACTGGGAAAAATATCTAGTATGGGGGCAGATAGGTGGCACAGGGGATAGAACACTGGCCCTGGAATTAGGAGTACCTGAGTTCAAATCTGGCCTCAGACTCTTAGTTTAGCTGAGTGACCTTGGGCAAGTCACTTAACCTCACTGCCTTACAAAAATTAAAAAAAAACAAGTCTAGTATGTAAATAATGAATATTGGGAAGGATTTAGGTAGAATATTCTATTTACTTTGCATCAGAAAATTCAAACTGGAGAGAAAAACTTTGAAAAAACAATTGGGAAAAGTCTTCTGGTCAGAGAACTTCACTTGCCTCATATCATAAAATTCAAATAATTTAATGATACTGAAGATCTTTCTTTAGTCAGTCATCATTTATACCATAAAAGAGAATTAATACAGGAAGAATTACTAATTGAACTCTTTACACTTAATAAAAATCATTCAGGACTTCTGGCCAAGATGGCAGAAAGAAGACAGGCACTGTGCTAAGGTCTCCTGGCTATCCCTCAGAAATAACATGAAAGAAACCTCTTAACAGACATTCAATTGATAAATCCCAGGAAAAGAAGCTAGAAAAAGAACATCTCCCAACAAGGTCTGTCTCAGGGGACCATGGGCCAGCTGGGGACAGAGAGCAGAGAGACAGTGGGGACTGGATGAAGCCCTAGGACTTAAGGCATGGAGGCTTCAACTGTGGGAGCCACAGTCTGGGGAGCCCCAGCAGGGTTAGGAAGGGTCCCAGCACAGAGAGTTGCAAAGTGCTTCTGGATATTCCTTTGGCTCAGACTGAGCTCAGCAGAGCCCTCTTCCCAGAACAAATACAGTAACAGCCCATCTCCCCACCCTACCCTCCAGGCTCAGGGGTGGGAAGCAGAGCTACCTCAGCTGAATAGGGAGATTAACATTCTCTCCCCAGGGCACAGCCCACATTGCTCAAGGATAACAGTATCTAGCTGTGCCACCCCCCACCTCCAGGCCAAGGGAAAGGGCCTCAAATTAAGGTGACAGATACTCCAGAGAAGCAACCAGCACCTACTACTGGCTGGCCCACTTGGAGTTACTAAGCCAAGTGAGAAAAGCCTCTAGCACCCCCTACTGGTCAAGACACTTGGAGTTACTAAACGTAGTTAGTAAAGCCTCTAAGGTTTTCAACATTAAAGGTCTGTGAACCAGCGCCTTCCCCCAAGACAAGATCTTAGGAAAATGAAGAAAAGCTAGAGGAAAGGGGGCCCCATTGTAAACTACTTTGAAGACAAAGATCCTAACCCAGAGAGAGAAATCTAGAACTCCTAAGAATATCAATTGGTCTCCAACCCAGAAAGAGTTCCTAGAAAAAATTGGGAAAGAGTTTTAAAATCAATTGAAAAAATTGGGAAAAGAAACTTAAGATAAAATTAACATATTGCAAGAGAAAATTAACATCTTGCAACAAGGAAACAAATCCTTGGAAAATACAATCGGACAAATGCAAAAAGAAAATAATTCTCTCAAAACCTCAATTGAGCAAATGGAAAACTCCTTAAAAAATAGAATTGACCAATTGGAAAAGGAGTTGCAAAAGGTAAAGAAGAAAATTCTCTAAAAAGAATGGAATCTGTGGAAACTAATGACTTCATGAGACAACAAGAATCTGTTAAACACAACCAAAAAAATCTAAAAAATAGAAGAAAATGTAAAATACCTCATCAGCAAAACCACTGACCTAGAGAATAGATATAGAAGAGACAACTTAAGAATCACTGGGCTTCCTGAAAACATTGAAGAGAAAAAAAGCCTGGACTCAATATTACAGAATTTAGTGATGGAAAACTGCCCTGATATCATGGAACCAGAGGACAAAATAGTTATTGAAAGAATACAATAATCCCCTCTGGAAAGGGATCCTAAAATGAAAACATTGTGGCCAAATTCCAGAACTATCAGGTAAAACAGAAAATCCCGCAAGCAGCCAGAAAGAAACAATTTAGATACTAAGGAGTCACAATAAGGACTATACAGGGCCTGGCTGCATCAATATTAAGGGATCAAAGAGCCTGGAATACGATAATCTGAAGAGCAAGGGAGCTTAGAATGCAGCCAAGAATTCACTATCTGGCAAAACTGAGCCTTCTCCACCAGAGGAAAAGATGGACCTTTAATGAAATAGGAAACTTCCAACTTTTCCTGATGAAAAGACAAGAGCTAAATAGAAAATTTGGAGTTCAAACAGGAGACTCAAGAAACATATGAAAAGGTTAAAAAAAGGTTAAAAAAAAAACCCTGCTATCCAATAAGATGAAACTGGCTATATCCCTACCTGGGAGAAAGATTCTCATAACTCTTGAGAATTGTAACTCTATTAGACAGAGAATATACTTAGCCAGAAGTAATGGACACTCATGACTCATCTGTGACTCTGATAGATTGATTTAAAAACAGTATCTCCTTAAAAAGACGGACAGTAAAGAGATGGGAGGAAGGAGATTAAGTGGGGGTAAATCACATTACATAAAGAGGTGCAAAGGATCTATTGCAATAGAGGGGAAGAAAGGAGGAGGTGAGAGCCACCTGAATCTTACTCTCATTAGATTTGGCTTAAAGTTAACCTATTCACACTCAGTTTAGTTAAGAAACTTATCTAACCTTTCAAGCATTAAAAGGGGAAAGGGAAAGGGGAGAGGAAAAGAGGAACTAATGGAAGGAAGGGAAGGAAAACGGGGCAAAAGGAAAGAAAGGGAAGTGGGTTGGATATAAGGGAGCAAATACACTGAAGGGGGTGGTATTCAGAAACAAAATACTGGGGAATATGGATAAGGTGAAAAAGGAAAATACAGAGGGAAGATAGCATGGAGGGCAATAAAGAGTTAATAACTTTGAATGTGAATGGGATGAACTCTCCCATAAAACATAAGTGAAGGGGCAGCCTAAAATAATAATATATTTAAATATATTATATATCCCCTGACAACTGCCTTGACTGTTTTGGTATGTTTTGTTACATTTTTTTAGGTGTTTGCAAGGCAATGGGGTTAAGTGGCTTGCCCAAAGCCGCACAACTAGGTAATTATTAAGTGTCTGAGACTGGATTTGAACCCAGGCACTCCTGACTCCAGGGCCGGTGCTTTATCCACTGCGCCACCTAGCCGCCCCTATTTAAATATATTATACTTTTAAATGAATAAAATGGAGAAAGAGGAAATCAATGAACTAAATAAGCAACTAAAAAAATTAGAGAAAGAACAAATTAAAAACCCCCAATTAAATACCCAAATTAGAAATTCTAAAAATTAAAGGAGAAATTAATAAATTGGAAAGTGAGAAAACTATTGAACTAATAAATAAAACCAAGAGTTCATTTTAGGAAAAAACAATAAAATTGATAAACATTTGGTTAATTTGATTAAAAAAAACTAAAAAACCAAATTGCTGGTATCATAAATGAAAAAGTAAACTCACCTCCAATGAAAAGGAAATTAAAGTAACAATTCAGAATTATTTTGCTCAACTGTATGCCAATAAATTTGATGATCTAAGTGAAATGAATGAATATTTACAAAAATATGTTGCCCAGGTTAAATGATGAGGAAATGAAATACCCAAATAACCCTATCTCAGAAAAAAAGAAATTCAACAAGTCAATATTGAACTCCCTAAGAAAAAATCTCCAGGGCCAGATGGATTCACAAGTGAATTCTATCAAACATTTAAGGAACGATTGGTTCCATTTTTATATATACTCTTTGGCAAAATAGGTGAAGATGGAACTCTGCCTAACTCTTTCTATGACACCAATATGGTACTGATACCTAAACCAGGAAGAATCAAAACAGAGAAAGAAAATTATAGACCTATCTCCCTAATAAATATAGATGCAAAAATCTTAAATAAACTCTTAGCAGAGTGATAACACCAAATTATCACTAGGATAATACACTTTGACCAAGCAGGATTTATCCCAGGAATGCAGGGTTTGTTCAATATTAGGAAAACTGTTAGTATAATTAATTATATCAATAACAAACCTCTCAGAAATCATATGATTATATCAATAGATGCTGAAAAAGCTTTTTGACAAAATATAGCACCCATTCCCATATAGCACCCCAAAACACTAGAGAGTGTAGGAATAAATGGATTGTTCCTTAGAATGATAAGCAGTATATATCTGAAACCATCAACAAGCCTTATATGCAATGAAGATAAGCTAGAGGCATTTCCAATAAGATCAGGGGTAAAGCAAGGATGCCCATTATCATCACTACTATTTAATATTGTGTTAGAAATGTTAGCTTTAGCAATAAGAGAAGAAAAAGAAATTGAAGGAATTAGAATTGGGAAAGAAGAAACAAATCTCTCACTCTTTGCAGATGACATGATAATTGATAGAATCCTAAAAAATCATCTGAAAAACTACTAGAAACAATTAGCAACTTTAGCAAATTCGCAGGATATAAAATAAACACTCATGGATCCTCGACATTTCTATATATTACTAGCAGGATACAGCAGCAAGAACTAGAAAGAAAAATCACATTCAAAGTAACTTCAGATGATATAAAATACTTGGGAGTCTACCTGCCAAGGCAGACTCAGAAACTCTATCAAAACAACTACAGGGGCAGCTAGGTGGTGCAGTGGATAGAGCATCGGCCCTGGAGTCAGGAGTACCTGAGTTCAAATCCGGCCTCAGACACTTAATAATTACCTAGCTGTGTGGCCTTAGGCAAGCCACTTAACCCCACTGTGTTGCAAAAACCTAAAAAAACAAACAAACCAAAAAAAAAAAACAACTACAAAACACTTCTCACATAAATAAAATCAGATTTACATAACTGGGCAAATGTCAATTGTTCATGGATAGGCCAAGTTAATGTAATAAAAACCACAATTCTACCTAAATTAAACTACTTATTTAGTGCCCTACCAAACAAAATTCCAAAAAATTAATGAGTTAGAAAAAACTTTAAGTAAATTCATGTGGAAAAATAAAAAGTCAAGAATTTCTAGAGATTTAATGAAAAAAAGAAGGTGGCTTGGCCCTACCAGTTCTAAAATTGTATTAGAAAGTATCAGTCATCAAAACTGTCTGGTACTGGCTAAGAAAAAGAGTAGTAGATCAGTGGAATAGACTAGGTGCAAAAGACATAGTGGGAAATTATAGTAATCTGCAGTTTGATAAACCCAAAAGTCTAGCTTCTGGAATAAAAACTCTTTTCGATAAAAACTGTTGGGAAAATTGGAAGTTAGTATGCAGAAACTTGGCTTAGACCAACATCTCACACTCTAAAGACAATATTATAAGGAAACTAGGAGATCAAGGAATAGTTTATCTGTCATATCTATGGAAAGCAGTTTATGACTAAGGAAGAAATGGAGAACATCATTAAAAAAAACTAGATAATTTTGATTACATTAAATTAAAAAGCTTTTGCACAAACAAAACCACTGTAACCAAGATCAAAAGAAATGTAGTAAATTGGGAAACAATTTTTATAACTATTATTTCTGACAAAGGACTCATTTCTAAAATATACAGAGAACTGATCAAATTTATAAAAAAAAAAAAAGCTGTTCCCCAATTGACAAATGGTCAAAGATTTACAGATAAGGAAATCAAAACAATCCACAGTCATATGAAAAATTACTCTAAATCATTACTGATGATAGAAATGCAAATTAAAGCATCTCTGAAGTACCATCTCACATCTCTCAGACCAGCCAATATGACCAGAAAAGACAATGATCAGTGCTGGAAGGGATGTGAGAAATCTGGGACACTAATGCATTGTTAGTGGAGCTGTGAACTCATCCAGCCTTTCTGGAGAGCAAACTGGAATTATGCTCTAAGGGCAATAAAAATGTGCAGACCCTTTGATCCAGCAATACCACTACTGGTTCTATACCCTGAAGAGATCATGAACAAGGATAAAAGCATCACTTGTACAAAAATATTCATAGCAGCCCTGTTTGTGGTGGCAAAGAACTGGATGTCCATCAATTAGGGAATGGCTGAATAAATTGTGGTATATGTGTGTTATGGAGCATGATTACTCTATTAGAAACCAGGAGGGATGGGAATTCAGAGGGGCCTGGAAGGATTTACATGAACTGATGCTGAGCAAGATGAGCAGAACCAGAACACTGTACACCCTAAAAGCAACATGGGGTTGATGATCAATCTTGATCGACTAGCTCATTTCATCAGTGCAACAATCAGGGACAATTTAGGGGTATCTGTGATGGAGAATACCATCTATATCCAGAGAAAGAATTGTGGAGTTTGAACAAAAACCAAAGACTATTACCTTTAATTTTAATAAAAGGTATCTTATTATGTAATTTTTGCTATCTCTTATATTTTATTTTTCCTTAAGGATATGATTTCTCTCTCAACACATTCAATTTTGATTAATGTATATCATGGAAACAATGGAAAGACTATCAGATTGCCTTCTGTGGGGGGGGAGGGAAGCAAGATCGGGGAAAAAAATTGTAAAATTCAAAAAGCAATTAAAAAAACCCTTCAGACAGAGTCAAAGCTGTATTGGAAATATTATTTGCATTTAAGAGTCTCTTTGAGAAGACTTTGGGGGAGACTCAACATCACAGAATTGAGACTGGAGAGAGAAAAGATATTAATGTCATATATGCATATACCCATATATATATATATATATATATATATATATATACACACATATACATTTTTTTTTTAGTTTTTGCAAGGCAATGGGATTAAGTGGCTTGCCCAAGGCCACACAGCTAAGCAATTAAGTGTCTGAGGCCGGATTTGAACTCAGGTACTTCTGACTCCAGGGCCAGTGCTCTATCCACTGCGCCACCTAGCCACCCCCTATATACATATTTTTCAATTAGGAAAAATTCAAAATTTCTTCTTCCCACTCCAACTCAGCTCTCCCTAAATGAGAATGAAAAGAAAAACAAGATCAATTGTAACAAATATATATAGTCAAAACAAAATAAATCTCCACACTAGTCAAGTTCAAAGAAAATATATGTCTCATTCTATTTTTTGAGTCATTAAGAGATGGGTAGCATGTTTCATCATTAGTCCTCTTGTATCATTGCTGATCATAATAATGATCAGAGTCCCTAATTCTTACAATTTTGTTTGTCTTTAGCATATTGTTGTAATTGCATAAATTGTTTTCCTGGTTGGTTTGCTTCACCTTGTATCACTTAACTTCATAAAGTCTTTCCAGCATCTTTGAGATCATTGCTTTTAACATTTCTTACTGCACAATAGTCCTTATATTATTTATATACTTATATTATTTATATAATTATATACCATAACTTCTGCTTCCATTCCCCATTTATGCATACCCCTTCAGATTCCCACTTTGTCACCTCAAAAAGAGATGTAAATGTTTTTATACCTTTTTAGTAAGAGCTTGTTTTGCTTAGAACTAATTCCTCTTCTTTTACTAATTCTCTTTCCCCTTCTCCCTGCTTTCCTCCTAGTTCTGTTGAGTGAAATGTATTTCTGTGTAAGTGTGTGTGTGTGTGTGTGTGTGTATTGTTCCCTCCTTTGACCAGTTCAGACAATGAGATTCAAGTGTCAGCCACTCCCCACCTCCTTGTTTATAAGGGTGAGGGTTTTGTACTTCTTGTGCCAAGCTGCTAATCCAATTATTTTGGGATAGAGAGAGATTTAAAGGGTGAAGGAGGAGGTGAAGGAGGAAAGGAAGAGGACAAGCAGGAAAGATATTGAACATTAACAGATATTCTACTTTTATCTCCATTAAAATAAAATAAGATCACACATGACATATTCACATTTTAAAACAACATTTATTCACTGAAAAGGTGGAAAATAACAGATTAAGGAAGGGAGCCTGTAGCAATGGAAATGCATGGCAGTGAGGGGCCAGGGACCAGATTCTTACTCCTTCGTTGTGCTGAAGTTTGACCCTGGACAAGATGGGTTTTTGGTTGGTCAATAAAAAAAGGGATGCTTTCCCTGTTCAAGAAAAATATCCAGAAATTAAGAGGGTAACTATACTCCCTAGTCCTTCTTGACCCTGGAGATAATGGAATGGTCTGTGTTTGGAGTTATATCAGTCACTCTTCTCTGTTTCCTTCAAGAGCCCAGTTAAGTCTAAGCAAAGTAAAATGGTTGTTTTCCAGAGAGCCTTTTCTTCTGATAAAGAAGTTCTCCAGTGTCAGAGAGAAGAAATAGGCCTTTGCTAAATTGGACCTGAAGACTCATCTCTAATAACCCAGTTTCATCTTACATTCAAGCAAGGTGGTCTGGGCTTCCATCAAACTCCTATCATGGACGCCTGCAGGCTCTTATAGCTCACATCCCTCTGTAGTCAGGAAGAAGAAGGCCAAGAACTAGTCTTTCAAAGGCAGTGGCTAAGGGAATAAGATCCATCCTTTCTACACTGGTGATTAGCATAAGGAAGATTATGAAAAATTGAAACCATAGATATAACAAAGACTCACTGTCTTTCCCTTTGCAATCCCATATACCAAATAAGAATAGGAAATTGGTCTTGAGGTTTAGCTTTTACATGTCTTTACTATATCCCACCACAAAAATCTGGGCTCTGGGAAGATGTTTCCTGCACTTTCTGCACTCCATCCCTTTTGGGGGGGGGAAGGTGTAGGAACTGGGTGTCCCTATATAACACTTACTGTTGGACCTGAGCTCACTGATGATCTGAACAAAACCTTTGACCTATTCTTGTTTCCAACCTGAACCTCTTCATCCTACTTTAGATAGGCTGGTCATTCCCTGTTTTTAGGGAATCATCATGATAGACTTAGTTATGGGCACTTGATCCACTTCTGCTGCAATGAAACTCCCAACTTCCAAATTCAAATAATCTAGTAGCCTCAGCTTCAATAGCAAGGATTACAGGCGTGAATAACCACACCAGGTCTCCACCCTTTAAAGCTCAGTTCAAATTTTCTCTTTCCTGTGAAATCTTCCAAGATACCCCCAGTCAGAAATTAGCTTTTATCTATCAAAAAATTATGATAAATATGATAATAGTTTCATTAAGATATTTGTTACTGAAGATGATAAGGTTGATGATAACTGAATTAGTTGAAACTTTTTTGGTTTACAAAGTCTTATGAATTACCCAAACTATATGAGGTGGGCATTGCAAATATTATTCTAATTTTGACAAATGCTGATACTGAGGTTCAGAAAGGATAAGAGATTTTGTTCATGATCATCTAATTGGGAAGTTAGCACTCAGATCTCTGACTACAAGTTCTGCACTTTTTTCACTACCAAACATTATCTCTTATGGCACCGTCCTGGGGCACATGCATCTCTTATTTATGGAATTTAACTGGTTCACAGGGAGAAATAAAACTTATCTCAAGATAATTAAGTTTTTAGAATCTCAGAGTTGTAAGGTACCTCAGAGGCTATCTAGTCCAAGCTCTTTCGGGAGAAGGATGGCACCCATTTATATATACAAGTTTTGATATGTTTAGTTAAAATAATTATGCTCTACTTTAAAGATATATCTCATAATCAGTTTTTAAAATAGAAAATTGATGGTTAAACAAATGAATCAGCAAAATAAACATCTTTGGATCAATTTCTCAAAACTTATTAAGAGCCTTCAAGTCTCCCCCAAAGTCTTCTCAAAGATTTCTTTGAAAACTCAATTTATTCAAACTTATTCAACAAAGGTGACGCTTCTCTTTCCCAATTTGGTATAATACAGATAAGAAAAGAAGTATAAAGTCATAGAGTGGTACAGTAATTATAAAAAATTATTTGGTGATTGTTATAATTTTGATGTATTCAAATGATTCATACAAATTTTAGAAAACTACATATTAAGTAGAATATAGTTGATAGGATATAAGACTTGTTTACATTTTTAATAAAAATTTAATTGAATTTGATTTTTAAAAATGATCCCCTATCACATGTTAATCATATTGGACATCATTTTAACTTACATAACCTTTTCTATGAATATAATCTGTTACAACAGTGTAAAGATCCCAGTTTTCAATTTACTTGCTTTAAAAATGTTTTTTTCTTTAAATCATATTGCTCTTTTTAAAAAGATTTTAAGTCTAATAATTTGATTTTTAACATATTTTAAAGCTTATCCCAAGTTTACAGGTTTTTTTGAAAACCAACTTCAACCAAGTTCCTACCGATACTCATAGGCCTTTGTAGAACATTATGGCCATGTAGTAAAAATCAATACACTTAGAGGGGGAAGAGAAAAGGATGGAGGTACCTTTTTATGTCACAACTATCCCAATCAAAATCCCAAACTGTGATTATTAACAAGTTGAGACATACTGGTTTGAGAATATTTAATTAAGCAAAATTAAAATTCAGAAATAAATAAACCTTGCCTTTATTCACTATTCTCAAGGTTCCATTGAACCTCTTGAGACAGTGTGTGTGTGTGTGTGTGTGTGTGTGTGTGTGTGTGTGTGGATTTCCTTATAAATTGTACATATGGGGTTTCTCTATAATATGAATTTTCTAATGCTGAGTAACATCTAGGCTTCCTGAAGACTTTTTTTTAACAGTCATTCAGCTACTAAAGTTTCTTTCCAATATGAATCTTCTGATGTCGAGTAAGATTTGTGCTCTGACTAAAAGCTTTCCCACAGTCCTTACATTCATAGGGTTTCTCACCAGTATGAATTTTCCGATGCTGTGTAAGGTCTATACGCCATCTGAAGGCTTTCCCACATTGATTACAATCATAGGGCTTCTCTCCAGTATGTATTCTTTGATGTTGAGTAAGGTGTGTACTCCGGCTGAAGGATTTCCCACATCTTCTACATTCATAAGGTTTTTCTCCAGTGTGAGTTTTCTGATGTTGGGAAAGGTCTGTAGTCCACCTGAAGGATTTTCCACATTGATTGCACTCACACGGTTTCTCTCCTGTATGAATTCTCTGATGCCGAATAAGGTGTGTATTCCGATTAAAGGCTTTCCCACATTCATTACATTCATAGGGTTTCTCTCCAGTATGTATTCTCTGATGCTGAGTAAGGTGTGTACTCCGGCTGAAAGTTTTCTCGCATTTAATGCATTTAAAAGGTTTCTCTCCAGTATGAGTTCTCTGATGTCTAGTAAGATTTGTACTTTGACTAAAGGATTTTCCACATTCATTACATTTGTAGGGTTTTTCTCCGGTGTGAGTTCTTTGATGTTGAGTAAGGTCTGTACTCCATCTGAAGGTTTTCCCACATTCATTACATTCATAGGGTTTCTCTCCAGTATGGACTCTCTGATGTTGAGTGAGGTCTGTACACCATCTGAAGGCTTTCCCACATACCTTACATTCAAAGGGCTTCTCTCCAGTATGAATTCTTTGGTGTTGAGTGAATTCTGTACACCATCTGAAGGCTTTCCCACATTCCTTACATTCATATGGCTTCTTCTCTGAATGGATTTTTTTTGATTTCATTTTTTCTGAATGACATTTGAGTCTCTTTTCACTTGTATCACATTTATCATTACTCTCTCCTTCAGGAACTTTTTGCTGTGTAACAAGATCTGGACTCTGACTCACACTTATTTCTAATTCATTATATTCAAGACCTCCATTTCCAGTGAGGATTTTATTTTTGGTGAATCTCTTCTGACTCAAATTTCTCTCCTGGACCTTATGAAGATACCCTAATGGACCATCAGTTTTCAGTTTTTTGCACCTTGTGAGTCTTTTTCTCATCATTTTCTGTGATGAGACTTCTTCAGAAATGATGTAATTCTGAGTTGATTTCTTATTTTCAGGTTTAGTCTCCCACACTACAGGAAATAAAAAATGTACATGTTTCCTGTTCTCTGGACTAGGAATAAGGATACTACTAAAAAGTGAATGGGAGAATTAAACTGATAACATTGAGTACAAGGTGGCTCAGTAGATGGAAAGTTGGCATCAGGACCAGGAAGACCTCTAGGTTTTCTGGTCCTCTTTCTAACATACTAGCTGTGTGGTCCTGGAATTACCCTCTAAGTATCTTTTGCATAGTGCTTATGGAAGGATTTTCTACACTAAGGTTTTCTACAGAGATGTAATCATAGGTACAAACAAACCAACAAAAAATTAGTATAAGTGACTTTGACAGATCCTGAACAAGGCTTTGCAGTCTGGAAAGTGAATATATAAGGTACTTTATAAGGTGCTTTATAAGGTAATTCGTATGCATCACTTCAGGGCAGCTAGGTGGCTCAGGTTTGCTTGTGTCAGGAAGACTTATATTACTAAGTTCAAATCAGATCCCAGACAGTTACTAGCTTGTATGACCCTGGACAAGTCGCTTGTTTGTCTCAGTTTCCTCATCTGGAGAAGGAAACAGAAATCTACTCCAGTATCTTTGACAAAAAACTCCAGATAGTCATGAAGATCAGATACAAGTGAACAACAACAACACAACACATTTCCTCATTGGAGCCCCCAACAACCTGTCAAGTAGATACTACAAGTAGCTGTTGCTCCCATTTTATAGATGAGGAAACTGATGCAGAAAGTTTGAATAGTTGCACAGAGACTCAAGAATAAGAGGGCAGACCAGTGACGGGGGAGAGGAGTGATTGTCAGGAAACTGAAGCAATATGTGATGTGATGACAAGATGAGAGGGGATCTTCAAAGCATATGGAAAGTTGAGAATGGTGATCAGTTAAACAGGCTAAAGGGTAGGGGTTGAGGAGGGTGATTAATTGGACAAAGAGCAGAATTGTGACAGGTGGTTTGGCTTTAGAGTCCAGGCCTTACTTTATGTCTGTATTCTTGCATTGTGGCTTAGTGGATAGCTTAAGTTGGACTTGAAGAAAGGATGATTTAAATTTAACTCACATCTTTGATATTTGTTAGCTGTGTGGTCTTGGGCAAGTCCCTTAACCTCTCTGAGTCCATTTCCTCTTCTACAAAATGGAGGTACAAGGAGTTATTTCTAGTACCTAGTACACTAGTCACTGAGGCTCAAATGATAGAGGAATAACATTTTGTTTATAGTACTTTGGTATTATTGCAACTGAGGATCTAACAAGCCTTAAATCTAATTTCTTGCTTCTTCCTATCATCTCTGAATATTATACCCAGATGAATAATCAACAACTGCAGATATGTGATGTCCCCCCACTCCCATACAGCAGTGTTTTATATATATGTATATATATATATGTATATATATATATATATGCATATATATATATACATATATACACATTCTTACCCAAGGATCAAGAAGATCTTGTATTCTGTATTCTGATCAACAGAGCTGTTCTCCTGTTCTCTTGCATTTCTTGGCTTTTGGATCTTCCCCTACCTAAATTACTGGGGCTCATCTTTGATCAATGACATTAGTCTTTCTAAACTCAGCCCTTGACTGCTTGACTTACAGGTCACTGGCTAAGGAATTTTAAAATTAAAATTAAAGAGTCCTAATCCTGGCCCCCATTTTGATTATCATTACTCTGTTTCTGCTTATGTCCCCATATGATAGTTATTCACTTGGTGAAAAACGACTAATGGCTCTATAAAGAAAAGTTTTCTTTTGTAATTTTGGGGATAACTGATAAGAAAAGTTGAATTCTGGTCTCTTTGAAGTGATGGGAACACTAAATATGTATTGCAGAAATCGAAGACAAATCAATGTAAAGAAAGGCCTGGAGATAAGGGATGGGGAATCTCATAAAAGGAATAGTAAGGAAACCATTTTTGGACTCACCCAGAAGAGGAGCAAAGGGTAAAGATGGAAGAGTAGGGCAGGTTGTAATGGACTTTAAAATCCAGAGGAATTTTTATTTGATCCCAAAGGGAAAAAAAAGAAATTAGAGTTTATCATGTAGAGGAGTGAGGTGGTCAGACCTCTGCTTCTGGAAAGTGACTTTGGGAGAATTGTTAAAAGGAGGAAAGAGATTTGGGGGAGGGATACAATAGGGAGTATTGCAATAGTCTGAGACATTTATAAAGAAAGTACAAAGATTATTGACAATTGTATAAAATGTTTTAAAGGACAAATGCTATAGAACTTGGTACAGTTTGGAACTTCAGAGAATGGAAAGGTTAATATAGGTTGGAGAGGTCAGGAAAGACTTCAAAGTGAAGAATTTAAAGCATTTAAGCAGGAATTTTCAAAAATGGATATGCATTGAGGAAGCAGGGAATATTTCTGGCAAAGGTAAAAAGACATTGAAAGCCACAATTACAGGAAAAAATATGAGTCATAAAAGGGATGTGAAGAAAACATCTAAAGAAATTCCAAGATTGCAAGAGTTAATAAGAAAATGGCATCTGTGGAAGTAAGTACTGGTTATATAATTGAAGGAAATATAAATGAAAAGGAGAAAAGGAAGATTCCAGAGAAGAAAGAAATAATCAGAAGATCAGAGTTTTGGAGGAAGCAAGAAAAGATGTAATCTATAAAATGGAAAATTGGTTGTGGAGTATGCATCTGTAAAAAGAGGGAGTTAAAGAGAACATTGTGAGATGTTAACAGTAACATTGTGAGATGATCAACTATGATGAATGCAGCTCCTCTCAGTAGTTCAGTGATTAAGGACAATCCTAAAAGACCTATTATGGAAAATGCCATCCACATCCAGAGGAAAAAATTATGGAGTCTAAATGGAAAGCAAAGCATATTATTTTCACTGTTTAAAATGTATTTTATTTTTTCTTTTTCTCATGATTTTTTCCCTTAGTTCTAACTTTTCTTTCACAGCATGACTAATATAGAAATATGGTAAACACAATTGTACATGTACAATCTATGTCAGATTGTTTGCTGTCACGGGGAGAAGGGAGGGAAAGGTGGGTGGCAGAAAAATGTGTAACTCAAAAACTTGCAAAGATGAATACTGAAAACTATCTTTGCATATAATTGGAAAAATACAATATTTTTTAAGTGAAGGTATTGAATTACAGTTTTAATATCTGATAAGCCTATGAGACTGAACTGAAGGAAACTCCTTTTTTTGAAACAAAAGGGAAGGAGGAAAGAATAAAGGAAAAATACTTAGATGCATATTATGGCCCTACTCAAATATTCAATGGATCATCCTATAGAGTAGGAAATAGATTGTTCAAGAGAGGAGAGAGAGCTAGGTTACAAAGTTACAAAGAAGAGAATCCATCTCAAAAGAATGAAAAACTTGAGAACAGTAAGCAAAATGGAATAGGTCATCTCACAAAGCAGTGAAAGCGTTGACATAAAAAGCATTTAAGCCAAGGCAGGATGATCAAGGAAGGAATTCCTCCACTGGCTGGGAAGAAGACTAGATGACTTTGCATGTTCCCTTCTACTCTAAGATATGCTGAGATTTCTGAAGAGATCTGTGCCAAATGATCTCAGTTTTCTCCATAAGTTTGGAAAATTTCCAAGATCCTACTCTATCAATAATGGTTACTTAAGGTTTTCCTGTCTCCTTGATTTTCATTTAAGGATGTTTAGGCTAGAAAAGACTGGAAAAGTTATGGCACCCATCTTCAAGTATCAGAGGGGCCATCATATGGTCATGTGTAAAAGGGATTAGACTTTTCCTGCTTACCTCCAGAAGGCAGAACCAGGAAAGATAGATGGAATTTATAGAGAAGGTCTGATGTAGATGAGATAGTGGATTCCCCTTAACGGAGGTTTTCAAAGCAGAAGTTGGATGACCATTTGTTATGCAGACTAAATAGGGTGAGTTGGATTCAACAACCTTAAAGGTCCCAGCTATTCTGAGTCAGTGATTATGTTTTCACTTACCTAGACTTTTACTCTTCACCATCCATGGCTCTCTTCCTTGCTCCAATTGGGAGATCACACTGGGTTTGGAAACTTGATGCCCTGCTCATGAGTAAAAACAAGGACTGCAGTATCTGTGTTGAGCATAAAGACTCCTCCCAGGATTCAGTCCCAGCCCCTTGGTCTTCAGGCTCTCTGAAGGATGAGATAAGTGCAGCACCATGGGAAGCATAATGAAGCCATCTGTTTATGAATGTCCTAGTTCTAGGTCCCTTTGGGACCTAGAATTTCAAAGTCAAACTCAGCAAAACTCTTCAGAGGCTTCACAGATTTTTTAAGAACCATGGAAATAACAAGAGTCCAATGGGCAGACTCTTAAATCATAGGGGAAGCTGCCCTTACCCAGGGAGACCAGGTTCCTATAGTTCTCCAGCATCACATTCCTGTAGAGGGCTCTCTGAGTAGACCCTAGGCACTTCCACTCCTCTTGAGTGAAGTTCACAGCCACATCCTCAAAAGTCACTGAGACCTGAAATGGAAAAGACATTTCTGCTCAACTGGGATCATCCTCTAGCACAGCATGGAGGAAAGCTTGTAGAAGAGATAGTGGATGGGATTCTATAAAAGCTTCGGAATGTTCCAAGTCAAGTATTTTGTGATCTGCTATGTGCATAACTGTGCTAAAATCTGTTGAAGGAACAAAGAAATAGGAGACACACTCTTTACTGCTAAGAAGCAATGTTTTCCCTGCAGAGGAAAAACATATACATGATATAATTATCATGATTTATCATATGAATTATCATATAATCAAGATTATACTTAGTTACTGCTTTCTTCTATCCTTGTTTTAATATTCCCTTTAATACTGTTTGTGTGTGTGTGTGTGTGTGTGTGTGTGTGTGTGTGTGTGTGTGTGTGTATTTTACTTATCTCTGAATAGACCGTTTTCCCTAGTAGTGTAAGCTAACAGCAGGGACATTTTCCTTTTCTATCTCTAGCACTTTACCACAGTGCCACAGCTCCTAGTGGACACCTAATACTTGTTAAATTTCATTAAACTAATTTCACCTGGGTCCTTCCTGCTGCTTTGAAATTTCTAAACTTTTCTTTGACTATCACATTGACTACAGTAGTTGTTCCAATCCCTCTCTTTCTTCAAATCACCATTCTTGCTCTCTTCCACTCAGCAGAATGTCCCTTCATTTTACTATGAAAATACTATCCTTTTTTTCTCAATTCTACATCTCAACATCTTTCTCCCATTCTCTTCTCATTTCATTCTCTTTAGGAAGAAGAGATTCTTTTTCTGGCAAATACCAAACACTTCACTTTTGCCTTTGATACTGTAGCTCCCCAACTCTCCTCTGAAAGCTTATCATTTAATAACCCCCTTCCCCCCCTCTCTTTAATTGTTAGCTTGTGTCTACTGGCTTCTCTACTTTTACAAATATGCCCAAATTTGCCCCATTCTACAAATCACCCTCTTGATCTTAGCCTCTCCTCCAGCTATTGTTCTGATTTCTCTGAAAAGCTGTGTATAAAACTTGTAGCCTCCACTTCCTCACTTAACACTGTGTCCTCAGGACTGGAGGAATTTCTAGGTCCTTTTCTTTTTTCTCTACATTCTTTTGGTGATTTCCCCCCCACCCCCCCTCCATTGCTAAAGTATCAATGATAGATGCTGATCACTCCCAGATCCAGTCCTTATCCCTCTCCTGAACTCCGGTCTCACACAAATCACCAACCTGTAGGTTCCATGGGCATCTCAGTCTCAACATGTACAAAATAGAACTCATTTTCTCCTTTACAACTACCCTTTCTCCTACCCTTACTTCTGCCAAGAAGCTGCCATTCTTCTAGTCACTCAAGTTCACAACCTCAGGTTCATCTTGACTCTTCATTCTCCTTTACTCTCCACCCCGACTCATTTGACAGGTCTTCCATAATCCATCTCCACACATATCTCACATCAGTTCTCTTGTCTCCACACTTACAGCCTTTATCTAGGTTACTGCAGTAGACTCCACATTGAACCCCAGGTTTTCTCTCCTCTAGTCCTCACAGATGGTAAATATTCCTAAAGTACAAACACCCCCTTATTGCCTCTAGAATAAGATACAAACTTCTTTGTTTAGCATCTAAAACTCTTCACAGTGTAGATCCAATCTCTCTTTGCTAATATTTCATATTATTTCCTGTATATGTACTTATGTTCAGCCAAACTGGGCTATCGTTTGTTTTCCTGACTGCACCATTCCATTTCCTGTCTCCACACGTCACCCAGATTGTCCCCAGATCTGGAATGTCTCCCACCTCACCCCTTCTTTGAGTCCCTCATTCAGGATACCTCCCTCAAGTTTTGCATTCCCTATGAAGCCTTTCTTAATCCCTTCAGTAGTCTAGCCTTTCCTTCTCCTTGAATTTCTTTTTATTATGCCTTCTTTCAGAGGGTGAACTCTTGGCAGACAAATAATGGACTAGGATCACAGAATGAGATAGACACTTTCAAATATAGCCTATATACTGATTTGTTTTGCTTGGCTATACTTAATGGGAAGGACCTCTGTCTGAGGTAACAATATTGGGTAACAATAGAAAGACAAAAGAAAAAAGAAAGAAGATATTATCAATGAAATATTAAAAAAACACACAGATGAGAAAAAGGAAGTTCAGTACAATATATTAAATTTAACATATATTTAAAACTAAACTATACATCAGAAATGCATGGTTGCAAATACAATTCTTTTTTGTGCTTCTTAGTATATCGACATGCTCATGTTTGTTGATGTTGCTAAAATAAATAAGAATTTTTAAAAAATAAGTGATTAAAAAACGTAGAGGGTGAAAATTTTAATTTGTGTCTTCTGCAGGATAAAAGGAATTGAAAGTAACATGAATTTGGAGTTTAGATGTTGGTCAGGGCTTTCTTCTTTGGTGACTTTCCTAATAGATCTCCTCAGATGATGATGAAAAAGACAGGAAGAAAAGGTTTAGATTCTAAGTATCTGTGAGAACAATAAACTTAAGGCTATTGCATCTTTATTCTTAACACTAAAGAAATTCTTAACCAGTCTCACTTGATCCCAATCCTTTCCAGAGATGTCTTTCCATTGAATATTTCCAAAAGGACCAGCCTCTCTCCCTCCCTTTACTCTTTTTCCTAAGAAGAGCTAGTTATTCCAGCCATTAATCCAGCCAAATTAATCCTGATTTGCCAAGGACTGCTAAGTAAAGAAAGCATACCCAAAGCATTATGAAGCAGTTTATGTTAGATGACCCTATAGATTCCCCTTCACCACTAATGCAATCAATTTTCCCTACTACTTAACTAAATGTTCCTTAATCTTATTATTTTTATATTATAATGGCACAATTGATATGAAGGCCTGGTTTGTGCAATTAGTTCCAAAATACAAAATTACTAGTTATATCTCTGGGTGACTTATTTCATTGATGCATCATTCCCCCCCAAGAAAACTGTAAAATATTCAAGGTAAAGGACTGTTTCAGTTTATTTATAGACCTTAATACAATTTTGAGCACTTCAAAGTTCTGAATGATCTGAGAGTCATTCTTTAAGAGGACTAGGTAAATTCATTTATTCATTCAACCATCATTAATATCTGTCAGGTGCCAGATACAGTGCTAGGAACTAGAGATACAAAAGCAAAAAAAAAAAAAAACAACCAACAACAACCAAATAAACAGTTGTTGCCTTCAAAGAACTCATAGAACGCTCTACTTGAGTTGAGGGCTGTGCCATGATTCCTTCATAGATCAGAATAGCACAGCCTCCTAAGACTGAACAATAGGGCTAAAATCCCTTTGGCAGTTAGTATTTGGTGGACAGAGAAATTCCAAGAGAAAAGAAGGAAATATTTCAGGAGAGATCAAGGAATCCAGCTTACCTTAGATCTAGCTCTTATGCTCCAAGAAGCCATTCCCTCCTCTTCTTTGGCACTCTCCTCTGGAGGAAGGGCAGTATCTTGAAAAGTCAAAACTGGACTAGGGGAAAGAAACCATGAGGAAAACATTCTACCTTGCAGATTTCAGACTCATCAGGTCCAACCCATCATATGTTGGGGGGTATCAACACCATGTTCTTTAAGAACAAGTATCCAGGGGCGGCTAGGTGGTGTAGTGGATAAAGCACCGGCCCTGGAGTCAGGAGTACCTAGGTTCAAATCTGGTCTCAGACACTTAATAATTACCTAGCTGTGTGACTTTGGGCAAGCCACTCAACCCCATTGCCTTGCAAAAAAAAAAAATAACAAGTGTCCAGCCAGATGAATTCACAAGTGAATTCTATCAAACATTTAAGGAACAATTGCTTCCAATTCTATATAAACTCTTTGGAAAAATAGGTGAAGATGGAACTCTGACTAATTCTTTCTATGACACCAATATGTTGCTGATACCTAAACCAGGAAGAGTCAAAACAGAGAAAGAAAATTATAGACCTATCTCCCTGATGAATATCAATGCAAACATCTTAAATAGAATCTTAGCAAAATGATTACAAGTTATCATTAGGATAATACATTATGACCAAGTAGGATTTATCCCAGGAATGCAGGGTTGGTTCAATATTAGGAAAACTGTTATTATAATTAATTATATCAATAATAAACCTATCAGAAATCATATGATTATATCGATAGATGCTGAAAAAGATTTTGACAGAATTTAGCATCCATTCCTACTAAAAACACTAGAGAGTGTAGAAATAAATGGATTGTTCCTTAGAATAATAACCAGTATCTATCTGACACTATCAACAAAACAATATATGCAATGAAGATAGGCTAGAGACATTCCCAATAAGATCAGAGGTGAAACAAGGATGCCCATTATCACCACTACTATTCAATATTGTGTTAGAAATGTTAGCTTTACCTTTTCCGGCTTTCTTGGTTCCTTGCTCTATCTCTTGGGCCACCTGCTGCCCCCTCGTCCTGCTGCCGCCATCATCATGCCCCCCAAAATTAAGTAAATAAAAGACTTCCTGCTCACAGCCCAGACAAAAAGATGCTAATCTGTCGAGATAAAGAAAAACAAGGACAACGTGAAGTTTAAGGTCTGATGCAGCAGGTACCTGTACACATTGGTCATCATAGACAAAGAGAAGGCAGAGAAACTTAAACAGTCCCTGCCTGCCTCCTGGTTTGGCTGTGAAGGAGCTGAACTGAAGGAATCAACTCACTCAATGTTCCATCATCTCCATTAAAATACAGGGAAAAATTGAAAAAAAAAGAAATGTTAGCTTTAGCAATAAGAGAAGAAAAAGAAATTAAAAAAAAGAAAAAAAAAGAATTAGAATTGGGAAGGAAGGAAAGGAAGCAAGGAAAAAACTCTTTGCAGATGACATGATAGTATACATAGATAATCCCAAAAAAATCATCTTAAAAAACTACTAGAAATAATTAGCAACTTTAGCAAAGTCACAGTATATAAAATAAAACCTCATAAATCCTCAACATTTCTATATATGACTAGCAAGATGCAGCAGAAAGAGCTAGAAAGAGAAATCCCATTCAAAGTAACTTCAGACAATATAAAATACTTGGGAGTCTACCTGCCAAGGCAGACTCAAAAACTTTTTTGAAAACAATTACAAAACACTTCTCACACAAATAAAATCAGATTTACATAACTGGGCAAATATCAACTGCTCATGGATAGGCCAAGCTAACATAATAAAAATGACAATTCCACATAAATTAAACTACTTATTTAATGCCCTACCAATCAAAATTCCAGGGGTGGCTAGGTGGTACAGTGGATAGAGCACTGGCCCTGGAATCAGGAGTACCTGAGTTCAAATCCAGCCTGAGACTTGGGCAACCCCATTTGCCTTGCAAAAAAAAAATTCCAAAAAATTACTTTAATGAGTTAGAAAAATTGTAAGTAATTTCATATGGAGAAATAAAAAGTTGAGAATTTCCAGGAATTTAATGAAAAAAAGTGCAAAAGAAGGTGGCTTAGCCCTAGCAGATCTAAAATTATATTATAAAGCATCAGTCATCAAAACTATCTGGTATTGGCTAAGAAATAGAGTTGTGGATCAGTGGAACAGTCTAGGTGTAATAGTAGGAAATGATTATAGTAATCTGCTGTTTGATAAACCCTTTGGGTCCAGCTATTGGGATAAAACTCTTTCTTCGATAAAAACTGCTGGGATCATTGGAAGTTAGTATGACAGAAACTTGGATTAGACCAACACCTCATACCCTATACCAAGATAAGATCAAAATGGATACAGGCTTTAGACATGAAACAATATTATAAGCAAACTAGAAGATAAAAGAATAGTTTACCTTTCAGTCTATGGAAAGGGAAGCAGTTTATGACCAAGGCAGAGATGGAGAACATTATTTAAAACAAACTAGATAATTTTGATTACATTAAATTAAAAAGCTTTTGCACAAACAAAACCACTGTAACCAAGATCAAAAGAAATGTAGTAAATTGGGAAACAATTTTTACAACTAGTATTTCTGACAAAGGACTCATTTCTGAAATATACAGAGAACTGACTCAAATTAAAAAAAAAAAACATTCCCCAGTTGACAAATGGTCAAAGGATATAAAAAGGCAATTTACAGATGAGGAAATCAAAGCGATCTAGTCACATGAAAAATTTCTCTAAATCACTACTTATTAGAGAAATGCAAATTAAAGCATCTCTGAGGTACCACCTCACACCTCTCAGACTGCCAATATGACCAGAAAGGACAATGATCAATCTTGGAAGGGATGTGGGAAATCTGGGACATTAATAATATTGGGTTTTTTTGTTTGTTTTTTTGTTTTTTGTTTTTTTAGGTTTTTGCAAGGCAATGGGGTTAAGTGGCTTAGCCCAAGGCCACACAGCTATGTAATTATTAAGTGTGTGAGACTGGATTTGAACCCAGGTACTCCTGACTCCAAGGCCGGTGGTGCTTTATCCACTAAGCCACTTAGCCACCCCAAGTTAATATGTTGTTGGTGGAGCTGTGAACTCATCCATCCTTTCTGGAGAGTAAGGAATTACGCCTAAAGGGCAACAAAGATGTACATACCCTTTGATCCAGCAACACCACTACCAGGTCTATACCCTGAAAAGAGCATGAAAAAAAGTAAAAACATCACTTGTAAAAAAATATCCATAGTGGCCCTGTTTGTGGTGGCAAAGAATTGGAAATTGAGTGACTGTCCATCAATTGGGAAATGGCTTAATAAACTATGGTATAGGTATGTTATGAAACACTATTGTTCTATTAGAAACCAGGAGGGACGGGAATTCAGGGAAGCCTGGAAAGATTTGCATGAAATGAGCAAGGTGAGTAGAACCAGAAGAACATTGTACACCCTAACAGCAACATGAGGGGTAATGATCAACCTTAATGGACTTGCTCTTTCCATCAGTGCAACAATCAGGCACAATTCTGGGATATCTGTGATGGAGAATACCATCTGTATCCAGAGAAAGAATTGTGGAGTTTGAACAAAGACCAAAGACTATAGCCTTTAATTTTTTTTAAAAAATTATCTTATATAATTTTTCTATCTCTTATACTTTATTTTTCTTCCTTAAGGATATGATCTCTCTCATCACATTCAACTTAGAGCAGTGTATACCATGAAATCATGGTATACTGCCTTCTGTGGGGGGGGGGTGGAAGCAAGATTAGGGGAAAAATTGTAGAATTCAAAATAAATAAAATTTTAAAAACCCAGGTGTCTATAAGCTAGTTTAGATGCAGTGCCACCCTTTTCCAGGGTTAGGGAAAAAAGGCCCAAAGATAAGGCTTTGTACATTTGATGCTCTTTCCCTGTGGTCCTAACATGTTGCAAGAAATAGAATTATATCCAATCTGAAATTCAGGACACATTTTCTTGAATTTGCAGCTGTCTTCATGTATGACATGGAATAAGAAATATAATCTTTTTGAGGTATGCTTTTTAGTGAAAAAAAAAAAATCTGATTCCCTGACCAGGTAAGCTGCTGAGGTCCTGGTAGAAAATAGCTTTAGAAGATATTCAACAACTATTTAACTTGCAGCCAGGCTCCTATACAAAGCCTTCTACATGCATTGCTTCTATTTCCTTACTGATGTCCCCAAGGATCCCAAAGATCCTTTAATTGTTAAATTCAATGGCCTTTTCTCATTTTCCATTTTCTTTTGTTTTAAAGATTTTATTTATTTTGAATTTTACAATTTCCCCCCTAATCTTGCTTCCCTCCCCCATTCCCCATTTTCTTGACTGCAGAACACTTAACACTAACATCGTTTTATCTTGGGTATTCTAGTCTTCTTTGATATTTTTGACACTGTTCCCTCTGAATTCAATTCAGTTCCATTCAAAACCTATATTCAACCAACAAGCATTTAATAATCACCTTATATTTGCCATCCTATGTGCTGAAAATACAAAGACAAAATTAAAACAGTCCTTGCTTTCAAGAAGATGATGTTCTATTGTGGGGAGACTGAATGTTACATATAAATACAAATAAACACCAAAGAAAAAAGTTGAAGAGGCATTTACTAGCAACTAAACAAATCAGGAAAAATCCCAGATAGGAAGGGGAACTTGACCAGAGTTTTGAAGGAAACTAAGGGTTTTAAGAGGAAGCAGTAAGGAGGTGTGAGCAAAAAGAAAGATGAGAGATTAATTTTCTGTATGAGGAAAAAAGGTCAATTTGGCTGAACCAAAGAGTGCATGAAGGGGACTAAAATGGAATAAGGCTGGAAAGGTGAGTTTGATCCAGGTTGCAAAGGCCAATTAAATTAAAAATCAAATTCCTCTGATGGTTCAGTTTTTTTTTTTTCAGTTGAGTCTAACTCTTCATTGCCCCATTTTTTTCTTTTCTTTTTATTTAAGGCAGTGGGGTTAAGTGACTTGCCCAAGGTCACATAGCTAGGCAATTATTAAGTGTCTGAGGCCAAATTTGAACTCAGGTCCTCCTGACTCCAGGGCCAGTGCTCTATCTATTGAGACACCTAGCTGCCTCCATCACCCCATTTCTTTTTTCTTTTTGCAAGGCAAATGGGGTTAAGTGGCTTGCCCAAGGCCACACAGCTAGGTAATTATTAGGTGTCTGAGACCGGATTTGAACCCAGGTACTCCTGACTCCAAGGCCGGTGCTTTATCCACTACGCCACCTAGCCGCCCCATCACCCCATTTCTTGGCAAAGATAATTAAGTGGTTTGCAATTTCCTTCTTGAGATCATTGTAAGTGACTTGTCCAGGATCGTATAACTAGTAAGTGTCTAAGGCCAGATTTGAACTCAGATTTTCCTGACTCCAAGCCCAGTTCTCTATCCTATGTTTAATTCCCTTACTCCCATTAAAGAGACTATCTACTTTATCACCTGGCCAAAGAAAAGGAGGGAAGCTGTAGGAAGCTAGTCCTAAAGGGGATAATAGGATCAACTGAGGATTTTATAAGGACAGAGGAGACTCAAGAGGGTTTTTGGAATGAGCAAATATAAGAGATCACAATTTAGAGATGTGAGAAGGTGTTGGGGGTCAGTCTTCCTGAGGAGATGAAATTAAGGAGCTGGTCTAGGCAAAGAGAAAATTTATTTCTTCATCAATGATTAGAACAGGTGAGATATCAAGTGTTTTTTAGACATCTGAGTTCACAGCAAATGTCCCTCATTTTCTCAATAAAATATCAGGTGAGATTATGGAAGCTTAAGAAAGGAAGGCTTGGAAGAGTCATTAGGGGAAGTTAGAAAACAAATCAATTAATAAAGTAAATTACCACTCCAATGTCTTTGCCAAGAAAACTCAAATGGGGTCATGAAGAGTCAGGCATAACTGAAACAACAAATATATTTATCAAGAACCTATTAAGTGTGGGGCGGCTAGGTGGGGCAGTAAATAAAGTACAGGCCCTGGAGTCAGGAGTACCTGGGTTCAAATCCAGTCTCAAAAATTTACTAATTACCTAGCTGTGTGGCCTTGGGCAAGCCACTTAACCCCATTTGCCTTGTAAAAACCTAAAAAACAAAAACAAACAAGAAAAGAACCTATTAAGTGAAAGACACTGAAGACAGACTAGGAATAGGGACTGGACCTCCTATTTCATTGGTATAAAGAACTCCCCAGGTAAGGAAATTCTTTTCATATCTCTGCAATTCAGTCTTAAGAGAGTGGCCAGAAGCTGAGGTATCAAATAGATACATGTTATGCAGCCAACAACACTTTCATGGGAGGTCAGAACCAAATTAAAATTTGATTTTCATGTGTTTATGTATGAATAAAAAAAGAAACATATAAATGTATGGTTTTCTAAGTCAATATGTAGTCCATAGGGTTCCTTATATATGGGTAAGTGACCACCATTTCTATTTAAGTTTAACATCCACAGGTATAAAGTTACAGGCCAGGTCTCAAAGCCAGTAAAGATAAGAACCTGAAACTGGGTCTTTCTGCTTTTGAGACTAACTTTGTCTTCACTATGCCAAACTGACTTTTAGGCACTAGAGGTTGATGCACCCACCTGAAAGGATGTATATTGTTCAGCAATGAAAAGTCCATCAAACCCATTCTACTCCCTCTCAGTTCTACCACCTCACTTAAACTTCAGAGACAGTCACTGGGCTAGCTTCAATTCTTTGCTTAAATCATCTTTCCTGGTTGTTTTCCTAGAGCAGAAAATAATAATAAATGTAGGTTCCAATAACTAAGTGTTTGAAGGCATTCGTCCAGTTCCCCAAATATTATTCTCCCTAATGATGTGCAACAGTATTCCAACATTTTTGCTAACATTTTAAGTTTCTTATTGGACAACCAACTTCAACTTCTTTAATAAGCACAAGGAAGAAAGCAAACTATTCAGTTACAACTGCAAATGTTCATTATCCCAATTCAATGTTTCAGTTTGTTATCCCTAAAAAGGTTTCTTTAAATAACTTCTCTCTTTAACAGTAATAGGTTTAACAAAAGAATTTTAACCACCGATTTAGATATTTTCTGGAAAAAGAAAAAGAATCTGTAGATACTGCCACAGTAAGAGAAGGCTTTGAAGAATTTTAGTGGATATTTAATATTTCCCAAAGTAATTTACAACTTAATGTAATATTTACCAAAATACATTGTAGAATCAAATAAAATAATAAAATGTATTTTTAGAAAAACATTACCTAAAAAAGACCAAAATTCAATATTGGTGGAATTCCAGGGAAATACCCTCCATTAAATAGCTAGTGGAATAGGAAATTGATACAAACTTCTTACTAAGCAGTTCATAATACAGAACACTCTTATTGTCCCTTGCATAAAAACAGGATTATATTTTGATCTACTATATCTACCATGAAGCTATAGCCTAAGAATATTATTTTTAAAAGGGGGAAAATTTCATACAAAAATAGGCTGCTTCCCTTGTCATAATGGAGACCTAAAATTAATGTATAATCTAATAATAGAAAATGGCAAATATATTAGGGTATATCAGTATAAAGAAATATTATTGCATTATTACCACAAAAATATGAGGATTACAAAGAAATATGGAAAGTTAAGCAAAATGATATTAAGTCACAAAACTAGAATGAGAATGACAATATATATTTTTTAAGTACAGAGATCATGGAAGGACACAGGAAGTAAGCAGTTATTATTTTGTTAAAGTTTATGACTTTTCTTTTTAAAATATTGAGTATCACATGGTTTTGTTTATAGTTATTGAGATATGATTAGGTTTATAATTTTTTGATTGACATTTTATTTTATTTTTCCAATTACATGTTATAAAAGTTTTTTTTAACATTCATTCACTTGCATATTTATAAGTTACATAATTTTCTTCCACCCTCCCTTTACCCCCTCCCCTCCCCTCAGCAGCAAACAATCTAGTGATCATTGTACATTTACATTTGTGTTTAACATGTTTACATATTAGACATTTTGTGTATGAGGAATTAGGACTAAGGGAAAAGAAAGAAAGGCTTATATTTTTTTAAAGTTAAATTACCAAATTCTGCAATTTGGACAAAGATCATTATGTCCAAGACCCCAAATGTGGGGCTAGTTATGGGACACTAGGTGAACCAGTTAAAAACCCAGAACAAGATAAGGAGTAGGATAAGGCATTGGATTAGTGCAACTCATTGGTCTGGTTCTGCCTTCTGAAACTGAGCAAAATAAATCTAATTGTTCCTCCATGACCCTTCAAATATTTGAAAAGTAACTTACCTAGACTCTTTAGATTTCACATCTTAAAGTCTGACAAAAAAAGGAGCAGACCCTGGGATAACTGGTGCTGGAGAAATTCTTGCCCATCCTGGCCATAGTTACAGAATCATAGTTTTACAGCTGAAAATGACCTTTAAGTCCTGGTCCAACCCCATAATTTTGCAAATGAGGAAACTGAAGTACATAGATGCTAACTGACTTGCCCAGGGTCACATGACTTATTGGTAAGTGTTTCACCACTCTCAAATATTTGATTCAAATTCTCCATGATCATCCTGCCTTCTTCCTGTTTTCTAGATATGGAAACTTCACCTATGTCCTGATCACTGAAGAGACAGCATGGAGGAGTGTATGGAGATTTCTAGTATTCCAGGATGAATAGCTACTGACTCTATCCAAGGTCACTGTGGACAGAAACATGTTAAAATTAAGAGAGTTCATGAAAAAAAAGTTCATGAGATTATGGATTTCATATCTTTGTTTCTGGTACCTAGATCTATTAATGTTGCCCATCTGTCCTATATGAATGGGAGAAAAGCTCTGTAGATTGTATTAAAGAGGAAAATCACCCAATGGGACTGCTAAAAGGGGAAAAGTAGTTGAGAGGAGAAGGAAGCTACTAATATCCTTCAGTAGTCAGTCTGGGGGACAAATATAGAGATCATGTTATCAAAATGTAGTGAGAATGGTCAGGTTGCAGAAGCAGAATAGAAGAAATGAAAGAATTGCGTATGTCTACCTATCACATATCTTAGGTTTGAAGATCTTCTTTAAAAGTTTCCACTTATTTTTGCTTTTTTATTTTTCCATGTGCCTGACTGTAAACTAATAAAGAGCTTAGAGAAGTGATTTTCTCTAATGTATCTCCCTCTCTCTCTCTCTCCAATAATCCCCTCTTCTATAATATTCTTGAATGGGTCACCTAGGCTTTGCTGAAAGAACTGGGTGAAAGAGAAATGACTACCTTTCAAGATCTTCCACTCTGTATGTAGCTATAATTCTTAGTCATTTTGCTTTATATCGCACCTACTTTTTTCCAAAGTTCCACTCATTGCTATAGTTCTGCCTTCTGGGGTTCTTCCATGTACCAGCCCTTCAAATCTTTGAAAATGTCCCTTTGGTCTTCTCTTCTCCAGGATATCTCTAGTTCCTTCATTTGATCCCCACAGGTCATGAACCTGATGCTCTTTTCCATTTCTGGACCATTTTTCTGTTTATAATATCTGTCCTAAAATGTGATCCTGGGACTGATTACTATATGTAAGGTGTGGTCTGATCAAGGCAGAATCCAGCAGGATTCTTATTAGCATTATTCCTGGTCACTAATCTGCTTCTTTTAATGGGATCTACAATCTTAGCGCTCATATTTTACAGTTGATTCAATAAGCTTGTGATCCACTAAAAATTACAAAGCTTCATCTTTAAATTGGGAAGTTAATTCTTTTAAATCCAATAACTGTCTTTAAATCTGTCCCTATTAAATGTAATTTTCTTTGATCTGGTCCAACATTTTAGCCAGTCAAGGTTTTTAAGATGATGTAGAATCATCAATGACTAACTCTTTGGATCTGATCATTCAATCTTTCCAAATCTACTCAATTGGACTATTGCCTAACTCAAATCTCTCCTTCCTTCCCATTAGAATAGCATGAAAAGGTTCATTAAATGTTTTGTTAAAATCTAGGTAAATTGTAGTTATAGCAATACCTTGATTTACCATTTTAGTAATTCTGTCAAAAACAAAACAAAGCAACCTTTCCTTAGCGATGCCATTCTGGCTCTATGTGACAATTTCTTCCTTTTCTTAATACCAACCATTCCTACATTTGTCCTCCTCCAATCTTTGTGGTGCCTTTCCTACTCTACTATCTTTCAAACATCACTGTCAGTGGCTGAGTTCTTCTGACAGTTCTTTAAGAACCTACACCTGATGTTCTGCGCCAGACACTTACTAATTTTGTAACTCTGCACAAGTCATTTAACCTCTCTGTATGTTTCCTCATCTGTAGAGTGGTGAAGTTGGATTTCATCTCTAAGGTCTCTTTCAGTTCTAAATCAAGGACTTGAAAACTGATTGGATATGAGACAACCTCAAGGCCACAAACACAGGCAATTAGGGGAACATTGGTTGGAAAAAAATGGTGAATGAGCTTGGTTTGGAGCATGTTGAACTTCAGGAGGTAATAGGATCTCCAGGAGGGAATGGCAAATGAGGATGTGGATCCAGACCTTGTTGCAGTTGTCATTCTCCTTGATCTTTCTGCAGCAATTGTCACTGTTACCAACCTCCCCTTCTCTCAGCTTTTGAAATACCACCCCCTTCTGGTTTCCTTATAGATTTTCAACTACTACTACTGTTCCCTTCAATGGTTCTGCATCTTCTTTTTGATCCTTTAAGATGGATGCTCTCAAGATTTCTCTCTCTCTCTACTCCTTTCACTTTGGCAACATCTAATGTATTCTTATAATTTCAAGTAACCATCACCATGCATATATTTTCAAATCTATGCCTCTGGCCTTGATCTCACTAACCAACTTAGATTTTTAAAAATAAAAAATAATACAGAAGCCAAGACCAGGTAACAGAAGATGAATATGAGTGTGGCATGGCCTTATAAAAATAGTGTTGGGGCAGCTAGGTGGTGCAGTAGATAGAGCACTGGCCCTAGAGTCAGGAAGACCTGAGTTCAAATCAGACCTCAGACACTTAATAAATGCCTAGCTGTGTGGCCTTGGGCAAGCCACTTAACCCCCTTGCCTTGCAAAAACTAAAAAAGAAAAAAAAATAGTGTTAGGATTACTAAAGCTCAGAATGAGCTGAGGTTGGCAAGGTAGGTGTCATCCTTAGCTCCTCTCTTTTTCACTCCCCTTCCCTCCCCCAAACTAATTTTTCACTCTTTTACCAAATCTTGCTCATTTTATCTTTACAACATTTCTCATATAAGCTCTCCTCTAAAACTTCCACCACCTTCATGCAGAGCCTTTATCACCTCACACCCTTATTATTTCAATCATCTTCTGGTTGGTGTTCCTCAAGTCTCTCCCCATTACAATCTATCTTCCACTCAATCATTAAAGTGATCTTAAAGCATAGACCTAAAACTATTCACTGTAGACTTATTCAATAAATTCCAAAGGCTTTCTATTATTTCCAAGATCAAATGGACAATCCTCTAATGGGCTTTAGAGCTCTTTAATAATTTAACCCCTTCTTGCCTTTTCTATCTTTTTTATGTTTTAGACCCCTTCATAGACTCTAGGGTACAGTGTCAGTGGTCTCCTCTTTGCTGTTCCTTTCACATGACACCCCATTTCCCAACTTTCTGCATTTTCCCTGGCTGTCCCCCATGCCTGAAAACTTCTCTGTTCTAATCTCCAACTCCTAAAGTGGCATCTTAAAACCTACCTTCTGCCATAAAGCCTGTCTCGGCCTTTTTTAATGCCACTGCCTCTCTTCTGAGTTTACCTCTAGTTTACCCTGTCTATATGTGTCGTTTGCATATTGTCTCTCCCATTGAGGGCAGGGACTCTGTTTTCACTTGTAACCTCAGTGCAGAGCAATATGACTGACACAAAGTGTTTGCTTAATTAGGGAGAACAAAAACGTGTTCTTAAAAAGTTACATTGGGGAAAAGGAGGATCAAAGAAGGTTGCTTGAGATATATAGAACAATGATAACTGACAAAAGAAGGTAGGCAGAGCTGCTGCTCAATTTTCATTTTGTTTCTATTTTCTCAGCAAAGAATAACTTTTACATTGGAAATGACAGAGGAAAAATGATTAAGAGGAACTTGATATCCAAGATAAATAAGGAGAAACTGAATGAAGATTTAGCTAACCTTCACTAATTCAAATCACCATATTCAGGTGAATGACATCTTTGGGCAGAGGTAACAGCAGAGCCACTGTCAGTGATATAAGCAATCATGGGAAATCAGAAACAGACAACTAGATTAGAGAATGGTAAATTATTCTAATTTTCACAAAAGGGAGAGAACAAAACCTGGAAAATGTAGATCGGTGAGCTTGACTTCGATTTCTGAAAAATTCTATAAAATTTCAATAAAGATTTATGGGGGGGGCGGCTAGGTGGTGCAGTGGATAAAGCACCGGCCCTGGAGTCAGGAGTACCTGGGTTCAAATCTGATCTCAGACACTTAATAATTACCTAGCTGTGTGGCCTTGGGCAAGCCACTTAAGCCCATTTGCCTGGCCAAAAAAAAAAAAAGAGAGACTTATTTGGGTGAATATCTGGAAAGGAAAGAATGGCTTCATCAAGAGCATGCCAGACTAACTTTATGTCCTTTATTAATGGGATAGTTATTTTAGATTTCAGCAAATCTTTTGATAAAGTATTTCACACTATCTCAATAATCTTGTGGAGAAGATGGGGAGATGGGATTAGATGATAATATAATCATATGGATTCATAATTGGTTAGATGGTTACAATCAAAGAGTGGGGCTCTGACAAATTAGTTATTCTCCGATAGAGAAATATACAGGCATTTTTCTCTGATACAGAAAAACATTCCCAGGAACCTCTGAAATAGTCACAGATGCAGAGCTCTGATGCATAAGCACCTACCTACACCCCGGACTCTGATATACAGGATTCCTTTTCTGACTTTATTTACCCAGAGGGCTTTTCCTTGAGTCATCCAAGGAGATCTTCAGCAAGGGGTCCCTTTCTGACACAAAGGGGTCCACAGGACCACATACGCGGGGAACTTCTCCCCTCCCGGCCCCACTCCCCGGTGTTTCTCCGGCCTTGAGGGGCTCAGCGACACAAACCCCTAGTTTCCCATCCCAGTTTCAGGACTAAGGCGCCGGAGCCCCCGGCTCAGGATCAGCCCCTCCACCTAGGCTTGAATGGGGGCAGCAAGAACCGGAAACCTCAGCTGAGTCTCTGAAGCCGCCCACATGGGGGGCAGCCTGGCGCCCCCAAACCGGCAGTTCGCACACAGCCGTGCGCGCGTGGCTGTGCTCGCTTCTCCCCCGGTCCCGACTCCCCGCCCTCTCAGCTACGCTTCCTCGGCCCTCTTCGTCCCACCTCTCGTCCGCTCTCAGTCTTCACAGGGGGGCTCTGACCAAGGCTGGGGGTGGCCCCGGGAGGGGCACAGGACCCTCTGGAGCTGGAAGCTGCTGCGCGCGGGGGGGGGGGGTGGAGAGGGCCGGATAGCGGACCGCGGTGCCAGGAGAGGAGGGGGCGCTCGGGACGGACGGATGGCGATGGAAGGCCATGGGGGGGGGGGAAGCTACCAGGAGTCGGGAGTGGGGAGGGGGGTCTTGGGGCGCGGGTGGGAGGAGGAGGAGGTGCGAAACATACCGGGAGAATGCGGGGCGGCGGCGGGGGGGCGGGCAGAGCGCCCCCCCCCCACTCCCGGGCGCACTTACCACCACGCGGAGCGCTGGCACAAAAGCGCATAAAGTTCGGGGCCAACTCATAAGGGCGCCTGCGCAGACCGAGCCTCGAACTTGGGGCGGGGGCCGGGGGTCCTGTTTCCTCCTGAAGCCTCTCCGCCCAGACCAGGGGCGCAGAGAGCCCACTCCAAGGGGAGAGGCTGCGGAAGCTCGGCGGCATTCAACTTGGGGCGCTGCCGAACGCTGCTCAACCGAAGATTCTTCATGGATAATCTTATCGATAGCGATGGCTTACATTCACGTAGAGCGTAGAGGCCACGGAGCGCTTTCCTCGCGGAGACCCTTCTGGGTGGGCTCTGACCCATCGCTATCCCCAAGGGACACGAGAAAGCCACCGAAGATCCTCACAGTTGGGAGGAACCTCCTCCAGAGCCGGAGCACCGGCTGTGCAAGGAAGGGCACTTTTTAAAAAAATTTTAGGTTTTTTGCAAGGCAATGGGGTTAAATGCCCAAGGCCACACAGCCAGATAAAGAAGGTTACTTTTTATTGCTCTTTCTTTTCACTGCTTCTTGGACTACACGTTTGCAGTTTTTAGCAGCTGTCACTCTGTGCAAACTACCAAGGTGACCCCGGGTGACTGGAATGAATCAGAGTTGGAGTTGGGAGATAAACCTACAACAGGCAACAGGCAGGCAAACTCCCCTCGGAAAGGTGGTGACAAAATAAAAATAAAAAATCCTAATTGGAATAAGTAGACTTTAAATTCTTTTTAAAACTAAAATTTGTTTTTGTCAAATTATCGAAGTTTTTGACTTTTTTCCTTTCCAACTTAGAACCTTTGTAACACATATTTATGGTCCACCAAAACAAATGTCCACATCCAAAAATTCTGCATAGACAGAGCAAGTGCTCTGTCAGGAAGTGAATAACTTTATTTGCTCTGGGGAGTCTGCTTTTGACCCTCTATGATTCCTCTATACCGAGAGAGGAGGGAAGTACAGACTTCTAGAGAAAGTCACATCCTGAGTCAACTGTGTAAGGGAAAGACATCTAGGATGAAAAGAAGCTTGTTAATGATACAAAAAAAGGCTTTCAGAGTGTACAATGGAAGGGAAAGGCAGAGATGAAACGGCACATGGGTGGGGGAGTGCTGGACCACAAAGGGAAGGTGGAAGAATTGACAGTTGAAAATAATTATTTTCTGCTCCCCTAAATCCTTTTGGTTTTAGGGATACTTTCAAAAACCCAGCATTCTCATCCCTTTGTAGCACAATGAAGGTATGTAATAAATGTAGGTACTTATAAAAAATTCCCTGTAGAGCTAAAAAATAACCCTGAAAATATAAATTACAAATATGATACATAAATGTTTTGAGCCCATACATCATCTATTGATTTCCAGTGTGAGATGGTGATCTCACAATCCGTTGAAATTCAGTCCAATCAAATATTAACAGATGTTCCTTCCTTCTCATGTTGTTTTTTTTTTTAGTTTTTTGCTAGGCAACGGGGTTAAGTGGCTTGCCCAAGGCCGCACAGCTAGGTAATTATTAAGTGTCTGAGACCAGATTTGAACTCTGGTACTCCTGACTCCAGGGCCGGTGCTCTATCCACTGCACCACCTAGCCACCCCAGTTGTTAATCTTTTAACTTACTCTTTTAAACCATTTTAAAAAATAAACAGTGGGGGAAAATGTTGAAATAGCAAAGAAACATTTAGTAATTAACCTTGTTGCCAGTCTTTGAGGCAATAAAACAAAAAAAAAAAGAAATAGAATAGATACACTATCGCTCCAATCACTCTCTTCTGGATTCTATTACTAAACCCCAAGGTCCAAGTCAGGGGAAGGAAAGTCTTCAGACATTACAAGGTTTAAAATCAGTGTCAGGGAAGAGTTATCTGTCACTGTCCTATGACTTTGATTCCTCCTCTTTTCCAGAGAAATTTTTCAAACTCCTTTTGTAATAGAAATTCTATCCCACAGATGTGATCCCACCATAAGTCTTCTCTTTTCTAGCTTGAAAGGTCTTTCTTTAGTAATATAGACTTACTTGGGTAATCCAGCCTTTCCAGAATGGGTGTTTAAATAGAAAACTGATTTTTTTTTGTTGAAATTGTCTCATCCTTTCAGAGAAACCTGGAAAGACTTGCATGAACTTATGCTGAGCAAGATGAGCAGAACCAGAAGAACATTGTACATCCTAACAGCAACATGGGGTTGATGATCAACCTTAATGGATTAACTCAATTCATCAGGGCAATAATCGGGGACAATTTTGGGGTATCTGTGATGGAGAATACTCTCTGTATCCAAAGAAAGAATTGTAGAGTTTAACAAAGTCCAAGACTATCTTTAATTTAAAAAAGTTATTTTATGTATTATATAAGTTTGCTATCTCTTGTATTTTACTTTTTCCTTAAGGAAATGATTTCTCTCTCAACACACTCAATTTTGATCAATGTATATAGCATGGAAACAAGGTAAAGACTATCAGACTGCCGTCTGTGAGAGGTGAGGGGGAGGGAAGCAAAATTGGGAGAAAAATCTGTAAAATTCAAAAAAAATCTCTCTAAAAAAATTGTCTAATCCTTGTCACTCTCTCAAGAGCTTCTAACCAATCCTTCTCTAGAGGAAGAATTAGCATTCTCTCTGTTCTCCACTACCACCTCAATTCCTCCATCTGCCCTCTTAGCAATCTCTCTTCCTTTGAGGTCCATTCTATCTGTCTGTATCATCTTATCCATATCCTTATTGCTGCTGTCTTCTGTACTCCAGATCACCCTCCCACCTTTTTTTTTAGGTTTTTGCAAGGCAAATGGGGTTAAGTGGCTTGCCCAAGGCCACACAGCTAGGTAATTATTAAGTGTCTGAGACTGGATTTCAACCCAAGTACTCCTGACTCCAGGGCCAGTGCTTTATCCACTACTCCACCTAGCCACCCCCACCCTCCCTCATTTCTTAAGGAGTTCAATACATGCCTCACAGCATTCTTTTCCCCCCCAAACTCTATTCTCATCTCTCCATAGTATGAATTCAATATTCGTGTTGGTGTCCCTTCAAACATGCTTGGCATCCAGTCTACTTCCTTCCTCAGATCCCATAACTACCTTCCATGATCATCCAAAATCAGTCACCACACCTCAGATCTCATTATCATCCAAAAAGTGATCCTCCTTGTATTGGTTTTGATGCAATTATGAATTATTGTACTCCTAGATTAGCAGAAACTTGATCTAAGAAAACAGGGAGTAGTTTGGGTCTGCTTTGCGATATTGAGCACATATTAGGTTTGAACACCATCTGTTGGCTTTTATGGATTCTGCACTTATAAAACCTACTAAACTATTCCCCCCTCTGCTGATGTAAAGCAGCTGTCACTATATGTGGGCACTGACCTTTATATTTCAAATACCAATAGGACATATGAAATCTCTGGGATATTTGTTCTTTCTGGGTCAGCACTAAACCTGTAAAGCTCACAGAAGATTACAAATTTACAATAAAACCTGAAAGTTTGAGCTCAACTTTCATAAAGAGATAGGCTATCAGATGTAAGGTGAGAAGTGGTCAGTTTAGAGATGAGACATAAGTGGAACTCTTACAAACTCCTTCCCATTGTGACAGGGTAGTTTCTGTCAGTGGAAATACTTGTCCAAGCATTGTGGGTGGGCTGTATAATATACATTGTGGTTCATGAGTTGTGATATGTTAGCTCTCCCCCAAGGACAACCAGAACATAGTAAATAGATTTAGACAGTTCCACAAGTTGGTCATAAGGTTGGCCATAGCTGAAGTGGTAAAGTAGTGCATAGTTAAATGCAGGTTAATTAGCAACTCTTCCCTATGGGCTAATTTATTCCAAGTGGAAATATATATAAAACTGAGTGATCCAAATAAAGGTATTTTAATCTGAATTCTGATTCAGAAATTTTAAAAGGCTAGCACTATATCATTGTCTCTTTCTCCTATAGCAGTTCCTCTAATTAGCAACCTCAACTGAAGGAGGTTTGCCAGAATTCTCCATGATCTCCTAAAGAAACTCTTCTACATTTCTGAAAAGATTATTATCTGTTACATCAGTGTCCAATTAGGCCGGACAGAAGGGTACCTTAGCTTTATTCATGGTGGATCCTAGGATTAGACATTCATTAGCAATTTTCACTGGGTTTGAGACCTTCTAAATCCTCTGTCCACCTGTACAAAGATGTCTGGGTAATTACAGGTGCTAAGGTTAGGAGGCCCTACTTCCCAGCTCATCTAAGACAAAAATTAACAGAATTCTGTCTCTGTGGCTCCTTGTAAGGTTAGCTTTTCAGATGCTGAGATACAGTCTCTGGAGACCCCTGCTGGAAGATTTAAGAAAAGCAGCAGCTCTGTTACTGTTTTTGAGACTTCCTCAACTGGGTGCAGAAGAGGTGGGATCTGAATTGGCAAAAGAGAAAAAACACTGAAAAGTTTGTCTGGGTGTCTGAGGGTTCCAAGATCAAAGGATATGAGGCAATTTAATTTCTTAAGCACCTACTTATTAAGCAGCAAGACACTGACTCAGGTTCTGGGACAAAAAATGAAATAGTCCTTACCTTCAAAAGGTACAGTCTATTGGTGAAGAAAAGCATATATAGTCAAGCAAAACAAATTTCCACATTAGCCATGTTTTCCCCCAAATATGCCTCAATTCTCTAACTATAGATGGGTAACATTTTTCTTCTGAATTTATTGCTGGTTGTTGTATGGATCAGAGTTCTTAAGACCTTCAAAGTTATTTGTCCTTACAATAGTTTTTATTGTACTAATTATACTGTACCCACTTGCCCAAGGTCACACTGCTAGGTAATTATTGTCTGTGCTGGATTTGAACTCGCATCCTCCTGAACTCTAGGGCCAGTGCCCTCTGTCTACTGGGCCACCTAGTTGCCCCCCTTTATAATTTCTTAAAGCCACAGTAGCATTCTGTTGTATTCATATAATTGCTTAGCTATTTCCCAGCTGATGGACCTACCCCTATTTTCAGTTCTTTGACACTATAAAAAGAGTCACTACAAATAGTTTGGCACATTAAGTTTCCTGTTTATCTGATCTCTTTAGTGGTATAGACCTATTATCAGTATTGCTGAGTCAAAGGATATATCTAGTTTGATACATAACAGTTCCAGGATCTCTTCCATTTAAGTTATCACCCACCCTCAAGAAACTGCTCCCAATTTCCTAATGATAAATACTACCCAATCTGAAAAACTCTTTCCAAGTACCCACAGCAAGTAAAGTCAGGCTCTTCCATTAAAGTCACAATACACTCACAGGAAACTCCTCCCACTGTCCTGCTGATGAATGCTTCCCTGATCTGATGAAGAAGTATGGGGCTGAATCTGAGAGAGAATGACTCAAACTGCCAGGGCAGGAAAACTTTCTTTCCTGTCATGGGATCACAGATTTAAACCTTGAAGAGGGCTTAGATAATGTCTGATCAATCTCTTCTATTTTATGGATGAGGCAACCAGGGCTCTTAAAGGTTAAATGACTCCCCAGCATCCTACAGGTAATAAGATTTGAGTCAGGATCAGTCCTCTTTCTACCAAACTATACTTACATCCTTGGAAAACAGGCAGTGTCATAATCATAGACTCATAGGGCAACAGAGTAACTGCTGTGGAAGACATGAAAGTTGTTTTGAGCATAATCTGCTGAGGGTGTTTCTGTTAAGCTATAATACTAATAGTGCTTATAATTGCTGTACTACTACTACTACTAATTATTATTATTATTATTATTATATTATAAGCATTTGTTTAGAGCATACATGTGCAAGGCCCTGTGATATATTCTTAATCACAATAATCCTGGGAGGCAGGCACTATCATGCCAATTTTACAGATGAGGAAACTGAGGCAAAAGGAAGTGAAGGGACTTGCCTGCATAGGATCACGCAGGTTGTATTTGAACTCGGGTCTTCCAGATTCTACACTCAGTGACTTATTCACTGCACCAATATAGTTTAGTATTATTGGGTCCCTTGAGGGTAAATGAAAAGAATGTTCAAGTCATCCTGCCTATTTTCCCTTGTCATTCAGCAGTGAATGATTTTTTTATGAGGTATTATGTGCCAAACTAGCCATTATACCAAAGAGGAAAGAACAGCACACACTGAATTTATATTTATACTATGTATAATAAATATATATTATGTTCTAATGAGGTTTGTTTTTAGCTATTCTATATGGCCAGAAGTCTTGGTAGGTTTTGATTTGAGGTTGCTATGGTCCCAAAAGTATGTATTAATATTTGCTATTTGGGCAGTGCAAGGCCTGAAGTCACAATTCAACTCAGGGGTGTGGTGGTCCCCCAAAAAGCATGTCAGATTGCTTAAGGGGCGGCTAGGTGGTGTAGTGGATAAAGCACCGGCTCTAGAGTCAGGAGTACCTGGGTTCAAATCTGGTCTCAGACACTTAATAATTACCTAGCTGTGTGGCCTTGGGCAAGCCACTTAACCCTGTTTGCCTTGCAAAAACCTAAAAAAAAAAAAAAAGATTGCTTATGGGGCTGGCAACACAAAAGTCAGCTTCCCAGCTTCTTCACGGCTTGCTTTCCTATCCTATCTCAGATGTACATTTGTAATGTTTACCCATTTTCCTTACTTCTCAGGAATTCTCCCCTTTCCCACCTATGACTGGTAGGGAGATATGGTATATGGATCACTCTATCCCAGATTTGGAATCTGGTATCTTTGAGCATGTAGGTGATTAAAAGGGAAAAGGAGGGAGAAAAACAACTAAAGAGTGCAAACAGTCTCACTTACTCCATGGCTGATTTTGAAAATTCATTGGAAGTATTCTTGTGGACCTGACTGGGGTTCAAGAAACTTTCACACAAATAGGGATTTCCAGACAGTCAGTTAGAGCTCTTTAAATAGGGGTCTTTAAAGCTCAGGGAATCTAAATTTGGTGAAAGGAAAAACAAAGTACAATTAAGTTTGTTCATGGCCTAAATTGCTAATTTACTCATCCTCAAGTTGGCATCTAGAAAGTAAAGCATGCTATCTAGCTAGGTATAAATGGGTTAACATTCATCCAGGACTTTCCTTCATATTTCTGAAATATCTTGTGCCTATGGGATAGGTCAGTAAGGCACTTGGGGAGGGGAGGTATGATTAGGTCCTTAACACAATTTATTTCCACAACCTTTGTACTACATCCCAACAAACCAAACCAGCATGACAGGAAATTCTACTCAGCAGGAGCCATGTAAGATATCCCAACTCTGAATGAACAACAAGCCCTTAGGGAAGATCAGTGATACAGATTTTCAGAAATAAAACTTGCCATCTCCTCTAGTTGCTGAAATGTTGGATATTGGCTAAGTTTGATCAGAGATATACCAGGATAACTGCAGACTTAACAGAATTACTAATACAATTAAACTGTTGTTCAGTTGTTCAGTGATTGAATCTTGGGTTGTAGCATGCAAAAATATTGTCCATAGGGTTTTCTTGGTAAAAATACTGGAGTGATTAGTCATTTCCTTCTCCAGGGGATTAAGGAAGATAGAGGTTAAGTGACTAGCTCAAGGTCACATGGCTAGTAAGTATCTGAATTGGATTTAAATTCAGGTCTTACTGACTCCAGGCCCAGTCTTCTATTGAGTCACCTAACTACCTCAATTTAACAAGTAACCATCACAATTACTCCATACCTCATCCCAAATATCTTTTTCTGCAATGATAGAGAAGACATGAAAATAACTTACTTCTCTCTCAGTATGCCAGACTCATTTTCCCCAAGCTTAGCTTTCCCCCAACAAATAGTCCTTTCATCTTGTTAGTCATAGCAAGGGTCTGCACCACAGCACACCATGGAGTCTGTTAGAGATTACAGAACTCATAGTCTCTCCCTCTCTCTCTGTTTCACTCTCTCACCCTCTCTAATGCTCTAACCTTCAGTTAGGCTTCTTTGGAGACATATTTCATTTGGGAATCTGTTTTGCTTGACTTTACATATTTGTTTTGTTTTCTTGGCTTCTCAATGGATGGAGATAGGGATGGTGGGGGGGGGAGACTTCAGAACTGAAAATAAAATAAAATGTGGAAATTAAAAAGAAAAACAGATCAACAGTGAAAATACCATTCCAGGATTTGAACCATATGGTTCCTTCCCTTCAATGAAAACTTAAAACTAGGTCAGTGGACTGGACCAGAGAATGGGTTGCTAGGATCAAGGATATGCCACAAATGAAACCTACTAAAGACCAAAGCATGTATTTGTTTCCAGACTCTAAATAGGGCTGTTTCCCATTAGTGACATGAGTACAGAGTTTATTGGTATGGTGATGACATATGTTGTTGCTTATCAGATAATAAAATCTGTTTACAAGGGTTCCGGTATGGAATCTCACTCCCCAAACACAGCTTCCTTCTCTGATACTCCAGAGAGGAAATTCTGGTTGAAGAGTACCCAGTTGGTCATCAGCTACTGGTGACAATATGCCAAATCTCAGAAATTAACTATGAAATTCTGACATTTTCCTCCCTTCCCCCAACTAGGGGGGTTTTTGTGAGATTTTTGGACAACTGAACTTCTGACCAGAATGATCAGAAATGCTGGATGGAGTAGGTTCCACAAAAAGGTATTTCATCTATATTTACCCAACATCCCCTATAATTCTTTGCCCCTCCCCTACTAGATGAATGCATATTAAAAAATAAAGATGGACTAGATGTCAGCCCCTAATTAAAAGGATTCCCTGCACCTCTGCATTTCCATTTAAGTTCTCTGAGCTTAAAATAAAAATTCCTCTGAAAGAGGTAAAACATGATGTGAAACTCATTTCACTAAGGTATTAATAATTGAAATGAGTTCTTTCCAAAAGGTAGGTTCTGATGAGGAAAGGGGGAAGAGTATGAGACCAGCAGAAAGTCTTAAGAGAGAAGAGAGCATCACTGAGGAAAGAAACTGGAGAGAGTAAAGAGGGAGAGTATAAGAAAATTTTTTTCTTTTATCTTTTCTTGCAGTTTTGTCTAGGACAGAAAATACACAAACATGAGATTCTTTTTTCATAAATTTTTTTTGATCATTTTTGAAGAAACACTGGAAAGGACAATGTCAGAATAGATCCTAGTGACATATTTCATAGTTATCCAATTGTTCTCAAGATTCAACAGATGTCAATTAGAGCCACTTACTTGAGTGAAAGAATAATGGAATAACTTTCATCATGCAGAAAGAAAAGTATTATAAGAATGGTGGCTCATAATTTATAAATCATTTTCAAGTTTACAAATCACATACTTTATGGCAACCACATTGAGGTAAGCAGTACACGACTTTTTTGTCTTCACTAGGCAAACTTGCCTCATTGCTGCTATTACCCCTGGCATTCATTTTTAGTTTTCCTCCTCCATTAATGAAAAAGGCTTATTGCCTATAACTTCTGGGAATTCTTTGGTTTTTATTTTGGTTTATTTTATTTTTCTGAATTAACAGTTGTGATTCTTTGGTCATTTGTTTTAAGGATTTGACAACTGGCTATTTCCCTACCTAAAAAGTACATCCATGTCTCTCTCATCCTCATAAATCGTAACTTGATCTGTTCATTCCCCACTAACTATCACCTTATATTTTCTTCCCTTTGATGACACCTAAGGCCTTTTATTAATGCTTCCATCTTCTTATTTGCTCTGGACCCAGCTCTGGACCTTGGCCACCTATGGGTTAGGAGACGCCTGGGGGTGTGAACCCGCCCACATGGGTGCTGGGAACGCCCCAGTAACAGGAGTGGCTCCGCCCATGAGGGAGGAACAGGGGAGGAGCTCGGGGGAGGAACAGAAGACTAGATAAGGGAGGGGACTGGGGAAGAGGAGAGCTTTTTTCGCTGCTATGTAAGCAATAAAGACCTGCTTGTTAGACTGCAACCGGGTGTTCTGTCCAGTTATTGCCCTCCTTCCCCAAAGGAGGGTCCGTGCGTCCGAAGACCGACGGGTCCGTGACATCCCAAGACCGGGGAAAGGTATGTATCCAGGCGAAGGCTCGGGATAGGTCCCCGAGCACTTATTTTCTTTATGACTCTGTAGTCTGACTTCTGATCTCATCATTCAACTGAAATTTCACTCTCTAAAGTTATCAATGCCTCTTGTCAGTCCTCATTAGTGATTACTTTCACCTACAGATTTTCCTGACACTGATCTGATAATCTTCTTACCCTTTCTGATAACATCTTCTCTGGATCTTCATCCAGATTATGACCCCCTCAACATGGATTCCTCCAAAGGCTCTGTCCTGATATCCTTCTTTTCTTTCTGTAGCTCTTTGCTTGGTGATCTTATCTGTTCTCATGGATTCAACTATGCAGATGGGTCTGAATGGATTTATCCAACCTTCACACCTCCATTGACTTTCACTCTCACATCTCCCACTATCTATCAGATATTTTGAACTGGCTATCCTATAGACATCTTAAACTCAACATGTCCTAAAGTTATTCCCTCCACTTCCAATCCTACCTTATTCTTAATTTCCCTAATACTGACTAAGGCAACTCCATTCTCCTGGTTACCCAAGATGATAATTTAGGTGTCTTCTTTTTTTTCCACTCTCACTGCCCCTCTCCTCATATAATTTTTTTAAACAAAGTCCTATTGATTCTACTATCTAGTATCTCTATTATACAACCCTCTTCTCTCTTCTATCACTGCCACCACTCTGTTGCAGACATTCAATATCCTCCACCTAAACTACTGCAATAGCCTGAGGTTGGCCTCAAGTCCTTCCTCCATTCCAGTCTACCCTCTACTCAGCTATCAAAGTGATATTAAAACCCAGGTCTGATTGTGTCATCCCCTCTACTTCCTTTATCAATAAATTCTACTAGCTCTCTATTACCTTCAAGATCAAATATAAAAGTCCTCTGACTTTTAAATCCTTTCATAACCTGACCTCATCCTACCTTTCCAGTCTTCTCAGAGCTGACTCTCCACCTACTCTACTATCTAGTGACACCAGCCTCATAGTGCTCCTGACACATGACATTTCCCATCTCCTGACTCTGGGCCTCTTCACCAGTTCTTACCTAGGCTTGAAATTCCCTTTCTCCTTGTCTCTGCCTTCTTATTTCCTTCAAGTCTCAGTTAAAATTCCACCCTCTGTCAGAAACTTCCCCCAATCACTCTCTGAGGGAACCTAGAGAGCCTATTATATTAAAATTAGTTAAATCCTGGAGAAGACTAGAAAAGACATGAATTATCTTCAATTGAAAGGCAAAGTTAAGATTAATGAATGAAGCAATAGAGAAAATAGATAAAGCATTTATTAAGTGCTTACTGTGTGCCAGGCACTGTGCTAAGCACTGAGGATAAAAATACAAGCAAAAAAAAAAAAGGCAGTCCCTACCCTCAAGGAATTTACAATCTAATGGCAGAAAACAACATATAAAAGAGTTAAAAATTTAGGGGAAAGTGGATTTCTAAGGCAAAAGTCTAAGATTGAAGTTGTTCAACAGTATAATGGACTGTCCTGGGGAAGATGAATTTCCTCCACATGGGAAACTCAAAGTGAGCCTAGGAGACTACTTAGCAGAAATGTTTTAGAGAAATTTCTGTTTTGAAATGAGTTGAACTAAATTATCTCTGATGTTTTTTTCAATTCAAATTATATTATTCTATAATTCAAGGATATTTATGAATCTGGAAGAAATTTCTCTAAATCCACTTCATTTTCAGTGTTATTCTTCAGATTCTTTGCAGTGAAGTCCATTGAGGTCTGAGTTTGAACAAGAAAGACCTCCCTCATGTAAAGGATTTCTTTCGGTATGAATTAATTACTAAAATGTCTATTTTAGCTCAATGGCTTCCTAAATTAATTGAATTCACAGGATTCTGCTCCAACATGAATTCTTTGATGTTTTGTAAGAGATGAGTTACGGCTAAAGGCTCTTCCACATTCACTACATTGATAGGGTTTCTCTCCTGTATGAATTCTCTGGTGTTGAGTAAGAGATGATCTGTCACTGAAAGCTTTCCCACATTCATGACATTGATAGGGTTTCTCTCCTGTATGAATTCTTAGATGCTGAGTAAGGTGTGTCCTCCAACTAAAAGCTTTCCCACATTCTTTACATTCATAGGGTTTCTCTCCACTGTGAATTCTCTGATGTTGAATAAGGGATGACCTGTTGCTGAAGGCTTTTCCACATTCACTACATTGATAAGGTTTTTCTCCAGTATGAATTCTTTGATGTTGAGTAAGGGCTCTGTGTTGCCTAAAGGCTTTTCCACATTCATTACAATGATAAGGTTTCTCTCCTGAATGAACTCTCTGATGTTGAGTAAGGGCTGTTCTTCTGCTAAAGGCTTTTCCACATTCACTACAATGGCAGGGTTTTTCTCCAGTATGGATTCTTTGATGTTGAGTAAGGGCTGTACTTCGGCTAAAGGCTTTTCCACATTCAATACACTCATAGGGTTTTTCTCCAGTATGAATTCTCCAATGTTTATTAAGTGACGAGGTGATGCTGAAGGCCTTCCCACATTCATTACATTTATAAGGTTTCTCACCAGTATGAATTCTCTGATGCCAAGTAAGATGTGTACGCTGGCTGAAAGTTTTCCCACATTCATTACACTCATAGGGTTTTTCTCCAGTATGGATTCTCCGATGTTGGGTAAGGTATGAAATCTGACTGAAGGCTTTCTCACATTCACTACATTCATAGGGTTTCTCTCCAGTATGAATTCTCCGATGCTGGGTAAGATATGAAATCTGACTGAACGTTTTTCCACAATCATCACATTCATAGGGTTTCTTCCCTGCACAGATTTGTTGATGCTTAACTAGGTCTAAATGATGTTTGAAGACCTTTCCACATGTATCACATTTATTACTTCTCCTTCCTATAGAACTTCTCTGTTGGGTAAGAAGTATTGATCTCAGACTAAGGCTTATTCCAAGTTCATTACATTCAGAATGATTCTTACCATTTAAGTTTTTCTTGTGTGTGACTGACATTTGTCCTAACATTCTCTCCTTGATTCTGTGCTGGCTCCCTAACTGGTCATCACATTCCAAGGCCTCTCCAAATGGAGAACACCAAAGACCATCCCTTGGCAGTTGTTTCATTATCACCTCCTGGGATATTTCTTCTTCAGCAACATCCATCTTTGGAGTTGATTCCTTGATGTCAGATCTAGTTTTCCAGTCTGTAAGAAACAAAAAATAAAAATATCTCCTGGGCTGAGAGCAAGGAAACTACTAAAATACATTATGCATGAAACTGAGGAACTGAAGGCATATATGGCTTTGAAAATTCTCAAATGTGACCTTGCAATCTGTGAAAAATGAAAAAATAGAAAGAATAAACACTGAGGATACAAATAATTGTAGAAAGAGTAAACAGTAAGAAAGAAACAAAAATATGATTGTAGAAAGAGTAAATAGTGAGGAAGGGATACACATGATTTGGAGAGCTAACCCAGAATGAGAGTTGAACACAGAGTACAAATAGAGTTATCAAATCTTAGTGGATGGCAAGAAGTGGGGGAAAGGCTAAGTGGAGGTAATATAGGAATTAGTTAGGACTAGGGGATATAGTCTGGTAATAGAACATTGTCTTTATCATCTCATGCCTAAAATACTATCATAACTATTAATTAATCTAGCTTCCTATAATCTTCTTTTACTTTTTTAATCTCTCTGGTGCACTACTATTAAAGAAATGTTTCATTAACAATAATATCATGTCTTTAAGAATATTCCTGAATGGGGGCGGCTAGGTGGCACAGTGGATAGAGCACTGGCCTTGGAGTCAGGAGTACCTGAGTTCAAATCCAGCCTCAGACACTTAATAATTACCTAGCCATGTGGCCTTGGGCAAGCCACTTAACCCCATTGCCTTGCAAAAAAAACTTAAAAAAAAAAAAGAATATTCCTGAATGGAGGCAGCTAGATTATAAAGCACCGGCCCTGGAGTCAGGAGGACTGATTTCAAATCCAAACTCAGACACTTAATAATTACCTAGCCATGTGACCTTGGACAAGTCACTTAACCCCACTGCCTTGCAAAAACAAAAACCAAAAATAAATAAATAAGCAGACAAATAAATAAATAAATAAACAAAAAAGAATACGCCTGAAGTCCAGGTCTTCTACACCATCGGGTATCATGAGCAGAGGAATTCTGAAGTTTCCTATTTTCATCTAGCTACAATCATTTCTTGAACCCACCTACAGAAACCCAGAAACCCATATTCAACACGAAGTAAAAAAGAGCAAGAAGAAAAAACATTATTAATTTCTTCAGCATTGGGATCATTCTAATTACTGGAGTTTATCTGTTGTCTTATTCTCTGATCTTTCCTAGATTGCAAATTCTCATCTTGTTTGATGATCAAGACCTATTTTGCCCAATTACTCATGACACACTTTCTAATCACTACTTTAACTTTCTGGTTTCCAGGTCTTTGGATGCTCTATGTCAATAACAAAGGCTTTAAACTTTGTATTTCTAGAAATGAGCTCCTGTCCAAGAATCTCCTAATCCAAGTACCTATCTGACTACCAGTGCTCTAATGTAGTTAAGTGTGCCACTAATATCAATCACCTTCACAAGAGCATCATTTTAAAGGTCCCTCCACACCCTTAATATGACAATGTTACTCTTTTGTTGAAAAAACTTCAAAGGCTCCCCCCATCCTTATAGGATGAAATCTGTGTTCTTTAGCCAGTTGATTAGATATCAGCACAATATGTCATGGTCTTATTCAAATTTATACTCTATAGCTCCCTAACAAATACCCTCCACTTTAGTCCACCCAAGCTCTTGTCTCTCACGAATGTCATAACTCATTCAAAATATCAAGTCTTCATCATGTTGTTCAATATACCTCAAAGGCTCATTGAGATCAAATTCTAAACATCCTCCAGGGACCAGTTTAAGTTCCACTTTTTTAAAAAAGACTTCAAAACCATTTAGTCCATACTGACTAATGTTCTCCTTTCATGAAATTTATACCTAATATTATTTTTTAAAAATAAGTGTATTATCCTCAATATTAAATTGTAAGTTTTATGGCATATTTATTCATTTTATATCTCCTATACATAGCCAACATATATTATAGCATGGACTTTCTACTCAGTAGGATCATAATCAATCCTTCTTGAATTTTATTCCTAAAATATGTCTATAATATGGTCTTCTTTATCCATGTTATCTTGCATAGTTACTCATGTGTTTTTATGTTCAGAGTGAATAATGTTGTGTCTATATTGTTTTTCCATGCACATCCTAAGGCCCCACGTACAGGTAAATAACACACTTACTTCTTCTGAATCATCCTCCAAAGATATTCAACAAATGGTTTTGAGTGAATGAATGAATAGAAAAATCATTCCCTTGTGGTATTATCACAATCAGGGAAGCAGAGCAGTGGAGCTGTGGAAATAGGAAGGCAGCAGATGCTACCAACAGAACTCACATCATCATCATCATCATCATCATCATCATCATCATCATCATCATCATCATACCTGACATTTATATAGCATTTTAAAATTTTCCATGCACTTTATATAATAGTTATAGTACTTACCTCTCATCCTGAAAGGTAAGTACTATAACACCATTATCCTCATTTTATAATTGAGGAAAATGAGGCTCAGAAAGGTTAAGGCATTTACCCATGGCCACACGGCTATTGAGTAACAAGAATGGGATTCAACCCTAGGTATTTCTGACTCCCAAGATCAATAAGCTATCTACTAAATTAAGCTGCCTCTCATGGGTCTATTTCTCTCTTTGAAGACACCTGAAAGTGGCATACACAAGAAGGAGAAACTATCCTCAGGTCTGTTGTTCCCCAATTGGTCTTTAAAAAAAAAAAACCCACTATAGAGTTGGTTATTTTGAAAAGAAAGCAAGCAATAAAGCTGGATGAGACCTCTTCATGGCAGAGTATAGTCCTAGGCATTCTGTTGAATTGAATGATTTTCCTTCTATCTGTATTTCCCTGGGAAAATCTTATCACTAAGCTATAATACTACAAGTTGCCTAAAGTGTAAGGCCCAAAATATACCAAAAGGCAGAAAAAAGATGACCTTGTATCATAAAGACAGCAACAGTTATATTTTTAATAACACTTTGTGACTCCTTCCACCTGTATGAGAGGTCACAGGAGTCTAGTAGTTAACAATCTCAGAATCCCATAACATGGTTCCATAGTAACCAACCAATCAATTGTTTACTAAGCATTTACAATTTAAGCAGTACTGAGATACAAAAGTAGGGTAAGATAAAGGTCATTCCCCCGAAAGAACTTACTAGATAGATAAGAATACTAACGCACGTGAAAAATTGAAACTAAAAAACATATAAATAAATGATAGGTCTATGTGTCAAAACTATGTGTTTTAGAATTTCATAAAAAAAGGAATATCAAAATAACATGTATTAATCATGGAAGATTTCCTGGAGGAGAGGAACTTCAGTGGGCATTAAAGGTTTGTGCTAAGGATTTAGTAGACAAAAAGAAAAGTAGAGGGTGTTTAAGACAAAGCAGAATATATTCAAAACCTCAGTTAGAGAAAAGAGCATCATCTATTAAAAATATGAAGCAGAGTCTACTGGTTGAAAAACAGAGGAGATTAAGATTTAGATGTGATTTAGGAAGTAATCAGGAGTCATAGCTGAACAGCATCTTGACAGGATAATGACTTTCTTATATTCATTTTGTCCATTTGAAGATCTGTTTCCTTCAAGACTAAAAACCATGAAACCTCAGCTAAGATTGTTGACTAATATTTCTGATTTCTTTAGAACTCAGAGACAAGGTATTTTTTTCCTCCCTTTTCTAGATGTTCATAGAATCATAGGTTTAGACCTAGAATGGACCTCAGGGGCCACTAAAAAGGAAACTGAGGCTCAAAGAAGTTAAAAGACTTGCCAGATAACACAGCTAATAAATGGTTGAAGATGGATTTGAATCCAGGACTTTCTGACTCCAAGTCCAGTATTCTATCCACTCTACCATTCTACTGCTCAGAAATTTTTTTTTGTAGTCAATAGTGAATAGCTTCAATGTACTGATCAATGTAGATTAATTTAACAATCACATACAATATAGATTAGAGGGAAGAAAAAGCTTACCATTACAAAGACTAGGTGCAATTAATATTAACCATGGTACATACAATTTAGAAATAGAAGAGAACTAAAAATTCAACCCTCTAATTTTGGGTCACTAAAAAATTGAAACCTTTAGAGGAAAATGAATTATCCAAGGTTTCCTAGGATTTGAACCAAGATTTTCTGATTCAGTGCTCCTTCCATCACATCAGTAATCAAACTGTAAGGTATTATAGACCTGGTCTAGAATGATGGGGGAGTGAGGACTGAGTGTTAAGAGAGATTAACAAGATTTGATGACAGATTGGACATGGAGATGGATTACTTAATATGAATCTATAATTTCTAGATTAGGAGAGTTTTAACATTACCATTGGCAAAAATAAAGGATTTGATAAGGTATCTGTGATAAAATATGATAAATTCAACTTGAAATATGTTGAATTTAAAGTGAACAATGGGATATCCAAATAGATTATCATAGAGGCAGGTGAAAATGTGATTAGTACATATGAGACACATATGGATGTATATAATTTTGAGAGTCATTTGCATTAAAAAGGATAGTTGAAATAATCACTTTGATTAAGTTCTCTAAGGGACCAATTATAGAAAAGGAAAAATAGAGATTTGAAGATATCAAGTCCTATAATGAAGAGGAGGTGGAAAGAAGAAAAGTCATGAACATGCTATCTTGTTGGCATTATAAATGTTCAAGTAGAAGCTGGATAGTCACCTATCTTTTAGGGATGCTATAGGGAAAAAATCCTATATAAAAGGGGATATTAGATAACATCTAAGTCTCTTCTATGACATAAGATGAAGTCAGGATATTCAAGGTAGCTCTTATCAAATGGGCTCAGTCTTCTCCATAGGTATTAGGATTTTTGTAGAGGGCCACCCACACAACATTCCCAACCATCATGACTGTTACTTACAGTGTCTGCTATTTGCCTCGCTCTCCTCACTCACCTGGGAAGTTCCCTCTTGGAATTTTTCTCTCCATCATCCAAGGTTCTTTTCTTTGCTCCAACTGAGAGATCAAATGTGGTTTGGAAACTTGATGCCCTGCTCATGGGTAAAGACAAAGGACTTGGGTATTTGTGTGCTGGGGACAAAGAACAATCCTAGAATTCAGTCCCAGTGATTTGCTCTTCAAGACATCTGAAGGGTGAGAAAGGTGCAGCATAATGAACAGCACACTGAACTGCCCATTTCTAATGATATGACATATAGACCTTTCTCTTGGAAAGAGGACACCCTGTTTCTCTGAACCCTGCAGTCCAAGCCCAAACTCTGCTAACACTTCAGAGGCCCCATTGCATTTAACAATTGAGGAACAAAGATACTACAAAGGGCAGATTCTGAATCATATAGGGAAGCCACCCTTACCCAATGAGACCAGGTTCCTATAGTTTTCCAGCATTACTTCCCTGTACAGGTCCCTCTGAGCAGGGTACAGATGCCCCCATTCTTCCGGGGTGAAGTCCACAGCCACATCCTTGAACGTCAATGACTCCTGAAATTTCAAAGACATTCCTGCTAAACCTAGAACCATCAACAACGTGGCTTTTGGGGAAGCTAGGAGCATCAGAGAATGAGGGCAGGCTTTACAGGAAATGGTCTTAATAAGGATATATGGACCAGCATGAATTAATCAAATCCAAATACTGTTTTTTTTGAAAAAATGGGATTGTTAGACAATAGATTAAATGAGTGCTATAAGACATAAATATACTTCAATTTCAGCAAGTCCTTTCTCAGTCTTTCATTATATATATTGCTGAAGACAAGATGGAAAGATCCAGACTGGCTAATAGCAGAATTAGGTATATTTAAAACAAGTTGAATTTGGACCCTTAAAACTAGTAGTTAATGAGTTGAAATCAAGTTGTACGGAAATCTCCAGAGGAATACTTACAGCATCCTTTCTTGGATCTATTCTGTTCAACATTTTTACTAATAAATTCAATGAAGACAAAGATGTAATGTTTACAGATGGAATATTTACATATGACATGAAGCTGAGAAGGATAACTAATACATTAAAATTGTCAAAATTGGGATTCAAGAGATTTTGATGGACTGAACAAATGGGTCAAAAAGGGATGAATATTATTCTTTCAAAAATCAATGATATATACAAGAATGAGATCATGAACTGATAAGACTCCTCTTCAAAAAAGACCTATGGATTTTACTGGACTACAAGTCAAGTATGAGTCAATAGAAAGTCAAAAAAGCTAATGCAAATTTTAGTTGCAATCAGGGAAGAACAAAGAACAAAGGCGGTTGACAGTCTCACTGTACTGTTCTGGTCATATACATTTGGAGTGCTGTACTCAGATCCAGGTGTCACATTTTGAAGATATTAACATAAGGAAGAGCAATCTGGGAATGTTTAATATCAATCAATTGACAAACTGTATCAATTTCATCTCAATATCTCTTAGATTCATCTCTCTCTTTCCACCACAACCTAGTTCACGTCTTTTATCACCTGCTGCCTGAACTGCTGCAACAGACTCTTCACAGGAATCCCTACATCCAGTCTTGCCCTTCTGTAGTCCATCCTCCACCCAGTTGACAAACTAATATTCCTAAAGCACAGGTGTAACCATTTGCTAGGAAAACTTAACTGGTTTATGCTTTAGAATAGAATACAAATAGAGTTTGTAGCCTTTAAAAATCTTCTGTCTCCAATTTATTTTATAGGCTGATTATACACTACTTCTTCACATGATTTATGCTTCAACCACACTGGTCCTACTTGTTCTTGTCCCTACATGATGTTCCATATTCCACCTCTTTCTTTGTAAAAGCAGTTCCACGTACCAGGAATACCATCTCCTCACTTCCACTTCTTGGAAACTCCCACTCCCTTCAAGGCTCAGTTCAAGTGTTGTCTCATTGAATTTCCTAATTCCCGTTACTATTTTCCAATCACTATATATTTCCTATATATTCTATATTCCCTTATTTGTGGATGTTATATCCTACTATTAGAATGAAAACTTGTTGAGAAAAGGGCCCCATTCTTGCAACCACACCCCTAGCACTTGGTACAGTGTCTGGAATGCTAAATATTTAGTTAATGCTTGTTGACTGATAACACAGAAATATCTGCAGTGTTTTCATGTAGAAGACATTGAATTCATTCTGTTTATCCTGGAAGGTTAGGATCCTAGAAATAGGCTTAGAAGTAGAATTAATGGGTGGATTTCTTTTCAATATAAGGAAAAGTAGAATTAATGAATGGATTTCTTTTCAATATAAGGAAAAACTTTGTAATAATTGGAACTGTCCAAAAGTAGGATGGCTTTATAAAGAGAAGTGGGTTCCCTATAGATGCCTACCTGGCAGGGATGGACCACAAGTCTAATATTTCAGGAGGGTATGTCTTAGATGACCCGAAGTCGCTTCAAACCCAAATCTCAATTCAATAAGTTTAAAGACTGTTAAGCATTTCAAATTGACTCAAAAAAAATTTTTTTTCTATGTAACTACCTTTTAAAAAAGTAAGAAACATGGTCTTTGCCTTATTGGATCATACTTTTTTGGTTCAGAATGTAAATATACTCAAGACATGAGAGAACAATACCAGTTTTTATTCAACTTTTCAATTGCTTATTACACATACTCCTATGTCCAGATAGATAAGTAGTTGATAAAAATGCTGAACAGCACAGGGTCAAGAACAGATACCTAAGACACTCAACTCAATACCTACTTCCAAGATGATATTGACCAATTTGGATCATTAGACCAAATGAAAATCTAGCTGAGCTATTGACTATCTAGCTACATCGAAGAGCCCAATACCTCTAGCCTGTCTCTATAAGGGTAACATGAGAGGCTATCCCTAATCTTTTACTAAACATAAGCTGATTTATTTAATCTAATGTTTTGAAACTGATGGATTTGTAATTATATGATTGTTGATGTTGATTCCCCTTCTAGTGCAATATAAAACTTAAACATGCCTTCCCAATTTATACAATATAGGCAATGTTCTGTCATAAATCCTTCATGGAAGATCTACCCAATGTGCTAGAGGACTTTCTTTGGGTCTTTTGCTACTACATGGATTCCAATACAATATTTGAACCATCCATCTATTTTCCCTTGCTCTTGTTACATTGCCTTCTGTCATGAGTATTTTGTCTTTTTTGCAACTTATGGTATGTAAATCATTAGTAAAGTGCTACAGCCATTTAAGGTAACTGTATTTCTCTATATCTTCTTTAAAGATAATGGTGTTTAATGACACACAGTCATGTAGCATCATTGGGAAGATATTGGCATTGAAGACATTTTGGTGAATATTTGAAGGTTTTTGAAAGCAATGAATAATTTCTTAAGTGCAACTTATCCAATTCTGTTTCATGTTTAATTCTGGGCCCACTTCATGACCTTTTACAGTACTTATGCAAAAATATATACTGGTACAATAAGTGAATGGGCTTCCTATGAATTGGCAATATGCGGTCTTCATCAAGAATGGTATTTTATTACTTAAGATCTTATGAATGGACAAACATTTCTCTGAAGGGAGTCTGAAATATTTCAGAGCTTTGCTACATTAAGCATGTTACCCACTAATAGATTCCAATCTACAAGAGATCTGTAGGTATGCGGAGGAGATAGGCACATATACATCCTGTTATCACGATGTATCTCTCAAGGAATCTTGTTATCTATCATCTTATATGTTACAGACATATGGATTTTAAGTACAACAAAAATGGTCTGTGATTCTAAATCTAGAGATATGTGAGGATGGCCATCTCCACTAAGAAAAGGGCATGCTTTCAAGGAATTTGGAAGAAACAGAATAGTTTTCAAATTTTAAAAAATGGATTTGAACAGTAATAGTTATAATTTGGAAATTTCCAATACTTAGAAAAGTTGGGGAATTTTCAAAAAAAATTTTAATTTATGCATGAAATGTGGGTCTCTTTTGTCTCCAAAATAAAATTCTGTACAACATAGATGGCTCAAGAATTTGAAATTTCCCTCAACACTTAAGCCTTGCTTTAAGAATAAAATCAGGTGAAAATTTAGATTTTTTTATGGGCATTGAAATATATATATATATATATATATATATATATATATATATATATATATATACCTTTTTTTTTAAGTTTCATGCTTGGAACACCACTATGAAGATTCACAACTTAATTTTTTTTATCATTTATCAAACAAATACATTAGAATTTAGATCTCTTACAACTTTAAAATCTTATAATTCTATTGTTAATCTACTCAGTGGAAATATTATGTTAACTGAGGAGGATGATAAAAACATTTTGGCTTCCACCTCTCAAGAGTTTACAATCTGTTGTTGTTTGTTATTGTTCAGTCATTTTCAGCCATGTCTGACTTTTTGTGACCCCATTTGGGATTTTCTTGGCAAAGATCCTTAAGTGGTTTCCCATTTCCTAGTCCAGCTCATTTTACCAATGAGGAAACTGAGACAAACAGGGCTAACTGACTTGCCTAAGGTCACAAACTAGTGTCTGAGACTAGATTTGAACCCAGGAAGATGAGTCCTCCTGACTATAATTTAGATCATTTAAAATTATTTTTTAAAAAAATATTTTCCTGTAAACCAATACAAATGTGTTATAATTTCTCAATTATTTAAAAAAAATCCTAGACAAATTTCTATGGCTTCTGAATATTGGTAACTACAACTCAAGGTTAATTATTATTCACAATTAATTTTATCAATTAAATTGTAGGAAAGAAAAAACTATTTTTCCTACAATCTGGTGGTTATGGCATAGAGGAAAGAATGCTTATTAATAGGGGCAACTTGGTGGTGTAATGGATACAGCACCAGCCCTGGAGTCAGGAGGACCTGAATTCAAATCCAGCCTCAGACCCTTAATAATTACCTAGCTGTGTGACTTTGGGCAAATCACTTAATCCATTACTTTGCAAAAAACAAAAAGAAAAAAGAATGTTCACTAATAGTCAGGTGAACTTGATTTTAACCTTGACTCTCCAATGAACTAGCCATGCAACTCAGAACAAATCACTTTTCCTCCATAGACCTCAATTTTAGTCTCTAAAAAATAAGTGGTTTGGGTTAAATGATCTAATGTTTGTTTTAGTTCCAAATTCTAAGCCAAGTATAACAAAATAAAGTTGAAATTCACAATAATTTATTATATAATTCATGTAATTTATGACCAAACGATTGGCAACATGGACTTTTTAAAAAAATCATTTGACCATTTAACAAATATTTATTAAGCACCCACTATGTGCAAAGTACAATGTTAGGCACTGGGAATGGACACATATAAATACATGCACACACAAGTGTCTGCCCTCAAGAAGCTTACATTCTACCAGTGGTACAGTACACAATTAAATCAATACAAGATAATATAGCAAGGAAGAACACATTAACTGAGAGGGAAAGGGGTGCAAGGTGAAGGGGAAAGGGGATGCGCTGGAAAAAATGGAGATGTATTTTGCTTTAGAGTTGGTACCTCAGCTGGGGAGCGAAGCTAAAGATGTTGAAAGGCAAAGGTGAGGAAGGAGTGGATTTCATGAATGGAAGATAGATTTGCAGAGAAAGGAAACAGAATGTGTCTAGGAACAGTTCTTGGCTATTTTGGCAGGAACATAAAGTATGTGAAGGAGAATAACATAACTGTGGAAAAGTAGATTAGAATCAGATTGTAAATGCCAGTGGGGAGGTAAGGGGTAGGGATGGGGGGGAAAGAACTGAAGGGAGCATTGCTGGCTATTGGTGGTAGTTTCTATCCTTCAGTCAATAACAAATCAATGGATGACATGATCAGCTCTGAGATTTAGGAATATTAAGAGGCTACAGCAATAGTTAAAGTAAGAGATGATTAAGATTTTAAAGTAGTATGTAATATGAGAGGAGATGAGGATGCATCTGGGAGATATGCAGGAAGAATTGAAGACTTGGCAACTGATTGGATATGGGGAGGGGGTGACTAGGGAACAGTGAGGAAGACAAGCCTGAAACTAAGCTTGCAAACCATAAGGTAAATATAAATTATTAACAGTATAGTTCTGAATATGTGGAATGTAAAGGACCTAGCAATTAGGAAAAGCACAAATAGAGTTGTAATTTAGCTTTACTAATATGGTAATTGATCTCATCAAACAAAAGGAGCTCCTGGCTTCAAATTCTAACTCACATATCCTGGCTATGGACAAGTGAATTAAGCCTCAATTGCCTCCTTTATAAAATGGGAATAATAATAATAATAATACATTATTTCACAAGATTATTGAGACTCAAAAGCTTTGCAAACATTAGAGTACTATATTAATGTTAATGTTTGCAAAAGACTCTAATTGTAATATCCAATATGGATTTATAATAATGTGTCACATTATAATACTTTATTATTTGGTCTTTGAATTCTATGACTCAAACAAGAAACCTAAATAAATGACAATGAAATTCCTATTTTTGGCACTTGATCTAACTATGATGGTGGTGGTGGTGGTATCATTTCTCTGTTCAAAAATTATCAGTGGCTCTGTATTGACTCTTAGAAATCAAGATTTTATCTAGAATTTAAAATCCTACACAATCTGGCTCTGACTTACTTTTTTAGCCTTATTTCACATTATTTCCCTTCCTGAATTCCAAACCGTGGCTTTTCCCAATCTCACTTTCTCATTTCTTAAACTTCATTTACCTTCATGAAAGCAGTGTAGATTGCTCCTCATGTTTGGAAGGAGCTCTTTCCTTATCTGTCTATCTTACCTTTATTCAAAGGTTTAGTTCAGTACCTCCCTCTACCATACAAATGCAAGTTTTCTCCATTTTTCTTAAGCTATTTTGGATCTCTCCTCTGCATTCATCTCACCCTACCTTAATTAATTATTACTTAAGAGTTATGTACATCATTCTTTACTTTCTCCAGGCAAAACACAAGAAGTTACTTAAGCTTGAGTGCCATTTTATGTCTAAAGAGCTAACATAATGACTTGAATATGGTAAACACTTAAATGTCTGTTCAAATGTATTGAATTTAATATTGAAGAATGTAAAAAAATTAATAGTTCCACATCTACCTTTACTTTACAAGGCTTATATAACACTTTTCTCACAATAATCCTCTGCGGCAAACAGAATTCATATTGTTATTATCTTCATTAACAGAGAAGAAACTTAGAAGTTCAAAGAAGTTATACAACTTGCCCATGGCCCAACAGATAATAGGCATATCACAACTAAGACTAAAATGTTGACCTTGATTCAAATTCAGCCTCAGATACTTAAAACTTACTTAATTGTAGTATGGCTGTGGGCAAGACACTTAACCCCACTGCCTTGCCAAAAAAAAAATGCTGATCTTGACTCCAAGTCCAGTACTTTTCACTAGATCACAGTTGTTCCTTGAAGTAATCACCAGAATATAACAATTAAGATTCACTAGTTTACTTCAGAAAAATATGGCTTTTGTAACCTTTTTTCTCCCAAAGCACCATAAATTGGATACCTGAAGACTGATTAAAGTAGTGTCACACATATATGAAAGTTGATCTATGGAATTTTAAACTGGAAAAATTCTTATCTACTTTACTGTGGATAATAGTCATAAGAGTACTATTAAAGTACTATGTTTACAACTCTAATTGTATATCCAATATGGATTTATAATAATGTTATTAGGATTATGGATTTATAATAATGTTATTAGGCATTTCACTCCCTCTGGATTGTCATCCCTATCATTTTGGTTTTTTAAGTAATGTGATTCTAGGAAAATAACTAGGAAAGTTGCTCTGCTGCCACACTCCTTAATAATTGGAGCATTTCTCAGAGAAAAATCTTTAAGAGTTATGACATTTGTACTTGTTGAAGTGAAAATTTCTTCTCGTGGAAAATGTTTCAGGAAAATGGTCTAAAAATGTTTGACCATCATATCTATATTTACAATCAATAGAACCTCCCATCATATAAACATTTATATTAACTTCCTTTTCTTTTAATCAAATAACTATTCAACACGTCTCTTCCCTGTCTCAAAATCAAGTGGTCTCAAATCTAAATTCCTCAGGTTGCTGGTATTCACATCCTCCCACAATACAACTCTGCCCTATCTATCCTTTCCACTTTCCACTACTTTCCAATATGATACTTCCATTTTGGTTGACCTGGTGCTCACTCTGCCTCCAAGACTTTATTCATGATGATCTTCCTAATGGAAATGCCCTCTCTGAGCCTTTCCAAATATACATAAATCTATCCAACCTCCAGGTCAGCTGAAATCCTAGTCTTTTGCCACTCTGGTTCATATTGATCTGACTTCTATTATCTATGCTACTTATTTTGACAATTACTAGGATATTTGTATTTTTACTTGTAATAAAAAATAATTATTTTGTATGTGCGTCTTTTTTCCCTGGTGAGCTGTAACCTGTTGGAAGAGTACTAGAAAAGGAGTCAAAGGTCCCAGATTGAAGAACAAGTTCAATAAATATCTCTCAGTGTAGTATTAAGTAAATCACATATACATACTCCCTTGGCTCTCAAATGTATTAAGGACCTTGATATTCATCTGGTTTAATTCTTTTATTTATTGCAGTTATAGAAACTAAGAGAGTAACAGAAACTAAGTTTCTTGAGAGTGAAAGTTATCTTGTATATTTGTTCTATTCATAGGTTCTTGAATATAGAAATGAGCATGTAGCTATGAATTACCTATTTAATGGTTAAGTGGAAGCTGGGCAAAGAGAATAAGAATACTGAAGAGGATACTAAGATAGTTAAGTTGAGAACATTATTTACTAATCATTTAAATACCAAAAACTTTTTAAAGAAAGAATTGGAGCTCACATCCTTGGACAGAAAAGAAAATGGATGAGAGAGGAAATGTTTTTACCTTCTGACACCTGAGATGGCATTTCAAAAGAGAGAAGTAACCCCAACTCACCTGGGATTTGGCTGTCAGGAGCCCAGAGTTAACTCTCTCTTCCTCCATGCTCCCCTCTTGGGGAAGGGTAGAGTCCTGAGAAAGCAGAGCTGGGAAAGAGAAAGGAGCCATGAGGGAAACCCATCTGCTTTGTGGTTCCCAGACTCATCAGCCTACATGCCAGTTGATGTGATTCCCCACACTCCTTCTGAACAAAGCAGGACCAAGGGACACCATGAAGAGTTGCCCCATTCCCAATGAGAAACACAGACATTGCCATTTAGGACCCAGAATCTATCCTTGTGTTCCCAGTAGTTCAAGGAGTAATGTCCTAATGTCTACAGTCCCAGTGAAACTACTTTCAAAGACAGTCAGACAAATAAAGGTGTAGTTCTGAAAGCTTTTATTAATGTGAAGCTCATCAAAACATTCTGCTGTGCCTTTCCCCCAAATTACAATCTTCAGTTTCATAGATATAAAACATGAGGTTTTCAATCAGGGCGAAATATCACTTAATAAACACAGGACCAAAATCAGAAGAGCTGGATTCAAGTCCTGGTTCCCTTGCTAATAAGAAACTCCAGGTAACTTACTTGTCCAATCAGTTTCCAAACTTGTACAACAGAAAGATTATATCTATTTTACCTGATTCATAGGGTCCTAAGGAGGCCCAAATGAGATAAATGATGAAAAAGCTTTCTGAGAAGTAAAAAACTAAATGAGCTACTTAATATACAGCTAGAATGGCAGAAGCCTTTGGAGAAAACGGCTTAAAAGAAGGTATGATTGTAGAGTTCTTCTCTCCCCAATTTATTCCACTTACCCCACCAGATGCCACTAAGGACAGCTAACAGGGAATGATGAGAAGAACCTTGGCTAGAGGATGTTTTACAAAGATAAGACTGGAGGACAACATAGGAGACCCATAACCACAAAGTTAGAGAGATCTACCTCTTCCCCCTATTCTCTAATCCAAGAATGGTCAATGGGGAAGTAATCTTTGAAATACTGAGATGTTCATGTTTGTCCATTTCTTGGTCAGTTCATAAAGAAAAGGAAAAAAATGATCTCTGTACTCTTTAAAAACAAAATATATTTCATACTATGGTAATGTTAGTCTAATATCATTGGTCATGATTTGATATAATGTCCAACTACTGATATATAATGGGTTTCTCCTTTCCTAATGAAAACTGACCTATTAACTAATTAAAAATATATTGTCCTGGGGCAGCTAGGTGGGGCAGCAGTGGAAAGGGCACTAGCCCTGGAGTCAGGAGGACCTGATTTCAAATCCAGCCTCAGACACTTAATAATTACTTACCTGTGTGACCTTGGGCAAGTGACCTAACCCCACTGCCTTACAAAAACCAATATATATAAAGTCCCTAATAACCAAGCCTAGCTTCAAAGAGAGGTAAAAGAATCCATCTTCCCTTTACTTCTTTACAAAAGCGGAGGCCTAAGAGTAAGGAACATTTTTCAATATGATGATCAGTTTTCCTGAACTTTTTTGTTCTTCTTTTGTGGTTTTTTTGGGGCATAGTAAGGGATAAAAATGTATTGGGAAACAATTTAAATGTGTGTATGTATATATAATTCCCATCACCCGAGAGATCCAAGTACCAAACAGCCTCTCCTTAGAGAGAAGGAGGAAACACAAGAGGGAGTCAGGAGGGAACACTTAAGGTTTACAAAGTTTGCAAAGGGGAGATGAGCAGCAAGGTTCCCCATACAGGGTTTAAGATAAAGGGGAGCCGGGGTCAGATGCCCTGCAGGAGCTAGCTTCTGCTGACCAAATAATCTAATGTGGGAAAGACTTGAATAGTATTCGGATAAGTGCATACTAGAAACTTGCTGTTTGAATCAGGTTTTTTTTTCCCTTGTGTTTTCAGTAAAAGTTCTTTGTGGAAAGACTACAACTTGCTCCAATTTTTCTCTATTTGGGCCAGAATCGGACAGAGATCAAGGTGATGACAGCTATGGGCTCATCCTTTGGACTTGCAAAGATGATAATCTCTATGTGTACTGGGAAAGCAAAAAGGGGCATAGTAGGAAGAAAAAATGGGAAAGGGGGCTGGGATGCCGCCTGTCTGTCCGTTGCGCCTCTCCTGCCCCCCGCTTCCCTGCGCGGGCACTCGCCCCCCGGGGACCCTCCCGTCCCCAAGCACCCGGGCCGGATCTCCCCGGGCTCCCACTGCTCAGAGGCCTCCGGGCGCTCTCACGGGCCCCAAGGCGGCCGCGCCCCCAAAGCCCGGGTCAGGCCCCGGCCAGGCGCGGCATCTTCCTCCAGCTTCCCCCGCAGGCGGGGCCGCCGGGCAGGAGTCGGCGGACGCACAAGACGGGCCCGCGGGGAGTGCCGGCCACGCCGGGAGTGCCGGGCCCGCGGGGAGTGCCGGCCACGCGGGGAGTGCCGGCCACGCCGGGAGTGCCGGGCTGCTGGGCCCGCGGGGAGTGCCGGCCACGCGGGGAGTGCCGGGCTGCTGGGCCCGCGGGGAGTGCCGGCCACGCGGGGAGTGCCGGCCACGCGGGGAGTGCCGGCCACGCGGGGAGTGCCGGGCCCGCGGGGAGTGCCGGCCACGCCGGGAGTGCCGGGCCCGCGGGGAGTGCCGGCCACGCCGGGAGTGCCGGGCCCGCGGGGAGTGCCGGCCACGCGGGGAGTGCCGGCCACGCGGGGAGTGCCGGCCACGCGGGGAGTGCCGGCCACGCACTGATTCGGGTTTACTCGGAGCCTCCAGTCCGACGCGGTCCGCGCCCGCGAGGGGCTCACACTCTGCCGGGGTCCGGCAGCGGCCTCGGTCCACGCGGCTCGGCCGCGGGCTCCGGCGCCGAGGGCGGGCCAGGGGGCGCCACGGCCGTTCTTCCCCTCCCGGACCTGCTCCGATTAGGGCAAGACTGCGAGCGGGTTCGGGGCCGCACGATCGAGCACTAAATACCTGGTGGCTGGACGCTGAGCCCGAAGAAGCGACGCGGAGGAAATCAGCTTTTCCACGTCATGGCGGCGAGCATGCGCATACGTCTCCAGGCGCACGCTGGGGACTACAATTCCCAGAAGGCCACGGGCCGAGGGCTGTCTTCACACCTTCCGTCTTGACCTGCTCCCCTCAGCCCCAAGCCCGGCACCTGCCTTAGAGGTCCTCCTTTGCTAAAGGTTCAGATGGTTCTGCACTGACTTTTAATCCCTGCTCCGCGTGGTTAGGTTAGGGGGAAGCGGTGCCACAGACTTTGCCCCTTTTTTCCTTGCCAGCCCCCCCCCCCACCCGCCCTGGGACTTGAAAGACATTTTCTTTGGATGCTCCAGTAAAGATGAGGGCTTCGATTTAGCCCCAAAACTTCCTCCTGGGTTTACCCAAGGAGCCGCTGGAGGGCGGGTCTCTGCCTGAGTGGGGCTTGCCCGCCCGTAGCCCCCAAAGCAGAAAAGGAAAGGTCGGATGAAGCGGGCAGGACTGGGGTGGGGGCAGGCGGGAGCTGAGGGGCGGTGTGTGAAGACTGTTGAGTGCACTCTGGGGCCAAGAGGAGTGAAAAAAGCGAGCCAGCTTCAAGCTAAAGATGCTTGGATGAGTCGAAGAACAAAAGATAGGCAATTTTGTGAATGATAATGACAAATAACCAGAGTGTGCTATTCCCTCGCAGTCGTGACGGAAAATTTTCTATCTCTAAACGCTTTCCATCAACAAGGGAAAGAAAGAACAGGTCAGTGAAGTGGACGTGGAATTTTTAAAAATTCCAAAAAAGTCAACAAGTTTTTAAAACTCTAATCAAGAAAAGAGAAATCCTGAAAATCAAAGAAGAAATTAACAAAAAAATGAAAGCAAAAAAAAAAATACCATTAATAAACTAGGACATGTTTAAAAAAAAAGATAAACCATTAGTTAATTTGATGAAAAAGAAAAGAAAAACAAGATCAAAAATGAAAGAGGCAAATTCACAACAAATGAAGACCAAAAAGGGCATATTATTAGAAATCATTTTGCCCAATTCTTTGCCAAGAAAATTTAAAAAACCCAAGTGTAATAGAGGAATATTTACAAAAGCACAAAACACCCCCATGTAGTAAGAAAAAAGTAGAAGATATCTTTTTTTTAAGTTTTTTTGCAAGGCAAATAGGGTTAAGTGGCTTGCCCAAGGCCACACAGCTAGGTAATTATTAAGTGTCTGAGGTCGGATTTGAACCCAGGTACTCCTGACTCCAGGGCCGGTGCTCTATCCACTGCGTTACCTAGCGGCCCCAGAAGATATCTTAATCTATTAAACAAGTCATACATTCTAAAAAGAAAAAACCCTGGACTAGATGAATTTGCAAGCTAATTCTATCAAAAATTCTAAGAAAAGTGAAATCCAATATTACATAAACTGAAAAATATAGAGCTTATCAAATTTCTATAAATATAATTTTGATACCTAAACCAGGGAGAATCAAACTAGAGAAATAAAACTATTGACCAATAGCTCTAATGAACACTGATGCAAAATTTTTTCATGAAATATTAGCTATAGTAAAAAAAAATCAAAGGTTAAACTCTATATAACCAAGTTGACTTTACAATGAAAATGCTGATTTAATATTAGGAAAACTATAAACATAATTGATCATGTTAAAAATAAGATGAGCCATACAATTGTAAAAATAGAGGTAGAAAAAACTTTTGACAAAATACCATTTTTACTTCAAAAAAACACAAAACCTAGAAATAGACATTTCCTTAATATGGTAAAAAAGTATCTATAAAACCAAGAGTTAGCATTTTATGTAATGGGAAAAAACCAGAATTCTTTCTAGTAAGATCAAGGGTAAAGCAATTTTATCATTTGTTACCATTTCTGTTTAACATAGCTCTAGAAATGAGGACCATCTCTAGTTGCTGTGAACTATATCTGACCACTCAAACTAGATGATTCCTGGGGAGAAAGTGAGCCTGTTGACCCTGCAAATTCTATTCATTTGCATGTCATGACATTACATCACATCCCTGATGTCATAGTTCTCTTCAGGAATGAAGAACAACCTATGTGAGTAGTAGGGGTTTCCCTACTACTGACCAATTAGGCAACACAGTTCTTTCCTTCTTTGTATTTTTCTTCCTTCTTTCCTTTCTATACAATTCTCCTTTCTATACAATTCTTACATTTCTTTCTTACCTAGCCTAATCACTAAATGAACTTTGCTCAGTCAAGGCAAGAATATTTAAAGATCTTACTTCAAAAAGATGAAGGTCCCCTTCTACATCTAAGGCTATCTCCAGTCATCCTGATCTATATCTGACCACTGGTCCCAGATGACTGGAGGAAAAAGTGAGAATGAAGAACAACCAACAAACTCTAGAAATACCATCTATAGGGTTAAGAAAAAGAAATTGAAGAAATATGTTTAGGCAAAGAAGAAACAAAACCATCACTTCTGCAGTTGAACTCATGACTGATATTTTGGTTCCATTATTATTCATGGAAAAAGTTTGTTGTAATTAGTTTTTAAAAATAAATCTTTTTTTGTTTTCTTCTATTTGAAATTCTCTTTCCATTTTCATCATTAAATGATATTGGAATAATATTACTATCTTGTTGAATTTCCTTTAAAAAGATTTCACTCTATTTTACAAGATGATACTCATCCTTCTTCATAAGATTTTACACAACTTCACATTCTGGCCCAGTTGCCTTTGCTAGGTATCTCCCCTCATCTTGCAAATAAGTCAAATACTTTTGATATGTTTCTTTTTTTTCTTTCTGATAATAGTTATTTTGTAGAGTCAACTGTTAAACATTTACAATACCATAACTGGGTTTAGGGGCTCCTCAAGATCAAAATTAGTTCCATAAAAATACTGAAATATTTTAATTTCTAATTTAGTAAATATAAGTAGAGAATAAAGAACAAAAAGTTTGAGAATTGCTGCCTTGAGTTATTATGTAACTATGAGTTATGATTACTCTATGCTAATCATAAGTATTTTTAATATCTGAATGAGAAAATTAAGTGGTTTTGCATAAAGAAAAATAAAAGAGGTTATGTCACAATAAAAGAGGTTAAGTCTCCAGGTAAAACAGAACTATGTAAAGTTTGTATCCTTGATCCTTTGCAGTTACTTTCAACAGGTTGTATTTGTGAGTTTTGAGATGGAAGGGGCTTGGACAAAATGGCTATATGACATCACTGAATATGAAGCTGGATTAGATGGAGTCAAAGTGTACAAATGCCATGACTGTTGATGGGGACAAGGATGCTCGATATGATGGTGTTTTTTAAAAAATGATTGTAAATCCATAAATCCAAAAACCTTGGATTCTGATCCTACCTCTTCATATAATTAGATAATCTTTGGGTTTCCTTTCTGAGTTTATGTTAGCATTTTGCTTGAGTAGGTCCTTTGCTTGTCATGGCATGACTTACCCTGATCCATGCTATTATTATATCCTGCATTTGCAATTCATCTTGGCTGACAAACACAATTTTAGGGTGATGAAACAGAATCACAGACAAGTGTCATATCAATAATGTACTTGAATATGTCTCTAAAAATCGTCTAATCACAGAAGCAAACCTTCCATTATCACCAGACTCTTGCCTTCCAGGGAAAGTACCAACATTGACATAGAACATCAAGCAACTGGGGAAGTTATATACATCTACATTCTCTCTCTCTCCCTCCCTCCCTGTTGCTTCCTTGTGTACATGTAGGAATTTCCTTCTCAAATGATAGAACCACAACCTTGCAAGCACCATAGTCTTAAGCTAGTTCTGGGTTTTACTCTGTAAATAATTCAAGAAGCTTAAAGTCACTATAATCATTAAACTTGATTAATATCTTCATAACTTTATTAGTTCTTTCTCCTCCTTTTAAATGTCTTTGATGTCTCTTCTGTTTGTTGAAGAAATGATGATTTAATTAAGTTCAACCGTGCGAGTTTTAAGCCTGGTTCACTTAGCCAGTTGCTAGTTTGTCGTGCTGCCCCTGACCATGGTGCTGATAGCTTCGGTAAACTCTGAAGAAGCACCTTAGTGTTTTTCTCCATATAATTTTAAATCCTTTGAAACTATGGATCGGTAAACACACAAAGGTAGTTGTTAAAACACAAAATTGTATTTTTATAAAGGAAATGTATTAATTTTGTTTTTTCTATTAGAATTTAGCCAAATTTTAATAAAATGACAAACTGAATCTATTGATGGTACAACTTTTCTGATGCTCTTAAGGGATTTGCTGCAGTTTGGGGTTAATGATATGAAAATTGGGTATGTGTTGGTATGTAAAAACTGTGCATTTTATACAAATCTGTCCTGACGGTACAGCTATCCTTAATTTTTTTAAGAGTAATAGATCTTTTGTGAATTAGGACTTATTTACTCAAAAGAAGAGACTTTTATTTCTTTCAAAAGGCCCTTGGGGTTTAATGAACAAGTTCTTTTGCTTCTCTCCATTAGATCTTCAATTTTATTTTTTATTTAGAATTTAACCAACCGCAAATAAAATGAGTATTTCCTTATGAAAAGTAAAATAGAACAAGTTTTTTTTTGTACATTTGCATTTTGCTATCCTCGAACTCTAGGTGAGGAGGCTGCTTTTGCCTTTCTTCGTATTTTCAGCTCTTAGCCTAGTTTCTGGTACATAACGCGCTTTTTAATGACTGTGAATCGCTGAGGAGTTTATGAGAAGAGTGGCATAATGAGGAATAAGGCAGATTATTTTGGTCGCTATTTGGAGTTTTTACATGGCTCGTCTTCTTTATCCCCCAAGATCTCCATTTCTTAATTAAGTTAATCAGGAGAATTATTTATTTATTTATTTATTTATTGCCTGTTTTGCAGAATTTGCTCCGATCCTAAAGCTCCGCCCCTTCCCCTCTGACCCCGCCCTTCGTCATCCTATTGGTTCCCTCCGCCTTTTGAAGCCCAACCTCCAAGCGAGGCTGGTTTATAGCCTTAAAGGAAACCAAATTCTCGAGAGACTAGGATGGTTTGGGGTTGGGTGCGGAGAGGTGTGAAGCTAACCCCCGCCTCCCCTCCGGAAGCTGCATTTCTCTTCAGGCCTGCGAGAGCGAACGACCGCTGGAAAGGTGTTGCCTAAGGGCCACGAGCCGGCGTTGGGAACGGGGGAGGTGGCGGGGAATAGGAGAGAGACAGGAAAGGCTCAACCTGTGGTCTTCTGGGAGTTGTAGTCCCAGGAGTCTCCAGGCGCAAGCGCACTTTGGAGCGCTGTCTGGCAATGCGCGCGCAGCCTCGACGCCGTCATCGGCGTCTCTCATTGGAGGTCAGGCCGGTCTGTCCGGTCGCGCTCCCGCCCGGAGTTGGGCTGAGGCGGCGGGAGAGGGGGCGGGCTCGGGTGTGAGCGTGGGGGGGGGGGGCACCTGCGTGCGTGCGCGGGCGCGGGCTTGCGCGTTCACGGTTGCCCCCAGAGACACGCAGAGTCCGTGTGGGCCGGTCTCCCGCGCGAGCCCGCGCCGCCTGGGTGCGGCGCCCCGGGCCGCCCTCCGGCCCCCGGCCCAGGGCCTGCGCCCAGCCGGCGCCCCTCAGAGGTAGCGAGCCGCGGCGGTGCGTGAGTGAGCGGCCCCCAGCGCGGCTGCCGCCCGGAGGGGCCGGGCCCGCGCGGACCGCCCTCTGTTCGCCGCGGCGATGTCGGGCCCACGGGCTTCCCGAGCTAGCAGAGGAGGGGTGTCCTGATGAGGAGCGGGGAGAGCGTCCTGGACAGCCGCCCAGCTCCCGGGCTGTGCCAGCCAGGAGTCCGTGCCAGGACCGGGCACACCTGGCCTCCGAGGCCTTTGCCCAGACCTTCCCAAAATGCTGAGTAAAGTTGTGGAAGCGACTGGCGCAGAAACGATTCCCGACCAGTCTGCTTGGGGACACAGGTTTGGGGTGAAAGTAGACTATCCAGGAGACAGGTGAGAATTACTGACTGTGGTGGGGGCAAAGGGTCAGGTGGCCAGAGAAGCCTTTTTGCCCTAGACCAGTTATCAGTACAGAAAAGTCCAGTATTCTTTCACTTGGAATGACCGTTTTTCCTAGAAAATTTGCTGAGTATGGTGCATAGTACGTCCTCTGGTGGGTCTGGCTGCACTTTCACTCTTCAGTTACCACAAAGGATGATTCTTAAGTAAAAGGCAAGGAGTATTCTAAAGTATTGTAATGATCGGGGTTTATGAGGCTTCTAAGATTGCAAATTTGAGAACAGTCATACATCAAAATGCTTGGACTTAGGTGGTATTTTCCAAATAAGCAGCATTTAAAAGGGGGAAAAAAAAGTGTCCTGGTTATTTTGGGAGGTGGTTTTTGATTGGGACTAGAAGCTACGGTTCCTAACAAGTAGAATGTGTGATAGAATTTGGACCCAGAACAGTACTTACAGACCTTCACTCTGTCCTGGGTCATCCAGGTGTTGCTGTGGATAGAGGGCTGGACCTGGAATCAGGAAGACTTGGGTCCGAATTTGGCTCCAGACACTTACTAGCTGAGTGACTGGCCATGTAGCCTCTGTTTGCCTCAGTTTCTTCATCTGTAAAAGAGGGATTAAAAGTAGCACCTAACTCCCAGAATTGATAGGAGGATCAAATGAAATAATTACAAATTACTTAACATAGATTCTCACATATATAGTAAATGCTATATTAAGGTTAGATGTTATTAGTAGTATTATCTGGGATTACTGGGATGAGGTTACTTCTAGGTTCCTCTTCCTTCAGAACACTGTGGCAGAGGGCACAGTCCTCTGTCCTTTGCCACCCAGTGAATGTGGGAAACAAGGCAGGATTTTCCTAATCATTCTTTTTTTTTTCTTTCTGATGTTTCTTTTCTCTTTTGTAGCTTTGCCTCTTTAGGAATATGCCCTCCCCAAGAGAATAGCACTGAAAGGGTAGCAATGACTTCTGGGCTCCTAACTACCAGATCCAAGGTAGGTTGATATTTCAGGACAAAGAAAAAAGCTCATCTTTCCACTTTCAGAGTAGAAACATTTCTTTTCCTCTTCATAGAACCTCTCAAAAAGTTCAGTCCAGAGACTAAGACCCAAATGTTTTCACCTAGTAGACTTGGGAGTGTTCCCTCCCTGCCCCAATATTCATTTAGTCTGTTTGCAGGATGTTCTAATGTACTGAGTTTAAGGCTGTGAACAAGACAAAAGAAGTAGAAAACACCATCCTTGTCTTTAAAGACCATTCTGTTTCCCTGAGTCAGATATGCTCTTGAAATGATAACTATAATTTTAACATAGGAAAAATTAAATAATATAAAGAAGTACTTGACCAGTAAATAGTGTAGACAATGTCATAAAAGTTAAGAGAAGAGAAAGGACATTGTGACTAGAATGGACAGGAAAGACTTTGTGATAGAGATTAGATTTCAGTTGGACTTCAAGATAGATAGAATTTATATTGTTAAAAGATGACAAAGGACAATCCAGGCAAAGAGAACTTGGCTCAAGGTGTGAAACTGGAGTGAGTATGTCCTCAACATAAATGCTTTGAAGAGACTGGTCTGGTTGGAACAAATTTTAGGAAGCAGTGGAAAATAAAATTATTCTATAACAGTACTACTCTATAGAAGACTTTGAATAGCATCTGGAAGAGTTGTGAAATTTATCTTAGGGTATCCGAGATAACTTGAGTGGTTTGGGGAAAGAGAGGAGCTATGATGGGGTGAACAAAGGAAATAGTGTTTGAAGAAGCAGGAGTTTAGTAGTAGAAAGCATGAGAAAGTTGGAGATGATTCAGGAGTTTCAGCATAGGTAGAATGGTGATCTATGTATGGAATAAAAATGAAAACTATAAAAAGTTCTAATTAAGTTATTCTTTTGGAAAATCTGGAGAAATATTGGTTAGACTACTGATAGTGCTTCCACATCACAACTTTTTCCATTGTAATTTCAATATATTGCAGGTCGGCATAAGAAATTAAATGTGAATTTTTGGAGGAGTTTTGTGGAAGCCACAGATGATGCACAAAGGCCAGCAGACAACACGTTCAGAACTCCATAAAATATATGTGTAGTATTGTAAAATGTCAACATTGAAAGGTCAAAAGGTGAACTCTTGGTAAAAAGGGAGATGGCACTATAAATGAAAGTGGATGCAAAGCTATTTATTGAAAAAAGGAATGGTGGACTGGGTCCAAGCAGACTCCAGCGGTGGGTTGTAGGGAATCTTTTTAGGAAGTCTTTTTATAGGGTATTGGATCTAAGAGGCAGGATAGGATGAGAGCCACTGGGGTCTTCATGAAGGATGTGCTTTGTTTGAAGGGTGGTCAAGGCGAGATTGGGCATTGTTTGGAGTTGCTATGAATGTTCGGATTCACGTCCTTAGGAAGGGATAATCAATGGAGTTTTATTGGGCAAGAATAAAACTCAGGCCTGAATCCAACAAACATTTTATTTTTAATACCATAAATATACATAATTTCTTCTTTGGTACCAAGAGAGGGCCAAAAAATTTTACATGGATTTTCCAGATCATGGGGCACTGCTTCTAATCCCAACAATGTGGAAGGGACAACTGCATATTACTGCTCAATGGAGATAAATTGGTTAAATGATTGGACTAAAAAGATTAATCATGAATGGTCTTACAATAAGGTGACAAGATGTCTTCAGTGTAGAGCTCCAGGGATCTAGGCTTGGCTCTTTGCTACTTAATACTTTAATTAATGATATGGATAAAGATATAGATGGCATTCTAATAAACTTATAGATTATACAAAGTTAGGAGGGGTAGCTAACATATTAAATGACAGGACTTAAAAGGATCTTGAATCTAAGCTCAGTTTTTTTTAGGGATATATATAAAGTTGTAGGCTTGTATATAAGAAATTGACTTCACAAGGACAATGAGGAGGCATAGTAGTTCATTGGGAAATGATCTGGGTATTTTAGTGGACAATAAGCTCAGTATGTGTTAGCATTGTCATATACCAAAAAATTTAGTAAAGTCTTGAATAACTTCCTTTCAGGAAGAAGGAAATGGTTTGGTATTTGCATATGAATGCCATTATCACAGCTCTTCTGAAATATTGTGTTAAGTTTTGGGTACCTAAATTTTGGAAGAATTTTGATAAGCTGGAGAATAATATTCAGAAGAGAATGACTTATATGATAAAGGAATTGAATTTAGGTCAGAGTTCATGGTTTGTTTTGTGTGTCTGTCTGTGTATATCCTTCTCTCTTGGGAGGAAGAAAATCAAGATGATGAAACTTAAAATTTTTGTTCCATTTGGGTGCTAATGGATCAGTTGACTTGCCCAAGGTCATGTAACTAAGATGTATCTAAAAGGGGATTTTTCTTGACTCTGAGATTAGGCTATCCACACTAGGATCAGTGCTCTCCCTTTTAGCTATTTTTAAAGTAGTTTAAAGACAATCTGGTAGAAAAGGGATTAAAATTGTTTTGTTTGATCTCAGAGGCCAAAACAAATTAGATTTGATTTCAGGAATCCTCACAATTATTTATCCACTAGTGTGTTAGACTAGCTTAGGAGATAATGAGTTCCCCATTACTGGAAGTCTTCCAGCAAAGAATGGAAAATAGTTGCCATTTAATAAGGGTTTTTGACAGAATAGTGAGGTTTCTTTTTGGAGATAAGATGGTTTTTAAGGTGTCTTCCAGTTCTGAAATTCCATAACTCTCTTAACTGTGGGCCAGGCTCCTCTTTCATAAGTAGATAATCATTGAAACATGTCTTTTATGAAATGATTTTCAATAAAAAAGTTCAAGTATTGTTCTTGTTCTGAGAATTCTTGCAGTGGTTTGGGGAAGGCCTGCTGAGATTTATCCTAGAAATTTGAGTTGGGAGATTATTAGTGTTTTCCTGGAAACTTAGTATTTACTTTTTCATCGACAAGAAAATAAATTCCTAAGACAGTTTTTCTTCAGAGACATTAGATATACATTCTGAAGTTTTATTGTCTGTAGCAAACCAAGTGTTTTGATTCTTATTTAGTTTTATCATGAGCCAAATTTTATATTTACCTGTCATAATTTAAAAATTGAACAATTTTTTTCATAGCTTTGGTAGAAAACAGACTTCAGAGTTCATTTCATTTCCTGTGAATTTTTTGAGGGGGAGGGAGGTAGGTTGCAAGGCAGTGGGGTTAAAGTGATTTGTCTAAGGTCATACAACTACTAAGTATCAAGTGTCTGATTTGAACTTAGGTCCTCCTGACTCCAGAGCCAGTGCTCTAACCACTGTACCACCAATTGCATGGGTTTTAAAATATAACTAATTACTAGGGATTTCCATCATTATTGACCTAGGTTATAATATAACATATTCTGATTTTGAAAAGGAAGAAACCTAGGCAATTTTCTAAGTTTCTTGTTTGATGACAAGAAATTACTAGATTTTTCAAGAATTTAGAATTTATGTAATAAAATATCTTTCAAAATTCATAGGCAAATATATATAATACTTATAGGATTCAATAAAGAAGAATTTATTAAATATCTTCTATATGTCATATCCTGTGATAGATACTCAGAACAAAAAGTCAAAAAAGGTATAATCCCTGTACATAAGACAAGTTCTACTGGAATGTGAATAGAAGCTTGGGGAGGAAAAAAAAACTGAAATTCTGAAATAGGAAACATGTGTATCACAAATTCTTAAGATGTAAGATTGTATTTTTAAAAGTTAAAAGCAGAATTAATATCTTATATTTTTGCCCAAATTTCTTCACTACTCTTTTTTCTTGGGAATATTGTATATCTACAGACTCCTTAACCAAGACATGAATTCCATCAGTATATGTTAGATCAGAAAGACATTAGCCTTCAGAAACTGATCTATAAGAGTGATAAATTAAAATAGCAACAGGTTTATATTAGAATTGTGACTATTTTTAAATGCTTTGTTTTCAGTCAGTAATTTTTTTCTCTCCCTTCCAATCAAATATCATGGTCAAATAATATATCTTCATGTTGGCCATGTCTCATTTTACATCATCCCTTAATCAGAAAGTTGGTGACATTTTCCATTGTTTGTCCTACTGAGTCATAGTTGATCAGTATTTTTAAATCTTTCAAAATTGGTCATTTAAAAAATGTCATTGTTATAAATTGTCTTATTTCTATGGTCATTTCATTCAGTATCAATTCATAAAATCTTTCAGATTTCTCTGCAAGCATATCTTTCATTGTTTCTGATAGCACAGAAATATAAATATATATATATAAATTTGATGTGATTATAAAGTAATTAACAACTCTATACCTCATGCAAGAAAAAATAATTTTTATCAATTATAGTTATAACTTTTAAGGATACATACAAACCCTGTGGATGTGCCTGTGGGCACACACATACCAATCCATTGGTAGTCCACGCTTTTAACAATAGTGTCTTCTTAGGACCTCTGTCATTGAATGGTCATGTTTAGCAGATTGTATTTTTGACAAAATACAGCTCAAGTATTCCTACTATGAAGCTTTCTCCCCTAATGCTCCTACACTGAAATAAAAATTACTTTGTACATGTTTTTGTATGCTGCACCCTTTGGTTGAATGTAAGCTCTTTGAGTAAAGGATTTGTTTCCTTTTTGTCTTTGTAGCCCTAGTACCTAGCATGTCATATGCATCACAGACATTTAATAAATCCGTTGATTTTAATTTCATCACTCTTTTTCTGGGGTCCAAGTTAAATATGTCTTTGCAAGTCATTGATTAAGAGTCTGACTAGTTAGGAGAACTAAGTTCTTTTTCTGACTACTCTACTAATTCACTGTATAACCTAGATAAGTCATTTCATCCTAGATAGAGTAAGTCATTTTATATTTAGGTCCAGGTTTCAGACATTCTCCTTGTTGGAAAGCACCTGTGAGATCATCAAGTGCTACCCACACTTCAATAAGAGAATATCCCTGGCAAGTGATCTGTTTGGAGACCTACATTGATGAAGAACTTACTATTTCTCACAACAATTCTATTCTGCTTTTGGAAAACTCTGATTGTTATATTTTTCCTTATTTCAACCCTATATCTGATTTTCTGCATCTTCTATCCATTACTACAAGTTCTGTTGTTTGAAATCTAGCGAAAAAAAGTCTAATCACTTCCCTCATGACAGATTTTCAAAAACTTGCAGACATACCTGCTTCCCTATAAGTCTTCTTTACCTAAATATTCTCAGTTATAATATAGTATGTTTTCTGGTTTTCTCACCATCATAGTTGACCTCTTCTGGATGAAATCTTACTTTTTCAGTGTCCTATACATATATGTGTATATATATCTACATATATGTATAAACTGATGAAATAAAAAAAATTGTGATTTTATTGTGGTAAAGAGAATCTACATTTTAGATCCAAATTTACTGTTTATTTTAAGAAATGACTGACTTCATTCTCTGCCTTTGAAATGCTCCTTATAAGATCCAGATGAAATGCTACATCTTCTACAAAGCCTTTATTGATTTCCCCAATACACAACTGGAATGCTCTCTCCTCTCTGGCCTTGCATGGTATTTCTTACTTGGCATCATACAGGTTTTCTCCTTTATTCTGTTAAGTACTATGATTATTCTATTATATAGTGCTGTGTTTCTGTCTTTGTTACATATATTTCTTGAGGACAAGGAGAGGAGGGATAGGGACGAAAGATCTGTGTTTTCATTGGTAGCATCTCTATAATTTATAGCCTTAGAGGGTTGCCTGGTTATATTATAATGTTTGTCCTTCATTTTCTAAGAAGATCATAGCATTAGGAATTTGAGTGAGGGAATGCTGTGCTAAGTCACCGACCTCACCTACTCCAGAGACATCTGGATCCAGTGGCCAGATATGAATCAGGATGACTAGAGATGAGTCTGGATTCAAGGCAGTCCGGGGTAAGTGACTTGCCCAAGGTCAAAGGGTGTCTGAGACCACATTTGAACTCAGTTGCTCCTGATTTCAGGGCTGACACTCTATCCCCTGCGCCATCTAGGGGCCCTAAGGTCACACAGCTAATCTATGTCAGAGACAGGACTTGACCCTAGTTTACCTCTTTTTAGAATATGGAGAGTTTCTCACACACGCATACCCAGGTGACTCTAGAGAACATCTTTTCACTATGGACAGTTTCAGGGAATTCCTTCTGTCCTGAGCACGCATATAGGATACAGCCTTTTTGGTGGCCTAACCCAGTCCCTTGAGAATGGTCCCAGAATGACATAGTCCCTTAACTGATCATTCAATAAAGAGTAGGTGCAACTTGTTTTATGGTCTGTAAGGTCAGATTCTATCAGGTATAGGTCCTTATGAATTTGGGAAATGAAAGCGAGGAAATGTGCTATAGTCCCCCATTGATATCAGCCAAAACAGCACATGAGATGCTATTGGAATCAGTATGTCTTAGTCTGACAGGGAACTGGAAAAGGGAGGTGATTCTCTATGATGATAGTGCCTCATAAAACAACACTGGCAACAGATTCTGAAATTCAATTTAAAAAGGTGTTTTTGTGAGTTATGAGGGATCAATTTTTGCCCATGAAAAAACTTAAACCAATTGTAGTGTAATTCCTTTAGAGTCCATCATTCAGTTTTCTAAACTATGAACCAGAAATCCAAATTCCATTCTCAGACTCCATCTTTTTTAAGCAGTCATTTGCTTCCCAAATCTGCTTTTTCTTATCCTTTGCCTTGAATAAGCAGGAGTGATGAAAATATTACCCATGTCCCAGTGGTCTTTAATTTCTAGTTTGGAAATTTTTGGCAAAAAAAGTTTCTGCATTCCTTTTAGTAGCATTTTTTGGCACAATAGATAGATCACTGACCCTGAAGTCAGGAGGACCTGAGTTCAAATCCAGCCTCGGACAATAATTATTCAGCTGTGTGGCCTTAGGCAAGTCACTTAACCCTGATTGCCACCCTACCCCCCAGGGCTATCTCTATTGTCCTGATTCATATCTAGCCACTGGACCCAGATGGTTCTAGAGGAGAAGGTGAGGCTGGTGACTTAGCACAGCATCCCCTCACTCAAATCCAACTCATGTGCTTGTCATGGCATCACCTCCCTGAAGTCATGGGCTTTGAAAATGAAAGACAAACATTATGTCCATGTAAATCACTCAAAGTAAATATTAGTCCTGCATTCTGACAGTTACTGGAAGGTTTTCATCATATTTTAGAAAGATACCCTAGGATCTCTTGTAAAATAAAAAGAAATGCAAAGGGAAAAAATAATACCCTAGGGAGACAGCAGGTTTTTCAGTTTTTATTTTCAGGTCAACAAATCACTGACTTAGTGTCAGTTGTTACCAACCACAGTTACATTTCTGAACATTTCTGTATTATCTCTCACCTAAGAGAAGGTCATACTCCTTTTTCTCCTTCTTATACACATACACTTGGTCCAACTTTGTAAAGATCTTGAATTATTAGACATTTTCTGAAACGTAAACTCAGTCAAAGCGACTAGCAGTTTCAGGCAGTCATTTTAGCGCATCTTTGGTAATTAGTACAAAGATGTCACTATACCTGCCTTCTTGGCAAGATTAAAATTAGGTTTGGTGTCAGGTTCACACAAGGTTCAGATAAAGTCTCTGTAAATTTTCCTGAAAATTGCAATTCCAGTTCATTTAATGCATGGATAGCAGAATGTCTGGAAAAGTCATACTTTCTTATTTCAGATGAAATAGATTCTGGATTTTGAAATAGAACTTTTGGAGATTTTGGTAACCTTCAAGTAGTACTCCAGAAATACTTAGAACTTGCAAGACAATTGCTATTGATACAGTTTTTTGTGGATCTTAAGAAATTGCTCAGAAGAAGATATATGGGCCCATGCAATAGTCTAGGAATTATTCGTGTCCTGTAATATTATATCTTGAATTTTATTCACACTCTAGGTATGTTGACTCCTGAAAGATTACTTGACATGAATTTCCATTCCATCTGCTATATTATTTGACTTTGAGCTTATTATGATATATTGTATGACTGCCCAAAAGTTCACTATTGCTATTTTTGCTTATCTTTGCATAGTTATATTGATCACACTAGGGAAATGAAATCTGTACTTTATTGCCTTTGGTCTTTTGGAGTAGTAGCTTGATTCCTAATGTCACATCTTGATGGAGACTAAGAAAGTGGTGCTTCTCCAGAAGAGACTGAACAACATGAAAGATGCTTGGGAAATAGTTGAAGAAACCTGAATGCTTAGCCTGGAAAAAGATTTAGTAGTGTCCTTCAAAATTTTGAATGAAGAGATGAATTTGATTTATGTTTTTTAGTTCCACTGAGGAAAACTAGGCAAAATAGATGAAGTTAAGGGCAAGCAGTTTCCAGGTCAATATAGAATGAAGAACTTCCTAACATTTAATAGTTCATAAAAATGCACTGGGCTGCCTTCAGGGGGCATAATTCACTGGAAGCATTCAAGTATATCCTGGACTCGCAAATGATCAATTAGGGAGGAATATTATAGAGAATCTCATTTAGTAGTTAGGAAGTTGTACCACAAAGCTTCCAAAATCTCTCTCACCTTTAAGGTCCTATCATTTTTCAGTGATGTCTTCCCTTCCCCCTAAAACCAGGTGAGTCTCTTTGTTCTTGGAACTCATAGGCAATAGTTACTATCTATTTCACATGATTTAGTGGTTTACTGTGTGTACAGTATTTTATTCTCTAATGTATTTTTCTCCCAGTCAAAATTCTGAGTTTTCAAGGACAATAACCATATCTTATACATGTTTAGTGTCTTTTAAATGACCATGAGCATAAGGACATAAAAGGAAATAATTTGGTTGGCTTAGAACTCTCATATCCATAAATTTTTTTAGAACATACTACCCTGTCTATTCTATCTAATGGTGACTCTTCTCAGTGTTGTTAACACATGGTCCTAGATTCAGGTAAAATGTATTTGGCATTTTAGGAATCATTGACATTCAAGGATGTGGCTGTGGACTTCACCCAGGAGGAATGGAAGAAACTTGACTCTGGTCAGAGATACCTGTATAGGGATGTGATGCTGGAAAATTACAGGAACCTGGTCTCACTAGGTAAGAATAGGTTTCCTTTGTGACTCAGGATTAGTCTGCCTATTAGAATATCTTTGTTTTCTCAGCTATTAATATGTGTGAGGGGGGGTGGGAGAAAGTACTCTGAAGTGTTTATTTGTTTTGGGACTTGGAATTTAATGATCAAAACAACCCTAATCCCTTTTGGGTACTGGATCAAGCTGTTCCTGCTTCCTCTTTCCAGTTGAGAGGTCTACATTCTGTTAAGTCTGAAATGGATATCTTGATGTTGCCTTGATCTCATTCTTTAGAGTCCCTGAGGAAGAAAGGGTTTGAATTTTTATAAGATGGCTCTTTGTCTCCTGCACAAATATCCAAATCCTTTGTTTTTTCCATTTGGACAGGGCATCAAGGATCAAAACCATATGTGATTTCCCAGTTGGAACAAGGACAGGAACCCTGGATAATAGAGAGAGAAATCTCAAGAGGTAACTGTAAAGGTAAGGTGAGGAAACAAACCATTCTGGAATCACAGTAACTTTTATGAGTGTTTATAATCTTCAAATTAATCATAGTAATTGTCCTCCTAACCTTCCTGACCTATTATAAAAAAACTGAGATTATTTGGTATGAACTCTCTCAATTATCATTACTTCAACTCAATTTGTCATAAATTTTTTTAATCTTAGAGTTGAATTAGATATAAAGTGTAATTTAATCCAAACTCTCACCAATTCCAAAAAACCAAAGAACATCACAGGCAAATAGAAAACTATAGTACTATGGGAATGTAAGGATTCAAACATTTCTAAACCCATTTCTTGTGTGAAGTATAATTTTGGTTATTTTAGACTCAGGTATATAAGGAGAGGTGGTAGTTTGTTACTTTTTCTTTTTTGGTTTTTTTTTTTGGTTGCTTTTTTAAGTTTTTTTTTTTGTTTGTTTGTTTTGCAAGGCATTGGGGTTAAGCAGCTTGCCCAAGGTCACACTCCAGGGCTGGTGCTCTATTTACTGCACCACCTAGTTGCCCTAGTTTCTTACCTTCTTAACAAACATGAAGCCTTTACTTGAATATTTCCAAAGAGAAATTTCTTGACTTTCTGATGTATCCTGCTACAATTTGGAAGGATTATGGTTAATAAAGCTAGAGGGAGGATGTAAGTGACATCTAATCAACCCTCTAATTTTATAAATAAGGAATGAGATTCAGATTGATTTGCCCAAAACTACACAGAAAGAGTGAGCAGTTGTGTGATTTGAAACTCTTTTAACACCAAAGTCACTGCCCTTTCTAGTGTAATGAGGTCTTTTTTTATATTGATCTAAAATTTGCCTTTTTGGTAGATCTTGCTATTCATTCATCCTAGCTCTGCCTTTGGAGGAAAAAAAAAAACCAGAAGGTATACTCCTTGTTCTACATAATAGTCTTTAATATATTTCGATTTTATGCTAATCATATATTTTCATTCTTTTGTACACCTCTCCAGTTTGAAGGAAATAGGTATTCCTCATCTTCTGTAAAGAAACATGTACAAAGATGACTCAAAGATGAGAAGGAAAAGCATAACAAATTAGATGAAAGATTCTGAGTCTGAAAAAGCCTTGTTTGACAGACTAGAACATTTTGCTGAAATTTAACATTTTATCAAAATTTAAAGGGAAATATAAGGACTTAACATTTAAAAAAAATCAACCTCAGAAGTAAAAGTAAAACAGAATCTTTCTTTAACAGTCCACATGAAAAAGATCCGCATATTTTAGTATACCATAATCTCCATGTGAGTCAACAATGTGATTGTGGCAGCCATCAAAGTTAATATTAAATGTGGTCTAATGACCAAGATTAGGGAAAGTTTCTTTATAGTGTTCCCCTATCAGATCAGATCTGGAGTATTCAGGTCTCCATACCACATTTAAGCAACTACACTGAGAAGCTTCCATAAGAAGGCAACCAAGATTTAAGTTAAGAAGCCTTGAGATTAGCTAATGAACCTGGGTGTTTAGCCCAGAAAATTTGACAAGCTAGGCAGACCATAATAGCTGTTTTTAAGCAGTTTGAAGGGATTCCTGTGGAAAGAGGATTAGACTTGTTCTGGTAGACCTTAGAGGGCAAAGTAGAGTAGTGAGTGAAGGGATTTATGATTTATGTAAGAGAGAAACTGCCTAACTGTTGTCCTAAAGCAGAATGGACCACGCAGGTGATGTAGGTTTCCTCTTCAAGTAAAGTCACTTGTTTGGGAGTAAGGGATTATTTTTCAGGTACTGAGTAGAATACTTCAAAGACTCTGTCCATAAAAACATCAGTGAATGCATTGTGCTTTTGTGATTCTTTGATTGTGTGATCTTGGAAGCAATTTACTTAATCATACTCCTGATCCAAATCCAGTATCCTCTTCTTGAGCCTGAATCTTTTGATTATTTCCTTTGTCACTAGCATTCAGTTCAATTCCATTTAATAAACATTTATTAAATAACCTAATAGTGACTGTGTCTTTCTGTGTTCATACCTTCTGTTTTCTCTTATTCCTTTCCATGACAGATTTCTCTTAATTACTTATACTTTGTTCTCACTGCTATAATTTTTTTTCATTGCAGTCTGGTTTCTGTTTGTTCTTCCTTCCCTAACCTTGCCCCTCAAAACTTTACTAAAATAGTTCTTTGGATGTCACCTCTGGTTGAACCTTGACCTTTTCCTTTTTTTTTAACCTTCCTTTCTCTGTGAGAATATTGGTAATCCTTTCTTGAATCCTCTCTTAATTTTTGTTTACTTAGGTGATACTATCCAATATCCTGATTTTTTAAAAAATCATTTTCACAATTTCTCTGCTATTGTCTTCCTCTTGGAATTGCCCCCAATTACAGGTATTATTAAAAATTGTCCTCAATGCTCATTTTTATTTCTCTCTATAGTCCCTTTCCCTGAAGGTTCATTCCTTTTAATGGCTTCAGTGCACCTTTTTTATGGTAATAATTAACATCCTCATTTCTAGACCTCTTCTTACCAGCACACCAGGTTTCTCTTCTTCCTGTGTACCAGCCCTTTCTACTTGAATATCTCTTATTGACTGAGCCTGAATTCAGTTCCTCCTAGATTAACACCTCTTAGAATTTTCTGCGTTTTCTAGGTACTCTTTTACCATTTCAAAAAACTAGGCTTTCTGTCCCCACCCTCCACCCCCTCCCAAATCTGCTTCTTCTTCTGACTCCATTGCTTTAATTGTTGTACCACTGCCTCTGGCTTCTCACTTCTCATAGCAAATTAATAGGCACTACAGTTAGAGTCTTCACAATATCTCTTGCTTCTTCCTCCTTCCTGTTCCCAGCACTATCTTCTTTATAAAGCTCCTCATTTCCACCTACCTAGACTATTTCAATGATCTTCACCAGGTCTTCTGTATCCACCCTTTTCTTCTCCAATCAATCCTTCCCATGCCTTTCTGGACAACTTTTAAGTCATGTTGATTTGAAGTCTAGCTCTTTATTTACCACCTTATAAGTATGATTATGAATTCTCCTCAACTCTAACTGAAAACTATATAGCCCTATAAATCTCTAATTTTAAAAAAAATATGATTTTATATTTATGGTTTTTCTTCCACTTGGAATTTATTATTAAGGCAGTAAAGTTAAAAAGGGTTTGCCCTGCCTAGAAGAACCTTCCCCTTGCCAATCATATTCAAACTCCTTCATGATACCTTTTTTTTTTTAAGATTTTTTAAGGCAATGGGGTTAAGTAGCTTGCCCAAGGCCACATGGCTAGGTAATTATTAACTGTCTAAGGCCAGATTTGAATTCAGATACTCCTGAATCCAAGGCTGGGGTGCTCTATCTATTGTGCCACCTAGCCACCCCACCATGATACCTTACTCAAAGAAAAAGTATTATCCATTTCTTCCTCTCAAGTCATGGCCCTAAAGTTGTAGAGATACTTGGATCCTCAGAAAATTTGAAAAGAAAAATTAACAGCCATATTTAACCTTTTGACAGGTAGGGAAAAGGAAGACTGACTAGTGTGCCCAGGAATACTCTCAACCTCACAGTTTCCCAGTCTGTATAAGCTTTAAGCTTCATGAACCCCCTGTTTTATCTCTTACCTTCATCATATACTTTCTGTTTTCTACAAGTAACAGAATTTTCTAGAATTTTCCTTCTATAGCCAACTGATTTCACTGATGCATAATATAGCATATCAATCCAACATAATCTCCTACAAATAAAGATTAGAGAATATCACATGAATCTTTATTGTTTCTTGCTACCTCCTTGAAAAATTCACAGATTGTCTTAGTTGATAATCTTTCTCTTCTTGTATATAGCACTTTGTTTTCTAATGCTGGTATTCATTGTTTTGAAATTTTAATTCTTTTCCCTCTAGTAGTCTGTAAGCTCCATGAGGGCAGTGATTTTCTGTTATCTAAACTTACTTTCTTTTCCTTAACACCTACAGTGCTCTACACAAGGTAGGATACTTGATTCATGCTTTTGGAATGAATGAATGTACCTAATATAAAATAACCAAATATAGCACATTCCCTTGAGCCCTATACCATATTCCCAATAGTCCCCTACCTTTTATTTAAATTACTTAGTTCAGTACTTCAATGACTTTGAAACTATAAATTCCGTCATAGAAGAGCTACTCAACAAGCTAGGCCTCCAGATTTTTTCATCTATGTGAATAACTCTGCAGCACTATCCATCAGTTGTTCTTGAAATGTGACTGACCTGCCTAATATTCTAATTTATATCTTTGAAAAGCTTCTTATATGCAATTCCTCATTGGTAGTATGTTTTCATATACTTATGCCCATTGCCCTGGGTGTCACTCAGAATTTAAATTCTTGAGAGATTATAGTTATTGTGTTTTTTCCATCTATACAGCCCCATTGGATGAATATTGATATTAAATTGTTTTTGGTATCAGAAACAGCTTGGAATTGTTGAAGCATGGTTTTTCCAAATGAAGTCTAACTTGCTGTCTTCCTCTGGTTCATTTTTGGACTCAGCTCATTGTCCATCTGCAATTTCCATCCAAGATTATGTATACTGAAAGACTAACTCCATCAGAAGACACAAGAGAGACAATTCAGTGAGGAAGAAAGGTGGAATACACTTATAGAAGCTAATGTGGATACACAGGTCACTCATCAACTAACTTAGATATTTTAAAGATGTACAGAAGATGAAAGCAAAAACAGATATTGAAGGATGAATACAAAAGCATGGTATGGTCCTGAAAGAATGATATCAGTTGTGTTAGAATTCATAATGAACTGAAGTTGAAGAAATCAGGACAACAAAATTGATATTTAACTATATTGAGGGGGAAAAAAAAGAAAAGGAAGGAAGGGAAAGGACAACCACAGTTTGGGATAGAGATGAATTGTAACTCGTAAATGGAGAAGTTAAAAATATTGATTAAGTAAATATAACAAGAAGGCATAAAGTTCAGGGATAGGAAAAATCAGTATGCTCAAGGAGTTAAAGAAAACTTGAATAATACATAATTTGGTCCCAGAGAAGTTTTAAATGTTTGAATACAATGAGTGGAAGGTTAAGAGTCTGTTGAGCCTTTCAAAGAAATGCTGCTTTTTAATTCTAAATCTGCCATTGGTACTTTTTTATTATGTAAATAATTTGGGGGAGAACTGTTCTCCAATCTTAACATAGCCTCTCTAATTTTCCACCATAATGACTCAGCAATTACTTTGACTAATTCTTTCAATATTTAAGATAGTTGTTTAACTGAACCAGGTGACTTGAATTTATCAAGGAAAGCTAAATATGTTCTTTATCCTTTCATATATATATATATATATATATATAATTTTTCCTATTAGCCATATTCATTCTTTCCAGTTCCAAAGTCATTCTCTTTGGTAGGAAAAAAATAAAGGCCAAAAATCGAGTAGTCTGTCATCATCCACTCTATTCCAAAGTCCTTTTAACTTAAAACAAAACAAAACATTCTAACAAAAAAATCCTTTTTATTATCCTGTTTCCTTTATCAGCTTGAATTAATTTTTTTTACTTTAGAATTTCTGATCTTATAATACCCTGCTTGCTTCACTTTTGTATTTGTCTTCTTACCTGTTATTGCTTCCATCTTCTGTTCATAGCTTAAAAACAAAACCTTTGTTGATTATGAATTCATATCTATTCAAATAATTCTTATTTTTTCTCCTTTTTGGAGTTCTTTATTGAATGCTTTCCTTATTGTCTCTTACCTATAAGACTGATCTCTATAGAAATTTAGTCAATGGAATTCTTACCTATACTTCCTCTTAAACCTCCTCTTATAATAACAGGAAACCACTTTTGTTGTTCCTCACCTGTCAAAGGTCCAAAGGTGGTCAAAGGTCTGGGAATTTGGGAATTAGAAGTAAAATAGAGGAAGTCAGGTATAAATAGTTTAAAAAAAGTCTCAGAGTCAGAATAGATAAATGTTTAAAATCTCATTTTTTTAGGAATATAAAACTGGAGACAAGTAAATAGAATGTAGAGGTGATGCAGATAATGGAGTAACAATATTTTGCTTTTAACCTCCTGCTGAATGAGGACAACCAGGAACTTATAACAGTGTAGGAAATGACAACAGAAATAGAGAATGGTAAAGATGGTATCACTGTGGGTACAGATGGTCCCTAATTATAGTTATGGAGAGCAGGAGAACTCAAACTGCAGGGGTATTGTCACAGGAATGAAATTGTTGCTTAAAAGGATTTCTTTGGTAGCAATGTATATGATCTGTTTGGAAGAGTGCCATTATAATAATAACATGGAGTGATGAAACTGTGGACTTCTCGGATTTCCTGCCTCTCAGTCTCTTCACATTTGTCTTATGTCCCCCTCTTTTTAGGCCATTCCAACAGATAGCGTTCATAATTTGATGTTCTTTGATTGACTTAATTGTCTATGATCTCCTTGCACACTAAATATGTATCTTTCCAACTGCTAATGTACTATTCTCATTGGTCTTTACTTATCCTTCTCATTCCCTCTCCAATTGCTAAATCTTAATTTTTAAGCTTTATATTTGCTTTATACCAATTATTATTTTTCCCATTCTTATGGTAGTTTCATTTCTTCAAGAATGTAGTTTCATCCATAGGGCACAGTTGCATTTTTTTCTTTCTTGATTTCTTTCAGACTGGGGAACCAGGCCTGAACCCAAGGATCCAATTCCCATGCAGGGCATTTCTGAAGAGGAAATATCTCAGAAGGCAACAGTGGAAAGCTTCACAAAAGATGATATCGGGTACTCTAAATTAGGAGAAACCAGGATGTCTGATGACCACTTTGGAAAGCAGTTGAAAAACAAAGAAAAATATCTGAGACAAGTTACAATTTCCCCAAAGAAAATTTTCCTTGGAAAGATAGACCCTGAGTGTTATGAATTTAGTTTGAATTCAATCCTTGTTACAGAACAGAGAGTTCCTACAAAAAAGAGAGACCTTGAATGTGATATATATGAAAAAGCTTTCAGGTGTAATTTACATCTAATTGGGCACCAGAAAATCTGTGTAGGGAAGAAACCATATGAGTGTAATGAATGTGGAAAGGTTTTTAATAAGGGTGCCCTACTTAGACAGCATCAGAGAATCCATACAGGAGAGAAACCTTATAAATGTAATGACTGTGGAAAAGCTTTCAGACTTCGTGGAAACCTTACTCAACACAGAAGGATTCATACTGGAGAAAAACCCTATAAGTGTAATGAATGTGGGAAAGCCTTCAGACTGCATGGACACCTTACTCAACATAAGAGAATTCATCCTGGAGAAAAAATCTATGAATGTAATGAATGTGGAAAAGCTTTCCATAGAGCAGCACTTCTACTGCAACATAAAAGAATCCATACTGGAGAGAAACCTTACAAATGTAATGACTGTGGAAAAGTTTTCAGTAATAGTGCCCTCCTCATGCAGCATCAGAGAATCCATACTGGAGAGAAACCCTATGAATGTAATGAATGTGGAAAGGCCTTTAGACTTAGAGGAAATCTTACTCAACATAAAAGAATCCATACAGGAGAAAAACCTTATAAATGCAATAATTGTGGGAAAGCTTTCAGTAAGGGTACACTACTTATGCAGCATCAGAGAGTTCATACTGGAGAGAAACCCTATGAATGTCATGAGTGTGGAAAAGCCTTCAGACTTCGTGGAAATCTTACACAACATAAGAGAATTCATACTGGAGAGAAACCCTATAAATGTAATAATTGTGGTAAAACCTTCAGTCAAAGTAAACATTTAACTCAACACCAGAGAATTCATACTGGAGAGAAACCCTATGAATGTAATGAATGTGGGAAGGCATTTTGTGATAGATCATCTTTGACTAAACATCAGAGGATTCATACTGGAGAAAAACCTTATGAATGTAATGAATGTGGGAAAGCTTTCAGTAGGGGTGCACTCCTTACTCAACACCAGAGAGTCCATACTGGCGAGAAACCCTATAAATGTAATGATTGTGGGAAAGCATTTAGTAAGGGTGCACTCCTTAGGCAACATCAGAGAGTCCATACTGGAGAAAAACCATATAAGTGTAATGAATGTGGAAAAGCCTTCAGACTTCGTGGACACCTTACTCAACATAAGAGAATTCATACAGGAGAGAAGCCTTATGAATGCAGTGAATGTGGGAAAACCTTCCGTCAAAGTACAGACTGTACTCAACATCAGAGAATCCATACTGGAGAGAGACCTTATGCATGTAGTGAATGTGGGAAAGCATTTTGTGACAGATCATCTTTGACTAAACATCAGAAGATTCACACTGGAGAAAAACCATATGAATGTAATGAATGTGGAAAAGCCTTCATTCGAAGTTCATATCTTATTCAACATCATATAACACATACTGGAGAGAAGCCCTTTGAATGTAATGAATGTGGAAAAGCCTTCAGCCTGCATGCAAATCTTACTCGACATCAGAGAATTCATACTGGAGAGAAACCATATAAATGTATTCATTGTGGAAATGCATTTAGGCATAGTTCAGCCCTGATTAGACATCAACGAGTTCACAATGGGAAGTAATACTGGGGATTTAGTAAATGTTTTAACCTTCTTTTAGGTGTAGCTTTCATTCCCTATAGTCATAGTATCACAATTTGACATTGTGTGATTGTATTTAATATATTTTAATGAAAAAAAATGTTTCTATTTACATTTCCTCATTTTCCCCTCACATACTTTCTTTCCTCATATATGTATATGTGTGTGTGTCTACAATGGAGCTTATGTTAAAAAGAAATTCCTGATCAATTTGCCAGTAATTAATTCAACCAAAATATTTTAAAGACTATTAATAATTTTTTACTTGAGTTTTGTTAATTACCAATTTTGTTTTCATAAAGCTCCTACTAAATATTTTTGCATCACTGTTCATGATAAAACACTAGTAGATCTATGAATATTTTTTTTTGTTTGTTTTTTAGGTTGCTGCTGGGCAAATTGGGTTAAGTGGCTTGCCCAAGGCCACACAGCTAGGTGATTATTAAGTATCTGAGACCAGATTTGAACCCAGGTACTCCTGACTCCAAGGCTGGTGCTTTATCCACTATGCTACCTAGCTGCCCCCTGGATCTATTAATATCTAACAAGAATTGATACCAATAGAAGTTAGTATTTTTACTTAAAATAAATTAGGTTGTTTTTCTTAGAATTAGTATCATACAAGACTCAGTAGGAAGTGTGCTTATAATTGCCTAGGGCAGCCCAATGAAATTATGGTTTTCTTTAAATGATTTTGGTTTAAAGACAGAAAACATGAAATATATCTAAGGTGATGCACAGAGAAAGAAGACTGAAGAAAACCAGGCTCCTAATAATCATGAAAATTGGGTAAAAATTCATACAAAAGATTTGAAAGCAACCAGAATTTAAAATGAGCAAAATTTTAAATTAATACAAATCAAAAATATTGTCATTCATATGATTTGACAAAAAATACAGAAAAGCAAGGGAGATAGGAAAAGAAAAAAAATGCAAAGTTATCCCATGAGCTGTTCTGAGGTAAGTAAACAGCATTTTCAGAGAAATTAGTAAAAGTTGACAGTGCTAAGAAAATCTGTTGAAAGAAATAAAATATTGAGAATTAAGAGATATAAAAAATAAAAGTAGATGGAAAATACAGTAAAACTCAGAAATTTATAGCATCTAAAACCAGACTCACATCGAATATTGGAACTGCAAATCTAGGCTTAAGGAATTATCTAAACTACTGAAAAACACATACAAGTAACACACCTGAATGTTAAATCACAATGCAGTAATCTGAGTATTATACCCCAGAGAACTTAGAAAAACAAATTACTCTGGATACTATATTTCAGGAAATTTCTTATTAACTAAATATTGTAGGCATATCAAACTCGACATGTCCAAAACAATTTATTCCTCATTTTCACCATACCCCAAATCCATACCTCTTCCTAACTTCTATTTCTGCCAAAGGCACCATTGTCCTGCTCAACCAGGTTCATAACTTTAGAGTCATTCTCCTTATTCTTCCTTGCCCTGCTCAACCAAATAGTTGCCAAGGGGCGGCTAGGTGGCACAATGGATAGAGCACCAGCCCTGGAGTCAAGAGTACCTGAGTTCAAATTGGGCCTCAGACACTTAATAATTACCTAGCTGTGTGGCCTTGGGCAAGCCACTTAACCCCATTTGCCTTGCAAAAACCTAAAAAAAACCCCAAAGTTGCCAAATTTTATTTTTTTCTATCTCCACAATGGAGCAAGAAACATCTGGCTGGCCAGAGAAAGCCTGTATAATCATTTGATCTGGCACTGCCATGGCACCCTCAGGATTCAAAATTCAATAAATCTAGTTATTTTTAGGAATGAATTAGTTAAATGTTTGACCAAATACAGCAGACTGATTTTTAAGCTGATAATTTTATGTGGCCTGAGAAAGATGTAATATCCAAATGGCTCTGAGCCAAAAAAAGGTTCCCCAACCCTGCTCTACAACATCTTTTACATCCATCTCTTTACTCACAGGGCCTAAGAATACACTTACAATGTGAGCTATTGCTGTATCTAATTGATCTTCCTGCCTCTAGTCTCTCTTTTCTCTAATACATCCTTTATTCAACTACCAAAGTGGTATTTCTGAAGCACACGTCAACTATAACAGTCCCTTATTCATTAAACTCTTCTAGTTCCCTATTTGGAGGAGAAAAATATAGTCTTCTGTTTGACATTTAAAGTCTTAAATCATTTCCAACCCATCTTTCTATCAATTATATACTGCTACCGTTTGCATGCACTGTGGTCCATGGCCTTCATACCATTCCTCATATATTTTTCTCCCTTGTATCTGTGCCTTTTCCTAGACAGCACTTCATGCTTAGAATGCACTCCTTACTTCACCTCACAGAATCCCTAGGTTCTGTCAAAACTCAGCTTAAACAGCCCTACCTATGTGAGTTCTTTATGTTCTCGGCTGCTAGTGTCTCCCTTTGGAATTACCTTGTATTGATTTTGTTTGTGTTTTGTGTTTATTCCTATATATATATGTGTCTTTTCCAATAGAATATAAACTCTCTGAAGGCAGAGACTTTTATTTTTGTATACCCATCACCTACCCCAGTGCCTGACACTAAATAAATGCTTGCTGATTAATTGAAATTTTCAGAATATTTTCAGAATTGATCAAAGCAACTAGCTAAATATAAATAGAAGAAAAAAGAACCCTTAAAAAAGATTGATCAAATCCAGACACATTATATTTAAACTATAACACTACAACAATAGGGAAAAATACTATCCAGTGTTATAAGAAGTGAAGAAATTACTGACCTGGAAATTATTGGCATCAGGGCATATTTTCAAAAAGAATTAACAATGAAGAAAATGAAACCCAACATTTACAAAACTAAGACACATAAGCCATAAAAATCCAATGTTCTTGGCCTAGGGAAATTAAATGTTTTATATGAAGAAAATATATGGATTTTTGAGAAGCAAATATTCTCCAAAAAGTTATTTAAAGAGATCTGTCATCCTTGTGATATATACTTTAGGGGGCAGCTGGGTGGTGCAGCGGATAGAGCACCGGCCATGGAGTCAGGAGTACCTGGGTTCAAATCTGACCTCAGACACTTAATAATTACCTAGCTGCGTAGCCTTGGGCAAGCCACTTAACCCCATTGCCTTGCAAAAAAAAAAAACCCAAAAAAAGAAAAAGTGAAATATATATTTTAAAACAAGCAAGATAAAATAGGTGATAGTAAAATATGAGACTCCTAGAACATTATTTAAGTCATTTAAGATTTAAGATATGGCAGAATTAAAAAAAACTCAAAGTAAAGGGGCATGGGGGGAGCATAGTATTCCCAAATCAAGGCTCCCATCTGATAAAAGGGAAATCCAAGTCATAGTAGCTGTCATAGTTACTAATGTAATTCCAAGAACAGCAATATTGTTTAGAGATCTGCTCAGTTTGAATTAATAGAAATGATGTTAAGAAGTTCTCCATTTTCTTCTAAGTGGATTAAAAAAAGACTTAAGTGTATCAAGGATTTGTGAGTTCATCTTGTCCCTCATCTGTCTATAACTTAGAAAACAGTCTTATTTGCCTAGGCCTCAGAGAAGTCTATTACTTAATAATTCAGCAAGAAGCTTAATTCAATAAATATTAAGTGCTTACTATGAAATATATATTTTCTGAATTAAGTAGCTTGGTATTCAGCTCATCAAGTAGCTGTTGCATAATTAGAACTAATCATATGAGAGGTAGGATTTAAACCTAGGGCTTCCCAATTTCCAAGACTAATACTCTCCACTATTTCACACCAACTCTCTGTCAAAGTAGACCCAAGAACTGTTACTGAGCACAAATTGGCCAAGTGCAAAATAGTCACATAATGTTGTTAAACACCACCAACCATACTTATAGGAAACATTTCAGAAATAATAGATTTGAAATGGGGGCCTAGTTAAAAATTCAACATGTTGAACTAAATTTTCGAGAGACAGAACCTACAGAGGGACAGAATGAGACAGTTCTCCTACTCAAGGTAACCTGGAAAAGAGCAGAAAGGCTCTGCTCTCCAGGGTCAGAGGGGCGGCCCGCCAGAGCAAAAGAAATTCAGCCTCCCAGAGGCAGTCCCAGACCACTGGGAGCCGAGGCTCGTAGCAGTGGAGTCTCCTGAGCTACACCCCGGGGAGCACCAGGCACAAAGTGGGGGAACAGCAGGGGGACCTCTGCCAGATAGGAGCACATGAAGCCCAGCCCTCTGGGCACAGCAAGCAACATGGTCTTTCAGCAGCCCAGATCCAGGAACAGAAGTAGGTGGAGCAGGTAAGCAGGAGCCCCCAGGGCATGAGCCCATTGAGCTGAGGGAGGGGAGTGAAGAGAGACTGCAGAGCTCTGTCCTCTGCCCCTGGAACAGGACTCTGGGGCTCTGACCACATTCAGATCCTGATCCCAGTCTAGGCCCCCCCCCATAGAAGAGAAGGTCCCCCCTCTACCTCAGCCCTGGGGCAGAGGGGGGTGCTTATGGTTATTCACAGACCAGCAGGGAGGACAGAGCCTCACACACTGAGATCCTTGTGGGAGTGTACCAAAAGCTCAGGAAGCACCCCAAAACCAGGCTCAGGCTGGAAAAATGAGCAAGCAGAGAAACAAGAGGAACACCATTGAGAAATATTTTGCATATGAACCCAAGAAGGATCAAAACACTCAGTCTGAAGATGAGGAAGCACAAGCTCTTGCATCTAAAGACTCCAAGAAAAACAGAAATTGGGATCAGGCTATGACAGAGATCAAAAAAGACTTTGAAAAATCAAATGAGGGAGTTAGAAAAACTGGGAAAAAGAAATAGATGCAGGAAAAACATGAAAATGAGTCAGCAGCCTAGTCAAGGAAATCCAAAAAAATGCTAAAGAAAATAGCATGCTAAAAACCAGTTTAGGGCAAATGGATAAAACAGTTCAAAAAGTTATTGAGGAGAAATCAGGACACAATACTTCAAAACCAAAAGAATGAAAAATTAGAAGAAAATGAAAAAACAACTGATATGGAAAACAGACTTAGGAAAGATAATTTAAAAATTATTGGAATACCTGAAAGTCATGATCAGGAAAAGAGCCTTGACATCATTTTCAAAGAATTACTACAGGAAAATTGCCCTGATATTCTAGAAGCAGAGGGCAAAATAGAAATGGAGAGAATCCACAGATCCCCCCTGAGAAAGAGATCCCAAAAAACCAATCCGTAGGAATATTATAGCCAAGTTCCAGAACTCCCAAGTCAAAGAGAAAATATTACAAGCAGCCAGAAGGACACAATTCAAATATTGTGGAGCTGCAGTCAGGATCACACAGGACTTAACAGCAAGTACATTGGAAGCTCGTAGGGCTTGGAATATAATATGCCAGAAGGCAAAAGAGCTTAGAATGCAACCGAGAATCAACTACCCAGCAAAAATGAATGTCCTCTTCCAGGGAAAAAGATGGACTTTCAATGAACCAGGGGAATTTCAGATGTTCCTTTGGGAATGGCCAGAGCTGAACAGAAGGTTTAATCTTAAGATACAGGACTCAGGTGAAGCATGGAGATTGAAGTAGAGGGGGAAAATATGAGGGACTTGATGATGATGAACTGCATGTATTCCTGCATAGAAAAATGACACTGATAATATTCATACGAACCCTCTCAGTTAATAGAGCAGGTAGAGGGAGCTTTTATAGTTGAAGCACAGGAGAAAGCTTAATTTGAAGATAAAATATGGTGTAAAAATGGAGTCAATAGAAAAAAAAGGAAATGTGATGGGAGAAAGAAAAAGGAGAGGGGGAATAGGCCAAGATATTTCATATGATAAGATTTTTCTTTATTACAATGAGCTATTGCAATGATATGGAAGGTGGGACGCAAGGGGGAATGAGGGAATCTTCGCTCTCATCAGAGGTGGCTAGGAGAGGAAACAGCATATATACTCAATGGGGTATAGGCATATGGAGTAAGAAGGAGGGTGGAGACAGGGGGAAGGGTGAGATGTGAGTGATGGAGGAGAGGATGGACCATGGGGGGAGAGTGGTCAGATATAACACATTTTACTTTTTTACTTCTAGCAAGGGGCTGGGATTAGATGGCCTGTCTGGGACCATAGGGCCAGGTGGATGCTGGGCCTAAGGGGTGGTGTGGGGACTCAGGGCCTCTAGGCCTCAGGACCAGGGATCTGTCAGCTGTGCCACTCAGCAACCCTACAGCAGAGTCAGAATGAAAGGAGAGAGAAGATATAGTACATGGTAATGGAGAAATATGAAAGGAGAGAGTTGTGATCAGCAATGGCAATAGTAGAAAAATATGGAAGTAACTTTTGCAATGGACTTACCATAAAGAATGTGATCCACCCCTTACAGAGTTGTTGGTGTTGGAACAAAGACTCAAGCACATTTTTTTATTATTATTATTTTGAGGGGGTGCAGGGCAAATGGGGCTGGGTGGCCTGCCTGGAGCCACATAGCAGGGTGATCGTTGGGTGTCTGAGGCCAGATTTGGACCCGGGTGCTCCTGGCTCAAGGGCCAATGCTCTGTCCACCACCCAGCCACCGCTACTATTATTACTATTTTATTTTATTTTGGATCTTTTTTTCTTTTTTTTTTTTTGTTTTTTGCAGGGCATTGGGGTTGGGGTGGCTTCCATGTCACACGGCTGGGTGATTGTTGGGTATACAGGGGTGGATGTGGGCTCAGGTGCTCATGACTCCAGGGCTGGGGCTCCATCCATTGCGCCACCTGGCCATACCTACAATTATTACTATTTTTTTTTAATTTTAATTTTTTTTGTCCCCCTTTCCTCTATTGTTCAAGCGAGTCTATATTTTGTGGGGGGAGGGGGTATTCTGTTTACTCTTTTTTTTAAGGTTTTTTTGCATGGCAAATGGGGTTAACTGGCTTGCCCAAGGCCACGCATCTAGGTAATTATTAAGTGTCTGAGACCGGATTTGAACCCAGGTACTCCTGACTCCAGGGCCAGTGCTTTATCCCCTGCGCTAGCTAGCCGCCCCTCTGTTTACTCTTAAATAAGAATATTTTATTAATGTATTAAAAAAAAGCATTTGTACAAAAAGAGAATAAATAAATATAAAAAAATGTGTAGCTATGAAACAAAATAGGGGTGGCTAGGTGGCGCAGTGGATGAAGCACTGGCCTTGGAGTCAGGAGTACCTGGGTGCAAATCCGGTCTCAGACACTTAATAATTACCTAGCTGCGTGGCCTTGGGCAAGCCACTTAACCCCATTTGCCTTGCAAAAAAAAAAAATTCAACACATTGTTGCTGAGCCATGAAAAGCATGAGTGACGTTTGTTTTTTTTTCTGGATTGGTTAGTTTATTGATTGAGCACCACCACCACCCTCCTCAGCTCCCAGCAAATCATCAGGATCACTTCTTCAATGGCCTTAGATTTGACCTCTGACAATTTGGTCATCTCAGCCAAGCTAAATGATGTATAAGCAAAAGCCCCTGAGTCTCATGGGTGACGAGCAGTCGATAGAAGACAGATGTTTCTGCATCAAGGTATATTAATGCACAGCTGGCTGGATAAGAGTTGATTTGCTAATCAATCTTGTCCCATGAACGAAAATAGATTAAGATTATAGTTCCCCCCCCCCACCCTACTGTGAAAGAAGCTTGAATCTGGTTCCTGAGTGCACGGCGGCTACTGATGCTTTTCTGGAATCAGTCGTTTTTCTCTTGCTCTGTTCATTCCATGAGACACTTTAGATCAGCGATATCTCATAGTCCTTGTACAGCTGATCAAGGAGTTCCTTTTTCTCATTGTCTGAAAGGAAACTTGACATGGCTGCATTGATATTCAGTCTCATAAACTCCTCCTCAGTAAAGCCCGTTTGCTTTTTTGTCATATTATAATCTGTGTAAATGGTAGATTTGAAGATGAGGGGGTCATCTGAGTTGAGTGAATAGTTAGCTTTATCATTTTTAAAATGTATGGCCGCATGTGGAGTGCCTTCTTTCCAGGCTCCTGTGAGATAGCTTGACCAGGGGCACACCTCAAAGTGCATTTTCTCTTGCAGCAATTTATTATACAGGGTACTGTCATCCAAAGTGTGGTAACCATGGCCTATCCTCTCAGCATGGAGAATATCCACTGCCTGCTGTACATTATTAGCAGGCCCCACTTCTCTGGCATGAAATGTCTGATGAATGCCATTTTTCGCAGCCTCCTCATAGGCTTGTACATGCCCAGGGAATTGTGTACTGTCCTGGATGGTCTCATCCCCAGCCAGGTCGATGCCCATCACCGTCTGATGGTGATACTTCTTACAGAGTTCCACCACCTCAGGGGACCGTTTTGGCATGTGACACATGCAGCATAGAATAGACCTGACTTTGTTAAAGTCTCACTTGCCCTCCTGTAGACCCTGGTTGATGAGGAACATGATGTCATCAGGGGTGATGTCGCCCTCAAGCTGATTCCAAGGAATAGGATCCACGTTGGAGTTGGCCAGCAGGTGGGGGGGTGTACCTTACCTCCACATACTTCACATTTTTCTTAGACTTCATCTCCACAAACTCCTAGGCCATTTGCTTGATGGCCTCCCGGTCACCTGTGATGGTTGGCATGTACAAGTCAAACTTGGCTGGGAACCCTGGGAGGCTTAGGAGTTTGTCCATGCTGATCAGTTCCCAAAGTTCCTCCACTGTTTTGACAGGAAATGAGATTCTTCTCTTCTGGCAAAAGTACCAGATGGTCTCAGGCTTGATTGCTCCATCCAAATGAACATGAAGTAAAACACTTGCCACTGGTTCATGGTGGAAGGTGCATCTGTGGGGTCAGCATACTTTCTCTTGAGGGTCTAGTCTAGAGTGACAATATTATTAATCAAAGTTAAATTCAGAATGGAAAACAATAAAATATATACTATATCAACTTAAAAATTATTATAAATGATGAATTGGGCTATAACAATCATATATAAATATACATACATATATTCATCTAAAGATTCTTTATTCAAAAAACTCAACAGCTTTGCAAGAATAACTAAATGATTATACTTAGAGATTTCAAATCATCTTTATCAGTACATGATAAAAAAGATAAGAAATCACAGAGCTAGAGAGTATCAAAATAGATATAATAGATATGTATAGGTTAAACAAATTCTTTACAAATTCCAAAAATTCTTTTTTTCAACTTTGAACTTCTGCAAAAGTCGATCATGAGCTAAACAAATATAAGAAAGCAGGAACTATGTACTGTTTTACATACCATAAAGCAGTAAATTGATAAAGATTCAGTGAATGAAGGGATCATAGATCCCCATGGAAATTAAAAATAATCTCTAAAGATTGAGTAAAAGAAGAAATTATATAAACCATACAGATTACACTGAAGATAATTACATTATAGATAATTGTGTATTCAATCAATGGTATGCAGGCAAAAATGGTGCTCAGAAAAATCCATAGCTCTAAAAGCTTATATTAGGAAGAAAAATAAAATTGAATCTGTATTTAAAATGCTTATAAAAGAAACAAACCAAAAGAAAATAAATATATTGTTGGGAATGCAGTCTCTTAATATCTTAGGAGAAGTTTTTGGCAACATGCAATAAAAATCAGAAAAGTTGCTCCTTCCTAGTATTTTAATCACTAAATCTCTAAAGACAACATCAACATGAAAATGAACCTATTGGTATAAAAATATTCATAGCTATTCTCTCTGTAGTGGGAAAAATTTGAAACAACAAAAAATATTTAGAGAATGAATAGATAAATTGTCATTAATATAGTATATGGTGCTTTAAATGTGAAAGATGTGAAAAAAGGCTACAGGTGATTTAGAATGAAATCAGAAGTAGTGCTGTATTACACAGTGACCAAAACTACAAAATAAGAGACTGAACAAAAGCATTTTCTTGGTTGATGGTTTGTTAATTTGTTTTATTACCTTTTGTAATAATATTTAGTTCCTTGTATGTTTGTTTTTGTTGTTGTTGAGTTTATTATAAAAATAAATCACTTGCAGCCACAACAATTGATGAAATAATTTTCTGAGAAATGTGTGTTGGATAAAGGAAGTATCCAGACTTTACAAACAAACAAACAACCCAACTTAACTTCTGGTAATAAAACGATGTAATTTAGGAAAAATAACATTTTAGAACAAAGAATTAAACAAAGAAACTATACCAATTCTTATATGGGTGGGGAAAGGGATTTAACTTGAAATATTCTTCAGTCCTATTTAATTTTCACATAATAATAATTTATAATAGGGGACACATTCATGACCAAATTCCTGATACCTAACATCAGATGTTATAATTTGCTTAAATGTAATATCAGTTTATATCAAGCATTTTAAAGTATACATAATTCAAAAGAACATAACATTTAAATGTCATTTGGTATGATACAATATTAATTGCATATCAATTTCCTCTGTCCTCTTTATAATTCATTTTTCCTTTTGTACTGCAGCAAATCAAGAAGACAAGGCTTTATTTCATGGTTTTTGGAGAAACAGATTTGGGGGTGCATTTTGTTGCTCTTTTCATATTGCAATTTCTCTGGAGTAGCAAGCACAGGAATTAGGCTATTTTTTTTTTTGCTGGTCATTGTTGTTGTTGAAAACATTGTGTTGTCTTTCAATTTTGTCAGCACCAAAAACAACTTCATCTTTTACCCTAATGTTAGTCAGAATAGAACTGCTTTGAAAAGAAATGAATCAACCTTTGCTGACACTGATATTTTTTACTTTTTTGATTCATTACAACGCTTTGACTTTAATGATAGCAAAATACAAAGGCTACCATTGCGAAATAAATCCATAAAAGTAAAGACATTCCATCCATAACCTGCATACTGATCCAAAACACTGGATTATGATTACAAGTTTTTCCTCAATACCTTTTATCAACTGTTATGAAGGGTGGTGGGTGATAAAACTGTTCAATTACTGAAGTGAGAGTAAAAGGGAAGAAAATCTGTATTAACATTATCTGTGTTTTTCCCAGATATTTGTATTTATTTATGTTCCTGTTATTACTATTAAAAATTCATTTGAAAAACCTTGCCTGATTACATACTTTGTCTTAAAGTTATATCTACTCAGTTCTTCTAGGGCAAAGTGAAGAGGCTGTAATCTGGGAGCTGAGTTCATGCTTTAAAAGCAGCATGGGAAGACAAGCCCAAAGATAACTTATGGATCAGGTAATGGAATCTGATTCAGACAAGAATTGAGATGAGACAAGAGGAGTGAATAAGTGGATTTTCTTTTTTTATATATATTTAATATTTATTCTCATTTTGTACAAATAATGTTTTATACATTAATAAAATATTCTTATTTAAGAATAAATGAAATACCCCCTCCCCCATAGAGATTCGCTTGAGTGATAAAGTAAGGGGGGAGAGGAAAAAAAATTTAAATAAAAAAAATAATAGTAATAATTGTAGGTGTGGCCAGGTGGCACAATGGATGGAGCACCAGGCCTGGAGCCATGAGCACCCTAGCCTACATCCAGCCCTGTACACACAACAGTCACCCAGCCATGTGACATGCAAGCCACCCGAAATAAATCATACAGATTTTTACCCTGCAAAAACCAAAAAAAGAAAAAAAAGACCCAAAATAAAATAAAATAGTAATAATAGTAGGGGTGGCTGGGTGGCAGACAGAGCATTGGCCCTTGAGCCAGGAAAACCCGGATCCAAATCCAGCCTCAGACACCCAAGGATCACCCTGCTATGCAGCCCCAGGCAGGCCACCCAGGCCCATTGGCCCTGTACCCCGCCCCAAATAATAATAATAAAAAATGTGCTTGAGTCTTTGTTCCAACACCAACAACTCTGTCAGGTGTGGATCACATTCTTTATGATAAATCCATCACAAAAGTTACTTCCATATTTTTCCACTGTTGCCATTGCTGATTGCAACTCCCTCCTTTCGTATTTCTCCACTACCATGTACTATATTTTCTCTCTCCTTTCACTCTCACTCTGCTGTAGGGTAGCTGAGTGGCACAGCAGACAGATCCCTGGTCCTGGGGCCAAGAGGCCCCGAGCCCCCATACTATCCCTTAGGCCCAGCATCCACCTGGCCCCCTATGGTCCCAGACAGGCCATCTAATCCCAGCCCCTTGCAAGAAGTAAAAAAGAAAATGTGTTATATCTGACCACTCTCCCCCCATGGTCCATCCTCTCCTCCATCACTCACATCCCCCCCTTCCCCCTGTCCCCCCTCCTTCTTACTCCAGATGTCTATACCCCATTGAGTATAAATACTGTTTCCTCTCCTAGCCACCTCTGATGAGAGCAAAGGTTCCCTCATTCCCCCTTGCTTTCCCCCCTTCCATATCATTGCAGTAGCTCATTGTAATAAAGAAAAATTTTATCATATGAAATATCTTGGCTTATTCCCCTTCTCTTTTTTCTTTCTCCCATTACATTTCCCCTTTTTCTATTGACTCCATTTTTGCACCATATTTAATCTTCAAATTCAGCTTTCTCCTCTGCTTCAACTATAAAAGCTCCCTCTACCTGCTCTATTAACTGAGAGGGTTCATATGAATATTATCAGTGTCATTTTTCTATGCAGGAATACATGCAGTTCATCATCATCAAGTCCCTCATATTTTCCTCTTCTCAACTCTCTATGCTTCGCCTGAGTCCTGTATTTGAAGAGCAAACCTTCTGTTCAGCTCTGGCCATTCCAAAAGGAACATTTGAAATTCCCCTGGTTCATTGAAAGTCCATCTTTTTCCCTGGAAGAGGACATTCAGCCTTGCTGGGTAGTTGATTCCTGGCTGCATTCCAAGCTCTTTTGCCTTCCGGTATATTATATTCCAAGCCCTACGAGCTTCCAATGTACTTGCTGCTAAGTCCTGTGTGATCCTGACTGCAGCTCCACGATATTTGAACTGTGTCCTTCTGGCTGCTTGTAATATTTTCTCTTTGACTTGGGAGTTCTGGAATTTGGCTATAATATTCCTACGGATTGGTTTTTTAGGATCTCTTTCTCGGGGGGGATCTGTGGATTCTCTCCATTTCTATTTTGCCCTCTGCTTCTAGAATATCAGGGCAATTTTCCTGTAGTAATTCTTTGAAAATGATGTCAAGGCTCTTTTCCTGATCATGACTTTCAGGTATTCCAATACTTTTTAAATTATCTTTCCTAAATCTGTTTTCCAAATCAGTTGTTTTTTCATTTTCTTCTAATTTTTCATTCTTTTGGTTTTGAAGTATTGTGTCCTGATTTCTCATAAAATCAGCAACCTCCCTCAGTTCAATTCTTTGTCTGAAGAATTTGTTTTCCTCAGAGAGCTTTCTTATCTCTTTTTCCATCTGGCCAATTCTGCTTTTTAAGGCATTCTTCTCCTCAATAACTTTTTTGAGTTGTTGTATCCATTTGACCTATGCTGATTTTTAACATGCTATTTTCTTCAGCATTTTTTTGGATCTCCTTGACTAAGCTGCTGACTTCATTTTCATGTTTTTCCTGCATCTCTCTCATTTCTTTTCCCAATTTTTCTTCTAACTCCCTCACTTGATTTTCAAAGTCTTTTTTTGATCTCTGTCATAACCTGAGCCCAATTTCTGTTTTTCTTGGAGTCTTTAGATGCAGGAGCTTGTACTTCCTCATCTTCAGATTGAGTGTTTTGATCCTTCTTGGGATCACAGGCAAAGTATTTCTAAATGGTGTTCCTCTTACTCATTTGCACAGCTTGAGCCTGGTTTTGGGGTGTTTCCTGAGTTTTTGAGTATTATTGGGACACTGCCACAAGGATCTCTGTGTGTGAGGCTCTGTCCTCCCTCCTGATCTGTGAATGACCATAAGTACACCCCTCTGCCATGGGGCTGAGGTGGGGGGGGGGGCTTGCTATTCTATGGGAGGCCTAGACTGTGATCAGGATCTGAATGTGTTCAGAGCCCCAGAGTCCTGTTCCAGGCTCAGCAGTCTCTCTTCACCCCCCTCACTAAGCTTAGCACTCATGCCCTGGGGACTTCTGCTTACTAGCTCTGCCTGCTTCTAGTTCCAGATCTGGGCTGCAGTGGCCACACTGCTTGCTGAGTTCCTGAGGGCTGGGCTTCACAAGCTCGCTCTGGCAGAGGTCCCCCACTGATCCCCCAAGTTGTACCCCGTGATCCCAGGGTGTAGGTCAGGATACTCCCTCCACTGCTGTGAGCCATGACTCCCAGTGCTCTGGGTCTGCCTCCTGGAGGCTGAAGTTCCTTTGCTCTTCTCACCCCTCTAACCCCATGGAGTGTGTGTGTGTGTGTGCACGTGTGTATGCATGTATGTGTAAAATTTGGCTTTCTTCTTTGTGATCAAATTAGCTTTTCAAAATTGACTTTGTTAGTACCTTAACACATTTTTAAAATCAGATGAATAGACTCATGGGACTGGTTAAGGTAAGGATCTCTGTCTCTCTTATTCTCTCTCTTTTTTTAAGAGCAGTGTGTTAGGAATTTTGAGCTCTGGTCTTGGCTCTACTCTACCAGGTATTTAGGGGAAGGGATATGCATATACTCAAACTCATCCCCTTGTACCTCTCTTCTAGTTAGTGTACTAAGAAATAGACAAAAGAAAACATCTTCATGGGGAATATAGCACCATGGATATAGTTCTGGTCTTTGAGTAAAGAAGACCTGAGTTCATAATCTTTCCTCAAATGTTTGCCAATTTCAATGTAATCTTTTTCAGCCATGTTTTTCCCATGTCTAAAATGGGAATAAGAGTATCTATCTTACAAAGTTGCTATAAGGGACAAATAAGATGACACATATAAAGTATGTTGCATACCTTAGTGTTCACTCAATGTTATTATTTGCTAGGTTTATCTGCTTTGAATCTTTTTCTACAAATAGTCCAATATGCATACTCAGCCTGATAAATGCAGCCAAAACCAATCCTTCCTCTCCTTTAAATATCTTCTGTGGTTTCAACTAGGGCAAGCTCTGCATAGTGATGCATGATGCAGCCCAGCTGTGGTAGGTTAGTTGTCCTTCTATGCCTTGGGGATGACCCTAACAGTTACTATCTTCTGTGCCTCCAAATGTGGCTTTGGGACTGAAAGTTTCTCTAATAACAGTGTTAATATTTTGGCCTCTTTTCAGTTATAATCCAAACACCCCTAAAAGAGAACAGCAAATGGTCATTTTAAAATTTGAAATAATTTATTCTTATTGGGAATAATACCTGTATATTAGATAGCCAGACATATTCACACACCCAGTTTGAAATCTGGTTTTTATTAACTCCAAAGATTGAAATTATTGAGGATGGATTTTTTTTTTCTCACAATCTCAAGAGATCTGTTGAGGGATGACTTTAAGAAGAATGTGAGAATTGGAATATGGGGTAAGATCTGATGTAGGGGCAGCACAAGATTGCCCTTAATGTCAAATTCAAAAGGTTGGGGCTCTAATCTAGTTTTCTAAAATGACCTATTATAGCTCTATCAGCCATATATTATCTAAACTATTCTTGAACATAGAGATATTTTAACACTCTTAAGGGCAACTAGGTGCTACATTTAATAGTACTTTTTGTTCAAAAATTACTTTTCTCCATCTTCAAAGTAGTAATAACTGGTAATAGTAATAAAAATAATAAAATAGCTAAAATTTATTCAACATTTACTCTTTTATCCCCCTTTTACAGATGAAGATCCTGAGGCATACAGAAGTTAAATGACTTTGCCAGAGTCACATGGTAGCAAGTGTTTGAGGCTGGAGTTCAACATAGGTACACTTAACTACAGAGCCTGTGTCAGCTTGCTAGTCCACCAAGCTTTAGTGAGTAAGATCATATTCAGTGTATATGTCTTCATGATTTTTGTAGATGTTAGAACGACCCTCTCTCTGCCCCAGGTGAAGGTTCTAACCATTTGTTTATCAGTTTATATAGCCGCAACCTCATCCTCTTGATGCATTGTAGTTTCCATTTTCTGAGATGTCTCCAAGCTCTGCCTTGGGAAGTCATGAACTATGGTGACCAGAACTGCATGTGTTTGTCTGTCTGCAGATAAACCATGGATTTTTGTAAAGGTAGAAAACTGGTTTCTGTTTTGCTGATTCTTCTTCTTTTTAATCCAAAGACACCTGGGGAATTGTGGCAACATAGTGGGTACAGGACTCCAGAGAGCAGTCGACAGAGAGGATTACTGCACTAGTTGGAATCAGAGCGAGATCTGCATCATCTCATGCAGGAGAGTAGTAGTCATTGTCCTCGGGTTGATGCATTCTTCAGAATACACACCATACACAAACATTTCTTCAGAACACAATCTTAAGAACAAATTCCCCGGCCTCAATAGCTCAGCTTTTCCCCTCCGCCTCCGTACCCCCCTCCACCCCGGTATTCCACCCCTCCATTAGTGACTCTGACGCGAGCCTAGTCAAGTATTTTGGAAGTCCAAAGGAATCATTCGATGCAATTCCGCCGAGGATGCAGGGAGGCCAGTTCGGGCCTCTTGGGACTTGGCGCTCTGAGGGCCGGACCGGCCTGTGTCGGGGCACTGGGGCCGGAGCCAGATGTGAATCGGAATGCCGCTAAGTGCCAAGTGTCTGACCACCGCGGGGCCGCTGCTCTGCCCACTGCACCCCCGGCTGCGAGCGCAGGCCCGGTGATTTGGGCAGCGCTAGAAGGGCCTGGACCAGGCCGGTCTTCTGAAGAGGCGGCACCGGACCCGCGCTTGGAGGGACAGGGGAGAATGTCGGGTCTCCATTCTTTCTGTACTGACAGCACAGCCATGCTCTGTGGGCATGGGTAAGAGTCGCGGAGAAAGAGGCGGGGTTGGTCTTCTTGATGCTGGGGAGGAATCGGACTTGGCGCCGCTGGCCAACGCACCGCGCCTTGGGGGGGGGGGGTGACCAGTCACCGCAGCCTTCTGGGAGTTGTAGTTCCGGGGCCGTCCCGGCGCAGGCGCACGGCCGAGCCGGGGCTGAAGATGCGCGCGCAGCGTCGACGCCATCATTGATTGTTTGGCCCCGAACCAGCGGCGTATCGGAGGTCAGGCCAGGCCCGGGACCCCGTTCCAGGTATTTAGTGACCGTGCTCCTTCCCGGCAGCCGAAGCTGGGCGGATCCGCGAGGGGCCCGGGGCCGGGGGCCGGCCTTGTGAGCAGGGCTGCTACCACCCCTGCAGGGGCGGGACCAGGGGCGGGCTCAGCCTGTGCGGAGCCACTGGGGGCTGGGGGGAGGCGCCTTGTGTGCGCGCGCGCGCGCGTGCCGGGGTGTGTGTGTGTGTGTGTGTGTGTGTGTGTGTGTGTGTGTGTGTGTGTGTGTGTGTGTGTGTGTGTGTGTGTGTGTGTGTGTGTATCTGTGTCTGTGTGTCTGTGTCTGTGTGTCTGTGTGTCTGTGTGTCTGTGTGTCTGTCTGCGTGTCTGCGTATGTGTATCTGCGTGTGTGTGTGTGTGCACGCGCGCGTGTGTGTGTGTCTGGAATCTGCTGTGTGTCATTTGCTTGCCTGTACATTATCTACAGTGTTGTGTCTGAAGAATCTAGTTAGTCTATCTGTGGGCTGTCTGAAGAACCTGTAATGTATGCCTGGATGTGAAGAACCCACAGTGTGTCTATGTGACTGTGGAGAAACTGCTCTGAGCAAGTCTATGAACAATCTGTTCTCTGTGTGTACTGGGTCTTTGTGTTCTAAAGAACTGCAGTCTTTTCTGTGTTTGCAAAGAATCTTCACTACAGTTCTGTGTTGGGTGTGTGTGTGTGTGTGTGTAAAACCTTCTAAAGAACTCATGTCTTTATTTGAAGAATCGGTAGTGGGAATGTGTACTGTAAAAAATTTGTTGTTTCAGTTTTTTTGAAGAATTGTGTGTGTGTGAAGAACTTGCAATGGGTTTGAATGTTCTGAAGAACATATATACATATACATATATACATATATCTCTTGATATGTATGCATATATGGAATAGCTATTACACATCAACAATATATGTCTACACATATCTGAAGAACCTGAACCTTGTCTTTGTGTTCTAGAAACTACCTGGGCATTTACTTTTGAAGAATGATCAGTGTATCTGTCTCTGTGTCTATGTGTTTTGAAACTCCTACTCTATATCTTTGTTTACAAAGAATGTGCAATGGATCAGAATTTGTGTGTGTGTGTGTGTGTGTGTGTAGATTCTGAAGAACTCACACTATGTTGGTATGAAAAGAATACCAGGGAATTTGTTCTTAAGATTGTGTTCTGAAGAAATGTTTGTGTATGGTGTGTATTCTGAAGAATGCATCAAATGTCTCTGCAGTTTTCCAAACCTTATGCCATTCCCTCCTTTAACTCTCCATAGCATTCCTCATACTTTGAGTTCAAGACAGTGGAAACCATTGACTAACAGCTCCATCTTTTCCTCTCTTCTTCATCTCAAATTACTCAGAATTCTTCCTTTATTAGATATTTTTTCACTCTAAATAAAATCTCTGATGAAGAGCTGTTCTTTCTTACCATTACTTGTGTGTGTGTGTGTGTGTGTGTGTGTGTGTCTGTGTGTGTGTCTGTGTGTGTGTGTGGGTGTGTATGGAGAGAGAGAGACATGTATGTATATCCTTGATTCCTTCCTCTCCCATCTTCTTCAGCAAATTGCCCCATTATTATTTTATTTCTGCTCTTTAGCTTCAGTTTCTCCCTATCTATTGGATCCTTCTATGATACTTACAAATGCATATTATATATATATATATATATATATATATATATATATATATATCTTATCCTTAAATCTTTCACTTGATTCTACCATTCTCTTTAGCTTTCAGCTTTCTTTTTTTCCCTTTAAAAAATTATTTATTTAAGACAATGGGGTTAAGAGTGACTTGCTAGGTCACATAGCTAGCTCAGATGTGGACTCAGATCCTCCTTACTCCAGGGCCGGTGCTCTATCTACTGTGCCACCTAGCTGACCCCTCACTGCGCCACCTAGCTGACCCCTGCTTTCATCTTTCTCCCTTCCTAGGCTAAACTACTTCATTTTAGATCCTACACTTCCCTTTCTTCCAGTCTTGTCTAAGTGCCCTAACCTCATCCTTCAACTGAAGCTGCTTTCTCCAAAGTTAGAGTTGATCTCTCAATTGTCAAATCTAATGGCCCTTTCTCAATTCATATCCTTTTTGACCTCTGAAATATTTGATACTGTTGATCATCCTCTGCCGCTGAAAAATTCACTTCTCTCAAAGATTTTGTGACACTACTTTTTCCTGGTTCTCCTCCTACCTATCTGTCCAATTGCACCTTCTTAGTCTCCTGATTCTTTATCTGTGTCATATGGGTGTCCTTCAGGTTTCTGACCTAGACCCTTCTCTTTTTTCTGTATACTATCTTGCCATGATGATCTCATAAACTCCCATGGGTTCAAAATCTGTATGCAGATGAATCCCAGATATGGATATCCACAGCCCTGAATTCTCTTCTCAGCTAAAGTTCCATATTACCAGTTGCCTTTTAGACATTTCAAACTAGATGTCCTCGTCATGGCCAAAACAGGACTTACTTCCCTAAATGTTCCCTTCTTCCCTATTACTATCAAAGAAAAGGACTACCATTCTCCTCCTCATCCAGGCTCACAACCTTGGTGTTATCTTTTACCCTTCACTCTTGCTTAATTCCTACATCTAGTTAGTTATCAAGACTTATCATATTAATTTACACATTATTTTTGATATACATTCCCTTCGCCCTCCACTTATACCTCTACTACTATCTCAGTCCGAGTCTTCATCATGTCTGGCTTATATTATTGCAATAACTTTACAATTGATCTCCCTACCTCAAATTTTTTCCTCTTTCTAATATGTCCTTCACTCAAATACCAAAGTGATTGTCTTAAGAGGTAAGGTAGATTATGTCACCACTCCCACACTTAATAAATTCCAGTGGCTCCCTATTACCTTCAGTATCAAATGTAAAATCAGCTGTCATAAATCTTCCTAACCTTGTCCCTTCATACTTTATGATCCAGTTACACTGGCTTTATTTACTGTTTCTTGTACAATTCTTAACCATCTCCTCAGGGCTTTTGAACTGATAATTCTTCATGCTTGAATGTCTTCCTCTTCACCTCTACCTTTTAGTTTTTCTGGCTTCAAAACTCAAATCTCACCTTTAAGCCACAGGTCTTTTCTAGTTCCCCCAGATGATAGTACTTTCTTCTCTGAAATTTCATCCCATATCGTTTGTATTTGTTTCTTGTTGACCTTGTTATCTACATGTTGAATTTTCTATTCAAATTTGAGCTTCTTAAGATAGGGAGCATTTTTATCTTTCTCTGAATTCTCAGTTTGCACATAGTGCAAAAACAGCAATTCTATTTGAATGATCAATGTCAAGAACCCTACTGTGTCTTTGCATTCTGAAGCACTCAGTGTTTTGTCTGTTGGTAGTGAGTCAGAAAAGGTCTCAATGTATTTGTGTTGGTATCTTGTGTGTGTGTGTGTGTGTGTGTGTGTTAAACCTTTTATTACTGTACTTATGAAAAGTTCCTTGTATCTTTTTGGTATTCTACAGAACCTGTTCCAGGTGTATCTGAGTAAAGAACAAGCAGAATGTCTGTTGATATATGTGGTCAGTATTGTGGGTCTGTAGATAGGAAGAATCTGCATTGTCTTCATGTTCAAAGGACCTGCTTCATACATGCTGTTTTCTGGACCTATGTATAGAGGACCCACAAATTGTGTGCTCCTATAAGTACACAGGTCAGTGTGTTTTAAATAGCCCACAGTATGTCTTTGTGTTATAACCTGTTTTGTGTCATGTTTATGGAAAAAAGTCCTTGTATCCTGAAAAATCCATTGTGTATCTATGAGTGAAGGAAGGATTCACAATTATGACTTTGTGACCTAACTCCTCTATATGTTTATGTGAGTGACTCACATTGTCTCTTTGTTCTAAAGAGCCCTCTGCATGTTCTGGTATGTCTGTGACTGTAAAAGGGCATGTGATATGTATGAAGAACCCAAACCTATCTTTGGTATAAACCTGCTTGTATGCATGTATTGAAGAGCCTACAGTGTGTCTATGTATTCTGAAAACCACAATATGTGTGTGTGTGTGTGTGTGATTGATTGTTTCTGTCTATGGAGTATCCGTGATGTGTCTGTATGTTCTGAAGAACCCCTGATGAAGATATTTCTATTAAGTCTGTGATGTTTCTCTCTGTGTTATGGTTATGTGTGAAGAACCCAATTCATGAATTTTTTTTTTTTAGGTTTTTGTAAGGCAAATAGGGTTAAGTGGCTTGCCCAAGGCCACACAGCTAGGTAATTATTAAGTGTCTGAGGCTGGATTTGAACTCAGGTACTCCTTACTCCAGGACCAGTGCTCTATTCACTGCGCCACCCAGCAGCCCCTCATGATTTTCTTTTCAAGAACCCTCTGTGTATCTATGTTGATGATCTACTTAATACATGTAGCTTGTAGTATATCTTTGTGTTCTAAACATCCCAGGTTATAAATGTTTCTTTTATAGCTATAAAGAATTCAGAATGTGACTGTGTGTGTGAGTGTGCAGGATATCTACATTATGTCTGCCTCTGAAAAACTCATGGTATGTCCGAGAAGTACTATGTTTCTATTTGTTCTTCTGTTGTGTACCTGTATGTAATGTGTACGTGTAAAGAACCTATTGTAGTTTGTGTCATTGTGTTAAAAAAAAAGTCACAGTATGTTGGTCTTTTTGAGTTTCTGTCTTTATGGAGAACCTACATTGAATCTGTGTGCTTTGGAGAACCCTCATTAGTGTCTGGGCATCATTTTGGAACCCACAGTGTATTCATGGCTATGTGTGCCATTTTGTGAAGAATCCATCATTTGTGTTGTCATGTGCCTATCTATGACAGACATTTTAAAAAATTTGGTATTTCATTTTCCACAGTTACATATAAAAACAATTTTTAACATTTGTTTTTAAAACTTTGAATTCCATTCTCTTCTTTCCTCCCTCCCCCATTGAGAAAGCAAGCAGTTTGATGTAGTCTATAAGTGTGTAATCATGCAAAACATTTCCATAAGAGTCATGATGTGAAAGAAAAGATAAGACACCCTCCAAACCCCCCAAAAAATAAAGTAAAAAATTGTTTCAATCTGGTCACCATCACATCAGCTCTTTATCAGAGAACGAATAGCATTCTTCCTAAGTATGACAGACATTCTTTTTTTTTGTACTTAAAGATTTTATTTGAGTTTTACAATTTTCCCCCAATCTTACTTCCCTCTCCACCCCCCACAGAAGACATTCTGTTAGTCTTTACATTGGTTCCATGGTATACATTGATCTCAGTTGAATGTGATTTTTTTTTTTTTTTTGCAAAGCAGTGGGGTTAAGTGGGTTGCCCAAGGCCACACAGCTAGGTAATTATTAAGTGTCTGAGGCTGGATTTGAACTCAGGTACTCCTGACTCCAGGGCTGGTGCTCTATCCACTGTGCCACCTAACTGCCCCCTCAGTTGAATGTGATGAGAGAAATCATATCCTTAAGGAAGAAACCAAGTATAAGAGATAACAAGATCAGAAAATAAGATATCAGTTTTTTTCTACATTAAAGTTAATAGTCACTGGTCTTTGTTCAAACTCCACAGTTCTTTCTCTGGATACAGATGGTATTCTCCATTGCAAACAGCCCCAAATTGCCCCTGATTGTTGCACTGATGGAATGAGCAAGTCCATCAAGGTTGATCATCACCCCGTGTTGCTGTTAGGGTGTATAGTGTTTTTCTGGTTCTGCTCATCTCACTCAGCATCAGTTCATGCAAATCCCTCCAGGCTTCCCTGAATTCCCATTCCTCCTGGTTTCTAGTAGAACAATAGTGTTCCATGACATACATATACCACAGTTTGCTAAGCCATTCCCCAATTGAAGGACATTTACTTGAATTCCAATTCTTTGCCACCACAAACAGGGCTGCTATGAATATTTTTATACAAGTGATGTTTTTACCCTTTTTCATCATCTCCTCAGGGTATAGACCCAGTAGTGATATCACTGGATCAAAGGGTATGTACATTTTTGTTGTCCTTTGGGTATAGTTCCAAATTACTCTCCAGAAAGGTTGGATGAGTCCGCAGCTTCAACAACAATGTAATAGTGTCCCAGATTCCCCATAACCCTTCCAACAATGATCATTATCCTTTCTCATCATATTGGCCAGTCTGAGAGGTGTGAGGTGGTACCTCAGAGAAGCTTTAATTTGCAGTTCTCTAATAAGTAATGATTTAGAGCAATTTTTCATATGACTATGGATTGCTTTGATCTCCTCATCTGTAAATTGCCTTTGCATATCCTTTGACCATTGTATGACAGACGTTCTTAACCTTTCTTTGCCATGAATCTCTTTGCCTGAAACCTATGGACCATCTCCTTTTCCATTGATGTTTTAAATAATTGAAGGCAATGTTAAAATTCAGTTAGAAGTCAGTGAAAATAAAGATGTAATTTTTTTCCTATCCAAGTTCATGGATCCCTTGATATTTCTTTGGAGGCCCATGGACACCACGTTAAAAACACCAGACTATGAAGTACTCAGAGTATATCTTTGTGTTCTTTATGATCCTTATCCCACGGTATAAATGTTTCTGTTATGTCTATAAAGAATTCATAGTGTGACTATGTGTATGTGTGTGTGTGTGTGTGTGTGTGTGTGAGTGTGCAGGATGTCTACATTGAAGAGTATATGTATATCAATAACCGACATCTGTATCTTTGTATTCTCATGGAACCACTGAATGTGTCTGATGGTGAGGAATTCTCAGTGTCTTTGTGTCTATGTCTGTATCTGTCTGCCAGTGAAGCTCCCACAGGTTTTAAGAAAAACCTGTATATTTTCCTTTTGCATATTTTTGTATGTGTGATGACCTTACACTATGTCCTTGTATTTGTTCTGAAGAGCCCTTTTTGTGCTTTGTGTGAGAGACACCCACTCACCCCTTATGTCTGTGACCTTGCAGAATCTGAATTGTGTTTGTGATGAATGTGTAGGCATGAGGTCTTTGGGTGAAGAATCTACAATGTAACTGAGTGTACTGAAGAACTCATCTTGAGTCTGTATGTATGGAAAAACTCTTATATTTTGTTGTTGAAGAACCCATGGCATATGTCTATGTTCTTAAGAAACTATGATGTGTTTCTGAAGGACTTTTTACTGTCTGGGTATTCTGATGTGTGGGATAAAAATCCACTTAAAAAATATAGAGATTCCTCTGACCAAAAAAAAAAAAGTTTATTTTGGCTTTTCTCGAGAAAAGGGCACACTCTGAGTCTCACAAAGGTAGTGAAGATTAAGGAGCTGCCTCGAATTGGCAGTCAAGCAAGATTAAATGGCTTAATGTGACCCCCTTCTCCTCCCTATCATCCCTCTCTGTCTACTCATTGGTTAGTCTTTAGAGTTACTTTTTACTTGTGAAAATCTACCCCAGCACCAAAGAAAAGAATGAAAGGTTTTCATAAAATATTACCTCACCATCCAGATAGTGAGAATAACTTTCAGGATGATAACTATCTTATTGAAGTAATGTAACTTGTCTTGGAATGCAAGGTCTAGGAACAGTCTACTTATCATCAAACAAGAGGAGTCTTATGAGCTTCTTTGGAATGCAAGATTTTTCTCATGGGAAAAGTAGTCTTATCAAAAGTTAAGAGAGTAAGCCACCTGTTTGGAATATAAGGGGATTTCTTCTAGGAATATTTTAAGAATAATAGTTTGTTCTTTCTTTAATAATTCTTAACCCTGAGAGGGCTTCACTAGGAATATTAACCCTGAAATGGTTTTATTGGTAATATTCCACTCAATCCCTCCTCTTTTATTTTAAATATATATACATATATATTTGGCATCTGATGTCCTCTCACACTATCCTTGATACCCTCTCAGGTTTTATTCTCTCTTCCTGTCCACTTGGGACCTATCATCTTCTTGGATCCCTGACCAAACAACCCATACACACACATAGATACAATGGAGGAAGATGAACTCATCTGGTTTCTCTCTTTTTTCATGAAGACATTCAATATCTTTCTGTATCTGCAGAGTCCATTCCAATCTCCAATTTGGATGATTTGTTGAGATCTCTTCTTCTGGTAAAGGAACTTCTTAACACAACATCTTGTCAGACAGACTCATATTTTCATCATTAGACCATAAAATTCTAAAGCCTTATTCATTGTCACATTGATATACATACTTAAATAAAAATACAATTTCCATCATTGTTCACTTCACAAGTGAATGTGTTGAAAATTATCAAGTTAACTTGAGCTTATAACATTTATATTAGATGACCATCTTTGTACAAAAAGTGTCCAGCAAATGACATACAAATAGCTTTAATCTCTTTCTCTTTATTAAAATAACTTGAGCATCCTTAACTAAAATAAATTCTTCTTTCTTCCCAAAATTTTTCTTAACTAAACTAGAAGTGATTATTCTTCTGATATACTCAATTGACTTACATTCCCTTCTTAAAGTAGAACTTGAAATTGCTACTGCACAGAAGTGTATCTTGAGATTATAGAACTTCTTTATTCTTCTTACCTAAATATCCTTTTCCCTAGCACAAATTAATATAAAAGAATCTTAATTCTTCTAAAAACATATAGCTAACAGTTGAGGTTAAAACCACATGCTGCCCTAGCTAGCTAGCTATTAAACTCCACTTGACCTAAAATTTCTATTTCAGATTGACCTTTAGCAGTTTACTAAAAAGATCCAGGACATCAAAGGAAAATTCCTTTATAGATATAATTTTGAGTGTCATTTTCCAGGCAGAGGTCATGTAGATAGTCAAATGCCTTAAGTCACATTTTAGATTTATTTGGTGAGATATTATTCAAATGTCACATTTGGGGTAGTCAAGTTAAAAGGGTCCAAACTCAGGTTGCTCTGAAAAACCACCCCTTAAACTTTTTCCTCCCAATATACCTGTCACCTATGTAGTGTCCAAACCTCCTTCAGGCTCCCAGACTTCAAGAGAGCATTGACTCAACAACACTTCCTTTGCTGATCATACCTGATGTCAGACACAGAACAACAGCCAATTAAAAGTCCTATGATCTAAAATAGTAATTCCATCTAATTAGATCTCCAAGTGAATCCACTTCACAAGAACTAAATGCTAATTCTAATCTGGATTAGGGGGTCACAATCAGCCCTTTTCCCTACACATATATCACCTATATCTACTCTGAGTGTCCCTGTCATCATAATACATTAAATAAGGAGACTTTCTAAACATTCAGAAATCAGTCAAGTTCTCTCAGCATCAGGAGTATTCCTTGACATACAAAAAAAAAGACTTCTTCACAAGTATGTTTCATAATTCAACTAGAAGGCCTATCCTCCTGGGAGCACTAATTTCTAATTTGCAGACAAACTTCCCTTTGTCTGAAATATCTGTTTTATTTCTGGATTAAGATGGTATATTAGAGGCTTCTTGGTTGGCCTGCTGTATTACAGTAAATAAATACCTCCTTTGGCTAGGAGATTGTTCTAAGAATTCTCACATAGCAATTAGCCAGAGATTGTCACAGAAAAAAAATCACAAATTATTATCATTATTTTCTCTCCCATGTTGCTCAGGTGCTTTTACTTCAAAGCAAACAACTACAACTTTGAGATTATAAATGTGTATATACATACATACATATATATATGCATATAACCACAAAAATTCCAGTTTATAAACATACACACACACACACACACACACACACACACACACACACACACACACACATAATTGGCAAGTTCTTATACAAACAATTCTCCATAATAAACTTGTTTAATTATTAGCCAATACAAATTTGAAATATAAATTATTACTTTGCAAAATTCATTCAATCATTAGAATTATCTTAAGGGTCTCTAAATTTAACAAAACAGTAATAAGTATAACATATTTAGATTTTCCAAAACAATCTTTCCATTATTACATTTATACCTGGACCTATAGATCTATAGCAAGGTCTGATAGATCATTTAAAAATTTCAGGGACCCCAGAGGGTCATGACCTTTGATTATTTCCCTCATTATCTCTACAAGCAAGCAATCATTAATTCCAGGTTTGACATCATTACAGTAAAATAGTTTATATTTCCAAAAGTAGATCACGTGTTTGAAAACACTCTTCAACATCTTACTCATTGATAAGTCATCTAATTGGGGTTATATAATTTTTAATTTCCTAATCATTTTCCAAAGCCCCTCACATTTATTCAACATTATTGAAAGTGTATCTTGCAGTTAAGATATACCTCCCAATCTCTTATACACTATCCTGAATCTGCATTTAATATGGGGGAAGAAATCTGCAATTTTACTTCTTTAAAATTTAAACATTAAATTCTTAATCTAGGGGCAGCAAGGTGGCACAGTGGATAGAGCACCGGCCCTGGAGTCAGGAGTTCCTGAGTTCAAATCCAGCCTCAAACACTTATTAATTACCTAGTTATATGGCCTTGGGCAAACTACTTAACCCTATTGCCTTGAAAAAATGAAAAAAAAAATTCTTAATCCACATGACATTTCATTCTCTTAAAGCAAAACAAAACAGCAGGTTCTCTTAAAGTTAACCTTATAGTTAAGTATCTTTTAACACACAAACCTCTTCTGAATTTATGCTTTATAAGCTTATTTATCTCTTCTTCCAAATACATTCATATTTTCAAAACAAAGAAAATAAGATTCTCCATGAATTTAGTCTTATACATATGATAATTTCAAAACCCCAATGTACACTTTTTACCCATGCCAGTGTTACATTTACATATATAATTTCTTCTTCTTAAATAACAGATAATAAGCTATATTAGTGTTACATATAGATATTCCCTTTTATAAACATGAGATGAGAAAACAAAGCCTTTCACAAATTCTCTGAGCCAAAAAAGACCTTGAGAGATATAACCTATTGGCAAGGTATTCTCCAGTTTTCCCAGTTTTCTCATAACAAATCTTTACAAATGTGATAGGTTAAAACTCCATTCATTATTCACTATAGCAACACAATTTTAAATTCTCAAAAAAAGTTGTTTGAATCTATTCTTATAAAAATTTTACTAATTATTCACTACATATTTCAATTTCATGTATATTCCCTTTACTCCCCTGGAATTCTGCAACACAGTAAAATTCTCAAGATCAGTTGTTGCTAAAAATCCCTTTTTATAATTGTAATTATAAGATTTTTTCTTCATACTCTTAAATTCTTTTTTCTTTTTTTTTTTTTTTAGATTTTGACAAGGCAAATGGGGTTAAGTGGCTTGCCCAAGGCTACACAGCTAAGTAATTATTAAGTGTCTGAGACCGGATTTGAACCCAGGTACTCCTGACTCCAGGGCCAGTACTTTATCCACTGCCACCTAGTTGCCCCCTTCTCATAAATTCTAAAAGCCATATTCAAAATAACCTTAAATCATTTTCTTTTCAAAGCCTAAAATGTTTGCAAATTCTTTTCATCTTTATCAGTGCAATTCTAACTTCTCAATGCTTTAACTTATAAGAGTTTTCTGTTCTTAATGACCAACATTTCTTAATATTAGAACATTTTATGTTCTGGGAATTGGAAATTTCCCTCAATTTGAGATATTAAATCAATATGTACTAATTCTTTACCTTTACTGTTTATCATTACTTACTTACCCCAGATTTTTTTTCCATATACACGAACCCTAAGCATATTTTGTATCGGTGTAAAATATTACCTTTTCCTTGTTTAGTAATTCTAAAGCTTGATTAAGAGCACATAACTCACAGACTTTGCTTGACAATAGTTTTGTCAGACTCCCAGCCTTTGAATAAAAAAAAACAAACTTTTTTTCTTTACAAACCCCTTAATTCAGTTTACATTTATCTTCAGATTACTTTGTATGAAAAATTAGCACATTATAGAATCAATGATAACATAATAAAAAAATTAACTTTTACCTAGCAATTGCTTTCATATCACACTTTTCATTTTATTGGGTTTATCACTTTTCCAATAAATTCACTTCCAGATATTGCAAACCTGGTAGTTTAATGCAATTTTCAAATTACCCCAACCTCATTTAAACATTTATCTCCATTTGAACTTTTAGCTTTCTGTACTATCCTTTTTTTTTTCCCATTGATTTTTAAATCAACTTCCAAGGCTCCCAAAATCCCTAAATCATTCCTTTTAACTTATATAATATCACACCTGCTCAAGTGTCTACATGTTTTAAGCAATTTCCATACTTAACAAATGGTTCAAAAACCCCAGTAGTCTATATGCCTTGATTCTCTTCCCAGTACTTTCAGAACCTCTTACTTAGACTATACAACTTATATTTCCCCTTAATATTCTGTTCCACTATTCTTTTTCATAACTCTTTTTGACTGTAGTTAATACTATTCTAAACTAGCTATATAAACCACAGACATGATTCCACTTTCTACAATACGTTTCCTATTAAAAGGATTTAATGTGTAACACTTCTCAATTTTAACTGGTAAAACTTTTGAAAAGGCAAACAGCTACTCAAAAAAACCTCACAGCCTAATTGGAATATCACCTGCTCCCGTCTTCAGATAGAATAAACCATATAAGTTTTCATATAAAGAGGCAGGTCCAAAATCTTTCTTGGGGATTCTTCTGTTCTTAGGTCCCCACTTGTTCCATTACTCTCTGTAATAACTAATATTACCAGAATCTATACTAATAGACTGAAACTATGTTACCACATCATTCTGGTAAAAGATTAACTATTTAGTTTCCCTTTTCTGGCATTTCTTGTTACAAAATTATATACTTTAGAATTAACCTGACTCTCTTGGCTTTCTGGAATTTACTTCCCCAAAACTTCCTCAAATTAAAATAGCACTTTTTTCTATGATTTCTTTATTTAACATATTTGATAATTTTCATTGTCTTTCCTGTCTCTTTCACTGCAAAATAAGGTCCCTTTTAACACTTGTTTTACTAAGTCTTCATGAAACAATTCTATTATTAATTAGTCCTTTTTCTTAATAAATTCCCTTTTTACTCCTGTTTCCCTCCCAAAGTTGAGAGATAACAAACCAAAAAAAAAAAAAAAAACCCAAAAAAACAAAAACAAAAACAAAAAAACAAAAACAAAACAGGCAAGTGCCCCAGAGAAAAGAAGCAGAAAGGGGGGTGGGAAGAGTAGAAAGCATTCTGGCAACAAAAGCACAGTGAAGAAGCAGGGAAGAGAAAAAGTCAACAGCATTTTATCATTTTCTGCACTTTTCCCTTTTTTCTTCCCCATTATTAAGTGAAGACCCTAGAGCTCTCAAACCAACACTTCTGGACCCTTCTGTCTTGTGCCTACGGCCTCTAACCACTCGGACTTCTTTGGAATCTCTCCCTGCAAATTGTATTAATTGCTTTGGAGTATTTCCACCCCTGCCCTTTTTTATGCTCCCATCAAATTCAATCCCCAGATTTGATTTTATGGAGGCGACAAGGGTTGGGTCACCCAGGCCTACACCTGGGCTTATGTACACAAACTTACTGGACCATGGCACTGTCTCTAGGTCTTCTCCTGTGGTAGGGTGTCTCCCTTGTAGTGCTGCCTCTGGAGGTCCTCTGACTTACAATTTTGTTCAAACTAAGTCTCTCTTTGGGATTCTTCCCTTGCTCCTCAAGGGATCTGCCTCGGTACTAAATCACAAGCTGCTGACAATTTCCAGCATGCCACCTGCTTGTTTTTGTGTGTGTGTGTGTGTGTGTGTGTGTGTGTGTGTGTGTGTGTCCAAGAGTCTTAAGGAGGGGGTTAATTCCTGGTCAGGGAACCAAATTGTGTGGGATAAAAATGCACTTAAAAAAATAATAGAGACTCTGGGGAGGCTAGGTGACACAGTGGATAGAATACTGGCCCTGGAGTCAGGAGTACCTGAGTTCAAATCTGGCCTCAGACACTTAATAATTACCTAGCTGTGTGGCCTTGGGCAAGCCACTTAACCCCAGTGCCTTGCAAAAAAACTAAAAAGAAAAAATATTAGAGACTCTTCTGAGCAAAAATAAATAAATAAAGTTTATTTTGGCTTTTCTTGAGAAAAGGGCACACTCTGAGTCTCACAAAGGTAGTGAAGATTAAGGAGCTGCCTCGAATTGGCAATCAAGCAAGATTAAATGGTTTAATGTGAGCCCCTTCTCCTCCCTATCATCCCTCTCTGTTTACTCATTGGTTAGTCTTTAGAGTTACATTCTATTTGTGAAAATCTACCCCAGGACCAAAGAAAAGAATGAAAGGTTTTCATAAAATATTACCTCACCATCCAGATAGTGAGAATAACTTTCAGGATGATAACTATCTTATTGAAGTAATGTAACTTTTCTTGGAATGCAAGGTCTAGGAACAGTCTACTTATCATCAAACAAGAGAGGACTTATGAGCTTCTTTGAAATGCAAGGTTTTTCTCATGGGAAAAGTAGTCTTATCAAAAGTTGGGGGAGTGAGCCACCTGTTTGTAATACAAGGGTTTTTCTTCTAGAAATATTTTAAGAATAATAGTTTGTTCTTTCTTTAATAATTCTTAACCCTGAGAGGGCTTCACTAGGAATATTAACCCTGAAATGATTTTATTGGGAATATTCTACTCACTGAGAAACCTGCTGTGTTTTTTTAAATATGAAAAAACCCACAATGGGATTTTTTTTTTAAATCTGAAAATCTGAAGTATACCTATGTTGTTGTCTTTTTCTGTGTTTGAAGAATTGGTGTCAATTTTGACATTGTTGTGAGTCTTTATATGTATAAATAACCCTCACTGACTTTGGTGAATGCTCCGAAGAAATAGTTTTATGTTTGTTTTATGTGTGTGTGTGTGTATGTATGTATATATATATATATATGTATATGTATATGTGTGTATGTATATATATGTAAAATGTGTATGAAGAAGCCATCATATTGTCTGTGCACTGAAAAGTCAGCTGTAATATCTGTGTTTTGTTTGTATTTCTATGAAATCTGTGCTTTGGATATATGGGGTATGCTCTCAGACACCAGCTGTGTGCCTGTGTCTTGTCCATTTGCCTATTTGGGATCATAGATGATCATTGCATTTATCATAATTCTTAGAGATTTCAGACTTGTTTTTACAGTGTTGTTACTATACTGTTCAGATTCTCTTCTGAATTATTTTTCATCAGTTTATATGAATCTTCATAATTGTTCATTTTTATATTGGTGTTTTAATATGAATTATTCTGATTTTGTCTCACTCAGCATCATATCCATTCAACATTTTTGAAATCAACAATTTTTTTTTACAATATAATAGTATTCTCTTAAATTCATGTATCACAATTCATTCCCCAGTTGATGGCCATCCCCCTTATTTTCCATTTCCCCTTAGTTTGTTTGGTTTTTTTGCTATCACTAAAGGAACTGCTTTTTGTATCTATAGGACCTCCTTCCTCTTTGTATGATCTCTTTGAATACTTTGTAGTGACCTATACCTAGCAGTGCTATAGCTGGGTCAAAAGACATAATGCTGTTTATTAACTTTTGTGTTTAACTTTTGTGTTTAATTCCAGAACATTCCAGAGTAGTTTGTCCCATTAGTATCTCATTGTGCCTGTTTTTCCCATAATCTTTCCAACCTTTATAATTTTTTTTAATCAGCTTTGTCAATCTGATGGCTGTGAAGTAGTACTTCAGAATTACTTTAATTTACATTTCTCTATTAAAGAACTCTTAAGAACTGCCTTTTCATATATTTAGACCATTTACCAATTGGGAAGTGGTTCTTTTTCTTCTAAGAAATTTTCCTACAAGCCTAGATTTGATAGGTAATTTTTTGTTTGTTTCTCAAATTTGTTTATGAAGTAACTTTTTATATCCATATCACCTATCCTTTTGAAGCTTTTCTTGGTGAGGTGTTTGTTAAATTTCTTACTATGGGTCCAGCTTTTCCAGGAGTTTTAATCAAATAATGAATCCTTACCCAGAATCTAGTGTCTTTGTATTTATAGAATACTTGGCTATTAGGTTTGTTTGCTTTCTAATCTAGTCCACTAATTGATCTGTTTTTTAAACCAGTACCAAGATGTTTTGATTATAATACTATTTTGTAATGTAGTTTTAGATCTGATACTGAGAGGCCCCTTTCATTCTCACTTAAAATATTTTTTCCTTTGACTTATTTTGCATTTATATAAATTTTGTTATTTATTTCTAATTCCATAAAATAAACTTTTGGTAGTTTGATATGATATGGCATTGAATAAATAAATTACTTTAGGTATTATTTTCTTTTTTATTATACTGACTTCCTGCCTTTGAGGAATGAATTTTCTTTATTATTATTGTTGTTGTTGTTGTTGTTGTTGTTATTGTCTATTTCTGTGAAAAAGTTTTGTGGTTGTATTCATGTTGTACTTTCATGTTTTGGTATATATTTTATTCATTCTGTAGTTATTTTTAATGGAATTTATTTTTTCTAACTCTTCCTGCTGAAATTCTAATGATTTCTGTTTATATATTTTATATACTGAAATCTTTCTGAAAGATTTTGTTTCAGTTAATTTTTGATTGACTCTCTTGTTTTCTTTAAGTAACATTATCATACCATCTACAAAAAAAGTGCTAACTTGATTTCTTCTTTACCAGTGCTTATTTCCTTAATTTATTTTTCTTGTCTTATTGCTATGACCAGAATTTTTAGTACTGTGTCATATAGTGGTGACAATGGGCATCCTTGTGATACTCCTGATTTAACTGGAAAGTATTTTAATTTATCCTTATGACAAATAAACCTAATTCTTGGTTTTAGACAGATACCAGATATCATTTTAAGGAAAAGTCTGTTTATTCCTAGTTTTCTTAGTATTTATAATACACAATGGCACAATGGTCTTATCCCAATGTGTGACTGTGTGTGTGTGTGTGTGTATATATATATATATATATATATATATTTATATTTATATTTATATTTATTTATGCCATAGAGAATCACCCAGTGTGCCTGTGTCTTGTACATTTCTCTTTTTTCTAAATATCAGAAAAATATGTTTGGAGAAACTACTTTCTGTGTCTTGTTGTGTATGTGTGTGTGTGTGTGTGTGTGAGAGAGAGAGAGAGAGAGAGAGAGAGAGAGAGAGAGAGAGAGAGAGAGATGAAGACAGTATTGTCTGTACTCTGAAAAATCAGTTGTCTGGTGTTTTTTTGTCGATGAGGAAGTCATTGTATATTTGTGTTCTGAAGAATCAGCTGTGTGAGTGTGTTCTGAAGAATGCTCATACAGTGTCAGAACACTCCCAAACATCAAGACTGGTTTGATGAAAATGATGGGGAATACAGAAGCTGCTAAATGAAAAATGAGAACTCTGCAGGACAGTTCATCCATTTCTTAGAAAGTAGCATTTAATTCCATCAAAAGTAAAATACAAATAAAACTTAAAGAGATTCAGAATTCTTGATTAAGTAAAAAGGCAGATGAAATTCATTTTTATGTGATAGTAATAATCCAAAGTACTTTTATGATTTATGTGCCAAAGTCATATGGTATATTTCAACTACACAGTGTTGATGAAATCACATAATTATAATAGGGACATATTCTAGAAAGATACTGTTCTTAATAGACTAACATCAATCAATGAGAAGCCATTGACCATTTGCCTCAAATGGAAGTCAGTCTGTCTCTAGCTGAAGTTCCAACTGAAGGCAAGGTTTTGAATACCATTAGGCTCCCTTCAAGTGGCAAAGAACTTGGTGCTGATTCTATTCCAGATGAGATTTCCAAGTCAGAAAGTCCCTTACTCATAGAAAAGCTGACTAAAATTTTCCAGGTTATAAGGCAAGACAATGTTATCCCCCAAGAATTCAAGGGTGCTTCCACTGTCCATCTCTATAAAGCTAAAGGGAATAGATTGTCCTTTGACAATCACAGGGGTGTTTCTTTCCTAGTTATTGCTGGCAAGATTATTGCCAGAGTCATCATTAATATGAAAGATAGTCACCTGACTGAGAACCAGTGTGGCTTCAGAAGAGGTTGAGGAAGAGTCAATATGATATTTGCTGCCTGACAACTCCAGAAAAAATGCTAGGAACAGAACAGAGGTCTGTTGTATATCTTATGGAAAATTTTGTTAAAATTTGGTTGCAAAAGAAGTTCATTAGTATTGCATGTCCATGTCATGATGGCATGTTTGCCCAGGTTCTGGATAGTAGTCGGTGCTCTCACAATTTACCAATGGAGTGAAAAAAGTTTGTATTCTTGCTCCCATGCTTTTTAGTATGATGTTTCAGTCATGTTATAAAAAAGGATGAACTCAGCATCAAGGTCAGCTACCACATCATTGGTAAATTCTTCAACTTGAAAGGGCTTCAAGCCAAGGCCAAAGTGAAAGAAGTATTGGTGCATGATCTTCTATTTGCAAATGATTGTGCACTCCAAGCAGCTTCTGAAGCTGAGGTGCAACAAAGTAGGGGTCAATTCTCTGCTATTTGTAATAATTTTGGCCTAACAATTAAGATCAATAAAACACAGGTGCTCCATCAGCCAGCATCACACCATCCATATTTACTTTGGCATTTTAATTTCTTGGTACTTTCCAGGGATAATGAGGTTGATACTACATGTGTTGCTGGAACTATCTCAGTGTTTGGGAGGTCCCAAAAGAAAGTGTAGGAGAGAAGAGGTGTTAGACCGACTACCAAACTGAAGGTCTACAGAATTGTTTTGCTGATCTCATTGTTATGTATCTCTGAAATTTGGATAGTCTACCATCACCATGTCAGGAAACTGAATCACATCCATTTAAATTGTCTTAGGAAGATTCTAAAGATCATCTGGTAGGATAAGTTATCAAACACTGAGGTCCTTTCTTGGGCTAAACTGCCAGACATTCAGATATTAGTACAGAGAGTGCAACTCAAGTGGGCTGGCCACATTGTTCGAATACCCAATATATGCTTGCCAAAAAAACTTTAATGGTGAACTCACACTGTGCAAGCACTCACAAGACAGGGTCATTAGAAGGGACACTGAAGTCTCTCAGCTCTCTCTTAAGAACTTTGGAATTGATTGTGCAGCTTGGGAGAGATTAGCACCGGACTATCTATCATGCCATGCTCTCATTAGAATGTTATTGTACTCTGAGTATAGTTCAAAGGAAATATGAGATGGCGGAAGTATAGAAAAAGCATTCCACATGTTCACAGAGTATTTGTTCCCATTCTGGGATAGAGCATTCCAAACTTGTATTGATCTGATCAACCACAGTCAGACACACTGTAACTTGTCTCTAACATAGTTGCCTTCAATAACGAAGTACAAGAACCATCCAGCCAACCATCCAGTTGTGTGCCTGGGATTTGTGTATCTATGAATTCTATCATATGTGCATCTTTCAGGAAAAGTAACGTATTTGCCACTGAGTTTGTGTGTTTTAGAGAACAAGCTGTTTCATAAAGAACAACTGTCTATGTTGTCTTTTTGTGTCTGTGAAGACCTCTGTTGTATGTCTCTTTTTCTAAAGGTATATCCATATCTTTTTCTGTTTTTTCCGAGGATTAACTTATGTGCATGATGTGTGTTCATGTGTACCTCTGAAGAATCCTTTGGATCTGTGTGAAAAACAATGGCTTGACTAGTTATGAGTTGTGGATGTATCTGTCTGCAAAGAACCTGCTGAATCTGTGTGTTCTGAAGAATAGATGTTTGTCTTGTGTCTGAAGAACTTGCTATCTGAAAAACAACTTTATGAGTGCATATTGTATGTAAACCCACTGAACCTGTGTTCTCAAGAACACATGTGACTGTCAATGTCTTTTGTATGTGCCTGTCTATAAAAACCATGATGTGTGACTTTGATTTGAGGAAAAGCTGTAAGTTTGTCCTGGGTCCTTTTGTCTCTAAAGAAGGGCAGTTAGGTGCACCATGTCTGTTAGGCTGCAATATGTCTGATAGTGCAGATAGAGCACTGGCCTTGAAATCAGAAGGACAGGGGTTCAAATCTTGCCACAGACAGCTGTGTGATCTTGGGCAAGTCACTTAACCCTGATTCCCTTGCATCCAGGGCCATCTCCAGTGGTCCTGATTCACTAAAACCCAGATGACTCTGGAGGAGAAAGTGAAGTTGATGACTTAGCACAATACCCCTTAACTCAAATTCAGTTCATGTGTTTGTTGTAGCATTACCTCACTGATGTTATGGTCATCTAAAAAGAATGAAGGACAACTATCACCATAACTGTCTCTAAAGAACCTGATGTGTGTGTGTGTGTGTGTGTGTGTGTGTGTGTGTGTGTGTGTGTGTATCTTCTGTGCTTATTTTTTCTGAAAAACTGGCTTTATGTCCTATATTTGTATGTGAAGAACCCAAAATTTTTCCTTTACTCTAATGACCCTCTTATGTGTGTGTGTGTGTGTTTGTGTGTGTGTGTGTGAAAAGCCCAAGTTATGTTTTGTTTCTGTGCGAAGAGGCAGAAATATGTCTGATTGTGAAAAATTCATATTGTTACTTTTTCTATGGTGACAAACCCATAGGATAACTATATCTGTCACACCTGAAATATGTCTCTATCTGTGTGTCCGTGTAAAGAACATGTGAAAAAACACAATATGCATGTCTGTGAAGACCCCTCTCTCTGAGTATTCGGTATGTGTCTGTATAGAAGCCTGTGTATGGCCTGAAGAATAGTTGTGTGCCTGTGTCTTGTATGTCTCTGTTTCTGAAGACCCCATTGTGTGTATATGAGTGCATTTTGAAAAGTCATACTGTGTTTTTATTCTGAAGAACTTATCTTTTTCCCTTTGGAAAAAATCAAACAGTGTACCTGCACATGGAATCTACAGCCTGTCGTCTTGTGTGTGAAAAACATTCAGTACATCTGACTGTAGATCACCTATAGAGTGTCTTTGTGAAGAAGCTACAGTGTCTCTTTGTGAACAATATGCTTTTTGTCTGTGTGAAGAATCCTCTCTGTTTTTATGAATGAATATCCTGCTATCTGTCAGTGTTTTAGAGATCTAGTGTGTCTGTGAAGGACTTGTAATTTGACTTGAGTTGGTATATTTGTGACGTACCTTGTGTGTGTTCTACAGATCAGTTTAATTCTAAAAAACCTGTATGTCTTTATCTTGTATGTGTGTGGGTCTCTGAAGAACCCACTTTGTTTCTGTGGGTCCTGAAGAACCCACTATTGTTTGTGTCTGTGTGATTGTGTCTTTTCATGTAAAGAAACTTCATTGTGACTGTGTGTTTTTGAAGAATCCAGCTGTATGTGTATGAGTGAAGAATCTCATATCCCTCTGTGAAGAACCTTTCAGAAGGACTCCCTATGTGTCTGTATCTGCATGAAAATCTATGTATTCTAAAGAATCTTAAGTATGTCTGTTTTTAAAAATAACCTTATTATATCTATATCTGTTTATAGAGAATCCACAGTGTATTTGTGTATTCTGAAGAACCCACAATGTCTTTGTATTGATGTACCCATTTTAAATCTGTATGGAGAACCTGCATTTTATCTCTCTTCTCAAAAAATCCATTTGTGACTGTGTGAAGAACTCAAACCATGAATGTTCTCAGGGGATCACTGTGTATCTGTAATGGTAAAGAAACTTCAGTATGTCTGTGTCTGTCTGTTTTTCAAAGTATGAAGAATCTGTAGTATTGACTGAATTCTGAAGAAGCTCCTATGCCAGTCACACATTTCTTCCATTATCAGTCTCATATCTCTTTAGTCTTTCCTTATCTATTAACTCCTTCTTTCCTGACACTCATGTACACACATACATACCATATATACCACAAGCATTCACACACAAATTATTTCCCCTATCCTTAACAAAAATCTTACTTGATTCTCCTGTCTTTCTTTTTTTTTTAAGATTTTTTTGCAAGGCAAATGGGGTAAAGTGGCTTGCCCAAGGCCACACAGCTAGGTAATTATTAAGTGTCTGAGACCAGATTTGAACCCAGGTACTCCTGACTCCAGGGCCGGTGCTTTATCCATTGCACCACCTAGCGGCCCCTTCTCCTGTCTTTCTTAATAGCTATTGTATATCTTTTCCTTCTTTAACTAAACTCCTTGAAAAGCTTTTCTATACTTTGTGCCTCACTTTCTCTCGCCTCAGACTTTTCTAAACCCTCTCCAACTCCACCATTCAACTGAGACTGCTCTCTCCAAAGTAATTGTTGATCTCAGTTAATTGTAAAATCAAATGACTTTTATTACTCCTTATCCTTTCCATAGCATTACCACAGATAATTTCTCTTCCTGGATTTTCCTGGATATTTCCATTCTCTTTTTAATACTGCTGCTCTCTTTTGGTTCTCCTTTTGACTTTCTTACTACTGCTTCTTTCCTTTGCTGGCTCTTCATCATGTCATTCTTCAATGTTGTCCTGGACTCCCTTCTTTTTTTTTTCTATATTATCTAACTTGATGGTCTCAAAAATTCCCAGGTGTTCAGTTATCTATACAAATGATTTCCATCAATATGTCCTGGATCTGTATATCCACTTCTTGTCCTTTCTCAGATCCAGTACCACATTACTAGCTACATGATGGACATTTCAAACTGGATATCCTAAATTTGTTTCAGATTTAACATATCTGAAAGACAGTTCAGCATCTTTCCCTGAGAACTATCCCTTCTTCCTAACTTTTCTGTTACTCTTAAGTGCATCACCATCTTCCTAGTCACATATTAGTAGCCTTAGTTTCACTCTGGACTTCTCACTCTTGCTCACTCAATAAAGTCAGTTGCCAGATCTTGTTGTTTCTATTTTAACATCTTTTATAATCACCACCCTAATTTAGACCCTTATCATCTCTCTAGATTTTTGCAATAATGCCTTTCAGATGATTTTCCTGCCTCAAATCTCTCCCCTTTCCAATCCATCCTCACGTAGTTGCCAAAGCGATTCTCCTAAAGTGTAGGTCTGATCATGTTACTGCTGTCCCCCCCCCCCCAATAAATTCCAGTAACTACTTATGAACTCTAGAATAAAATAGAAAATCCTTTGTTTGGCACTTAAAATTTCTTTACAACCTGACCCCTTTCCAGAACTTTCCCCTCTGTGTTACCTTCCTTCTACTCTTTTTGTATCTTATATAGCTAATTAGTGATATGTTGTCACCTCCCATGAAAATTTAGTAAGGTCCTTGAGAATAGATCTATTTTTGCCTTTCTTTGAATTGGACTGATCTCAGTACCTATCACAGTAAGTATGTTATAAATTCTTACTAATTTATTTATTCTGTATGTGTGTTTGTGTCTGTGTATGTGTGTGCAGAATCTTCTATTTGTGCCTTTGTAGAGCACATACTGTGTTTCTGTGTATGTGTAGTAATCCAAACTATGTTAAAGCAGTTTCTGTACATCAAAAATTTCATTCAAATCCAATTTTTATATTACAAGGATACTTGTGTCATCAATGACTTTGTCAAAACATTCCCTCGAATTAAATAAAATGTTTCTTCCATATACATATTCTGCACTACAGATTAGAGTAAAAACAATTTATACTCAATTTATACTCACTTGTCTGCAGGAATATTAAGTAGTCCTAGTGCCTTCATATCCACTTGCCAACAGATATTCTGTGGTCCATTCTCCTAGATTTTTATCTCTTAAGTCCCTAGCCTTGAACTTCAGATCTAAGGATGGAGTCTGAACAACAATTAATGAGAAATTTGTTTAAAAAAACACTTTAGGGGGCGGCTAGGTGGCATACTGGATAAAACATGGGCCCTGGAGTCAGGAGTACCTGGGTTCAAATTTGGTCTCAGACACTTAATAATTACCTAGCTGTGTGGCCTTGGGCAAGCCACTTAACCCCATTTGCTTTGCAGAAAAAAAATTTTAAAAATTAAAAAATACTTAATATTTATATCATAACTATTATATTATAATTATATAATGTGACATTTTTATATAATTATTATAAATGTGCCATTTTTAAAAACTATTTTAAAACAAATTTTAATCAGTTAGAAAAAATAATTAATGGTAGGCACATTTAATTCATTTTTCCAATATGCCTATTGTTCTAATTGTTAGAAACACGTTTGACACAGTTAAGTACCAGCAGTTTATTGTAGCAAGAACTTAAAGAGAAATCCTATAATTCTGTCCAGAAGTAGACTCCATTCCTAAAAGGAGTTGAGAGCCCTGGGTATAGGAATGAGAAGGCTTTCATGGCATTAGTATGATACAATTCCTTCAGTCCCTCCTTTTCTTTTTTTTTTTTAATTTCCTTTTAAATTTATTTTTTTATTCTCATTTTGTACAAATTTTTTTTCCTTAATAAAATATTCTTGTTTACAAGTAAACAAAATATCCCTCCTCCCCCATGAATATAGATAGACTTGTTTGGGCGAAAAAAGTAAAGGGGAGAGAAAAAATTAAAATAAAAAATAATAATAGTAATAATTGTAGGTATGGCCAGGTGGCACAATGGACGAAGCACCAGCCCTGGAGCCACGAGCACCCGAATCCATATCCAGCCTCATAAACCCAATAATCACGTGTGACATGCAAGCCACCCGATCCCCACTGCCCTGCAAAAACCAAAAAAAAAAAGGAAAAAAAGACCCAAAATAAAATAAAATAGTAATAATAGTAGGGGTGGCTGGGTGGCAAACAGAGCATTGGCCCTTGAGCCAGAAGCACCTGGGCCAAATCCGGCCCCAGACACCCAAAGATCACTCCGCTATGTGGCCCCAGGCAGGCCATCCAGCCTTACTTGCCCTGCACCCTCTGCCAAATAATCATAACAAAAAATGTGCTTGAGTCTTTGTTCCAACACCAACAACTCTGTCATGGGTGGATCTCATTCTTTATGATAAGTCCATCACAAAAGTTATTTCCATATTTTTCCACCGTTGCCATTGCTGATTGCAACTCCCTCCTTTCTTATTTCTCCACTACCATGTACTCTATTTTCTCTCTCCTTTCACTATGACTCTGCTGTAGGATCGCTGAGTGGCACAGCAGACAGATCCCTGGTCCTGGGGCCAAGAAGCCCTGAGCCCCCATACTACCCCTTAGGCCCAGAATCCACCTGGACCTATGGTCCTATACAGGCCTTCCATTCCCAGCCCCTTGCAAGAAGTAAGAAAGAAAATGTGTTATATCTGGCCACTCTCCCCCCATGGTCCATCCTCTCCTCCTTTATTCACATCCCCACCCCTTCCCCCTGCTCCCCCCTCCTTCTTACTCCAAATGTCTATACCCCATTGAGTATATTTGCTGTTTCCTCTCCTAGCCATCTCTGATGAGAGCAAATTTTCCCTCATTCCCCCTTGCCTTCCCCCCTTCCATATCATTGCAATAGCTCATTGTAATAAAAAAAAATCTTATGTGAAATATCTTGGACTATTCCCCCTCTCCTTTTTCTTTCTCCCATTCCATTTCCTTTTTTTTCTATTGACTCCATTTTCACACCATATTTTATCTTCCAATTCAGCTTTCTTCTGTGCTTCAACTATAAAAGCTCTCTCTACCTGCTCTATTAACTGAGAAGGTTCATGAGTATTATCAGTGTCATTTTTCTATGCAGGAATACATGCAGTTCATCCTCATTAAGTCCCTCATATTTCCCCCCTCTCCTCCAATCTCCATGCTTCACCTGAGTCCTGTTTCTGAAGATCAAATCTTCTGTTCAGCTCTGGCCATTCCAAAAGGAACATTTGAAATTCCCCTGGTTCATTGAAAGTCCATCTTTTTCCCTGGAAGAGGACATTCAGCCTTGCTGGGTAGTTCATTTTTGGCTGCATTCTAAGCTCTCTTGCCTTCTGGTATATTGTATTCCAAGCCCTACGAGCTTCCAGTGTAGTTGCTGCTGAGTCCTGTGTGATCCTGACTGCAGCTCCACGATATTTGAACTGTGTCCTTCTGGCTGCTTGTAATATTTTCTCTTTGACTTGGGAGTTCTGGAACTTGGCTATAATATTCCTAGGGGTTGGTTCTTTGGGATCTCTTTCTCTGGGGGATCGATGGGGATTCTCTCCATTTCTATTTTTCCCTCTGCTTCTAGAATATCAGGGCAATTTTCCTGTAGTAATTCATTGAAAATGATGTCAAGGCTCTTTTCCTGATCATGACTTTCAGTTATTCCAATAATTTTTAAATTATCTTTCCTAAATCTGTTTTCCATATCAGTTGTTTTTTCAATGAGATATTTCACATTTTCTTCTAATTTTTCATTTTTTTGGTTTTGAAGTATTGATTCCTGATTTCTGGTAAATTCATCAATCTCCCTGAATTCTATTCTCTGTCTGAAGGATTTCTTCTCCTCAGAGAGTTTTCTTATCTCTTTTCCCATCTGGCCAATTTTGCTTTTTAAAGCATTCTTCTCCTCAATAACTTTTTGAACTGTTTTATCCATTTGACCTAAGCTGGTTTTTAGCATGCTATTTTCTTCAGCATTTTTTTGGATTTCCTTGACTAAGCTGCTGACTTCATTTTCATGTATTTCCTGCATCTCTCTCCTTTCTTTTCCCAGTTTTTCTTCCAACTCCCTCATTTGATTTTCAAAGTCTTTTTTGAGCTCTATCATAGCCTGAGCCCAGTTTCTGTTTTTCTTGTAGTCTTTAGATGCAGGAGCTTGTGCTTCCTCATCTTCAGACTGAGTATTTTGGTCCTTCTTGGGCTCATTTGCAAAATATTTCTCAATAGTCTTCTTTCTGTTTCTCTGCTTGCTCATTTTCCCAGCCTGGGTCTGGTTTGGGGTGTTTCTTGAGCTTTTGGGACACCCCCACAAGGGTCTCAGTGTGTGAGGCTCTGTCCTCCCTCCTGGTCTGTGAATGACCATAAGTGCCCCCCTCTGCCATGGGGCCAAGGTGGGGGGGGGCTGTTGTTCTATTGGGGGGCCTAGACTGCGATCAGGATCTGAATGTGTTCAGAGCCCCAGAGTCCTGTTCCAGGGGCAGAGGGCAGAGCTGGGCGGTCTCTTTCTCTCTTCACTCCCCTCCCTCAGCTCAATGGGCTCATGCCCTGGAGGCTCCTGCTTACCAGCTCAGCTTGCTTCTATTCCTGGATCTGGGCTGCAGAAAGACCAAGCTGCTAGCTGTGTGCCCTGAGGGCTGGGCTCCACATGCTCGCTCTGGCAGAGGTCCCCTGCTGTTTCCCCACTTTGCGCCTGGTGCTCCTCGGGGTGAAGCTCAGGAGACTCCCCTGCTGCTGTGAGCTGAGACTCCCAGCTCCCTGGGGCTGCCTCCGGGAGGCTGAGGTTCTTTGGCTCTGGCAGGCCACCCCTCTGGCGGGCTGCCTCTCCAATCCCAGGGAGCAGAGCCTTTCTGATCTTTTCCCATTTACCTTGAGTAGGAGAACTGCCTCACTGGGTCCCTTTCTGGGTTCTGTCTCTCGAAAGTTTAGTTAGAGTCCTTAGCTGATGAATTTTATCAGAGAGCTCCTAAGACTGGATCCCTTCTTGTCACCATCTTGGCTCCGCCCCCCCAGTCCCTCCTTTTCAAAAGTTAGATTAGTCTAACTCTCTTCTCGGTTAGAATCTTCCTGATACACTTTTCCTTAATTTATTCCTTTGTCCTTTTCATGCACCCCCACATTATATATATGAAGCTTAATTTTATGAGGGACAGGCAAAGTACTTATTAAGCAAGTACAGTTTTAGGTCATTGCTAAGTTAAGATCCAGCTCCCCTGTTCATTCTTTTTTTTATTTAAGGCAATAAGGTTAAGTGACTTGCCCAAGGTCACACAGCTAGGTAATTATTAAGTGTCTGAGGCCTGATTTGAACTCAGCTACTCTTGATTCCTGGGCCAGTGCTCTATCCACTGCGCCACCTAGCCGATCCTGTTCATTCTTTTCTAACTGAAAACTTAATTTCTTTATTTGCAAGCAGTTCTGAAAAGTTAACTTTTATATTATCCTGACTTTGTATGTCTCATGATTAGATGTTCAGGGGTAGAAACTTAAGTTTTTATTACTTACAATTTCCCTAGTTCTCTTTTTTAATAGGAATTTATTCTCACACCTTAGTGATTTCTTCCTTACATCATAATCCTCCAGATCACTTCCTGTTAAAATCTTCATCTCTTGGTTGATGATAATCTCTATCACTGCCTGTTTTCTTATGAGTCTTATTGGGAGTAGAAATGTAGTTTGATAGTCCCATCTCTCCTTTTTCTTCTTAATTTTTCTACAAGGAGAGGCATAATTAAGGGTGACACACTTACAAAATCAAGGGAAAGTTATAGATGTCAAAAGGGCAGATCCCTCTGACTAAACAACCTGTATACATAGATGCAAAATGGAGAAGATGAACTGTTCCAGTCTCTCTCTCTCTTTTCCTCTGGTGACATTCAATATCTTTATGTATCTTCAGAATCTGTTCCAAAATGTCCTTTCCAGTTCAGGTGACTTATTGAGATCTTTTGTTCAGTAAAGAAACTTCTTAACATCTTATCGGACCAAGATTCATATTTTCTTCATTACACAATAAAATTACAATTTACATTTTTATTTACTTACTGTCATGTTGATATACATACTCCACTCTAACAAAATAAACTTCCGTAATTGTGTCACTATACAAGTGAATTCGCTGAAAATTGTCAGATTAATCTGAGCTTGTAACATATACATTAGGTGGTCATCTTAGGACAAAAAGTGTCCCGCAAGTGACTTGCAAACAATCTTAATAAAAAATGTTATTATTAAAATAATAACTCAAGCATCCTTATGAATTTCTCTCCCCAAAATATTTCTAAATATACCATGGGTTATCTAGTATACTCAATTGACTTACATTCCTTTCCTTAAAGTAGAACTTGAAATCGCTTTTGCACAGAATCATATCTTGAGATTACAAAAAGTTTTTATTCTTCTTACCTAAATATCCCCTTTAACATAAAAATTAAGGAATCTTAACACTTGTCAGAATATATAGCTAATAGCAGATGTCAAAACCACACACTAGTCTGACTATTAAATTCCAACTGACCTAAAATTTCCATATGAGATTTGCTTATAGTGGTTTACTCTATAAAGATCCAGAACATCAAAGGAAAATTCCTTTATAGGTATAATTTTGAATGTCAGTTTCCAGGCAGAGGTCATGTAAATAGGCAAATGCCTTAAGCCAAATTTTAAATCTACCTGTTGAGATGTTATCCGAATATCACATTTGGAAAATCAAGTCAGAAAGGATCCAACTTCAGACTGCACTGAAAAACTGCCCCTTCAGTTTTTCATCCCAGTGCATCTGTCACCTGTAGTCTTCAAACCTCCATTGGGTTTCCTGGCTTCAGAAGAGCATTGGCTCATCAGCACTTCCTTTCCTGATGGTACCTGGTATCAGACACAGAACAGAAACCAATTCAGTAGTTCAATTAGATCTTAACGAATAACTCCCTCTAATGAGACCTCCAAGTGAATCCAGTTCACGAGGACTAAATACCAATTATAATCTTGATGTGGTCCTAGTCAGATTTATTCTGAGTGTCCCTCCTGGGTCCCTATCATCCAAATATATGAAACAGGGTTATCTTCCAATACCATGCAAAGATCAGTCAAGTTCTCCCAGCATCTGGAATATTCCCAGACAAACAAAAATCCCTTTACAAGTATGTTCTATAACTCAACTAGAAAGTCCATCCCTTTGGTGGCACCAACCTCCTGGAATCCATTTTCAGACCATCTACACCAGTTTTCATCCCCATCATTCTCACATCTCAATTAGCTAGAGGCTATCACGGAAAATTTCAAATTATTACTCCTATTATTTTTATCTTTCTCATGTTACTCAGGTGCTTTTACTTCAAGGCAAACAACCAAAATTTGGGGATATATAACCACAATAATCCCAATTTATGTATATGTGTATGTGTATATGTATATATAATATATAAAATATATATATACATATTATAAAATTCCTTTTTAAACAATTCTATAGTAGAATTTGATTAATTATTAAACCATGCTTAAAATACAAATCATTACTTTCAGGATTCTTAAAATCCCTAGAAGACTTTAAATCTTCAACATGTGTTAATTCCAAATGTAACAAAACAATAAAAAGAATGCTACATTAATTCGAATCTCTCCAATATTACATTATACATGAACCTACAGATCTAGAGCAAGTTCCAATACATTTTTTAGAAATTTCAGGGATCCCTGAGAGGTCATGATTTTGTATATTTTCCCTCATTATCCCTATAAAGCAATCAATTATTAATTCCAGGCATTATCATCATTATAGTAACACCAAATAGCTTGTATTTTCACTGCAAATAACCAAACAGTTATAAGTACAATACCTTTGCAGTTTCAAAAGTAGACCACATCAACATCTTACTCATCAATAAGTTACCTAACTGGGGGCTACATGATTTTTAATTTCCCAACCATTCTTCAGAATGCCTTACACTTATTCAGGACCATTAGAAGTATATCTTGCAGTCAGGACATGCTTTCCAGCTTCCTATCCACTATCTGTCTGAGTTTGCAATTAGCAAGAGGGAGGAAATCCACAATCATGACATCTTTAAAATCGAACATTTAATTATTAACCTACATGAAACAAGGTTTTCATGCTGCTGTCTTATTCTCTTAAAGCAAAACAGAACAAAAATGTTCTATTAATGTTAACCTTATATTTTTTGCATTTTTGTTTCATAAGTTTATTTACTCTTATCCCAAATACACTTCTATTTTCAAAAAGAAAATTAGATTCTCCAAGAATTTAATCTTATACATATGATAATTTCAAAACCTAATGTAAATTCTTACCTATGCCAGGTAGTATTACACTTACATAGAACAAGATCTCAAATAGATATATTTTCTTATTTTCAAATGATAGATGGTTAAGTAAGTTACTTTGGTCGTGTGTGTGTGTGTATGTGTAAATGAGTTTTTCACAAACTTTCTCAAACAAAAAGATCTTGAGAGAAAGATGTCATTGGCAGTTTTTCTTTGTTTTTCACATAGAATAACTTGTGTAATTGTGATAGTAAATGACTAGAACATTAGATGAAACCTCAATTCATTCATTCATTTTGCTATCACAACACAATTTTAAATTCTCAGAAAGTTTATTTTGAATCTGTTCATCTACAAGTTTGCCAATTATACATAACACATTTCAATTTCATTTTTATTCCCTTTACTCTCTAGAACTTTTGCAACACAGAAAATTCTTATGACCAATTGTTTCTAAAAATCCTTTTTTATGATTACAAGATTTTTAACAATCTTCTGAATTCTAAAAGTCATATCCAAAATAACTTGTTTTCCTTTCAAAACCTAAAAAATTGCAAGTTCTTCTTATCTTCATCAGTGCATTTGTAACTTAATAATGCTCTAGCTTATAAGAGCTTTTTATCTTCAATGGCATATTTCTTAATATTAGAATATTTAGGAACATCAAAACATAATCAAAATTAAGCATTTTTTATAAACTTTGTTCAGTTACATGTATTTTCAGGGTGCAACCTGATTTGGGGGACATTCTGATAATAACCCACCTATATAGAGTTATCTCATTGAAGAAATAATAATAATAATAAAAATAATTAACATTTACATAACAATTGCTTCCATATCAAACATTTCATATTAGGGGGGTTATTACTTTCCAGTCAATTAACTGCCACTGCAAAAGTGGCAGTCTAATGCTGTTTTCAAATTGACCTAAACTCATTTAAGAACACATCTAAATTTAGTACAAATCTGGGTTGTGCAAAACTAGAAGATATTCCATAATTTATGAGTTGAATCATAGCTCTATAATCTTTCTCTTTTTACATAAATTTTAAATCAATTTTCAAAGCTCCCCAAATTAATATTTTTACATATACACAGTTGAACCTGCTCATATCTTTTCTACCTGCTTTAACTAGCTTCCATAAATTTGATATACTTCAAAAACCCAATCTTCTCTATGCCTTTTTATTTTTCCTTGCAACCTTTTTATCATTCTTTTTACAGGTTTTTCAAACTCATTACTCAGACTGCACAACTTGAATTTTCTCTTAATATACTGTTTACCCATATTTCAGACTGTTCACTGTTTTTTTCCTTTTCTTTTTGACTTTAGTACATTTTAGTACATACTGTTCTTTTCTGGAGGTTCTTCTAAGGTCCCCAGTTGTTCCATTATTTTTAATATTTTGGAAATGAAATGACTACCATTATCAGAATCTATGTTTTTTCCACTGATAAACTCCTGAAGCTATAGCAACAATGTTAAATGATCAATTATTACCAGCACATGCTTCATTCTCCTTCTTTTCGACATTTCTATATAATCAACTTACGTACTTTGGAATAGACAAAGACCTCACTCTCATCCTCCTTGAATTTGCTTCCTCAAAATGTTCTTAATGTAAAATAGATTTCTCTCATGATTTGTTTATTTAAAATGTCTTTCCCATCTGGTAATACCCATTGTCCATTTTTTCTGTTTCTATAGCTCCTAATGTTGTTAGATTCTTCTTTTCTTGTTCAGAGAATGTTGGTACAATTTCCAATTTTAGGGATCTAAGGAATCCTGACATGCATTTTGACTGAAGAGCTAAAGTGGCTTTAGCCATTTTATCAGTTAATCTGTTTCCTTTAGCTTCAAATGAATTCCCTTTTTAATGGCCCTTCCCATGCACTATTACAATTGCATTCGCAATTGTTTTACCAATTCTTCATGAAGCAATTTCCTCTCTCTTTCCTATTAATTAGGCTTCTTTCATACCCAATATTTCCCAACGTATTAGGCATATTTGGAATCAGTGTAAATGATTCCTTCCTGTCTATCACACAACTTTAAAGCCTAATTCAGAGCAAATACTCACAATTCTGAACTGACCAGTTGTTTGGCATTCTGTCATACTCCCCTCACAACCTAGTTGTGTTTTTTCCCTCTATTTTACTCTTAGATCCTTGAAGACTCATCATTGAAAAGGCAGCGTCCCTCATCAGAATGTCCCCCAAATCAGGTTGTACCCTCATTTGATATTCAATAATGTCAGACAGTTATGTTCTAAGTCCTCATTCTCAGCTCCTCCCTTCTACTCTTTCAGGAAGCAAGATAGAAGCTCAGGTGTGCTGCAAAGGAAAAGCAAGGTGGAGGGAAAGTTGTAGGGAGGAAGCTGGGGAGACAAGCAAGCAAGAGATCTCATGGAGTGAAAGGGTGTTTTTGAGTCTCATTTACATAAGTCCTTAAAATTTCACTTACTCAATCAACACACGATCCAAATTTAGGCCACAATACAGAGGGACTTGGGATGAGATCTTTAGTCCACTCCTGACAGCAATATTTTATCATTTTCTTTTGTCTTTCCACTTCTCCTAGGAGCATCCTCTTAATTTTCCATTATCCTCCTCAGAAGGTTACTCAGAGGAATCTCTTTCCAGGGGAACCCTTGCCTTTCTAAGGCACCTTAGGACCAGGCCCACCTGGGCCTTGAAACTGAACACCTATCCAAGCCTGTCACCACCCTCTGGCAGTTTTCTTAGGTTCCTGTACTTTGGATCATCGGATCCACCTGGATCCTAGACCAACAAAGGTTGCCTGATTACCTTTGCCTAATATATTGACTACTGTGATCTGCCGACTCCTTTTCTCAATTGCTCTCAAGTTTTTCTACCCAAGGGTCATTCCACAATCCCGGGAGGAAAAAGAGCTTGCCTTATAGGGACCACTGAATCACAGTGGGAGCACTCTCCTGTGGTCTCTTGCTCAATTTCATCCAAGTCTCATGTCAGGTCCCTGTTTGGGCGCCAAATTGTTGCAACATGCTTGACACAGTTAAGTATCAGCCGTTTATTGTGGCAAGAACTTAGAAGAATCCTTCTGGGGGCGGCTAGGTGGCTCAGTGAATTAGAGCACTGGCCCTGGAGTCAAGAGTACCTGAGTTCAAATCCAGTCTCAGACACTTAATAATTACCTAGCTGTGTGGCCTTGGGCAAGCCACTTAACTCCATTTGCCTTGCAAAAAAACTTTTAAAAAAAAAGCTAATTGGAAGAATCCTTCGATTCTGGCCAGAAGTGGACTCCTCTCCTCAAAGGGCGTGAGAACCCTGGTTACAGAAGTAAGAAGGCTTTTATGGGATTAGTATGATAGTTTCTTCAGTCCTTCATTTCCAAGAGTTAGATTGATCTAACCCTCTTCCAGATTACAATCTTCTTGATACACTTTTCCTTAATATATGCCTTTCTCCTCTACATGCATCCAATAGCATGTAAATGAAGCTTAATTGTATGAGGGGTGTGCAATGTAATATGTATAGATCTTATTAATCAGATGCAGTTCTTTCTTAGGTCATTGCTAAATTGGAATCAGCTCCCCCTTTATTCCCCCCCCCATTTTGTTGTCTTTGTTCCTTCTTTTCTCTTTTTTTCTAGGTTTTTTTTGGGGGGTGTAGGGCAGTGGGCTTAAGTGACTTGCCCAAAGTCACACAGCCAGGTAATTAGTAAGTATCTGAGGCCAGAGTTGAACTCAGGTCCTCCTGACTCAAGGGCTGGTGTTCTATCCACTGTGCCACCTAGCTGCCCACTGTTCATTCTTTTCTAACTGCAAACTTAACTTCTTTATTTAACCTTGTCAGACCGTGATTAAATGTTTCTCCAAACAGTTATGAAAAGTTAATTCTTACATCTTCCTGATCTTGTCTGTCTCATGATTAGATATGCAGGGGTGGAAACTTAACTTTTTATCACTCACATTATCTTCCCTGTTACTACTGTTTCTACCTTCCACAAAACATGTTGTCACTCTCTTCATCCACCCTATGTAAGGTCGTGTGAAGAGCTACAGAAAGTTGTTGATAGCGTTGAACTACTTGTCAGTAGTATCAATCTCATGGATCAAATCCTCCATGAAGATTATTCTGTATTTACCAGAAGATTTTGCAGCAAAGTAATTCAGTCAAATCTTGCAACAACCACAATTGTAAATCAAGCCATTTGAAGCCTCATAGAATAGTTAGTTCAACATCCTCAAACCTTATTGAATTAAATAAATAGGGTGATCAGAAGACATGGTAAATATTCATAAGAATGTCGTGTGCCTTTATGTTTTCAAGCACAATAGTGCCTCTTTATTCTTTTTTTAATTTAATATTTATTCTCATTTTGTACAAATAATGTTTTTTATACATTAATAAAATATTCTTGTTTAAGAGTAAACGAAATAAGAGTAAACAAAATACCCCCTCCCCATAAATATACACTTGCTTGAGCAATAAAATAAAGGGCAAAGAAAAAATTAAAATAAAAAAATAGTAATAATTGTAGGTATGGCCAGGTGGCGCAATGGATGGCACACCAGCCCTGGAGCCATGAGCTCCCGAGCCCACATCTGTCCCCGTCCCAACAGTCACCCAGCCGTGTGACATGCAAGCCACCCGAACCCCAACTGCCCTGCAAAAAACAAAAAAAGAAAAAAATACCCAAAACAAAATAAAATTGTAATAATAGTAGGGGTAGCTGGGTGGCAGACAGAGCACTGGCCCTTGAGCCAGGAGCACCTGGGTCCAAATCCAGCTTCAGACACCCAATGATCACCCTGCTATGCAGCCCCAGGCAGGCTACCCAACCCCATTTGCCTTTCACCCCCCCAAAAAAAATAATAATGGTAAAAAATGTGCTTGAGTCTTTGTTCCAACACCAACAACTCTGTCGCGGGTGGATCACATTCTTTATGATAAGTCCATCACAAAAGTTACTTCTATATTTTTCCACTGTTGCCATTGCTGATCACAACTCCCTCCTTTCGTATTTCTCCACTACCATGTACTATATTTTCTCTCTCCTTTCACTCTGACTGCTTTAGGGTAGCTGAGTGGCGCAGCAGACAGATCCCTGGTTCTGGGGCCAAGAGGCCCCAAGCCCCCATACCACCCCTTAGGCCCAGCATCCACCTGGTCCTATGGTCCCGGACAGGCCTTCCAATCCCAGCCCCTTGCAAGAAGTAAAAAAGAAAATGTGTTATATCTGACCACTCTCCCCTCATGGTCCATCCTCTCCTCCATCACTCATATCCCCCCCTTCCCCCCTGCCCCCCCTTCTTACTCCAGATGCCTATACCCCATTGAGTATATATGCCATCTCCTCTCCTAGCCACCTCTGATGAGATCAAAGGTTCCCTCATTCCCCCTTGCCTTCCCCCCTTCCATATCATTGCAATAGCTCATTGTAATAAAGAAAAATCTTATTATATGAAATATCTTAGCCTATTCCCCCCTCTCCTTTTTCTTTCTCCCATTACATTTCCCTTTTTTCTATTGACTCCATTTTTACACCATATTTAATCTTCAAATTCAGTTTTCTCCTGTGCTTCAACTATAAAAGCTGCCTCTACCTGCTCTATTAACTGAGGAGGTTCATATGAGTATCATCAGTGTCATTTTTCTATGCAGGAATACATGCAGTTCATCCTCATTAAGTCCCTCATATTTTCCCCCTCTCCTCCAATCTCCATGCTTCACCTGAGTCCTGTATCTGTAGATCAAACCTTCTGTTTACCTCTGGCCATTCCAAAAGGAACATTTGAAATTCCCCTGGTTCATTGAAAGTCCATCTTTTTCCCTGGAAGAGGACATGCAGCCTTTCTGGGTAGTTGATTCTTGGCTGTATTCTAAGGTCTTTTGCCTTCCGGTATATTATATTCCAAGCCCTACAAGCTTCCAATGTAGTTGCTGCTAAGTCCTGGGAGATCCTGACTGCAGTTCCACAATATTTGAACTGTGTCCTTCTGGCTGCTTGTAATATTTTCTCTTTGACTTGGGAAGGTCTGGAATTTGGCTATAATATTCCTAGGGGTTGGTTTTTTGGGATTTTTTTTCCTTGGGGGGATTGGTGGATTCTCTCCATTTCTATTTTGCCCTCTGCTTCTAGAATATCAGGGCAATTTTCCTGTAGTAATTCTTTGAAAATGATGTCAAGGCTCTTTTCCTGATCATGACTTTCAGGTATTCCAATAATTTTTAAATTCTCTTTCCTAAGTCTGTTTTCCATATCAGTTGTTTTTTCAATGAGATGTTTCACATTTTCTTCTAATTTTTCATTTTTTTGGTTTTGAAGTAATGAATCCTAATTTCTCGTAAATTCATCAATCTCCCTGAGTTCTAGTCTTTGTCTGAAGGATTTGTTCTCAGAGAGCTTTCTTATCTCTTTTCCCATCTGGCCAATTCTGCTTTTTAAAGCATTCTTCAACTCAATAACTTTTTGACCTGTTTTATCCGTTTGACCTAAGCTGGTGTTTAGCATGCTATTTTCTTCAGCATTTTTTTGGATTTCCTTGACTAGGCTGCTGACTTCATTTTCATGGTTTTTCCTGCATCTCTCTCATTTCTTTTCCCAGTTTTTCTTCCAACTCCCTCATTTGATTTTCAAAGTCTTTTTTGAGCTTTGTCATATCCTGAGCCCAATTTCTGTTTTTCTTGAAGTCTTTAGATGCAGGAGCTTGTGCTTCCTCATCTTCAGACTGAGTGTTTTGATCCTTCTTGGGCTCATATGCAAAATATTTCTCAATGGTGTTCCTCTTGTTTCTCTGTTTGCTCATTTTCCCAGCCTGGGCCTTGTTTTTGGGTGCTTCCTGAGCTTTTGGGACACTCCCACAAGGGTCTCAGTGTGTGAGGCTCTGTCCTCCCTCCTGGTCTGTGAATGACCATATGTGTCCCCCACTGCCACAGGGCTGAGGTAGCGGTGGGGCCTAGACTGTGATCAGGATCTGAATGTGGTCAGAGCCCCAGCCTCCTGTTCCAGGGGCAGAGGACAGAGCTCTGCAGTCTCTCTCTTCACTCCCCTCTCTCAGCTTAATGGGCTTATGCCCTGGGGGCTCCTGCTTACTGGCTCTGCGTGCTTCAGTCCTGGAACTGGGCTTTGCTTGCCACTCTGCTTGCTGTGTGCCCTGAGGGCTGGGCTTCATGTACTCGCTTTGGCAGAGGTCCCCTGCTGTTCCCCCACTTTGCGCCCGGCGCTCCTCGGGGTGAAGCTCAGGAGACTCCCCTGCTGCTGTGAGCCCAGGCTCCCAGCGCCCTGGGGCTGCCTCCAGGAGGCTGATGTTCTTTGGCTCTGGTGGGCCACCCCTCCAACCCCGGGGAACAGAGCCTTTCTGTTCTTTTCCAGGGTACCTTGAGTAGGAGAACTGCCTCACTGGGTCCCTCTGTGGCTTCTGTCTCTCGAAAATTTAGTTAGAGTCCTTAGCTTATAAATTTTATGAGAGAGTGCCTAAGACACGATCCATTCTTGTCACCATCTTGGCTCTGTCCCCGCTGCCTCTTTATTCTTAAGAACCCTTGCTGTTTTGTGAAGAACCCACATTTCTTTGTGTTCTAAAGATCCCAGGGTGTGACAGGGTGAGAAGCCTATAGGATGTCAGTGGAACCCTATGCAGAAATTGTGTGTTTGTAAAAACTCCCAAGTATGACTTTATCTTTCAACATTAAACGCATTTTTCTTGTCTTTATATGAAGAATCTACTGTGTGTCTATCTATGTCTGAAAAATCTACTGAATCAATGTGTTCTGAAGAGTCTACTGTTGGTCTGTTGTGCAGCTGTTTTTCAGGATATGTGTCAAGAAGTCACTCACTGTGTTTCTATGGGTAAATAACCTAAGTATCTGGAACTAATTATCTGGAAATTTTTACTGTTCTTAGAGCTTATTGAGTGCTGTGTGTGTTTGTGTGTGTGTGTGTGTGTGTGTGTGTGTGTGTATCTGCGTGTGTGAAGAATCCGTGGTATAGATGTGTCTATGTAGGTCCTGAGTCTTAGGTATAGCTGAACCAACAGTATGTCTGTCTTTGACTATGTGTGAAAAAAGTCCTGAGCTATCAATGTCGGGTATTTTTGAACCTACAACATATTTGAGCATTTTTATATGAAGAACCCTCAATGAGTCTGTGTCTGTGAATCTACAGTGTGACTCTTTGCAAACAAACCACAGTGTGTCTCTGTGTGTATCTGTATGTGAAGAACCTGCAAAGTTATTGTGTATTTATAGAACCAGGACTGTGTGTGTGTGTGTGTGTGTGCACGCATGTGTATGATATGTATAATGAAGGTAGGTAACAAGTATTAAGAAAGCTTTTACCTTACATTATACTTGTTACATGCTAGAATTACAAAGACATAAATGAACCAGGCCTTGCCCCCAAAGATCTTACATTATAATAGGGATAACTTAAAATACCTACAAATACCTATCCATATGGATAAATGAGGAAGTTTTGAGAGGAAGACTCTGACCAGGAGTGAGGTGGGGATCAAGAGAGGCTTCATTTAAAAAGTGGCACTTGGGCTAGTTTTTTTTTTACAGGTTCAAATCTTTATTGTTTTAAAATTCTACATGTCTTTTACAATACAATAATTTGTTACTTAAATGACTTTTATATGGTTAATGTACGAGTGTTTTTTTTCCTGAAACTCAACCATGAATTACAATTTCATCAATATGATTTTTCTAAATAAATTAATACAAGACTTCTGTGTTATTGGGAAGATTCATGTGCTTACATTTAAAACTGTCAATGGCACAGATTCTTCCCCTCAGAATCTATATGATCAATCCATCGAAAGTGCTTTGAAGATTACTGATTACCTGTGGCTGATCTTAAAATCAATCAATCCAATTGTAGGGTTCCTTTGTTTTTCTTCCTTGAAACATCAAAGGGAATTAAAAAAAAAATGAAACAAGTTGTGGTAGTTATCTACAGAGCTAAACTCATGTTTAAGAAAATTATATGATTATCTGCATGCAATGACACTCCTCTTTAAATAGTTTTGAAGAATTTATACATATTATAGAGAATGTGTTAAAGAGAGCAGGTATCCTGATAACGATTTCACAAAAGGACAAATACTGGTAATAATGGTAACTAACATTTAACATCTAAGTTCAAGCTAATGTATATTTAACAGGCAATTAATATAGGTAATTTATAAGCCACAATGTATATAGGATATGCCCTTTGAGAAAATGAACTAATGGGCTAGTTCTTAAAGGAAAAAAACGAATTTCAAGAGGTAGAGATAGGGAGGGAATGCTTTTCTACTCTGCCAGTACAGAGGCACAAAGACAGCAGAGGTTGGCTTCAGTTTGCATATATTTGAAAAATGAAATCTTTATCAGAGAAATTTATTTTAAAACATTCTCCCTGCTTTCCTACTTTCTTTATGAAGGACTTTAAATGGTAAACAGGAATTATATTTCCTTCTTGAGATTATTGGGAACCATGAATTTTATTGATTAGGAGAATGCCTTTGCTTTAGGAAAATCATTTTGCAAGCTATATGGTGGATAGATTGGATCAGGGTGGTAGCTTTAAAAAAATCTAGGAAGAATCTAGGAAGAACAGGTATTGTGGGACTGCAGGAGTGGAGAAGAATCACAAATGTCAAGAAACCATATTTCTTTCAGGAGTAAGAATCCTGTATGAGAAGAACCCACTCAACTGGTTGTGTGGGCCTGTAGAGAACATGAACTGTGTATGAGGATTTATATTTTGTGTATGAGAATATATACTTTTTGTGTGAGAAGAATCCACATTGTGACTGTATGAGAAGAACCTGTGTATATGTGAAGAATACATTGTGTGTGTAAAAATCTGATCTGCATTTTCTTTATGTATGTGTTTGTAAAAACCTGCATTATATGTGTGTGAAGTCCCTTTGTTTTTGTGTGAGATGCCCACCCCCATATTGTATCTGGGAAGAACCCCAAATGTTTCTCTGTGTATGTGGGGGGGGGAAGAACTCAAAGTGGTGCATGTTAACTATGAGTGTACATACATTTGTAGGAGAAATCTCCAGTTTATGTGGAAGACAGTCCTCCCTCTATGTGCCTGTATGTGTGTGTGTGCTAAGAGCTTACTATGAGTTTAAAGATCCTGTCGTTATTTTTATGTATGTGTTGGGGGGGGGTATCTGTGAAGAACATTCTCAAGTTTTCCTGGATGTGTGTCAGTGTCAAGAATCCACAGTGTGTCTTTATGCACTTCTCTGAGATAAGTATCTTCCATATATCTGTGTGTAGAAGCTGCAGTGTGTGTCTGTGTGTGTCTTTGGATATGTGATCAACATGAATTTAAACTGTATGTGTCTCTGTAGGACTTGTAGGAGGTCTGTGTGTGGGGAAGATGTTGTGTGCCTAGGATGTATATCTGTGTATGCCTTTGAGGATAGAAAGCACATGCAGAGGGAGTGTGTGTGTGTATGTGCGTGTGCATATGTGTGTAGACCCTGCGGTGTATTTGTGTTTGGGAAGAATCTATAGTATGTTGCAGGACTAACCCACAGAGTATATGTAAAAACATGAAGTGTGTATGTATGTATATATGTATATATATATATATTACATGTACATATAAGCACCTCGAGGGTTAAAACCTGTGGTTGATGATTATGTGTTGAAACTGGAGTTTGTGTTTCATTGTGTCTATTGCGCTGAAACTACACACTTGTGGGTACATACTGAGACCCCTTCCTGTGAGGAAGCTGCAACAGCCTCTGTATGGGGTGGGAAGATTCCCCTCCCCTTTTGGTGCCTCAACCTCATGTTCATAGACGCCTGTTTGTGTAAAGAGCTGGGTGTGTTTCCATGTAGGCAGAAGACTCATTTTGTCTGCATATGAAGATGCCAAGGGATGGAGGGAGATGCATGGGTGTATGTGTATATGTGTGTGGGCATGTATGGGAAATATTTGCATTATATTTATCCCTATGAGGGAAGCCCCCCCCATAGTCTATCTGTGTGAAAGACGTGTAGTGGGTTTTTGCATACGAGAGCCCAAAATGTGTGTTCCATGTGAAGAAAAATCATTGTTTCTCTATTCATAGTCAAATTCACGGTACTTCTGTACTGGGGAAAACATATGTGGGTTCCCTATGAAGAATTCACAATGTACCTGTGCTTGCATATGTGAAAAACCCATAGTTTATCTGTATGTGAGTCTGTGTTGGAAGGAACTCAAAGCTTATCTGTGTGTTCAGTGTGTGGGAAGAATCTATAGAGTGTGTGTAGAACCTACAGTGTGTTAAGGACCCATTATGTGTCTATGAAATAAACCTATTTTGTGTGTGTGTGTGTGTGTGTGTGTGTGTGTGTTTATGTATAAGAGAGAGAAAACTCATAGTGTATGTATCTGTCATATGAGCCCATAGAAGATCTGTGTGAATGTGTGAATATTATTGCATCAGGAAATTAGAAGAACCTGAAGTGTGTCTGTGCCCATGTGTGTGCAAAGAAACTTACATGTATGTATTTGTATAGAAAGAACTCCCCCATGTGTCTGTATGTGAAGAACCCCAATAGGTTTCTGTCTGTGGCATGTGTCTACCTGTTTGGGCTTCCTATGTCTATTGGCTGTTCTGGTATTTTATGTATCTTGAAGTGTCAGATACCTCCTTGTAATCTTCCCACAGAAGCTGCCAAAGGTTTCTTTGAATCCAGTAGGGGCCCATTAGATCCTCCAATATGCCAGATATATCCTTCCCTCCTGAAGACCTTTTATTTATTTATCTATATACATGCTGTTTCACCCCAGTAGGGTCAAGTAGGGGCTCCTTGAGGGCAGGATCTATTTTATGTTTTGTCTTTGTATTCCCAGCAGCAGTTTAAACTCTTACATTAGTGAGTTCTTAAATGCTTGCTGAATTGAATTAAGTATTTGTTTAATAAATGCAATTCAAAATGTACCCATATGGATGTCTGGTCCTCTGGTTATCTTTCCAATTTTCTTCAGGTCTCAGACTGTGACTGAGGCTGCTGAATTCTGTTTTTTGATTGCATTTTCTCACCTATAGCAGCCCTCCACAACTACTGCAGGCATCTGGTCTGGAACATTAGCAGGATTCCCTATTGAGGATCTCAGAAATCTCCACTCCAGAGTGAAGTTTCCAGATAAAGTGACTTTCCTTCTGAGGCTCCAGACCTGTGGAATTCATTCCAGGAGCAGATGCAAGCAGGAAACCTCTAGTAGGACTTTCAGGAAGGAGCAGGTCCTGGAGACTCTGAAGCTTGAACATTTTCTAAGCATTCTGCTCAAGTAAATAGGACTGGGGTGATATCAGATATCCCAGATACCCTTGAGGAGTGGATGACCTTGATGGATCTGACCCAAATGCTTAAACTGAGAGGTGAGAAAGGAGAGGGCAACTAGTAAGGAGATTGCATTCTCTACTAAGTTACCACAGTAAACTACAGTATTTCAGAAGAACACTTTCATTATTTTACCTGTAATTGCCTTTCCTTTTTTAGAATGATGATTTAATTAGGGAGTTACTCTGTGCTCCCTAGGGAAATGAAAATGTACTTTTTACTATGATGCCATTCTTTACTCACCAGGGGCTGATTTGGGGAAAGAATCAGACATAATATTTCAATATATTATGTTGATCTTCTTGGAGCTTGGGATGGGGAGACATGGGAGTTTATAAGATTTTTGAATTTTGTTCAAGGAGCATGGAAGTAGACTTTTGTTGATGCTCTAAAAATGAGTGAGGATCACCTTAATACAAATTGTCTGCCTTTTACCTCCTCTGGCCTGGTAGTCTTTAGAGGTTATTAGGTAGGGTTTTAGGCAGTGGCTAAATATTTAGCTAAACCTATTAGGACCACAGGGATAGAACCTGGATTAGGGAGGTGTGATTTATGGACTCCCTCTGAATTTCCCCTCTTTCTTCTGTAAAACCTGGGAGGGGGGTAGAAGAGTTAACACCTACCTATCTTGTGAACATTTGTAGAGTGATGAGTCTGGAAACCAACAAAGCAAATGTCCCATCCTTAGGAAACTCCTTTCTCTGCCACAGCTCTTCCTTTTCAAGAATCTGCTATTGCCCAACTGGTGAGCACTGATGAACTAGAAATGACATCTGGGCTTCTGGCAGCTGGATCCCAGGTAAGTTGTCTTTTCTTTGCCCTGAAATTCCTTTTCTAGTAAGAGGGTGAAAATATGTCTTTGCTCTATCCTGGACTTCTCCTTTCAACATAGTTTCATTGAGGCACCTGATACCTGCATGTTACTGGGAATATTTCACTGTTAGTCTGGTAACATTCCACAATATCTCTTCTTTACACTAAGAGATACTGGGGGTCTCTTCCCATACAGGTTTACACTTCAGATTCTTCACCCATAAATTTCCTTAAGAAAAATTAAATTACAAAGTTAGTTTTATAAATGAAGTTAAATTCTTTAGGATCTTGCCAAAACCCATGGGTGGGTTTGCATCCTTGCAAATGCCAATACAGAACTAACTGAATAAACAATATTTATAGAATTTTAACAAAGGTTTATAAAATTTTGGTGGCCAACCAATCAGATTACACATTTGTACATAAAGGTGTCATTGATTACTTTATGATTCTTTAATCCATCCATAAAGTCTGTTCCATGTCAGAACTGAAAAAGGTCCAATTAGCCAAAGGATTTCTGTCTACTCTTCTGACAGGATATTTTATGTTGTTATTAGATATGATACAGACAAATAAAAACACTGGAGTTTCTTCCTTTTCAAAATGTCATAAGTAGAAGAATTTACTCAGTCTCTTATCTAGGTAACAAAAGTAGTTTCCTGCCTTCTCAGGACAGCCTTTAATTAATTTTTTATACAGCTTTTGCAGTAAAACTAGTAGATGCAACTAGAGGAAGATTAACCTGTCCCACAAGAAAACAGAGCTTGTCTTCAGATTTACAATGCAGACTTTGTGGAAGGGCAGAGAACATTCCAATTTACACAATCTCAGAGGCTGATAGAACAACTTTTGTTCAGAAATATAGATCAGAAATATTTAATTCTAAATGAAGGAATATCAGATTAGACAATGGGCATATACTCTGTAGGTTCTTTGCAAACACGCAAAGATACTTTAAGAGGTTTTTCACATAGAAGCTTACACAAATAGAGCACCGTAAGTTTAACATTACCTAAGTTGCTTTGTCTTCCTATAGCCCCTCTAGCACTGTAAATAGGGTATGGTAATTGTCTAGGATGATCCCCTATCCCTATATACATTCTCATTTGAGTTTTGTAACATTTGAGATTTCTAGATTTGCTTCTATGGGAATCATTATCCTTAGTTTGTATATGAAGAAAACCGAGGCAGAGAGAGGTTTTAAAAGACTTGTCTATTATCATATAATTAGTAAATTTTAGAGACAAAAGGATGTAAGTGGGGGTGATAGGTTGTTCAGTGGTCTCTGGTTACCACTGACATTTTTAGACCTAACCTGTGCCATTGAGTCCAACCCCTCTTGTCTCCATTTATCCAACCCCTTTTCTATTGTTACCTTTGATCTGTCTGCAACCAGTCTCAAGTTTATCATTCTAAAAATTTCTCCTTTGACTTTGTTATACCCTTAAGATACTGGATTCTCTGTCTTTCTTTTACTACTAAGTTTTTAGAAAGAATTGTCTACACTTTCTGATCTCATTATTTGTTCCCTCAGACTTTGTGCAGGTATAAACACTGAACAAGAAAAATAGTAGCATTGCTTTTCCATGAAAAGGTCTCACTCATCTAAAAGGTTTTTCCTTCTTACACAGTAAACAGTTCTGCAATGTAGTGGGATGGTTCATCCTGTAAAAACTAGTTTAGGCTTTGCTTCTGCTTAATTTATTTTCCATCTGTAGAAATTGTGTCCTCAAGGAATTCTCATGGCTATTTCTTTCAGACTTTTTTCATCCCTTTCTTTTTGTTTCAATTCATGTGCTACTTCCTTTATCATTCTTCCTCTGATCCCTTTCCTACTGATTTCTGAAGCTTTCCTCTTTGAAATTTATTAAACATTTATTTTCTGATTTTTATTATAGTTTTTCATATACATATGTCATCCCCCTATTTAATTCATTCAATAAACTTTTAATAATTACCTACTACAGGACTGTGTGTTTGAAATACAAAGAAAGTAACAGTCCCTGCCCTCAAGGAACTTGCATTCCAAGGGAATAGAAAATAAGACATAGAAATAAAAGTATCATAAAAGGGAATGCTGGGAACAAAGGAGAGATTTATACAAAGTGATCTAGAAACATTTAAGAAAGAATGCTTTCATCTTGAGGGGGTTTAATTCTTTTTTTTGTTTTGTTTTGTTTTGTTTTTTGCAAGGCAATGGGGTTAAGTGGCAGTGTCTGAGGTCACATTTGAACTCAGGTACTCCTGACTCCAGGGCCGATGCTCTATCCATTCTGCCACCTAGCCGCCCCGAGGGGGTTTAATTCTTATTGAAAACTAGTTATTCTCCATTACTATATGCATATCTTTTATGTATTAAGAAACTAATCCCATCTCTTCAGTAGCTTAGATTCCTTGTGGACATCTGACTTAAGCATGTTTCATAGGACTAAAAGCTATAATTTAGATACTGAAATAAGGAGTTTTTCTTTTTTTCTGAACTACTGTTTGCTAATATCTGTATCACACAGCTTAGCACTATATTAAATGTTCTTTATCATTGTTCTCTAGCTGGGTTACGTGTTATGTTTTTCTCCCTGTCAAAATTATATTCTCTTCAAGGATACTGTCTCATACTTTTTTGCATGTCCTTTTTAACAGACAAACACAGTGTTACTTATATGGTAAGAAGTAAATTAAATAATTTAAAGTTGAAACAATCAGATTTCCTAACTTATCAGAGCATATATTCTTGTATACTTTCTCTGATGTTGCAGCTTTACTTCAAAGCTTTTAACAAAGGCCTTTAAGGGAGGACAGTGACCCTAAATTGACCCAGCATTTGTTTTTTGTTTTTTTTTTCCAGGAATCATTAACATTCAAGGATGTAGCTGTGGACTTTACTCAGGAGGAGTGGGTACAACTGGATCCTGGTCAGAGATACTTGTACAAGGATGTAATGCTGGAGAACTATAAAAACCTGGTCTCATTAGGTAAGTATACTTTTCCTTTGTGTCTCAGTCATTCTGTCCATTGTAGTATCTTTATTTCCTTAGATATTAAAAGATGAGGGCAGAAACTCTGATATATTTCTGTGACTAGGGATTTGTGTCTCAGTGATTAAAATGCCCTAGTTTTTTGGTCACAGAAACAAAATGTCCCCACTCCCCCTTTCTGAATGAAAGGCTTTTCTTTGTAGAGGGTTAAATAGATGCTTTCTTTCTGTTGTGTTTGATACTGCAACTACTTTTATCCTTCAGAGATCCTGGTGAAGGAATGGATTAGAATTTGTCTGGAATGGTTCTTTCTTTCTGAGCATAAATATCTAAATCTTCTGTCTTTCCATATGAACAGGGCATCAAATATCCAAACCTGATGTGATTTCTCATTTGGAGCAAGGAGAAGAGCCTTGGCTGGTAGAGAGAGAAATTCCAAAAGATACTTTCCTGGGTAAGTAAAAGAACCAGTCACAAAATAAGAGTGAATGTAACAAAGTCATGAGAAGTTGTTATCTTGGAACTATTGATTTCATAATTTTCCTTAAAAGTCATCCAACTTTAAGGAAAAGACTAGGGCCATGTGACATAAGCTTCCTCAAATATCTTGAACATACGAGAGTATTTCAAACTTTTCAGTCATCTAATGAATCCAAAGACATTTGTTAAATTCTTACTATTCTAGAAAGTTATATGTAAGAACCATGGAAAACTAGTAAATGGTTGTGAAGATTGTGAATAACTTTAAATGCCAAGAGAGAGGAATTTGTATTTTCTCTTAGAGGCAGTAAGGAACTCCTGGGATTTATTTATGAGGGAATGATACAGTCAGACCTATGTTTTCCACTTCAACATAAGCATAGAGTGGAATTGGGAAGATGCTTGAGGCAGGGAGACTGCAAAGAGTCTAAGCAAGAATGTATTAGTCCCTAAAATATAATGGTGGCTGTATATGCAAAGAAGGAAATGAATTTAAGAGATGTTGTAGAGACAGAAATAAAGTTTGTGAACTGAATAGAGAGTTGGAGTGAGTGAAAATGAGAAGGTGAGGAAGACATCAAAGAGTTAGGCATTACAAGAAGATACTGAATTCTGTTGTGGATATGTTGAATTTGAGATGCCCATGGGACATCCACTTTGAAATGTCTAAAAGGTAGTTAGTAACTAGATGGAGATGATGGAGAGAAATGGAAATGGTGGAGAAAAATTGTGGGGGGGTAGGTAGATAGATCTCAGAATCATTCATTGGACCCATGGAAACTCTTGAGGTCACCAAGTAAAGAGAGCAAAGATGGGGGCAGCTGGGTAGCCCTGGAGTCAGGAGTACCTGAATTCAAATCTAGCCATTTGACCTTGGGCAAGTCACTTAACCCCACTGCCTTGCAGAGAGAGAGAGAGAGAGAGAGAGAGAGAGAGAGAGAGAGAGAGAGAGAGCACATAGATAGAAAAGAGAAGGCAACCCAGGACAGAACCTTGGTAACAGCAACAGTTAGTGAGTGTGACCTGAATAGAAAACCAGCAAAGGACACTAAGAAGCAGTGGTCAGACAAATAAGGAAAAAAATTAAGAAAACAATCTCATAAGAACCAAAAGTGAATTGTCCAGGAGGAGAAAATAGTTGTGACAGATGCTGCAGAAAAATCTAAAATGATGTATAGTCTGAGAAAGATTAAGGGGTCATTGATAACTTGTTTAAAAGCAGTTATGGCTAGATGAGGTACAAGCCAGATTGCAGAAGAAAGAGAAAAAATAGAGAATGAAGATAAAATAGATAGTGGGGCACCAGGAGCCCCATCTTTATAGGTCCTAATGAATATAAGTAATACTAAATCTGTCTAGGTCTGTGTAGGAAATAATTTTAGTGAAATGAAATGACTATGGCTACAGATGGGCTCAGCTTCAGCTAGGAAGATTGCAGGGAAAGTGGGAATACAGAAGAATCCTTATTTTTAGACAAAGGCAATCTTGTTTATGAATGAAACTTTTAGTACCAGTACTATGAGTTGGGAAAGATAATACAAGAGGACCCATTACAACAACCTAAATGACTCTCATAATACTGATATTCGACCCTAGTCAAATACCTTTTATTTAGCCCATTCTAGCTTTTCTTACCTTTTAATCTTTCTTGGTGGGCTTATATCCTTTCCCATGTTCATTGTTCATACTGACTCAGTTTTTTCCAACCATTTCTTCCACTCTCTAAAGTATAAGACTATATTTGAAAATTGTCAAACCCACCTATGCACTCATAATTTTCACTTTATTGTTTCCATTCTTGTAGCATCCATTTTTGTAGGCCTAAAGGTACAATTATATATGCATATATATATATATATGTATATGTCTTTATTCTTTCAGGTTGGGAGACAATGCCTGAAATCAATGCATCAGCTTTAAAGCAAGCTATTTCTGAAAAGCAATCATCTCAGGAGGTGGCAGTGGAGAAATTCACGAAGGATTTTTTCTGTTACTCTAATCTAGGACAAGCCTGGGAATCTGACAGCCAGTATGGGAGGCAGCAAAAACTCAAGGAGAGACATCTGAGACAAATGACAGTTCCCCAGAAGAAAATGCTGCCTATGCAGAAGGACCTTGAGTACAATATATATAGTCTAAGTTCAATCCTTGTCACAGAAACCAATGCTTCTAGTAAAGAGAAATATCCTGAATATGACATATGTGAAAAAACCTTCAAATATAATTCACATTCAGCTATACATGAGAAAATTTGTGCAGAAAAGAAACCCTTTGAATGTAATGAATGTGGTAAATCTTTCAGTAAAAATGCGCTCCTTCGGCAGCATCAAGTAGTCCATACTGGAGAAAAACCCTATAAATGTAATGAATGTGAGAAAGCTTTCAGTAAAGGCGCACTCCTTATTCAACATCAGAGGGTCCATACTGGAGAGAAACCCTATAAATGTAATGACTGTGAAAAAGCTTTCAGTAAGGCTGCACTCCTTATGCAACATCAGAGAGTCCATACTGGAGAAAAACCCTATATGTGTAATGAATGTGGGAAAGCCTTTAGTCAGAGCATATGCCTTACTCGCCATAAGAGGATTCACACTGGAGAGAAACCTTATGAATGTAATGAATGTGGAAAGTCTTTTAGATTGCGTGGACATCTTACTCAACATCAGAGAATACATACTGGAGAGAAACCATATAAATGTAATGAATGTGGGAAAACCTTCAGTCAGAGTACAGACCGTACTCAACATGAGAGAATTCATACTGGAGAGAAACCCTATAAATGTATTGAATGTGGAAAAACCTTCATTCAGAGTACACACTTAACTCAGCATCAGAGAATTCATACTGGAGAAAAACCTTATGAATGCAGTGAATGTGGAAAAGCATTTTGTGATAGGTCATCCTTTACTAAACACCAGAGGATTCATACTGGAGAGAAGCCCTATGAATGTACTGAATGTGGGAAAGCCTTTATTAGAAGTTCAGATCTTATTCAACATCATAGAACTCATACTGGAGAGAAACCCTATGAATGTAACGCATGTGGGAGAGCCTTCAGCCTGCATGTACACCTTACTCGACATCAGAGAATCCATACTGGAGAGAAACCATATAAATGTAATCAATGTGGGAACGCCTTTCGGCATAGTTCAGCCCTAGTCAGACATCAGAGACTTCATAGTGGAGAGTAATTCTGAATATTTTTGTGAATAAAGTAAAACTTTTAAACATCCTTATCCAAATACTCTATACTTACAATATCATATAAGTTAACATTTATTATTTTACTTGGGGTAATTAAAATGAAAAATAAACTTTCTCCCCCCTTCCTCTGCTGTCTTTTTCTTCTACAATAAAAGCTAGCCCCTATAAAATGAGTTAAATCAGTTTACCCCAAAGCTATTCATCTGATAAATCTGTTTAATGATTCAACCTAATAACAATTTTTCTAAGCATTAATTTGATTTAAAAAAAAATAACCTACTTTACAGGGTTTTTTTTTAACTTCCATTATTTCCATATCATTTTTGTTAATGAAGTAACAGTGATGCATGAACACACCCACTAGGGTTAGGATCCCTGCCCTTAAATGAAATAGCCTGCCTTTCTTTTATAATATAGCTGCAAGGAAATGTAATTGGAGAGTTGGATGTGTGTGTGTGTGTGTGTGTGTGTGTGTGTGTGTGTGTGTGTGTGTATGATCAGACATATAATGACTACATTCCACAGTGTCTTCAAAAAAATAGAAATTATTTTTAAAATAGAAATAATTTTTTGCAGTCCTAGTAGCTCATGAAGACATCTACTACAATATGGTGGGATTTTAAGAAGCTTTGGTGAAAGGAATATGCACATTGTATTCTATTATGACTTCTCATCCTTGAAATATTTATTTAAAAAACAAATCTTTTTTTGCAATAAAACAATTTACAAAAGTTTCAGACCAAAAGAAATGGATACAGATAACCCTCACAGTTACTGTCATTTATGTTACTGGAAAATGTAATTTACAGTAAAGTAATTCCCATTTGATTTTTATATTGGAACGTCTTACAATAGGGTTCACATTCCAGCCCTTTTTAAAAAGAAAAACATCTTTTTTTTTCTAAACCAACTTTAAATGGTTTATCTTTCTAAAGTATATAGGAAGTTGATTTAACAGGACAACAGTAAAAAATAAAAAAATTTCCCAATATAGTTTACCAAATTCTTGTTTTCTTCATAATTATTGCCTTATTTTGTACTATAAGAAATTGGAAAATAAAGGAAAACCTTTGTCACGATCATAACATTAGAAAATAATACTTGTTAACGTTCATGTTTTGCTGCTTTTGTCTAATTACAAATTTTATTGTAATTTTTTTTTTAGGTTTTTTGTGTTTTTTTTTTTGCAAGGCAATGGGGTTAAGTGGCTTTCCCAAGGCCACACGGCTAGGTGTCTGAGACCGGATTTGAACCAGGTACTCCTGACTCCAGGGCCAGTGCTCTATCCTCTGCGCCACCTAGCCACCCCAATTTTATTGTAGTATTGAACATAGGAACTGATATCAATTTGTTAGTATTTTTCTGATTTTAATGTGTCTTTATTCTTTTAGAACTGTCATCTAAGCACTAATAGTTTCACTTGCTACCCTGATATTTTGCAGAGTAGACTTACCTTAAAAATGCATGTATTCACTCTTGCTGGCATTGAAATGTTCATTCTTATGTGGATTCATAAGACTCAGAAACCTAAGAGTTTTGGCTTCATTGGTGATCAAACACAAAGTTGTGAGTTTGATTCTGAATTTGTAGAGTATATGTTGAAAAAGTTGATAAATATCTTAGGTATTTGTGTTTGTATTTATATTTGTGTCAGTAATAATTATAAAACATGGGTTTTTTGTTGTTTTGCTTGATTACTGGAAAGATGAAAATTTATAATATATTGATACAATTGCAATATTCATGTATTTATTTTTTATAATAATAAATTTCCAATGCCAGATGATTCTCTGTGTTTCTGGCAGCTTAATGCTCCTCATGAATGTAAAACTGAAACAGAGCCACAAGGGGCTACAGGATGAGGAACGAAGTTGTAAAGTCTGGAAGGCATTTTCCTAACATGAGAACCAAGACCCCATAATGTCTGGTGGGGACCAATCCAACTGGTAGAATTAGACTGCAGGAAAGGATGAATCTTCATGAAGTCATAGTGTGTTTATATTTAGATAAAAAGTGAGAAAAGAGAAGACCACCCCTCCCCAAATCAGATGAAATGCTGTGATCTGAGGTTGAAACAGGAGAATAGTATTACATGGTAAAGAGAAGAGCAAAGGTATGATTTTGCTAAATTCATAATCTAGTATGAAATAGTCTGGGAAGGACCAAATTGGAGACTCTAAAAACAACACTGAACTCAGACTCATTTTTCATTCCTATAATTGAAGATTGAGGCAAGTAAATTGATGTAAAGGATAGTGCTAAATCATCCTTTTTATCCAAATTCATTGCAAAAGTGAAAGAACTGAGATCTCACCAACGTAATATTCAGTAGTGAGTAAGCAGGAAAACAACCCATCTAAGACTACCCTATGGTTGGGGCATAAGTTTAGGATTAAAGTCACAGTTTGCACCATATAAAACTTTAATTCTTTTAACCATGGCCCTCCCTTCTGAATGTCACTAGTCTATAAAGTCAAACCCATTTTAAAAATAATATGGCTAATATATTTGGTTTGTATATTACTTTTAGTTTCAAATCCCTCCCTCACAAATTGGGTCATTTCTTGAAGCAAAGAATAAAAGAAATAGAAACAAAACATTTCAGCAGTACTAACCAAAACATCAAATTTGACAACATATTCAGTGTTCCAAATCTAGTCTTCCACTTCTGCAAAGAATGAAGGGCAGTTCATTTACTCATTACTTCAGGGCTAAACTTGGTCAAAATTCAGTTTTGAATTCTTATTTCCAGCAAGTAAAATAACTAAAAGGGATGGTGTTCTGTATCTGAGATTGAATTGAGTCAAGATATGTACAAAGTTGGTTCTCAGGTAAGGCATCCATCAACTAACCAGCATTTATTGAACAATATATATATATATATATATATATATATATATATATATATATATATATATATATATATATATTATAAGAACTGCTGGACACTGGGTTATAGAGACAAAAATTAGTCTCTGTCCTTAAGAAGCTTAATTCTATTAAAGAAGGTAATATGTAAAAAAAATGCATAACTAGCTATTTGACACTGGACAAGGCATTTAATCTTTCTGTGCCTTGGTTCCCAATCTGTAAAATGAGGGGGTTTAATTTGATGTCCCCTGGTCCTTTCTGCGTTTTCATTCTACAGAAAGGATTTGCTGAAACCCACTCCCCCCAGGTGCTAGTTTCTTCCAAAAAAATTTGCTTTTTTAGTTATTGCGTATGTATGTGTGTATTTACATATTTGAATCCTGCCTATCCACGGAACCAATTACAATTCCACCTCTTTTAAAAGAGCTTTAGGGGACAGCTAGGTGGTGCAGTGCATAGAGCACTGGCTCTGAAGTCAGGAGAACCTGAGTTAAAATTCAACCTCAAACACTTGATAATTACTAGCTGTGTGACACTGGGCAAGTCATTTAACCCACATTGCCCTACAAAAAAAACAAAAATAGAAAAAAAGCTTTCTAGCCTACTCTATTGTCTGTGCCATTCATTGTATATTATTGAACATTCATAAGTTAAAAACAATTAAAATTATGATTTTTAATGTTCATGTTTTGTCCCCCCAATGAAATTATAAGGTTCTTAAGGACAAGGACTGTGTTATATTTTTTATGTTTTGGTAGTATGCCTGAACATATAAGAACACAACTGAATATTCTGATTTAGTGACTGGATCTTTTAGAGTAGAGAAAGATGCTGGGAAATAGCAGTAGATAAACTGGGAACATGAAAACATTTCCAGTCCTTTAGAGTTAAATAACTGCTCAGGTTTCCTAGACAGGACTTTTTTAAAAATTATTTTTCCAACCCCATGCAAAGATAGTTTCAACAATCAGTTTTTGGGTAAGGTTCTGAGATTCACATTTTTCTTCCTCCCTTTCCCGCCTCTCCCTGACAGAAAGCATTCTAATATAGATCATACATGTATAACTATGTTAAACAAATATCTATATTAATTATGTTGTGAAAGAAAAATCAAAATCAAAAAGAGGGAAAATGAGAAAAAACTATGTGAAAGAAAATTTAAAAAACTGAAAACAGTAAACTTTGGTGTGCATTCAGACTTCAGTTCCTTCTCTGGATGTGGATGGTATTTTTTTTTAGGTTTTTGCAGGGCAAATGGGGTTAAGTGGCTTGCCCAAGGCCACACAGGTAATTATTAAGTGTCTGAGACTGGATTTGAACCCAGGTACTCCTGACTCCAGGGCCGGTGCTTTATCCACTGCACCACCTAGCCGCCCCTGTGGATGGTATTTTCCATAACATCTTTTATAATTGTTCTTGATCACTGAAATGCTGAGATGAACAAGTCCATCATAGTTCACCATCACACAATGTTGTTATTAGTGTGTACAATATTATTCTGGTTCTGCTCACTTTATTCAGTATGAGTTGGAAAGGACTTTTTAAGGAAAGTCATTTATAAGCTCCAGAGTGAGGGAAGGAAATAGTTTGACTCCCAGGCAATAGAAAGCATATTAAGTGAAAGAGATCAAAGAACCCCAGCCTACCTGTAACCTAGTCATAAAGAGCCTTAATTTCATTCCTTCCTACTCAGTGCTTCCCCCCTGGGAGAAGGGTGGATTCCCCAGAAGGCAAAGTTATGTAAAGGAAAGAAGCCATGAGGGAAATCTCTTGCCTTGTGCTTCCCATATTCATCAAGCTTGAAATCCTCACAGTACAACTGGGTGCTATTATATATCTACTCTTTACACATTAGAAAGGAAGCTGGAACTGAATTTCAAGAGTCCTGGGATCAGAGGGAAGGTTTAAAGAGTAAAGGTCCTGTCACTGTGGTTTTAGTACATTCTAAATAATAAGACTATAGCCTATATAGTATCAACCAAAATCTTATCTCCAAAGTCACCAAGTCATCGAGTTCAGAAAAATTTTAATGTGTTCCCAATCCATTTGCAAAGTGTTTTCTGCTCTATGCCTCTCTTCCTGGAGTCCTTTCCACTCCAAGTCTTGACCCAGGATCCAATAAAATATCTTAGAATATCCTGCCTTTGAGGTCTTCCTTTGGTGAGTATAGAGTTAGGGGTGCAGTGCAGGAAACCCCACCAGGGAACAAAAAGCAAACTTTCTAAGGAGTGATTCCAGAGCAAAGAATGTTTGCTTCTGTATGAATAAGGCTCTTGTAACCAGTCTGGGGCATAATCTCCTATTTGGCCAAGCCACAGGTAATTAAACTCTGTAAATCTCAATTTTTTATTCCAGTGTGTAGGTCAGATTCTCTAAGATCAGCCCCCTCCTCATTAGCATCTGACTATTGTGATGTTAGCCAAATGGAGTGTTTGGGACCTGCTCTAGAACCAGCTTCTTATTTCCTGAAATTCTGGCCAAACCTCTTAAACCAGTTGTTTCCCCTCCTAAGATGGAGTCCTGCTTTCCAGGGCCAGGGGTCTTAGAGGTGAGGTCACTTGTGGGGGGACCATGGAGATCTGAGATAGTTTCCTCCTTTGTAGAATCCTTTTGGTACCCACACTCGACACCTGTAGACTCCAACGGGGATGCTGTGAGCACAAAGAGGATGGAATCAATACCAACCAGGACTTAGCGGCTGAGGCCTCACTGCAGACCTCTGCAGGTAGAGAGCACGACTTACAAAAGGGCATCCAATAAACATATGGTTCAGTTCAGCATTTAGTAAGCAGCTATTAGGGTCAAGGCTGTGGGCCAGACGTCAGAGAAACAAGAGCAAAAATGAATGCTCCTGCCTTCAAGAAGCTGCCTCACCTGGGCAGATACCTATGGGTCGGCATAATTAAATACAAGGGAACTTAAGGACGGTGAGAATATTAATAGGCATTTCAAGTACATTAAAAATGGCCAGAATTAGCAACCGGGGCATTAGGCACTTAGTAGAGTCCTGAAGGAGGCCAAGATAAGTGGAGGTAAGGTGTAGGTAAGGTGGGGATGCATTACAGAACTGGGAGAGGACAGAAAATAGAATACTCTATGACAGAGAAAGGACTCTAGGAAGTGTGAAGGGGAGAAACATGGAGTAAGGTTGGATGAGTAGAAGGAGAGGCCTAGGTTGAAAGATTTTAAAAGACAGATGGGATTCTATTTATTCCTAGAGGTAATCAGATTATAATGATGATGTTTGTCATTGGTCCTCGAAGAAGACCATGACATCAGGGAGGTGATGCCATGACAAACATGTAAATTGTATTTGAGTGAAGGGGTGCTAAATCCCCAACCTCACTTTCTCCTCCAGAACCATCTGGGTCCAGTGGTCAGATATGAACCAGGACCTCTGGAGCTGACCCCTTACTCTTGGCAATCAGGGTTAAGTGATTTGCCCAAGGTCACGCAGCTAGTGTCAAGTATCTGAGGCTGAATTGGAACTCCCGTCTTTTTTAAAAATTTTTTTTATTAAAGATTTTATTTATTTTGAGCTTTACAATTTTTCCCCTAATCGTATTTCTCCCCCCACCCCCCACCCCCACAGAAGGCAGTTTGTCAGTCTTTACATTGTTTCCATGGTAAACATTAATCCAAATTAAGTGTGATGAGAGAGAAATGATATCCTTAAGGAAGAAACAAAGTATAAGAGCAAGATCAGACAATAAGATATCAGAGGGGTTTTTTTCCCCTAAATTTAACGTAATAGTCCTTGGCCTTTGTTCAAACTCTGCAGTTCTTTCTCTGGATAAAAATGGTATTCACCATTGCAGACAGCTCAAAATTGTCGCTGATTGTTTCACTGATGGAATGAGCAAATCCATCAAGGTTGATCATCACCCCCATGTTGCGGTTTGGGTGTACAGTGTTTTTCTGGTTCTGCTCATTTCACTCAGCATCAGTTGATGCAGATCTCTCCAGGCTTCCCTGAATTCTCATCCCTCCTGTTTTCTAATAGAACGATAGTGTTCCATGACATACATGTACCACAGTTTGCTAAGTCATTCCCCAATTGAAGGACATTTACTTGATTTCCAATTCTTTGCCACAACAACAGGGCTGCTATGAATATTTTTATACAAGTGATGTTTTTACCCTTTTTTCATCATCTCTTCAGGGTATAGACCGAGGAGTGGTATTGCTGGATCAAAGGGTATGCACATTTTTTTTACAAATAATGTTTTTTATTCATTAATAAAATATTCTTGTTTAAGAGTAAACAAAATACCCCCTCCCCCCAAAAAATATAGACTCGCTTGAGCGATAAAGGGGAGAGAAAAAAATTAAAATTGAAAAAAATAATAGTAATAATTGTAGGTATGGCCAGGTGGCACAATGGACAGAGCACCAACCCTGGAGCCAGGAGCACCTGAGCCCATATCCAGCCCCATACACCCAGCAATCACCCAGCCATATGACATGCAAGCCACCCCAACCCCACTGCCCTGAAAAAAACAACAAAAAAAAGAATGAAAAGACCCAAAATAAAAGAAAATAGTAATAATAGTAGGGGTGGCTGGGTGGTGGACAAAGCATTGGCCCTTGAGTCAGGAGCACCCAGGTCCAAATCTTACCTCAGACACCCAACAGTCACCCTGCTATGTGGCCCCAGGCAGGCCACCCAGCCCCATTTGCCCTGCAACCCCCCCCCCCAAAAAATAATAATAATAAAAATAAATGTGCTTGAGTTTATGTTCCAACACCAACAACTCTGTCACGGGTGGATCACGTTCTTTATAAGTCCATCGTAAAAGTTACTTCCATATTTTTCCACCATTGCCATTGCTGATCGCAACTCCCTCCTTTTGTATTTCTTCACTACCATGTACTATACTTTCTCTCTCCTTTCACTCTGACTCTGCTGTAGGGAAGCTGAGTGGCGCAGCAGACAGATCCCTGGTCCTGGGGCCAAGAGGCTCCGAGCCCCCATACCACCCTTTAGGCCCAGCATCCTCCTGGCCCTATGGTCTCAGACAGGCCTTCCAATCCCAGCCCCTTGCAAGAAGTAAAAAAGAAAATGTGTTATATCTGACCAGTCTCCCCCCATGGTCCATCCTCTCCTCCTTCATTCACGTCCCCACCCCTAACCCCTGTCCCCCCTCTCTCCTTCTTACTCCAGATGCCTATACCCCATTGAGTATATATGCTATTTCCTCTCCTAGCCACCTCTGATGAGAGCGAAGATTCCCTCATTCCCCCTTGCCTTCCCCCCTTCCATATCATTGCAATAGCTCCTTGTAATAAAGAAAAATATTATTATATGAAATATCTTGGCCTATTCCCCCTCTCCTTTTTCTTTCTCCCATTACATTTCCCTTTTTTTCTATTGACTCCATTTTTACACCATATTTTATCTTCGAATTCAGCTTTCTCCTGTGCTTCAACTATAAGAGCTCCCTCTACCTGCTCTATTAACTGAGAAGGTTCATATGAGTATTATCAGTGCATTTTTCTATGCAGGAATACATGCAATTCATCCTCATTAAGTCCCTCATATTTCCCCCTTCTCCTCCAATCTCTATGCTTCACCTGAGTCCTGTATCTGAAGATCAAACCTTCTATTCAGCTCTGGCCATTCCAACAGGAACATTTGAAATTCCCCTGGTTCATTGAAAGGTCCATCTTTTTCCCTGGAAGAGGACATTCAGTCTTGCTGGGTAGTTGATTCTCGGTTGCATTCTAAGCTCTTTTGCCTTCTGGTATATTATATTCCAAGCCCTATGAGCTTTTTTGGGGGGGGGTTAGCAAGGCAAATGGGGTTAAGTGGCTTGCCCAAGGCCACACAGCTAGGTAATTATTAAGTGTCTGACCCCTATGAGTTTTTAATGTAGTTGCTGCTAAGTCCTGTGTGATCCTGACTGCAGTTCCACGATATTTGAACTGTGTCCTTCTGGGTGCTTGTAATATTTTCTCTTTGACTTGGGAGTTCTGGAACTTGGGTATAATATTCCTAGGGGTTGGTTTTTTGGGATCTCTTTCTCAGGGAGAATCAGTAAATTCTCTCCATTTCTATTTTGCCCTTTGCTTCTAGGCTATCAGGGCAATTTCCCTGTAGTAATTCTTTGAAAATGATGTCAAGGCTCTTTTCCTGATCATGACTTTCAGGTATTCCAATAATTTTTAAATTACCTTTCCTAAATCTGTTTTCCATATCAGTTGTTTTTTCAATGAGATGTTTCACATTTTCTTCTAATTTTTAATTTTTTTGGTTTTGAAGTATTGAAATAAAGAAAAATCTTATCATATGAAATATCTTGGCCTATTCCCCCTCTCCTTTTTCTTTCTCCATTACATTTCCCTTTTTTCATATTGACTCAATTTTTACACCATATTTTATCTTCAGATTCAGCTTTCTCCTGTGCTTCATCTATGAAAGCTCCCTCTACCTGCTCTATTAACTGAGAAGGTTCATATGAGTATTATCAGTGTCATTTTTCTATATAGGAATACATGCAGTTCATCATCATTAAGTCCCTCATATTTTCCCCTTCTCCAATCTCTATGCTTCACCTGAGTCCTGTATTTGAAGATCAAACCTTCTGTTCAGCTTTGGCCATTCCAACAGTAACATTTGAAATTCCCCTGGTTCATTGAAAGTCCATCTTTTTCCCTGGAAGAGGACATTCATTTTTGCTGGGTAGTTGTTTCTTGGCTGCATTCCAAGCTCTTTTGCCTTCCAGTATATTATATTCCAAGCCGTATAAGATTTTAATGTAGTTGCTGCTAAATCCTGTGTGATCCTGACTGCAGCTCCATGGTATTTGAATTGTGTCCTTCTGGCTGCTTGTAATATTTTCTCTTTGATTTGGGAGTTCTGGAACTTGGCTGTAATATTCCTAGGGGTTATTTTTTTTGGGATCCCTTTCTCGGGAGGATCTGTGGATTCTCTCCATTTCTATTTTGCCCTCTGCTTCTAGAATATCAGGGCAATTTTCCTGTAGTAATTCTTTGAAAATGATGTCAAGGCTCTTTTCCTGATCATGACTTTCAGGTATTCCAATAATTTTTAAATTACCTTTCCTAAATCTGTTTTCCATATCAGTTGTTTTTTCAATGAGATGTTTCACATTTTCTTCTAATTTTTCATTTTTTTGGTTTTGAAGTATTGATTCCTGATTTCTGGTAAATTCATCAATCTCCCTGAATTCTATTCTTTGTCTGAAGGATTTGTTCTCCTCAGAGAGTTTTAGTATCTCTTTTTCCATCTGGCCAATTTTGCTTTTTTAAGGCATTCTTCTCCTCAATAACTTTTTGAACTGTTTTATCCATTTAACCTAAGCTGGTTTTTAGCATGCTATTTTCTTCAGCATTTTTTTGGATTTCCTTGACTAAGCTGCTGACTTCATTTTCATGTTTTTCCTGCATCTCTCTCCTTTCTTTTCCCAGTTTTTCTTCCAACTCCCTCATTTGATTTTCAAAGTCTTTTTTGAGCTCTTCCATAGCCTGAGCCCAATTTCTGTTTTTCTTGGAGTCTTTAGATGCAGGAGCTTGTGTTTCCTCATCTTCAGACTGAGTATTTTGATCCCTCTTGGGGCTCATATGCAAAATATTTCTCAATGGTCTTCCTCTTGTTTCTCTGCTTGCTCATTTTCCCAGCCTGGGCCTGGTTTTGGGGGTGCTTCCTGAGCTTTTGGGACACTCCCACAAGGGTCTCAGTGTGTGAGGCTCTGTCCTCCCACCTATTCTGTGAATGACCATATGCGCCCCACCTTTGCCTCGAGGCTGAGGTGGGGGGGCTGCTGTTCTATGGGGGGGGCCTAGACTGCAATCAGGATCTGAATGTGTTCAGAGCCCCAGAGTCCTGTTCCAGAGGCAGAGGACAGAGCTCTGCAGTCTCTCTTCACTCCCCTTCCTCAGCTCAATGGGCTCATGGCCTGGGGGCTCCTGCTTACCGGCTCCATCTGCTTCTGTTCCTGGATCTGGCCTGCTGAAAGACCAAGCTGCTGGCTGTGTGCCCTGAGGGCTGTGCTCTATGTGCTCATGCTCCCTCTGGCAGAGGTCCCCTGCTGTTCCCCCACTTTGTGCCTGGTGCTCCCTGGCATGCAGCTCAGGAGACTCCCCCGCTGCTATGAGCTGTGGCTCCCAGCGCCCTGGGGCTGCCTCCGGGAGGCTGAAGTTCTTACCCTCTGGCGGGCCACCCCTCTGGCTGGCACCCCACCTACCCCGGGGGAGCAGAGCCTTTCTGCTCTTTTCCAGGTTACCTTGAGTAGGAGAACTGCCTCTCTGGGTCCCTTTATGGGTTCTGTCTCTTAAAAGTTTAGTTAGAGTCCTTAGTTTCAAGTTTTATCAGAGAGCGCCTAAGACTCATCCCTTCTTGTCGCCATCTTGGCTCCACCGGCCCCCCAAGACATTTCTGACCTCAGATTTCACCTACTGCTTCTTACCTCCTTTCTCTCTATGTAAGATGTTAGTGTCAAGCCCAGCTGAGGGATGAAAAAAGCCCTACTTAGACGGATCCATTCAACCCAGAATGGAGACGCCTGTCTTTCCATGTTTATTCCTGTTTACCCTTACTTCTGGGTTCAGTTTCCTGCATCTTATTCTTCTGTACCAGTCCACCCATTTATAAATTTGCGCTTAGTACAGAGATGCAGAAAGTGATCATGGAAGACACTCAGAGGCTATAAATTCATGCAAGATTTACTGAAAGGAGGGATGTCTAGGTGGCGCAGTGAATAGAGCAATGGCCTTGGAGTCAGGAGTACCTGGGTTCAAATCCAATCTCAGACACTTAATAATTGCCTAGCCATGTGGCCTTGGGCTAGCCACTTAACCCCATTGTCTTGAAAAATAAAACCTAAAAAATAATAAAAAAATAATAAAAAATAAGATTTACTGAAAGGATACATAATATCAGGAGATGTACATATAAGCTGCTCCAGGGTCTCAATATTCCCAACATATGGGCTCTGTGGTCTCTTATTTTATAACGGCAATGGCATAGAGCTGAGTGCATCTCCCTCCTTAGGATAGTGTCTGGTACATGGGAAACATTTAAACACTTACTGACTGAATAACTGCAGGAACACTCTAAAGAAGGAATGCTAACGAGATCTGTGGCATATAGTTCTTATAATGACTATGGGTTAGTGCACATTATTGTAAACTCAGAGGGGAGAGGGCCTAGGGTATAGAGAGAACTAGATATGATACTACAAAGACTATAGAAACTGGGTGTGTTTAACATGAAAAGGACAAGTTTTTGGGGGGGCCGGGGGGCACATCATAGTTTTCAAATATTTAAAGAGGTGCTATACAGAATAAGGATTAGATATTCTGTTTGACCTCAAAAGGCAGAATTATGAACACTTGGTAGATAAAGAGAATTCGATTTGGGCTGGATGCTAGGCAAAACTTCCTAACAATTATATTCTAATTTGGAATGGGTTGTTTCAAGAAGTAATGGACTAAAAAAAAAAAAAAAACAAAACTAAAAATTTTTTTAAAAAAGGGGTGGCTAGGTGGCGTAGTGGATAAAGCACCTGCCTTGGAGTCAGGAGTACCTGGGTTCAAATCTGGTCTCAGACACATAATAATTACCTAGCTGTGTGGCCTTAGGCAAGCCACTTAACCCCATTTGCCTTGCCAAAAAAAAAACAAACCTAAAAAAAAAGAAGTAATGGACTTGGGCAGCTAGGTGGCTTAGTGGATAAAGCACCAGCCTTGGAGTCGGGGTACCTGGGTTCAAATCCGGTCTCAGACACTTAATAATTACCTAACTGTGTGGCCTTGGGCAAGCCACTTAACCCCGTTTGCCTTGCAAAAATCTAAAAAAAAAAATAAATAAAAATAAAAAAATAAGAAGTAATGGACTCTTCAAGAAGTAATGGAGGTCTTTCTATAAATCAGTTCCACTGTAATTTCAGTTCTTATTCATTTAACTATACTTACTGTGTATAAATATTTTAAATAAGCAAGGAAGTAAGAAGTGATCCTTTCTCAGAGAAAACCCCCCCTAAAAAACTAGGGAAGTTTTTTAAGATGCAAGGATGAATTAATGGTAAGCATCATGAAGTAGAAAGAATAAGGATTAAAATTCTATCTCCTCTTTAGAGTCTGCCCTTGTTCACCACTTTTCTAGAGACTTTCCAGTTGGGTTCTTTATAAGATACTTTGACCTAAATCATTGATCAAGTTCAAGGCAATAAGAGCTCCTCCTTTTTCTTCTTTGGTTTCCAAATAGGAAACAATTGTTTTCTATTTGATTTCCTCAAGTCATCATATTCCCTCTGATCTCAGGCTTTGTGCCTTCCTGAGACACATTTTACTAATTAAATTGTCCCAATGATATGGCTCAAAAGGCTTTTCTAGGACTGTGTTCCAATTCCATTCACAATACTTATCCACCTCTCAGACTACATTTTTGTTTTCTCCTGACCCTGCAAACCCTTGTGGTACTTCCAGAGCTCCAGAATTCACTGGCAGAATTGAATGAACCAAAACAATTAGCATAGAACCAATGGGTAATAGAAACCTTTCCTTGAAAAAAAATACATGAGAATTTCAATATCAACATTCTTCTCTCCAATAATTAGGTCAGATACATATTTTATCATAATTATAGTTTGAAATATGGAAATACTTTAGTGATTATTTCAATATGTACTCTTCCTTTCTTATCTTAGTAATTGAGCAGTCTTACCTAATACATTTTATATGCAATCCTTAAAAATAACTGAGGGGAAAAAGTTCCAATCATGATTGATTATTCTAGGATAACAAAGTATTACACATAAGAGACTTGATCATCAATACCGTATTGCATTTACTGGGTACAATGTTCTCCTGGTTCTGCCCACTCCATTTTCTATCGGTTCACGTGACTTTTCTGAGCTCATATTGTTGTTGTCCTTTCAGTCACCACCAACTTTTGTGACCCTTTTGGGGTTTTCTTGGCCAAGATATTTGAGTGATTCTTCTCCAGTTCACTTTACAGATGAGGACACTAAGGCAGATTTCAGTGACTTGCTCAGAGTCACACAGAGGCCATATTTGAACTCAGGAAGGACTCTTCCTGACTCTGGGCCCAGCTCTTTACGCATTGAGTCACCTAACTGCCTCTTCTGAAACCATTCATCATTACTTATAGAATATTCCGTGACAATCATATACCACAGATTGGTCAGTCATTCTCCAAATGTTGGGAATCCCCTCAATTTCCAACTCTTTTCCACCACAAAAGATCTGTCACAAATATTTCTGTACAAATAAGGTCCTCTTTTTCTTTTATCTCTTTGGGATACATGACTAGTAAAGGTATTGGTGGATCATAGCCCTTTGGAAGAACTTTTAAATATGTAGTTCAGAATTATGTAGTCTATAACCTTTGAGTTTGGCTGCTATTAAAACCTAAGTTTTGAGGGTTTTTGATATTTGATTTCACAACATGGGAATGGATCAAAAAATGAATAATTGTCAGCAATGTCTTGGACATTCTTTTCAGGCAGACACAATCTATTTAACATGAAGACAAGAGGTAAAACTGTTATGAGATAGTTCAACAATGTAGAATTACAATTTATCAAACACAGTAAATTGAGATTTTAATTATGATGGTTGCTAGTAGAGGGAAGTTTATGAGATGAAGTTAATAGAACAGGCATCTCTTAATTTCTTTAAAAGGGACTACATGGGGGGTGGCTAGGTGGCACAGTGGATAGAGCACTGGCCTTGGAGTCAGGAGTACCTGAGTTCAAATCCAGCCTCAGACATTTAACACTTAACAATCACCTAGTTGTGCAGCCTTGGGCAAGCCACTTAACCCCATTGCCTTGAAAAAAATCTTAAAAAAAAAGGGACTACATGACCCTAAGTCTCTTCAAAACTTTCAAAGATGACTATAAAAAATCTTACCAAGAAAAGGACATGAATTTCATAATTCTGATAAAAGTTTTCCTTCATCTCTATTACAATGTAAAATAAGACTGCATTCATTTTTTTAAGTGAAATATCCCAAATTTCAGGGTTCTTTTCCTATTAACATAAGATTTATGTTTTCATGATCTTTATTCTTATAAAAATGAAGGTAATTTTTATTTATTAATCTTGTATTTTTCAATTTAGCTAAATTAGTTTCAATAAACTTTCAGTTGAATTTGTTAAACTTTTCTAGATTCATTAACATTTTTAGTGACAATTCTGACTTCTACATACATTCGTCAAAACTCACATTATGTGATAAAAACTATTTGGGAAAAATAGTAGAAGGAATTTGGACACCACATTTTACATTATATAATCCAGTGAATTCTGGATGGTTGAGAAGGAAAATGGAATAGAATATTTAACTCAATCATGGGAGATGAATTTTCTAGTTATAAATATGTAAGGAACTATTAAGAATAAGATTTTTGGACAGCTTGGTGGGGCAGCTGATAGAGTACCAGCCCCGGAGTCAGGAGTACCTGGGTTCAAATCCAGCCTCAGACACTTAATAAATACCTAGCTGTGTGGCCTTGGGCAAGCCACTTAATCCCACTTGCCTTGCAAAACCTTAAAAAAAAAGAATAAGATTTTCTACATTTAAAAATTTCTGAACAAAAATCAAAATAGAAAAAGAATGGAAAAAATAGCAAAAATAAGGTTCAAAACTTGACAAGTATATAGGGATTATAAGAAAAAAAATCAGCCCCCCTGCCGGGGTCTCCGGCCGTGGCTGAGCATGGAGGCGGGAGAGGACCTGCCCTTGCGGGGCCTGGAGAAGTTGCCGGCGGAACTCGGACTCAAGTTTCTTCATAAAGTAATTGATGGAATTTGTGGACGTGCCTATCCTCAATTTAAGGATTATGACACTATTTGGGATTCAACTGAATGGATTAGTCTACTGTAGGATCTTTCCAGATTTTTCAAAACTGTCATTGGTAAAAATAAAGATTTTGAAAAGGTGATTGAACAGTTGAATCACTTTAAGCTCAGATCATCAGAAGACAATCATGAAATGTTTGAAAAGTCGGAAGGATGAAATTAGGAAAGCCCGTTTAGGAGAAATAATTGCCATTTCTTCTACTCAGTTACAGGATTTTGATTGGCAGTTAAAGCTTGCTCTCTCTGGTGATAAGATTGCTACATTGCAAGTCCCACTTCTGAACCTTGATCTAGATGTAAAGGAAAATGGTGACATTAAACAATATTCTGTAGCAATGAATAAAGAAGAACTGCAGAACTTAATAAATTCATTGGAAGCAGCTAATAAGGTCATCTTGCAATTGAAGTGACTGGAAATGATGGATGATAGAGACATCGACCTCTTACTATTACAACAGAGATGGCAGCAAGAGGGGAGTGTGCTCAGAGAACCAGGGGATACACTGTTACAGTATACTGATCTAAGCAAGCAACAGTAATCTGACATTAGAAAGATGAAAGTATTTATTTGGTTAGGAAAAACTACTATGGTTGATGTGAAAAGCATAAAAAAAGTAAATAGAAAGATTATAATAGTGTTTTATATTTTTTAAAATTTGTTTTATGTATTATTTTGTAGAGAAATCTTTAGAAACATGTCTGTTTAGAAAAATACCCTGTTTTATGTATACTAAATACATCAAGTTAACATAAGCATTCCAAGTACAAATTGTACCATTTTTAAAAAAAGTTTATAAATACTAGTACCATAATGATGGGATTAATAATTTTAAATGTTTTAGATCTAATTTTAAAACTATGTAATACTCCTCCTTAATATATTTATATCTCTATACACATATATCCAAACATATTATATATCTGTACAAATGTAAATGACTATACAGATATACAATTTATGAATTATTTTATAAATATTTCAGAAATAAATTTATGTCATCTAGTACTTAATGACTATTAGTCACAAACTAAACCTAGAGAAGAAAGGAATCTTAGCTGAACAAGATTCTCTTCCACAATATATTTGACAAGGGAATATTAAGCTTTTGTTTGAAGACTCTAGTGAAAGGGATTCTCTGACTCCTGAGATGGTCCATTACCCTTTTGATTGTCCTAATTGTTTGGAAATCCTATTCACTGATTTGAAATCTATCTTTATGACATCTCCCATTAATTTCTGATGTCTTACTGTAACTAAGAAATGGACCTTTTAAAAGATAGTAGTTTCTTTCTGAAATTGTAGGGCTCAGAACTGAACACAGTATTTCAGACGTGGCCAGAGATGTCTTGGTTACTGTGGCACAGTCACCTTTTCCTCTCTGCTTCTCAGTGACACATGGGAGGACAAACTGACCTTTTGGTTGCCATTTACCACTTGATTCATGTAGAATTTGCTTTGGTCCCTAGATTTTTTTCAGACTAGTTGCTCTATAAACATTGTTTCCCTGCTTTGTATTTGTGGAGATTACTTTTTGAACATAAGTGTTAAGTCTGTCTAATTAAATTCACCCCTGTAGTCTAAGCTGACTAGCATCTGAATATCAACTTTGTCATCAGACATGCTGGTCATCCCCCCAGATTTTTATTAAATCAACTGCTTGGATGAAAAAAAAATCACAGTCTACAATTTCTAAAAGATAACAGGGTATTAATGTAATATCATTTTTATGGCAGAATAGTAGAGCAGAGTGGGTTATATTGCCTCCAGGAATTTGCAGAGCTCCTTTAATGGTCCTCAGTTTATCACACAAACAATTGCCCTTAAAAAAAAATCCAGCCTTCTTTCTATTCCACAAGAGATGTAATAGTCTCCAAAGAATTATGTTTCTGAAGAGGAAGCCCAAAATGTTAATCAATTGAATAACTTTAATTGCACTAGTAATGTCCAATAAAAATGCTCTATTTAGTATTAATTAGAAAAAATGCAAATTAAAATAACCCTGAGATACCATCTCACACCTACCCAGATTGGCTAGTGACAGAAAAGGAAAATGACAAATGCTGAAGGGAATGTGGGAAAAAATAGGGACACTAGTGCACTATGGTGGAGTTGTGAACTGGTCCAGTCATTCTGGAGAACAATTTTGAACTATGCCCAAAAGGCTATGATCCACCAATACCATAACTAGGCATGTATCCCTAAGAGATAAAAGAAAAAGAGGAAAGGACCTTATTTGTATGAAAATATTTATGGCAAATCTTTTTGTGGTGACAAAGAATTGGAAACTGAGGGGATTCCCATCAGTTTGGAGAATGGCTGAACAAATTATGGTATATGATTGTGATGGAATACTATTATTCTATAAGAAATGATGAACAGGATGGTTTTAGAAGAGGCAGTTAGGTGGCTCAGTGGATAAAGAGCTGGGCCTGGAGTCAGGAAGAATCCTTCCTGAGTTCAAATATGGTCTCAGATTCTCACTAGCTGTGTGATTGAGCAAGTCACTAAAATTTGCCTCAGTTTCCTCATTAGTAAAATGAATTGGAGAATCATTCAAGTATCTTTGCCAAGAAAACCCCAAATAGGGTCATAAAGGTTGGATGTGACTGAAAGGACAACAATAACATAGGTTCAGAAAAGTCATGTGAACTGAACAAAATGAAGTGATGTAGAGTCCCTTTCCTGGACTCTTATGTTGAGTCCCAGTTCTGGACTTCCTCAATATTCCCTAGGCGAGTGTTAGAGGGATGGGAGACAAGGATTGCAAAGGAGACAAATACTCCATCAAGATCTCCAAGTGCTTCGTTTATTCACCAAAACACCAGTGTATAAATACCTTTCCAGTCTCTAATCCACTCCCACTCCCATGGCAGTAAGATAAGATTCTGGTGTTCAAGGACACCAGGTGAAGATAATTCACAATACTCCCATACACAATGGTTCCCAACAAAGTGAGAACCAGGAAAACATTGTATCCAGTAAATGCTTATTGATGATCAACTCTATTCAGATCAAGATAATGATCCAAGACAATTCCAAAGGATCCCTGATGAAAAATACTATCCAACTCTATAAAGAGAACTAGATGATTGTGGACTATGGATTAAAGTATATATATTTTTTCATTTTAAAAAAATAACGTGGGGCGGCTAGGTGGCACAGTGGATAAAGCACCAGCCCTGGAATCAGGAGTACCTGGGTTAAAATCTGGTCTCATACATTTAATAATTACCTAGCTGTGTGGCCTTGGGCAAGCCACTTAACCCCATTTGTCTTGCAAAAAAAAATAAAAAAATAAAAAATAAATAAATAACTTAAGATTCAACTTTGAAATAACCATTTTCTGCACATCAAATTGGCAAAATATAATTTAAAAGTCAAACTCAGCTGGTGGGGCTGTGGAGAAATGGGTACTCTGCTGGTAGAATTGAACAGGCTCTTTTTGTATAGCAATTAGAATATATTAAATAAAGGTACAAAATAGGGAGGCAGCTAGGTGACGCAGTGGATAGAGCACCAGTCCTGGAGTCAGGAGGACCTGAGTTCAAATTTGACCTCAGACACTTTTAGTAATTGCCTTCCTGTGTGACCGTGGGCAAAATAAAATTTTAAAAAATTACAAAATAGTCATAGCCCTTACCTTAGTGAGTCCACAGGAAATATATCCTGGAAATCTTATAAAAACAACTATAAAAATATATTCATTCAATATTACATATTAATTACAAAAAGTTGGAGGTAACGTAAATATTCAACAATTTCCAACAATTGTTAGAAAAATATGACATTGATGGAATGAAATATTATAATGCATTTAAGACCACTAAGTATGGAGAATAACTTGAAAGTCTTTTATGAAATAATGCAAAATAAAAAAATAAGCTATAAGGATAGGGTTACACACTAAAATTATATATGGAAAAAATAGGAAAGAAGTCAAAAAGACTTCTACAGGGAACTTCATTGTTACTGAAATGGTGTTGCTATTTTGTTTTGAAAATAATTTAAATGTAAATAGTTACCAAACAAATTTATTTGTATTAATTTTCATTAAGTCTAATAAAATATTTAATAAAATTTTAAAATAAAAACAGCATGAATTCTAAAGATCTAAGAACTTGGTAGCACATATTATTACAAGGTATCACAAAATATATTTTTGGTGATTTGCTACCCCAAAGAAAATGGATATAATATTGTTGAAAGTTGATTAAATATTTGATGTCATTTGTATGAAAAGTTAGGGCTTGACTATTGGGCTGAAATGTGAATCCTACTATCATTGTTTCAATGTGAAAATTGAACTGGAACTTAAAGCACCTCCCCACCCTCATATAACCTGAGACAACTGAGTGCAATCTTTATTTACTTCCTTTTCTCTCAAAGGTTCTCATATTTTTTATTAGAGCACATTTAGATTTTAAATATATGCTTTGAAGATCTGTGATTTCATCAAGCCACTTTCACCATCAATGAACAGTATGCCACAAAAGTTTCATGAATTTCTGTGATTTAAATTTCTATTTAAAATTTTTTACTTTCATTAGGGACAGAATAACTGTCTCCGAAAATAAAACAAAACACAACTCAAAACAAACAAGGAACAAAATCTTGCCACAGACTTCCAGTCTTCTACATAGCAGAACCAAACAAATTAACAAAGAACTACAAAGAAAATGCTTTCCCTTTGTGTCCCTTTCCTGTTTTGACATTGTGCAACTTTTGTTTTCATTTCTTAAAAAGAAAAAAATTGATTCTGACTCCCTTGATTCCAAGCTAACATTTCACTTAGGTATTCCTTATACTTTCCATTATTTTTATGACAGGAGAGTCAAGCAAAGTGGACTGAATTGCCTTCAGGAATTTGTAAAGCTCCTTTAATGGTCTTCAGTTTATCACAAAAATAATAGCCCTTAAAAAACCTCAAAAATCTCCAATCTTCTGTTTCAGTATGACAGCAAGTGATGAAATAAGTCTCTAATTAAACTAAATATCACACAGAGGGCAATGGAGAAGCACAAGGTAAATATGAACAGAATGTAACATTTAAGAAATTAAAAAGATGTTATCAAGAAAATATGTGTGACAAGAAGAGAAGATAGGCTGGTCATTGCAAGTGAAGCTTAAAGTTTAAGCAAAATGATTCTTCAGAATGTAGGAAAAAGGAAGGAATGTCTATAAAATGTTGGCAAACTTAAAGAGGGTTGGCTAGGTGGCACAGTGGATAGAGCACCCACCCTGGAGTCAGGAGTACCTGGATTCAAATCCAGTCTCAGACATTTAATAATTACCTAGCTGTGTGGCCTTGGGCAAGCCCCTTAACCTCATTTGCCTTGCAAAAGCCTAAAAAACAAAACAAAACCAAAAAAAAAAAACAACTTGAGGACATGAGTGAGTCATAAAGGACTGAGAGTCCTGGAAGGAATGTGAGCTGCATCATTGCAAGGAATTCTCAGGTCATGCTCTCACCTGAGTTATTACTTTACCCTATTCCTTTATATTCATGCCATAATTTATGAATCTATTTTATAATTGTTGTATGTTTAGATTGTTTCTAGTTGTTTGCTATCTTTTTGCTTTTTGTTTTCCTCCTTCAACTCTCCAATTCCACCTCTCCTCTCTTTTAGAAAGAATCCTAGTGATGTAATTTCTAAATTTAAAGATGTCATTTTGTGATTTATTACATGTTTTCCAAAATGTTTGTTCTACTCTTACAATTGAACCAATAGTAATTGGATTTAACGAATTTTGTTATTTTTTTCTATTCTAGTGTAATTTAGTATTGTAAATTGCCTTAAATAGCATTTTTGAGTGTTAGCAAGGTTAAGCATTTTTTCTTAGTTATTAACAGATTGACTTTGCTTCTTCACAAATTGTCTGTTTTCATGTTTTGTTTCAGAAGGAAATTTTTTTTTTGCCCCACATCTAAATCATCAGCATTTCATAAATTCTGGAGGTCTCTCTCTTTTTGTTTTTTGCAAGGCAATGGGGTTAAGTAACTTGCCCAAGATCACATAGCTAGGTAATTATAAAGTGTTTGAGGTAGCATTTGAACTCAGGTCCTCCTGACTCCAGGGCGATTCTCTTTTCACTGCGCCACCTAGCTGCCCCTGGAGGTCTCTTTTAGTTTGCTATATTTATTTTTAAAATGTTCCTCAATCTTTTTTACCCTTAGATACTGTATTTTCTTGTGAAAATTTCTTTAATTATCAAATCCAAATTATCTCCAATTTTTTTATTTAATGAAAAGGTTCCTCTTCACAATATGGGAAATTTTTTCTTTCTATTTTTCCCACTATTAAAAAATTGCTGATCTACCTAACAGTTAATTTTGGCCTATAGTACTATGTGGATCTAAGCTTCTTTTGATCATAGTCATCTATTTTTCCTCCACAAGCTTTTATTGACATTATTTCATTTCTATCTATTTTCTATTTAGGTTTTTCATTGTTTCTTAGTAACTCTTTTCAGGTTTTTTTGTCCTGTTTATGTATTACTTTGTAGTCCATGTTCAAATCTTTATGACTTCATTTGGGGTTTTCTTGGCAGACGTTGGAATTGTTTGTCTTTTCCTTTTCCAGTTCATTTTACAGATGAAGAAACTGAAGCAAAAAGGATTCACACTGAGGTCAGATTTGATTTTAGGAAGATGAGTCTTTCTTTCTCCAGACTTGGCACTCTATACACTGCACCACCTTGCTGTCCATTCTATTATTTTGTTTCTACCACCATTTTCTTTTCTTCTTCCGAAGACCAGTCAGTTTTTATAACTATTGCTTATGTAATAATGTTGCTGATAGTATTAGTTCACTTTCTGTTGTTTTTCACTTATTTATGAATTTATCCTTCCATCAATACTCTAGCATTACTTGTAAGGAAAAGGAAAGTAGGTTTATTTGTTTGAAATCTAGGGCCAAGGGGTGTCTAGGTGGCACAGTGGATAAAGCACCGGCTCCGGAGTCAGGAGTACCTGGGTTCAAATCTGGTCTCAGACACTTAATAATTACCTAGCTGTGTGACCTTGGGCAAGTCACTTAACCCCATTTGCCTTGCAAAAACCTTTAAAAAAATGAAATCTAGGGTCAAGCTTGAATGTTGGTTTAATTTTTGAATTTTGCCCCTTCTAAAAATGATTGTGCTATTTGAATTTTTTTCTAGTTTTATAAAATAGAGTACTGGTGTCTTGATGATACATAAAACATCTAAGTCACTTTGGGAAATATTGCAACTTTTGTTATCTGAGTAACCTAATCACATGCAATGAACAAATATTTTAGTTCTTAATGTTAAAATCATTTAGAAACTTTTAAGCTTTTTCCACAAGTAAATGTTGATACTTAATATTTTGATGTAATTATAAAAGCTATTTCTCCATCATTTTCCTTTGATTAATGGTAATGATTCTGTGGGAATATTTCATATTTTGCTATTTTAGTAAAACCATTATTTTTTTATTTTTCATTTTATGAATAATCACACTATAAGCAATTGGAAATATTTTCACCTTTTCATTTCTAATTCTTATTATTCATGTCATCACAATTTATAAAATTGCTAATAGGAAAGCCAAAAGTACAAAGTCCTGTTTAAGACCTATATTGAACAGGAATGCTGCTAGAATTTCTTCTTTGTAGGTTCTAGCTTCAAATCCTTTTATAAATCATAATAAAAATATTTCCCCCATTAAAAATGTGATTTGGTTTGTTGGGGTTTTGCAAGGCAATGGGGTTAAGTGACTTGCCCAAGGTCTCACAGCTAGGTAATTATTAAGTGTCTGAGGCCGGATTTGAACTCAGGTTCTCCTGACTCCAGGGCCACTGCTCTATCCACTGTGCCATCTAGCTGCCCTAAAAAATGTGTTTTTAATCAAGAATGTTTTTTCTATACTAATATAATCATATAGTGGATTTTCTACATTTTTTGAGGAAATGTTTTATACAGATGTTTTATTGGCATCATTCTACCCTCACATATTATAAATCTTTTCTTGCTATCACTTCATTCCTGCATAACCAGAAATCTACATCCTAAGTTATTTGCATTTCGAGTATCTCCTCATATAGCACATATTTTATGGGTTAAGGGTTTAAGGTTTGCTTTTCTTATTTTTTAAAATGCCTTTTTCCAATTTGTTATCCTCCCTTGTTCTCCTTGAAATCTGGTGTGTAGCATATACTAGCATTTCTCTTATAATGTTACATTTTAACTGTGAGGAGCTTCTAGCAGTACTGAATTTAGGATTTTTCATCCTGAACAGTTCAATAAATAAAATGACACAAAAAAGTCCATGTTCTCAAGCTTAGATTCTTGTTATGTCTTGTGGATTATTTCTAATAATATTTCACTGGTTACTTTCACCAATTCTGAGGGAAAAAATTCCATAGTTCCCTGAAAGTGTCTTAAGTTCTCTAGCATGTTTACAATCCTGACTATAGTGTTGTAATTTATCCTACAAATATTTTTGTGTCATTTCAATAGTCTACATAATTCAATGTGTCTTTTTGTGGAGAGAATTTTCATCTCCTGCTGTTCCACAACAGTGTGCAAGTCTATTTTCTAAAGCATTTATTTTTTTTTTTGCACTTCTTCCAACATAAGTATTTTGTACAATATAGTTATTAGCTAACCTTATGATTTTTCTAAGTATTGCCAATTTCACTTTGTTATACCTTTGTGAGAATTGAATGGACTATACCAACTCCATCTTGTGACTCAAATCTGGATCTGAAGTTCACTTTCTTGTCAATTATGGGTTTAGTCCAATTTCTGTTTTGTGAGAAAATTGCATTATACTGTTTGAACCTAGACCTATGTGGCTGGGAAGGTGGACCACCTCTACCTGTTGTTTAGAGGCCCTTAAGTAAAGAGTTAGATTAAGCTGACCAGAAACCCATTAAATCCAAAGATTGATGCAAGGAGTTTTTTCACACCTATACATCTCAAGTAAACCATTTATCTTATTTGAAAACAGACCCCATACTAATCAATCAATTACTGTTTCATTTGTTACTTTGATAGAACAGATACTTGGGGGGGAGTAGAACAATTCTTTTTTCCTGACTTCAAGAAGTTGCAACTTTTATGCTCTCTCTCCAAACCTAGAAAGCCCCAAATTTAATTAGAAATCAGATTACCCAGTCTTGTATCCTGATTATATGTTGTTTTCTTTTAATGTATAAAAATTGTCTCCCCCTTTATTTGGGGTCCAATGCCAAGCTAAGGTGTGGCCCCTATTTGCCATGCCATTGACTTGTACTATTTAATAAATCAATATGCTTAGAAGCTTGAACCTTTGTTTCCTCCATTACATACCCAATGGGAAGACAAATTCTTTTTTTTGTTGTTTTTTTGCAAGGCAAATGGGGCTAAGTGGCTTGCCTAAGGCCACATAGCTAGGTAATTATTAAGTATCTGAGACCGGATTTGAACCCAGGTACTCCTGACTCCAGGGCCAGTGCTTTATCCACTGCACCACCTAGCTGCCCCTGGGAAGACAAATTCTTAACTGTTTTTTTTTTCCTAAAAACATCCTTTTCCATCTTAGTTTCTGGCATTTTATCTGATTCAATAGTTATTAGGTATTTTCAGTTTTTTCAGTACAGTTACTTTGTTCATATTAAATTTTGGTTAGTCTTTTTTTCTTCTCATATATGCATGCAATTTATTTTTAACTTTTTCTCATTGCTCTGTTTGTTTTTTATTTCAGGGAGTTGGGAAAAGTGATCAAGGAACTTGACTCCATTAAATCCTCTCACTTTTGACATCTAGGTTTAAAAAATTTTCATCACTGTCTGTGATTTTAGAAAAATAAAACAATATGATTTATTTTCTTATTTGTAAAATGAGATGAGATGATTGGGCTTAACATTTTAAAATCTATGATCCTTAATAATTTTATAAGCACATATTTCATCTCACATTTGTTTAACTTTTAAAAAGAAAGATGGTCAACTCACTTAAAAGTTAATGATCAACTTCCTTATTGTATTGGTTAGTCATGGCCTACAGATGTGTTAATGCCAAATATTATGCAAAAATTTCAGTAGGTGTTTGTTGAAAACTGTAAAACTTGGTAATTTTTAAGAATCCAAACAACATAAAAATTTATATGTATTATCAGGAAACTTATGTTAGCTGAACTAATCATTTGACCATATTAATTTTCAGATGATATGCTTTGAGGTAAATTGATGTGAAGTCCCTGTTGGCACTGAGGTGTACAGTACAGCAGAAAGAAATACAGGAGAGGAAGCATATTTTTCTCTAAAACATGACAAAATCAATTAGTGACAAACTATGACTTAATGACCACAAATATTTGAATATAGGATAAATGTAACAGAAGCATTTCTCCAACCACTAAAAATCTCAGGATTACTCTCCACTATGAAGTCTCTGATGTCTGACTAGAGTTGAACTATGCCTAAAGGCATTCCCACACTGATTACATTTATAGGGTTTCTCTCCTGTATGTATTCTTTGATGTCGAGAGAGATTTGCATGCAGTCTGAAGGCTTTCCCACATTCGTTACATTCATAAGCTTTTTCTCCAGTATGAATGCTTTTGTGTTCAGTAAGCTGTGTATGCAGTCTGAATGTCTTTCCACATTCGCTGCATGTATAGGGTCTTTCTCCAGTATGAATTCTCTGATGCTGAGTACATTGTCTACTTTGACGGAAGGTTTTCCCACACTCGTTACATTTGTAAGGTTTCTCTCCAGTATGAAGTGTCTGATGTCGTTTTAATTGTTTACTTTGACTGAAAGTTTCCCCACATTCTTGACATTCATAGGGTTTTTCTCCAGTATGGACTCTTTTATGTTGAGTAAGGTTTGCACGACGACTAAAGGCTTTTCCACATTCATTGCATTTATAGGGTTTCTCTCCAGTATGGACTCTTTGATGCCTCATAAGAAGTGCACCATCCCCAAATGCTTTCCCACAATCACTACATTTATATGGTTTTTCTCCAGTATGAATTCTCTTATGCTGAGTAAGTTTTCCACAAAGTCTAAAGGCTTTCCCACATTCATTACATTCATAAGGTTTCTCTCCAGGATGAATGCTCTGGTGTTTAGTGAGGTGTCCGTGCAGTCTGAAGGCTTTCCCACATTCATTACATTCATAGGGTTTTTCTCCAGTATGGATTCTCTTATGTTCAGTAAGACTTGAACTCCGACTGAAAGCTTTCCCACATTCATCACATTTGTAGGGTTTCTCTCCAGTATGGATCCTTTGATGTTGCTTAAGAATTGCACCTGTACTAAAAGCTTTCCCACATTCATTACATTCAAAGGGTTTCTCTCCAGTATGAATACTCTTATGTTGAGTAAGACTTCCACGAAGTCTGAAGGCTTTCCCACATTCAACACATTCATAGGGTTTCTCTCCAGTATGGACTCCTTGATGCTGCTTAAGGAGTGCACTCATACTGAAAGTTTTTCCACAGTCATCACATTTATAAGGTCTTTCTGCTGTATGGACTCTCTGATGTTGCTTAAGAAGTGCTCCTTTACTGAAAGCTTTTCCACATTCATTACATTCATAGGGTTTCTCTCCAGGATGAATGTTCAAGTGCTTTGTAAGATGTCCATGCAATCTGAAGGCTTTCCCACATTCATTGCATTCATAGGGTTTCTCTCCAGTATGAATTCTCATATGCTGAGTAAGGTGTGCGTGCAATCTAAATGCTTTTCCACATTCATTACATTCATAGGGTTTCTCTCCAGTGTGAATGCTCTTATGTCCGGTAAGGCTCCCACGTAATGTGAAAGCTTTCCCACATTCATTACACTTATAAGGTTTCTCTCCAGTATGGACTCTCTGATGCTGCCTGAGGAGTGCACCCTTACTAAAAGCTTTCCCACATTCATGACATTCATAAGGTTTCTTCCATACACAGATTTTTTGATGTCTAATTAGGTGCGAACTAAATTGAAAAGTTCTTCCATGTATATCACATCCTTGAGATTTTTCTCTTACAGAAACTTTCTGTTCCGTAACAAAGACTGAATTCAAACTAATTTCGTTACACTTTAGGTCTGTCTTCCCTGGGATAATTTTCTCTTGAGGAACTATCATTTGCCTTTCAAATGAATCAACATGTTTCCAGGTATCTCTTAACTCTGAGTACCAGATAACACCTTTTGGAAATTCTTCCACTGTCACCTGGGATAATTCCTGTACAGAAACATCATGCTTGGTTTCATGTCTGGTCACCCCACCTGAAAGAAATACAACAGATTAAACAAAGAGGATCTGATAAAAGTCCTATTAACCCATGTCCAAATTATTCTAATAGAGCCACAATTAGTTTCCTGTTTTCTATCACATCTTATTTACATTGATCATGTTCAGTGTCACCAAAGGAATTCCACAAAATCAACAATTTGATGTTTATAAAAATCCTGCTTCAGTCCTAGTTCACCTATGTTTTTCCTAACAAAAATCAGGTCTTTTATAGGGATGGAAATTCCTGCTCCATCTAAGTGATAGTAGTTCCTTCACATACCTTCAAGGACAATGTGCAGCTAGAGTAAAGGACCTGGAAGTCAAACCACTGGTGACACATAAAACAATAACATTTTATAATATTTGAAAAGTATATTAAAATTTAAAACTAAAGTAATATATATATACATATATATATGTATGTGTATATATATATATATATATATATATATATATATATATATTCAGAGATGATTTAGAATGCAAATTCTTTGTCAAGGAATTATTTCATTAATTATATTTGTATTTCCAGTGCCTGGAAATACAGTTAACTTGGGACTAGGTGTTTAATAAATATCTAGTATTGGGTGACTGATTGATGGACGGGTGATAACAATCAGGGAAATCTGCAAATGTTTAAAGGATATGGTGGCAACTTAAATTCTGCTATGAGATATTACAGAATAATAAAAAGTTTGCTACACAAAGATTATAGAACATTTTAGAATGGGGATAGAGCTATAAAGAAAAATGAGAAAAATGGTAGCACTTCCACAATATTAAGAATATTCCTGGGGGCGGCTAGGTGGCGCAGTGGATAAAGCACCGGCCCTGGAGTTGGGAGTACCTGAGTTCAAATCCAGTCTCAGACACTTAATAATTACCTAGTTGTGTGGCCTTATGCAAGCCACTTAACCCCATTTGCCTTGCAAAAACCTAAAGAAAAAAAAATATTCCTGATAGAAAAACTAATAATTTTTTGTTTTGAAGATGCAAATTACTACAAAGGGAAAGGTTAGGTTAAGTTGTAGGAAACTCTATGTTATAAAGACAGAATATCAATATTTTTGAATTGCAATAGAGAATGTTGTAAGGGAACAGAGAGAAATAAAGGTGGATAATTAAAGAGTACTTTAAATGCTAAAGCAAAAAAGTTAAGACATGATGCAGCAGACCATAAGAAGTTAACTATATTTTTAAAATGATCAGCTGGGAAAGGAGGAATGTAGTATTTTAAGTGTTGTTTTTGTCATTTTTTAATTGTTTGACTCTTCATGACCCCATTTGGGATTTTCTTAATAGGTGATACTGTAGTGATTTGCCATTTCCTTCTCCAGCTCATTTTCTGAGAAAACTGAGGCAAACACTGTTCAAGTGTCTTTCCTGGTGTCACACAGCTAGATCTGAAGTCAAATTTGAACAAAGGAAGATGAACTTTCCTAACTCCTTGCCTAGCATTCTATTCACCGTACCACCTAGCTGGCCCAGTATTTTAGGTGGTCTGACAGGAAACAACATGGATTGGGCTGAAGAGAGAATCTTACAATAAGGACGGCAACTTTATTTCGAATTAAGTAATGATGAGTTATCCAAAAACTTTTTAGCAGTGGAGAATAAGAGTTGAGGAAACAAAGTCAGGAAAGGAAAGTAAAAATTGTACCAAATAGAGACTTCAAATATCTAAGATGAAAGTGGTCAAAAAAAAGGGGTGGGAGCTTGAGTAGGCAGGAAGACAGATCAGATGGCAGAATGGAGCACCATTAATAGAAGACAATAGGTTACACCTTATTTTTGAGAGAAGTCTCCACGACAGAATTTGAAGGTTATAAAGTATTTTGCAAAGTGTAAAGCACTATATAAATGTTAGCTATTTTTACTATTACAAAAGTTTTTAAAGGAATAACTGGAGCGTTTCTGACTAACCTCTATCTCCAAAAGGATACTTCCTTTTCCCTGGGTTTTTGGAACGCTGCTCTCTCTCTCTCTCTTCATTTTTCTCCTATCAGCCTGGTCAATCCTCAGTCTTTTTTGAAGATTAATCATCCAGGTTCTACTTGGACATGTGTGTATATCCTAGTGTTTTTAGTCCTTTCCTCCCCACTTCTTTTTCATCAGTTCCCATAGGTTCAATTTTCATGCCTATATAGGCAATTCCCCAAAACAACTATTAATCTTTAATTCTCTCAGAACTTTAGTATTGAATTTCAGTCTTGCATGCCCAAGGTACGTCTCAAAATCAACATAACCAAAACAGAATTTATTACGTTTTTCCTTTAAATTGATCATTTCCTCTTTCCTCTTATACTTACTGAACTTTTTCCATCAAGGGTACCCCATACTTCCAGTTAGTTAGGTTTACAACCTCATTCTTAACTCTTCTTCAATCCCTCAAATGCAATTAGATACCTAACCTGGTCAGTTTTACCTCTGTAGCATCTCCTATCCATTGCCTTCTCTCTACTCACACCATAACCAACCTAGTTGAGGTTCTCATCACCTCTCAACTAAAATATTGCAATAGTTTACAGAGTTTTCCACAATGCAGTTTCCTCCATACAGCTGCCCAAGCAATATTCCTAAGCACAGGTGTGATTATTATTCTCTCTTGCTCAAGAATTTTTAGTGGTTTTTCTATTGCCTCTAGGATAAAATATATAAACTTTTTTTGGCTTTAAATGCCCTTTACACTCTGGTTCCTGTCTATAGTTCCAGACTGATTATATATTATTCCCCTTTTTATAATTTATTCCAGTCAAACTAGCCTAATTGCCGTTCCTCACAGAAAAAAATTCTAGCAGCCTTTTGCATGCCTTTAGCCAGGCCTCTCATCATGTTTGTCACACACTCCAGTTTTGTGATTTGGAATCCCTCAATGACTTCACAGTTCAGCTCTTTATATGAAGCCATTTCTGATTTCTCTAGCTTCTAGTACCTTTGGACTTAAGAATTTAATTTGTACAAATGTACTTTCTAGAAAAAGTTATCTATAAGTGATGTTTCCTATTTCTCACTTCTGAATTGATCTGAAACTACTCTTTCCAAAATTCTAGTTATCTTTGATTAACTATATCTAATGATATAGTCAATCCTTTCTGACCTGTTATAACTGATACTACTGACATTTTCTTATATACTTTCTTCTTGTTTTTTTTAATCCCACACAACCGTCTCCTGGTTCTCCTATCTATCTGCTCACTCTGTCTCAGACTCCTTTATATGATACACCCTAATTGTGCCCATAACTCAGGAAGGTGCTGCCAGGGGTCCTTTTCTCTCTTTCCATACTTTCTTTCTTGGTAACTTCATTAGATTTTATGGACTTAAACAGCTCTATGCAAATTCATCCCAGATCTAGTACAGACAGTTATTGCTTTGAACAAATTTATGAAAGGATTCCGAAAGAAATCTGTATTCCAAAAAAACACTTTTGTTAACTTTACCTTACAGTTGTTTTCTCTCTCTGCTCCTTCTTCCCAACCCCAAAACAAACTTAAAAAAAACCCAAACTCCTTCAAGTGAAAGCAGATGAGTGACCAACATAATCAAATAACTCTACTGATACCTACAGTGCTGAGAACTTGGCCCCCCTCCATCTGTCTTTTGTTTGTCTACCTTCAAGTATGGTGTGTCCCTGGGTGTCACTCATTTTCTTCTCTTTATCTATGTCTGACTTCAGTCTTCTTCCTCTTGGTTCTAGTCAAGACTCACATAGAAGGTCCCATCTCTGTGTGTTCTTCCTGCTCTGTCTTCAGCCTCCAAGTGTCCTTGAACCACATGACAGCTCCCTTTCTCCGCAAGTGTGTGATCCCCTTCCTTTCTCTCCTCTTCCTCACATCTGTAAAAACTGCTTTACATAGAAAGCTGTGAAACAGTCCACCTATGTAAAGTGAGAACTATCTGTCTACAGTCCCAGTCTATTTCTCAAACTCTGATTTCATATAGCCAATTGACTTTTAGATATTTTCAACTGGATGTTCCACAGACATTTCAAACTCAATGTATCCATAATCAGTCTTTATCCTGAAACCCAGTCTTTCTCCTAACTGGTCTATTTCTGTCAAGAATACATTCTTCCAGGAAGTCAACTTAAAAATCATCTTCCACATTTTCACTAACCTCACCACATTCAGTTGGATGCCAGGTCTTGCTAATTCTTTGTCCATAATCTCACATACATCCCCTGTCATATCATATTTACTTATATGACAATCCTCTTGTTTCAAAACTTTATTACCTCTTGCCTAGAGGACCCCAACAATCTTCTAATTGGTCTTTCCATTTCTGGCCTTTCCCCTCCCCAACCTATCAACCTCCTAGCTGCCAAATTGATATTTTTCCAAAGCACAATTAGACCATATCATTCCTTTGATCATAAAGTTCAAGTGGCTCCCTATTGCCACCAGAAAAAAAAATATAGACTCCTTTTTCTGGGTGTTTAAAGTGCTTCACAATTAGGTTCTAGTCTGTCTTTCTAATTTGATTTCATATAAATTCCATATCTTGATGCCACAGTAAACAAAATGCTAGGGTTTAGTCAGAAAGATAGGAGTTCAACTCTAGTTTTTGATACACACTAGCTATATGACCCTGGGCAAGTCACAACTTCTGTTTGCCTTAGTTTCTTCCATTGTAAAATAGAGACACAGAGCACTGGTTACCTTGCAGAACTGTTGGAATGACTGAGTAAGAGATTTACGAAGTGCTTAGCATAGTGTTGGAATGCAGTAGGGACCATCTAAATGCTTATTTCCTCTCCTTCTCCACACACACACACACACACACACACACACACACACACCTCATTTCAATCAACCTAGAACCATTAAGAGATTTATTGGACCCTATGCTTGATCAGGATATCATAGCTGAATCTCTGTGTGGTATGATGAATAATATATTTGTTTTTCTATGTCCTGGTTTGTTTTCTTTTTAAGCAACAGTTTGTTTTCATATCTCCTTTTGAAAAACAGATCCTGTTCTGCAAGTACCTTCTTTATTATCTTTTTCTTATACACAAATAGATATCCTGTGTCTCGTCAGCTTCTATATTTTATTGTCTTTTATATATATGTATTGAATTACTCAGCACTAATAAAACATTTTAATTTATGTGTTCATTTAGCTGTCCAACACAGAGAAGTTAAGCCCATCTCTCCTACTGTATTAGAGATTATGACATATGCTAGAGAGAGAGAGAGAGAGGCCTAGGGGCGGCTAGGTGGCGCAGTGGATAAAGCACCGGCCCTGGAGTCAGGAATACCTGGGTTCAAATCTGGTCTCATACACTTAATAATTACCTAGCTATGTGGTCTTGGGCAAGCCACTTAACCCCATTTGCCTCCAAAAAAAAAAAACCTAAAAAAAAAAAAGAGAGAGAGGCCTAACATGGATTTAAGAACTACAGAGGGAGAAGCCCTTGGAGACTAATCAATTATTACTCCAATATGAAATTTAGACCAGTTGAAACTGCCCTCATGCATATTACAGTTAGACTATAAATAGGGTAGGTATCAAAAGTGGAAATACAAACAAATAAATCCTGACTTTTGTCTTGAAAGGTATAGGCCCCTGCACCCAGCCTGGACAAAACACTGTTGAGTAGTTCACGGAGCTATGAATTGGTCCAATTATTCTGGAAAACAATTTGGAATTATGTGAGAAAGATCCATTCTTACCCTGTGATTTATCAATCTCATTATTGAGCATATACCTAAGAAAATTAAAGACATAAAACTAGATATAACCTATACCATATATTCACATGCATTGTTTGTGGCTGCAACAAAATTAAAACCAAATGACCCACAAAATTGGAAAATGTCTGAGAAAACCAGGGCATATTATAATAATAGCATTTTATTGTCCTATAAGAAATGACTAATAAGGAATTTAGAGAAACTTGGCAAGACTATATGAAGTGACAAAGTAAAGAAAACAATCAAGAAAATAACATAATGACCTCAAATGTAGAAATGATTAATAACACTAAAATTCTGAAGTACAACAAATAATACTGATTTTTAGAAAAGTAACAATGAAACATATTCAATGTTAAAAGTGGAGAGTATGAAAATAGAATGCAGTAAACTGTCAGATGTGTTCTCTATTTGTTGACTTTACTGAAACATTTTTCTTTGTTACAAGAAAGGATTCAATAGTGTGGGAAGTAGGGGTAAAATAGTAGGGGCTGGAGGAAGGGGAGGAAGATTAAAAAGAAACAACCATGGCATAAAAATCAAAAGAGCAATAGTGTTTATAAACCTCTGGAACCAATAATAGTAATACCAAGTCTGTGTTATGTTGTGATAAAATCAAGAATGATATTTGAAAGAACTCATGCTAAGTGACCTCAGTCTTCTCTATGAGGAGCATTAGCATTAAAAGAACTCTAAAATATCTGATGATTAAAGAAGGTTTATGGCTTTAAAGGTCTCCTTTAAATTGCAAGAGTGGATTAATGTTGAATGATAACATTAGGGGAAAGCATATATTTGGTTCCCAAGAAATCAGCTAATTGGGGTGGCTAGGTGGTGCAGTGGATAGAGCACTGGCCCTGGAGTCAGGAGTACCTGAGTTCAAATCTGGTCTCAGACACTTAATAATTACCTAGCTGTGTGGCCTTGGGTAAGCCACTTAACCCCATTGCCTTGCAAAAAAAAAAAAGTCAGCTAATCAAGTCTTTTGTTAACTATGTGCATCTGCATAGTTAATATTCCCCCTTCAACTAAATAAATACTACAAAAGCATAACTGAAAATTGACTATTTTTGTTGCTATGGAATTTAGTTATTTGTTTCATAATTTCTATAAAGATTGGCTAGAAGGGGCAACCAAATGACACAGTGGATAGAGCACTGGCCCTAGAGTCAGGAGGATCTGAGTTCAAATCTAATCTCAGCCACAAAATACTTACTTAGCTATATGACCTCAGGCAAGTCACTTAACCCCATTACCTTACAAAAAAAAAAGTTTGGCTGGAAATGGTTGGATTTAGAGACAGTTCTTAACTAGCATCTAGAATACTCCAATAATCTCCTAATTTGTCTTCCCATCTCTGGTCTCTCTCCTCATCTATCATTGACATAGTTGTCAAATTGATATTTCTAAAGAATATGACATTTCTTTGCTCAAAATGTTCTGGGGGCTCCCTAATGCCTCTTGCCTCTAAAAATAAAATATAAAATCCTTTACTGGACATTTAAAGTCCTCAATAATCAGGTTACTAGAATAAGAAAGTCATAGACAGAAAATAGATATAACAAATGCCTATTTATTCATAGAAACACTTTATGATTGCAAGGAAAAAAACCTAAAATTGATGCCCATCAAATTAGCAGTGAAAACTGTTCATCCATCCCTCTGCTGGCAATAGATTTTAAAACAATAAAGTGTTTTTTGATATATACTTTAGCTAAAGGTAGAATGAAGCTTGTTTTCTTTCACAACTGTTACTTTTAATGATACTCATCTCCTTGGTTCTCTCTCACTCACCTGGAGAATTAGCTTTTAGTATTTCTCTCCCTATCATCCAAGGCTCTTCTCCTTGCTCCAAATGGGAGATCACATCTGGCTTGGAAATGTGATGCCCTGATCAAGTGGAAAGACAAAAGACTTAGGTGTTTTTTCCCTGGGGACAAAGATCTTTCCCAAAACTTCTGTGCCCTCATTCTTTAGAACTTCTGAACGATATAGTAATAAATATAGCACAAAGAAAGTACTTATTTCTTATGCTACAAGGTATAAACCTTTCATCTGAAAATTAGGAACATCCTAATTCTTTGTCAGAAAGACAAAGTTTCTTCATGAATAAACACTTTCAGCAGCTCCACACCATTTATTAACTAAAGAAAGAAAAGACATTTCCATGGACAAATGAATTATAAGTTATATAAGAAAGCTATACTTACCCAATGAGACCAGATTCCTATAATTCTCTAGCATTACATCTCTGTACAGATATTTCTGACCAGGGTCTAGTTGTCCCCACTCCTCCTGGGTAAAGTACACAGCCACATCCTTGAATGTCAATGATTCCTGAAATGTCAAAAACTTTCTTATTAACTACAATCCATTGACATGACTTTGGGGGCAAAAGGGAACTTCAGTGAGTGGACAAGATTACCTGTCTGTAGATAATGTTCAAGGTTTGAATACAAGGGAAGAAATTATACAGTGGTTAAAATAGGTCAAATCCTGCTTCTGATATGTAGTGACCTGAGGCAAGTTACTAAACCTTTCTATGTCTGTTTCCACTTCTATAAAATGAGAGAAATCTTGATGATCTCTAAGGTCCTTTTCATCTATAATCTATAATCCTACAAATGTTCCAACTCAAGTAAATTATTCTAATTCTTACTATGTACCTAATAATGATCTTGACCATATAGGAGATACAACAGAAGTATGGGTTAAGTCAGTATCCTTAAAAAGCAAACATTATTTTTCCCCTGAAAGTAAAATACACATATGGCACAAGTGCAAAATCAATGTAAGACAATATTGGCTATGAACTGGTCCAACAATTGAGGGAAGCAATTTAAACTACATTCAAAAAAATCACTAAACTGTGCATATTCTTTGATCAAGCAACGTCTCTCCTAGCCAAAAAGATCAAAGACCAAGGGAAAGAGCATATATGTAAAATATTAATGACAATACTTTTTGATGTAGCAAAGAACTTGAAACAGTAGGTACCTGTCAATTGTGAAATAACTCAATAAATGACTTCCAATGAATGTAATGGACTATAATAGTTCTATAAACATGATAAAAGGGACTGCTTCTGAGAAATCTGGGAAGACTTGCTTAACTAATGCAGAGTGAGATGAAGAGATCTAGGAAGGAATACAATGATAATATTGTAAAAGAAAACATCTTTGAAAGATTTATAAACTTTTATCATTGCTGTAATTGATCACTACAGGACACTGATGATGAAGCACACTGTCTATTTCTTGATAATGAGATAGTAGACTGTAATGCAAAATGAGAACATTTTTCAGACATGACTGGTTAATTTGTTTGCTTGACCATAATTATTTGTTAGAGAGGAAATTTTTTATTAAGGGTTTTGGGAGGGTGAATGAAGTATTATAGATCAATGGGGTGATGGCAGTGGGTGACAGAGACCCTAAAGGACAGGAATTTGTCTTATGATTTCACTTGTATAGGAAGCTCCTAGTGATAAATTTCCTATATTAGACCAAGACTTGCTAGGGTGGACAGTCATTAAGTGTCAGAAGGAACTTGAACCCAAGACTTTTAACTCCAAGATCAGCTCTCTATTCACTACCCATCTCAGTGATGCTAAAAAAAGGATGAAAAGAAAACAAAACATATTAATGAAACACTTAAAAAACAGAGAAAAAAAGAAATTAGGTGACAAAAACCAGAAGGATACTGCTAGTACTACTGTGCTTAATATAGACATCTAAAAAAGAGATTGATAGTTTCATTATGAGCTTTTCTATTACTCTCTATTTGTGAAAATGTTCGTATTTGTCAAGATTTTTTTTTTAAAAGATGTTTATCAAAACAAAGAAAACATCCTGGGTATTATCAATGATCTATAAATGAAAACATGTAGTCCCACAACCAGTACTTAACTTTAGAGAAAGAAAATTTATTTCGTGTCTTCTAGAATCACAAATTAGTCTGATGCATGTACTCCTGTTCCCCAAATCTGTTACTTTGTTGGGCATACCTAATTAGTTCTTTTATAAGTTATAGTGTTTTAGGCTGGTTCTCCAATTTTATTTTTATCAAATTGATTTTTTATTTCAACTTGATTTATTCTGTAATTTGTTGCTTCCATGACTTTAAGTCTGGCTACCTAGCTACTGTACCACACTCTCTCTCTCTCTCTCTGGCAAGGCAATGGGGTTAAGTGACTAGCCCAAGGCCACACAACTAGTAATTATTAATTGTTTAAGATTGGATTTGAACTCAGATTCTCCTTACCCCGGGGCTAGTGCTCTATCCACCATACCACCTAGTTGCCTCCATGCTATCTCTCAATATATTTACTAACTGAATTATCCTTTTGAGTTTCTACTATTTGTTAATGCTTCAGTGTACATTTCCAAAAGAATTTCCATCCCTTGTATATTTTGCATTATTTAATTCCTTTATTGTATTATAATTTTTAAAAGTTCCTTTTCCTACTTAAAAGTTAAAAAGGTTAAAACATACCTCGTCTAGCAAGTCTGATCATGATGCAAGTTATAGTTGTTGCAGCAAGGTAGGGCACCAAGTAGGGAAGCTGGATTCTTCCTATAACTGAATTGGAGGAACTATTCCCTCCACTAGAGGGAAAAGTACAGAACTTCACAGTTTTAAGTCCACACTAAGAGGGCAAACGGGGGGAGGTGGCAATGATGAGACAACATTGAGGAGCAAGAAGCTTTAAGCCATTGGCTAGGTGGAACTGAGTTTGGGCACAAGAGGGTGGAGGGTGGGAAAGGGCTGCGATGTCAAGTGTCCCAATCTGCTAAATTTGGGAATGGAGGAAACAAGGGACTTAGCAGAAAATCTTAGGAGTCCTCAATAGCAATCCAATGGGCAAGGAACCCTAGGGATTCCCTGAACCAAAGGGGTGAAGGCCTTTCCAGGTTGGAATGGAACTAAATTCTTCAAGCTTAGTAAGTTAAGGAACTCCCTGACTCTCTGTGCCCTGCCAATGGATGTTAGCTTCAGGTTGAGAAACTTAGGCCTACATTTGAGACAGAGAAGAGATAGGATTGCCTAACTCTGGGGTCCTTTAAGGCAAATAGGCATGGACACTGGAAGCAGTGGATGATCCCTATTTAGTGTGCAAGCATGAGAGCAAGGGTCGGTTATGCCCATGGATCTACTTGGTGTCAACAGTAGGGAAAGGCTTGGAACTTCAAAAAGTGGATAAAGTCTTGGACCTGGAGACTGGAAGATCTAAGGCTGAATCTTGTCTCAGTCATTTATTAGCTGTCACAGGGAAAGTTGCTTAATATCTCTCGGCTTTGGTGTCCTCATCTGTAAAATGAAGTTAATAATAGTATCTACCTTACAGGTTGTTGCAGGATAAAAGGATACAATATCTAGAAAGTTCTGTAGAACAAATGGAGAACAAGTAAGATACCAAACACTTCCTTTAATGTTATGCCGCACAACTACAAGAGGGCTATATCCACTATTTACCCTTGGCATAATTTGCCAAGAACAATGAATAAGTAATTAATTAGCCTTATAAAATTCACCATACAACTTATCTCTATTGGATTTGCCAAAGAATTAACAATTAAATCACCTGAAGATTAGAGTGCAAGGTGATCAACAGATCACAGAACAAGTCTCCATGGATCTAAGAAAAGGTTTAATGAAATGAATATTGAGAATAATACACTAGTTTGCCCTAGGCAGTCTGAGTTACTAGAAAGATGCAAACAATTAAGAACTACAAAACTGAGTGGTAGAAGCAAGGTCAGGAATAAAGAAGAGTGGCATACTGAGATTTCATAGAAGAGTGCTGAACTGATCAAGATTGGAAACAAAAGGGGTGGCTAGGTGGCGCAGTGGACAGAGCACCTAAGTTCAAATACGGCCTCAGACACTTAATAATCACCTAGCTGTGTGGCCTTGGGCAAGCCACTTAACCCCATTTGCCTTGCAAAATCCATAAAAAAAAAAAAGATTGGAAACAAAGCTGATATTGAGCAATGACTGAACAAAAAAACCTACCAAACCTATGCTGTAAGAAGGTGGTGGTATATTACTGTTTGGTAGAAAATAAATATGAGGAATTTAGAAAAATGTGAGAAAACTTAAATGAAATAATTCTGAGCAAAATAAGCATAACCAAGAATGCAAAGTACATGACTATAAGGATGCATATCATGAAAAGGAAGATGAACTCTGAGGAATGGAAAAGAGAGGAAAAAAAATACTTCCTCCTTCACAATAAGGAAGTAGGGAAACTAGTAGAAAAGACTATTGTACACATTGTTACAAAGATTCTGTTTCAATTGTTTTTTCTTTGCCAAAACAATAAGTTCAATATGGAAGGATGGGAGAAGGAATGACTGTGACACAAAGACAAAGACATCAATAAAACAAATTTTAAAAAAATCATAAAATGCATCATAAAATTCCAACTAAGTCAAACTTCTTACTGGGATCTACAAAGAGCAGAGGTCACTCCAGTTCTAAACCTTTGCATAATGTTCTCTCTGTTGGGAACTTCCTCTAAATTTTTGATCCTTATTTTCTGCTCCATTCTTTTCAACCCTGACTCAATTCATTTCTCTGCATTATTTTCACCTTTATTAAAAAACAATAACTAAAATAATTTTATGCCTATGCCTTCTCTTCCAGTGAAACTACAAAAGTCCTCAAAGGCAAGAACTATCTTCCATTTCTTTTATTTTGTTCACCAGTTAGGTAATGTTCACAAAAAAGAACTAAGAATACAGTAGACCTGATATCCTGCTGAATGAATTCCTGGATATTGAGAGGAAAAGCATTCTGTGAAATGGTGTTATTACATTAAGACTTATTCCTGTCTCCTGGGAGCAAAACAGTTGGGCCTCAAGTTCTCAGACAGTTTTTTCAGGATGAGAGAAAATATTCCTTCCATAAGATTACACTTCTAGGGATTAAGATGAAGCCTCAACTCACCTTGGATCTCATTGTTATGAGACCAGAGTTCATCACTTTCTATTCGGTGATCTGGTGAGGGTAAATGCTGATTCCCGAGGAAGTTGAGCTGTGGAAGAGGAAAAAAAAAACTGAAGGAAGATCTCTTGTGGTTCCCAAACTGATAAGTTGGAGCTCCTCAGAGAAGAGTTTGTGGTGACTCCTCTTTCACACTTTATGACCAAAAACAGTCCCTCATATATGCCTAGGCCTCTGTCCTGACACCCCCACAGACCCACATCTTTGCCCCAGTACACGTGAACTTGAATCTCATCTTGGGTACTCACACAGACACATACTTTTGCCATCATACATATATAAACTCTCAGGTTCAATACTGTCAGCTTTAGAGGAAAGAATTCAATTAATAGTTATAGATACAACCTCTTTATTAGGAAATCACACCATCTCCCCCGTCTGTAATTCTCACCTCTCTCCTAAAGCATTTGGGTCAGATTCTCTAAGGTTAAACAGTGCTCACTGGTTTCAGGATAGTTTGATGTCACCCCAGTCCTGGTTACCCAAACAAAATAACAGGAAATGATCCAAGTCGTCTTCTAGGACTTGCTCCTTCCTAAAGCTCTGACAAAAGGTTTCAAGCCAGGTGTGTCTCCTCCTGGGATGAGTTGACTAGAGGCAAGATGATGTTTATCTGTGACATTCACTCTGGGGCTGGGATTTTTTGTCTCCTCCATCCAGGGCTCTCTTTCTCTCTCTGGTGCTCCAGGGTTCATAACAGAATTGCTGTGAGTGGAGAAAAGACAGGGTCAAAGAGGACCTAGCACCTAAGTCCTACAAAGTAGGAAGAGAGAGCCAGCAATAAAGATGAGCATATGATGATTTTTATTAAACAAAAACAGAATTCAATTCTACAAATGTCCACAAGGCTAGACTCTAGGAATACAAGCAAAAAAACTGAAATAAAACAAAAAACAGTCCACACCCTTTAGGAGTTTACATTCTTCAGAGGCCCCCATCACTACATATACTGCAAACTTCTCAACTTGCATTGTAAACTCTTCACAACAAAGTCTCCCTTTCCAGAGTTACTGCATATTACTACTCCTCTCATACTCTTCCCTGAACTTGGTATTACATACCTTGTCCCTTTGCCTTTTTAGAGGCTCTCTCCTATTCCTGGGATGTCTTTTCTTCTCTCTGCTCTCCCTCTTAATCCCTAGCTTCCATAAAGGCTCATCTCATCTGTCGCCCGCTAAGGAATACCCTTCCAATCCCTCTTATTGTTCTTCCGGCCTTTGAATCATCTTAATTTTTATTTACTTTTTTTTTGTTTGTGTTTGCAAGGCAAGGGATTAAGTGACTTGCCCATGGCCACACAGCTAGGTAATTACTAAATGTCTTTATCTGGATTTGAACTCAGGTCCTCCTGACTCTAGGGCTCCATGCCCTGCACCACCTAGGTGCCCTATGTTTATTTACTCCTGAATGTGTGTTGTATTCCTGCAACAGAGTTCAAAGTCCTTAAGGGATGGATCCGGTTTTTTCCCTAGTGCTTCCTAAATGGCAGTGGTTCTTGGGGGGGGGGGGTAAGGGTGCTGTGTGGACCGGAATATGTGTACACAGAGGAAGGAGAGCGCCTCTGGACAGGAGACTGGTGCGTGGCCCGGTACCCCTCAACTCAAATTCAATTCATGGGCTTGTGGGTGGCATCCTCTCCTGCCGTCTTGGTCGTCTTCCAGAAGGTGGGACGGGCATCAGTCAACCCCATGCAAGCAACGGGCACCTCCTCCCTGCTGGAGGCCCGGGGCGGGCCGGCGGGCCAGGCTGCGTGGTCCTTCCTCGCCTACTCCATTCTCTCAAGTCTGTCTTCACCCGGGCTAACCCCGCCACACACCCCTTTCTCTCCCAGTGTCTCTAGCAGGCTATTTCCACAATCTTCTTCTTTTAGGTTTTTGCAAGGCAGTGGGGTTGAGTGACTTGCCCAAGGCCACACGGCTAGGTCATTACTAAGTGTCTGAGGCCGGATTTGAACTCGGGTCCTCCTGCTCCGGGCCGGGGCTCTCTCCACGCATCATTCTTTAATCCTTAGCATCTCCCCACCTCCCGGTTCTTTCCTTAAAAAAAAACCAAAAGCAAAAGCACCCCTGCTTGTCCTCCCGGGCCCGCCTCCCTTCTCGGCCCGGGGGCCGGGGGCGCGGCGAAGGGCGGGCGGGGCCCGGGGGCCGCGGGGCCGCCCTCCGCCGCGCAGCTGGCTCCGAGGGCGCCGGGCCCGGGCCCCGCGCGGGGCGGCCGGGTGTCCGCCTCGGGGCGGCCCGGAGCCCGGCTGGGCGCCGCCGGCGGCGCGGGGGCCACGCCTGCGCGTCGAGGGGCGGCCCGGGGCCCAGCCCGCGCCGCCCCCGCGCCGCCCCGCCCCCGCGGCCTCCGGGCCGGGGCCTCCCCGCCCCCCTCCGGCCCCGCCCGGCCCCGCGCTCCGCAGGAAGCGCGCGGCGGCGAGCGGCGGCCCGGCCCGCTAAATACCTGGAGCCGGGTCCGGAGCCCGGACTGACCTATGGCAGAGGAGCGGGGCTCGACGCGCAGGAGCGAATCATGGCGTCCGGGCTGCGCGCGCACCTTGGGGGCGCGCCTGCGCAGGGAGCGGGCTCTGCCGGGCCGCGACTCCCCGGCGGCGGCTCCGGCGCCGGGCCGGGGTCTCCTTTCCCCGGACCCTGCCGGCCTGCCCCGGCCGTTCTCCCCAAGCCCGAGCCACGCGGTGCCGCCCCACCCCCTCCTCTGGAGGCCGGAAGCAGCCTTTCTGGTCCCGGCTCCCCGGCCCGGCCTTGTGGAAGAGGAACTGAAAACCGGACCGGCGCGGCGGGCAGGGGGCTCGGCCGCCCCAGGCCAGGTTGGCTAAATCACTACGGATGAGAGGAATGCAAATTAAAACAATTCTGATTTACGGCCTCACACCTTTCACATTGGTCCAGATGACCAAAAAGGAAAATGATTGATGTTGGAGGGCTTGTGGGAAAACCGAGACACTGATGCGCTGTTGGTGGAGTTGTGAACCAATCCAACCTTTGTGGAGAGCATTCTGAGATTATGCCCAAACGGCTATAAAACTGATCATACTCTCTGACCCAGCATTACCACTTCTACGTCTGAATCCCAAAAAAGATCAAAAATAGTTGTGGCAAAGAATTAGAAATTGAGGGGATGTCTATTATTGAGAAAATGACTAAACAAATTGAGATCTTTGTGATGGAACAGTAGTCTATAAACAAATCATGAGGGCCCAGACTTCAGAATAGCCTGGAAAGACTTGCAAGAACTAATGCTGAATGAAGTAAGCAGAACCAGCAACATTGTGTGATCATCAGTTACCATGGACTTTTTCATTTCAGAAGTACAATAAATCAAAGACAATTCTAAAAGACCATCCATAGCCAAAGAAGGAGCTGTGGAATGTAAATGCAGACCAAAACTTATTATCCTTTAATTTTTATTTTTTTAGATTTTTTGCAAGGCAATGGGGTTAAATGACTTGCCCAAGGCCACACAACTAGGCATTTATTAAATGTCTGAGGACAAATTTGAACTCAGGTACTCCTGACTCTATGGCCGGTGCTCTATATCCATTACACCACCTAACCGCCCCTATCCTTTAATTTTTAAATGTAATTTTTAATTTTTAAAAGTTGTCTTATGGGGGCAGCTAGGTGGTGCAGTGGATAGAGCACCAACCCTGGAGTCAGGAGTACCTGAGTTCAAATCCAGACACTTAATAATGACCTATCTGTGTGGCCTTGGGCAAGCCACTTAACCCCATTGCCTTGCCAAGACTTAAAAAAAGAGTTGTCTTGTGTACTATGTTTTTTCCTATTTTTTTTCTTATTTTGATTCTTCTGTGATTTTGTGGTTATGCTTGCTTTCTCCTAATTACAACCCATTGAAGCATTCACACTTTGTGGGGTTCTTGATCCTGCCCCTTACTAGGTCCTCTACAGGGAGTCTACTAAATGGACTTGAAGTCCTTCTAGCATCTAGATCTTTTGATGCTAGGAGGACCTGGGATCTGCCACATAGGAATGATTCCAGAAAAGCCAGCTCAGGTTTGTTGTTAAGTCATATTGCACTCTTCATGACCCCATTTGGAGTTTTCTTGACAACGATATTGGAGTAGTTTGTCATTCACTCATTTTCCAGATGAAGAAACTGAGGCAAACAGCATTAAGTGACTTACCCAGGGTCACAAGGTAAGTGTCTGAGGCTGCAATTAAACTCAGGAAGATGAGTCTTTCAATGCTCCATGTAGCTAACCTAGACCAACTCAGAATTGTAAAGTTAATCAATCCACAATGGTATGTATTATCTATTGAATATATTAATTTAAAACAAAATGTTTTAAAAGTACTGAGCACGGTACTAAGTGCTTGGGAATACAATTAATAGAAAGACAGTTTTTACCCTCAAGGTATAATCTAACATGTTGGACAAGATGCAAATAAATCTTTTTCAAAGCAAGTTATAAATCGAGGGAAGGTACCTAAAATAAGAGGGGTTGGGAGCAGCTTCCTGTAAAAGATGGGATTTAAGTTGGGACTTAAAAGGAAGCCAAATAAGTCAGTAACAGAACTGATGGGGAGAGGCATTCCAGGCATGGGGGACAAAGAAAACATCTTGAGCCCAGAGATGAAGGTCAGCAAGGAGTTAGTGTTGTTGGATGGAAGTAGCGGGAAGTCAGGTTAAAAAGGGGCTAGCTTATGAAGAACTTTGAGTGCCAAACAGTGCATTGTGTACTTTATCCTGTGTGTGTGAGTGTTGTGATGGTGGTGGTGACATGGTTAGACTGACACTTTAATAAAATCACTTTGATGGGTGGATGGGGGATGGATTGGAGGGCAGGCAGAATAGAGGCAGACAGACCTACCTACTAGCAGGCTACTGCAGTAGTCCCAAGTAGGAGATAGTGAGGGCCTGCACTAGAGTGGTGGCAATATCAGAGGAGAGAACAAAAGATTTTGGGGAGATGTTGCTAGGGTAAAATCAATCAATCCTGGCAACATTGAATAGGGGTGGGGGTTAAGGGAAGGGTTGAATGATAATGAGGGGTCAAAGATAACTCCTTGGTTGCAAGAGTCAGGGACTAGGATGATGTTGCCCTCTATAGGAAGGGGGTTGGATTTATGGGGAAAAATAATGAGTTCTGTTTTGGACATGTTTAAATTTTTTTTTTTTAAGGCTTTTGCAAGGCAAATGGGGTTAAGTGGCTTGCCCAAGGCCACACAGCTAGGTAATTATTGAGTGTCTGAGACCAGATTTGAACCCAGGTGCTTCTGACTCCAGGGCCAGTGTTTTATCCACTGCACCACCTAGCCACCCTCTGGACATGTTTAATTTGAACTCTCTGAAAGAATCGAAATTAGAGGTCAGCAGAATGGGTGGGGCAGGAGAGAGAGATTTGAGAATCATCAGCATTGTAATTAAATCCATGGGAATTGATGAGGTTGTGGAGTAAACAGGTAAAGAGGAAAAAGAGAAGATGACTCAAGATAAGGTCCTGTGGATCACCTATGATTAGAGGGCATGACCTATAAGAGATTCCAGCAGGGGATTAAATTTAATCAAAAAGTATAGCCAGTGTTACAAAAAAAGATGCATTATTGCAGTTCAATGACCCACAGATACTAGAGTTGAACTCATGTATAGTTCAACTCAGGGAGCCCTTATTGTGTTACCAGGGAGCTTACTTATGTGTTAAACATTCTGCTAGGTCCTGGGGTCACAAAGACAAAAATGTACCAGTCTGCCTTCAAAGGAGCTTACTTTCTATTGGGGAGAATAAAAAAGTTGTAATAAGTAAATACTAAAAGCTAGGGACTCAGAGGTGAAAGTGAGGAGGGAAAGCAGTCCAGGTAGGGTAATAAGCTACACAAAAGGAGATGGAGTAGCATGTATAAGGAATAGCAAACAGGTCACTTTGGCTGAAATATAAAATTTGTGCATGGAAGTGTTATAATAGTGTTCTATTAAAAACAATTTGGAACAGATTATGAAAGGTTTTATTTGTCTTGTTTTGTTTTTTAGGTTTTTGCAAGGCAAACGGGGTTAAGTGGCTTGCCCAAGGCCACACAGCTAGGTAATTATTAAGTGTCTGAGACCGGATTTGAACCCTAGTACTCCTGACTCCAAGGCCGATGCTTTATCTACTACACCACCTAGCCGCCCCATGAAAGGTTTTAAATGCCAAACGGAGAAGTTTATATTTTGTTCTAGAGGTATTAGGGAGCTGGTAGCAAGTGTACACAGCACTGGTCCTGGAATCAGGATGATCTAAGTTGAAATCAGACCTCAGACACTTAGCTGTGTGTGACCTTGGGTAAGTCATTTAACCCTGATTGCCTTACATCCAGGACCATCTTCTCTAGTCATCCTCATTCATATCTGGCTACTAGACCCAGATGGCTCTGGAGAAGAAAGTGAGGTATCACCTCCCTGATAACATGGTTCTCAAAGAAGACCATGGAGGTCAGAAAGCTAATGCCATGACAAGTACATGAATTGGAGTGGGGAAGGGGTGAACTGTGCTAAGTCACCAATCTCACTTTCTCCTCTGAGGCCATCTGGGTTCAGTGACCAGATATGAACCAGGATGACAGGAGATGGCTCTAGATGTGAGGCAATCAGGTTAAGTGACTTGCTCAAGGTCACACAGCAGTAACAAGCATCTGAGGCTGGATTAGAACTCCCATCCTCCTGACTCCAAGGTCAATGCTTTATCCACTGTGCAACTTAGCTAAAGCTTCTTAGGTATGGAGAGTAAGATGGTCAGATCTGTTCTTGAGAAATATTAATTTGGCATAAATTAGATATGGGAGAGACTAGGAGGCTAATAAGGCAGTTATTGTAATAGTCCAAATAAAAGATTGAGAGAAGTAAACCGATGTTAGAAATGTTATGGAAACTGATAAGACTTGACAACCTATTGGATTTGGGGATGAGGAAAAAGTTTGTTGCAAACACAAGTGACTGGAAGGATGGTGGCATATAAGAAATAGGGTAGTTAGGAAAATGGGATGAGAAGTGGGGAAGATGAGTTATGTTTTGGACATGTTGAGTATGAGATGCTGATAATGTTAGACTGAAGCCTAGACTGGTTGAATGTGCAGATTTAAAAATCATTTGCATAGTTATTTAAAACCAGGGCATCTAGGTGGTGTGGTGGATAGGTTACCAGGCATGGAGTCAGGAAGACTCATCTTTCTGGGTTCAAGTCTGCCCTGAGACACTTGCTAGCTGGGTGCCTCTGGGCAAGTCATTAACCCTGTTTACCTCAGTTTTTTCATTTTTAAAATGAGTTGGAGAAGAAAATGGCAAATCACTACAGTATCTTTGCCATGAAAACCTCAAGTGGGGTTACACAGAGTCAGACATGATAAAAAAAATCGAACAACAAAATATATGTGAAGTAATGCAAAATATTTCCAGATTAGCTATGATTTAACAAAAAAAAAAGCCTTACTTCATTCTGCATGCAGAATCCTCTACTCTGAACTTGGATAGCATTTTTCATCATGGGTCATTTGAAATCCTAATTATTTTTCATTCTGGCTGGACATTCACAGATCCATAAACAGCAGATTAATGTATCTGTTTTATGTTTTGTTTTTCCCCCACAGCCCCTCCAACATTTGCCTTTTTCCTCTTTTGACCTTTTCAGGCTACACTCCAGACATTTTAAAATTATGCTACAGAAATCCTTTCATCCTGGAAACTTCATTATTCACTAAAGCTCTGGAATTTACTCACTGGAAGAATATATTTCTTACACCACCCCCCTTTATTTGAAACCTCCTAGAACCTCCATTTAAAGCAGGCTCATCCTTATGCCCACTGTTATGCACAGATCTCAGCCTATGACTTAATTTTAACTCTTTGTTAAGGTGGGGTTCTGCTTCCAGGGTGGAGGATGCACTGTCCCAAGTTTTTGAGGGGTTTTGTAGCTATTTTCAAGGACACCCCCCCAGGGACCCCAATTCCTCCAAGGTCTTATGAGAGGCTCTGATCACTCTCTTGGCCCATGCTCTGGTCTGTGGATAACCACAAGCACTTCCCTCTGCCCTGGAACTGTGAGGAGGGTCCCTACTCCACTATGGCAGTAAAGTTCCTTTACCTGATACTGGGGCCCCAGACTGTAACCTGGAGCTGAGTATGGGCAAAGCAACAACCTCAGAGATAGCAAAGAGACCTCTGCAGTTCCCCCAATCCCCTAACCACCTGTGACTGAGAGCTCTGGTAGCAGCTGCTGGGTGGTTCCCCTGGGCTGCTGGGGTCAGGTCTGCACTGAGGCCTGTGCTGGCCTGGGCTCTGTGCTCACTCTGGCACAACAGAGTTTTTCCGACCTTCCAAGTTATCCTTGGCAATCCCTGGACTGAGAGGTCTGGAAATCACCACTGCTGTCATGGACCCAAGTGCTCCCAGGGACCCAGGCCCCTGCTGGATGGCTTGACCTGGTTTACTCCATGGTTCTGTGACCCTTTCTGTTGTAATAGATCCTTTCTGCAAATCTTGTTTTGGGCTGGAAAATTGTTTCGCTTAGTCTTTCTGTGGGTTTTTGCCACTCTGGAATTATTTTAAGGTATTTGAAGTGGTGTGGGAGTAATCTCCTGGAGTTCCTGCCTTCATGCTGCCATCCTGGGCTGTGATTATACTTTCCTTTCAGATTTTTGTTTTGTACTTTTACTGAGCACAGGCCAGGTGGTGGGGGATAAGAAAAAATGAGGCTTTTCCTTGTAAGCAAGAAGCTGGGAGCCTGGAGCTAGGAAAAATAGCAAAACCTTCTGGAGGTTGAGTTCCAATAAATAATTTTGAGAATGATTTTATATTTTACTTATATATTAATAACCACCAAAAAATCCAATTAAATATGCATACAAAACAAATGATAGCTATGCAAAGAAAGTGCTGTTTGTCCTCAGTCCCATTATAAGCCTATCCCAAATTCTATTTCTTTTGGTTTGTAAAAGTTGTAGTTAAGGGTTCATATGACTTTGGTATATTAATTTCACTCTGCATCATCTAAGAAAGAGTTTTCCAAATTTCTTTGTGTGATTTATATTTATTTTTTATGGCACCATAATATTTCATTCATTAGTGTACCATAATTTATTTAGCTACTCTCCAGTATTTTTGCTGTTACAAATATATTTTTATAGATGGCACATTTTATGCTGTTTTGTGATAGTCTTAGAGATAGAATCACTGAATTGAAAGAAATAAGCATCTTTTCATTTGGTTATAAGTAGTTATATTTCCTCCTTTGTAAATTATCTTGACAAGCTCTTTGACTGTTGATTTACTGGGGAGTGTGTATTAACCTTATAGATATATCAGACTTTTATCTGATATATTAATTTCACATATTTTTCCAATCTATTTCTATTGATTTAATTTTAGATATTAAATTTAGATATAAGATAAAATTCAAATTCTATATATAATTGAATCCATTGATTTTTATCTCCAATGATTTTTTAAAAAATGAAAAAAATGCCCCTGCTCTTCATAATTCAAAGCAAACATCTTTTTTCTTCCATGATTTTTGGGGGGCTTTTAATGGGGGAACAGTGTTAGACTTGTGATTTAAATGATCTAGGAAACTCCTGTTAAGGAAAGCCCTTTACCAAGAGTTTTTCAATTACAGTCTGAAATTTGCATAGGTCACGGAGATTAGATTAACCTCTGCCCTGAATCACACAAGTCAGTATGTCAAGAGGGGACACTTAAACTCCAAGTATTTCTAAAGTCAGATCTCTATCCATTGGAAAAGTTTGTTTCTTAATTTCCAAATTTTCTTCCAATTCTTTTAATTTTGTTAACATTGCCTTATCTTGCTTTGATTATTCCATTTGTCCACTTGAGAATATCTCCTAAGATATTTTCTTTAGTTTCAGTTCCCATTTCCACTGTTTCTCATATTTTAAGTGATTCAGTTGTATTATAAATTTTTGAAATTGTGTGGACACTTTTTAATTTTACTATTTTTTTTCTTTTTTTAATTGTTTCTCTTTTCTTTGGCACTTTAATTTTATGTTTCTTTGTGAGAGAAGTCCAGTTCTCTGTAGTCCTTTCCTTCCAACATTGTATATCATTATCCTATGATTTTTATTTTTAAAATAAAGTGATTTCGGGGGCAGCTAGGTGGTGCAGTGGATAGAGCACTGGCCTTGGAGTCAGGAGTACCTGGGTTCAAATCCGACCTCAGACACTTAATAATTACCTAGCTGTGTGGCCTTGGGCAAGCCACTTAACCCCATTGCCTTGCAAAATCTAAATAAATAAACAAATAAAGTGATTTCTGTCATTTTAAATAAAATTTGGGAGTCTAATGGGTATCTGATCATTTATATAATCCTGATCACAGTGGTACAACTCTAAGAAAAATAAACTTATCTTAAGCCATTAATATGAATGATCTCTCCCTAATCATATTAGGTATTCAACTATCATGTGTTTCATCTTCAAAAATGACAAAAATATGTTCTAAAAACTACATATTCTGGTAGTTATAAAAACAATATAAAACTCTTAGTAGTCTTAGTAAATTGACCAAAGGTGAACTAATAATCAGTCAAACTGAGAAGGTCATTTCCTTGGAAATTAATATCGTAGGTATTGGGTTATATAATTGAAGGAAAATAAACATAACTGAAGGAAAATAAACATTGTACGTATTATGTGTGTATATGTGGATATAAAGGGCATTCTTCCACCTGAAACACCCCAAACAAAACTAAAAGCACTACAATTAGTGACAAATAGTGAGATCAAAGTGCTTTTTTTAAAGGGGATAAAAATAAGAGCTTTGCTGCATTCACTAAATTTCCAGAATTACTCTCTACAATGAAGTTTCTGATGTCTGATCAGAGCTGAGATGTGCCTAAAGGCATTCTTACACTAATTTGTGGATTTATGTTATGGATTACCTGATATCAAGTAAGATATACAGACAGACTGAAGGTTTTCCCTTATTCGTTACAATTACTGAGTTTCTATTTGTTGTAAATTATTTGATTTTGACAAGTTTGTATAATAATGATTTCTATTCATAACATTTATAAGCATTATCTTCAATATGAATATTCTTATGTTGATCAAAGATCCCTGAGCAGTCTGAAGGCCTTCTCACATTCATTACATGATATAATTTCTCTCTAGTATGAACTATCAATTCTGCATGAATGCGTATTTACTGTATTCATAGTGTTTCTTCTCTACAGACTTTGGACATCCAATTAAATGTGAATTATACATTTAAAGATCATATTCATAGCATCTCTTGTGTAAACAAACACTGAGTTTGGACTAAATTCATTTTGCTTAGGACATATCTTTCAAGGGAACATTGTCTTCTGAAAAACTGTCATCAGTAACATATATTTCTTTTTGTATTTTGCTTCCACTCAAACTAGCTATTAAATTTTCAGACTAGTCTTATTAGATACCTCCACTAGTGAATTGTCCATTATTACTTTCTGTGATGATTTTTCCTCAGAGATATCTTGCTTCAGATTTAACTCTTTGATTTTAACAATGGTTTTCCAGTCTGAAAGACTGAAATAAAAAAAGCAGCTTTATCCTGTTGTCTCTGTTAGGAGTAGGGGGGAAAAAGAGTAAAAATGATGTTGAGTATACTACAAAGGTGGCTTTGGAAACTTTCAAATATAACCTTGAGATCTTGGGGGGAATGGAAAGAGATAAAAAGAGCAGTGAGAAGGGAACACAAATGATTTAACAGAAGCTTATATAGTATACAAAGTGAGCATAGACATTGAATCAGGTCCATTTAGGAGAATCTGAAGGTGAATTATTGATTGTTGAACAGACAAAAAAGAAAGAATGGGGCATAAGGAAATTAACAGGATTGTGAGAGAAAGCCTGGGACCAGAGTTCAGGGTTTCCTCACCTCATATTTCAATTACTGTAATAGGATCCTAACTAATCTCTTGGTTTATTTGTCTTATTTTCTACGTATGATCCTATATGTTGATATCAAATCATTTCTTCATTAAAAAGTTTTGTTTCTCTAAGAATATTCTCTAAGAATACCTCTACATTGGGGCAGTTAGGTGGCATAGTGGATAGAGCACCGGCCCTGGAGTCAGGAGTACCTGAGTTCAAATCCGGCCTCAGACACTTAATTACCTAGCTGTGTGGCCTTGGGTAAGCCACTTAACCCCATTGCCTTGCAAAAAAAGAAAAAAAAAGAATACCCCTACATCTCTGGGTCCTAACCATATTATTCTTCTCCTTCTTATCATGTACTCTCTGCATTCCTATCCATCTAAGAGCAGAACTGTCTATATTTAGCAGTAATTGTAAAGAGCCTAAAGGGAAAATTTTGGTTCCCCATAATTAATTTTGTCATTCCTATGTTTTAAGCAGTGTCCTTTATTTTATTCTTATGGATTGTGAGCATATATCTGCCTTGACTATATTGTCTATTCATTGATAGAATTCTATTCTACTCTTTGACCTTAAGATTCTCAGACTTTTGTTAAGTGAAGAGGCCCCAAATTCTGGTATACTGGTGTTCTTCCAGTCAGATCCTGCGTCCTTTCTAGACAATGTAGACTCTTGCCACTAATGTTCCCATGGGACAATATGACTCTCTTACGAAAAATCACAAAATACCTTTCTACTGCCTACAAGGTAAAGATTAGTTCCTAAGCTAATAATTAAAATCCTCTAAATTTATTTCCATGATACTCCTATTCAGTACAACTTCACCATTAGGCATCCTCCACATTAGTAATTAGTCTTCTGAACTAAAAGAGAAAGCAGAGAAGGGATGGGAGTTAGTGAGCAAGTAATGAATGAGGATCCAGCAAAAGAGACCAAGGACTGCCAGACAGGAAGAGAACCAAGATGTGTAGTATCATGAAACCTGAGAAAAGAAAGCATATTGATCATAAGATGGTCAACAGTGTCAAATGCTACATAAAAGTTAAGTATCAGCATTAAAAAAAAGTTACTGGTTTTTACTTACTTGCTTGAGCTGGTATGTCTTGAGATTTGTCTTTTTACTATTCAAAACTTTGTTTTTTTGTTCCAACTGGGAGTTCACATCTGGCTTGGAAATTTAATACCCTGTTCATATGGAAAGAAAAAAGACTTGGGTGTTTGTGCTGGGTACAAAGACCCATCCCTCAAAGTCCCAAATCCTTCTTCAGGATCTTAGAAGGATGAATTACGTGTTGCTTCAAATACAGGACAGATCTTAGTTTCGTTTTTTCAAGAGAACACTGTTATCTCTATAAAAACTGGACTTTAAGTTCCTTACAAAATGACACTCATAGGTCCCATAACTTTTAATGACTGAGGGAATAAAAGCATTCCAAAGGTTGGATGGATGCTGAGCACACAGGAATGCCACACTTACCCAAGTGAGACAAGATACTTGGAATTCACTAGGATTATATCCCTGTACAGGAATATTTAGTAACAAGATATAATTGGCCCACTCTTTCTCCTGGTGAAGTCCAGAGCTACATCCTTAAATTTCAATGATTTGTGAAAGGCCAAACCCATTCATGCTCAACTTTGGATCATCTACTGACAGCATTCTTAAAGTTGGCAGCATCAGAAGGTGTATGGTTTTGTAATATTCAGAGATCTGAGTGTTCCAAGTAAAGTAAATTTTAACTAATTTTCTATTATAGAACTAGCACTATTTCTATGAAAGCCAAAAATAAAAATGAGTCATAGTAAATGTCCTTGAAGAACACATAATTTTGTCTGGGAGGAAACATACCTCTTACATAATTAGAGAATAGCACAAGATATCTAGTAAAGTTCCACATTGTATAGTAAGATTTTTATGCACATTAGTTAGAAAATCCAGAAATGTACATGGATATTGAAAGCAAAAACAAAACAAAAGAAAACAAAAACTTAACAGAAGAATTATAGAACCTAAAAGTTGGAAGAGACTTTGAAGGTTATCTAGAACAATCTTTCAGTCACAGAAGAAATTTTCTATATCTCTCAAGTGATAATATATTCATTCAATCCTTCCCTGAAGTTACTTGTTTGTAAGACAGTCCAATCCATTTTTGTGACTTAAAATATTAGAAAGTTCTTTCTGTTATTGAGCTGCAATAGTCCTCCCTGTAACTTCTACTTCTAGTTTTTCTTTCTGGAACTAAAAAAAGTCAAACCCATCTTTTATATAACAGCTTCTCAGATATTTGAAAGAAGTTTCTATGTTTGCTAAATCTTCTTTTCTGAGGTTAAACATTCCATTTTTTCCAACTATTCCTCACATGATATATTTTTCATAATGGCCACCTTTTATTAGATATATTTTCCATGTATCAATATCCCTTTTGAAATAAGGCAAGCTGAACTGAACATGACATTGCATAGATATATACATATATATATATATATATATATATATATATATATATATATATATATATATATATATATCTTGATCAAAGAAAAAAAATACCCTGGGCCTTCCAAGTCCCTTGGTTATATTAATAAAGCTTAATATTGCATTATCTAAATTTTTGACAATCATACTAGATAGATTATCTCCTAAGAAGCTTGTAGTTGAATACCATGGAGGGTAAGGTCACCACTTAGGACAAGTAATCCTTTGAACTGTCCCCTTGTTCATAGGTGGTGTGATATTCAGGTCACTATAGTTAGTACAAATCTCTCCAAGAATTCACACTAGCAATTTTTGCGGTATTCTAGGAATCCTTGGGTAATGGCTAAAAAGAATACCAGTACTTCTAAGAGATCTTCACTGAGAAGATCTAACTGTTCCACCTGGAACCATATATTCATTAAATGAACAGAAGTGTCAAGGATTGTAGGAATACAAACAAGACCATTCATGAAAACTCTTTATCCAGACCTTATGTAGATTATCAGGATCACATTTTTCTTGCCAAAAAAGGCAAGGTTAGTTGTTCTTTGTACTGAAGACTGGAGAAATTGTTTTTTGCATAGGCTATCAACTTCCAATGATTTTGGATCTTTGCAGAAGAAGATCCAGGAACTAAAGTCTCTACAGAGTTGTTCTTGGGAAAGAGATTACATACTCTATTGGGCCCACAAACAAGCAGAAGACATCATTGTTGTGTTATAGAAAATTTGAGTGCCAAGAAATGCAATTTGTCTTGGCCAAAACCAATAATGTTTTAGTATTTAAGAATGAAATGCTTTGGTTACAAATGTAAAGCCTATAGCAGATTGCCTTCTGTCGGAGGGAGGGAAGGGAGGAAGAAAAAATTGTAAAACTCAAAAGTTTGCAAAAAAAATGATTGGTAGAAACTACCATTGTATATATTTGGAAAAACAAATAAAATATTTAATAATTTTAAAAAGAATGAAATGCTAGCAAATGTCTTTGACTCTTTTATAGAAGCTTACTTTGATCTCATCTTTTTTCATTGAAATTAAGGGAAAAGAGGGGCAGCTAGGTGGCACAGTAGATAGAGCACTGGTCCTGTAGTCAGGAGTACCTGAGTTCAAATCCAGCCTCAGATACTTAATAATGACCTAGCTGTGTGGCCTTGGGCAAGCCACTTAACCCCATTGCCTTTCAAAATCCTAAAAAAAAAAAAAAAAAAAGTAAGGGAGAGAAAAATAATTCATTTGCATAGAACTTAAAAGTTGGAAAATCCTTTCCACAATCCTGTAGAAAGGTTGGTAGTAAGAGTACTGTTATCTGAATTCTACAAATCAAGAAACTCGTACTGTTGAGTGGTGGAGGTTATTGGATTGTTAGTATTTCTTTTTTATAGATTAGAGATTTTGAGGGACCTTATAAGTTCCCATTGCTCAATTTTACCAATGAGGAACCTGAGTCCCAGAGAGGTGATCTGAATGATCTCAGGTTCCACAAGCAATAAATGAGAGAACTGGAATTCAAACCTGGGTTATTTGAAACAAAATTTAACGCTTTTTCCATTGCATTATGTTGCTTACCACAGTTCCATCCAAGGACATGTAAGCCACCAAATTAATCTAATTTATATCAAGGTAAATAAAGTTTAAGTCTCACTACAGAGTCATTGCTAATTTCTATCTAAGGATATTTCCAGATTCCTGGAAAGGCATGTCAAACACTGGGACTTTAAATAGAAGAGGCCTCTAGGTTGTGAAAAATGCAGCTCCACAGACTTAAAGTAAAGAAAAACCTTCATTAAAATCTCACCTCTGATATATATACTGGCTGTGTGATCCTGAGCAAATCACTTGTCCTTTCAGTACTCTAGAAAACTCCTTAAGACCCTAAGTTTCAGAAAATGGGAATTGGTAGAAGTTTCCTCAACATTAGTGGCTTATTGTAATGAAATCACAGGTCATACATATATAAGACAAACATATATATGTATATATGTACATATATTAATATACACATATATACATATATTTGTAGAGATATATTATCACTCAGTTGAAGGAGTTCAGGCAGTTGTTTTCTGATTCCTAGGTTATCACAAAGGAAAGCAATGATATATATGTCTCTAGGAATAGCTAATTACTATCTGCCAAATACTTTTCTCAGAGGTAATTTCACTTTCCCTAAGGGCATAGCTCAAAACCTTTGACATTCATAGTTACAAAGGATTACAAAGGTTACAAACTACACACACACACACACAGGCACTGAAATATAATATGTGTTCTTTCACATATCTCAACCTACCACATAACATCTCTATTTTATATCAATCTTTTCCTCCAGCTAACTCCTTTACACTTTGGCTTTTGTGGAGCCAAGCCATTGAAGGAAATAAAACAAAACTACTTTTGATTTTGTAGCTTCTATGGTGTTAGTAATTGATTTTTTTAAAATAAGTGGTTTATAGCAATTCTTTCCAACCATTTCTTCTTGATCTGCTTCAATCTTAACTGTTTCCAGAATTCTTTGCAAACTATTCTCTAGGGGGTCACTTTCTATCCAAACTCAAAGGTTTTTTTCTCAGCAATCACTCTCAATTAGTTACATTAGTCAATTTTTTTTTTTTTTTAGGTTTTTGCTAGGCAATGGGGTTAAGTGGCTTGCCGAAGGCCACACAGCTAGGTAATACATTAGTCAATTTTCCCTGGCCAAGACAACTTTGTGCTATCCCTTCTTATTCTATTCCTTCCTTTGTTTCTCAAATCTGTTTTTTGCTATGATTAAACAATTATTCTTTCACAATTATACTCCAACCATTCCTTTTTTGAACTTTACACCATTCTTTTCTTCACTTTTTCTTCACCTGCAGTGATTTGAATAACATATCTTAAAACTTTGAAATTGTTTCCAGAGGATAGCTAAATAATATGCTTAAGTCATAAGCAGACTTAGTAACAGTAAAAAATCATGCTAATCAAGAATGATAAGTGATAATCTTTGGAATAATGAATGTTAATAGCTGTTCTGATAAGGCATCTTATTTTGTAGCAAAAACTATTTTCCATACATACTTATGTGTAAATGTGTATATATACATATACACACATTCATGTACATTCTGTTCTATAATTAACTTCTTCATTATATCTATAAATATCTTATAGTGATATACTCTAGGTATTTACCTTCCTTGCAGACATATATCAGAACAGATATAACATCCATTGTTCCAAAGATCATCATTTATCACTTCTTGATATTTTCATTTCCTTGTTATTTGGTATTAGTACAACCTACTACTACTCATTTATGTGTGCCCATTTTTCTAAAACAAAAAGGGAAGGAAGTTTCTCTTAATTACGTAAGCTATAAACATGGGGGCTAGCAGTTCATGATGGAGGGTCCTTAAAGCCTAACATCACCATTGCAACAAGTGGGTATACTAGATGTCTTCTAATAGATTAGGTAACAAATTGGGTTAACAATTTTCAGTCTAAAAGACGTAGCATTCTTTCTGAAGTAGGGTCAGAGAAATATTGCTTTCTTTTTGTTGTGAAAACAAATCTTGTAAATTTTTACTGTACTGTTAAAAGTGTTTTTTCCTTCTGTATTGTTTTTGTAAACCCCATTTACATTACTATTTCTTTAATCTTAAACCAATCTGGAATTAACAGCAATTGCTCATATGTCTGACCTTGGTCATGTCCACTCATACCTGGGGCAGGTGCAGTAGACATCTCCTCTGACACCAGATGTTAACCACTCCTTTAACACCACCCATATTCCTCCCACCACAGAAGTGTATTTAAGTAGGGTCTGTCCAGCTATTCACCCTTTTTTATCCTATTCTACATGACTTGGCTGGGCAGACCACCCTGTTTCCTTTCCCCTTCTTTTCTCCATGCTGGACCAGGTGGTCCCAGCTCCATGCTGCTGGATCCTCTATGATTTAAACCCAGCCACTGCCACTGACTCATGGCTGTTTCCCTTTCTTAATTGCCTTTGCTATTCTCCCCCAGCACAACTTACAACTGTCTCTCTTCTTTGTTTAATTTTACTATCTTCTTAAAAAACTGTCTTTACTTTGTTAAAGAATCTAACTTGTGAACTTATTGTAGTAACCTGTGCAACCTGTGAATTAAATTCTATACCCTTTCTTACCATTCTGAGTAAGACTCCGGTGATTTTGTCAACTCAAAAGAACCTCTCTGTTTTCCCATCCCAGCTGTTCCAGCAGCATTTTCTCTTTGCCACAACCTCTACTTCAACTGGACAAGCATGGTATATGCTCCTTGCTGGAGCTTCTTGGCACCTGAATGACTATATAACTAATGGGAACTCAAATTTTCATTTCCATAAAATGATTCATTTCCTTGTAGTGCCAAATGGATCCTTTCCACAGCTCTTGAAAGAAGTTGGTCTCAGGGGCGGCTAGGTGGTGTAGTGGATAAAGCACTGGCCTTGGAGTCATGAGTACCTGGGTTCAAATCCGGTCTCAGACACTTAATAATTACCTAGCTGTGTGGCCTTGGGCAAGCTACTTAACCCCATTTGCCTTGCAAAAACCTAAAAACAAACAAACAAACAAACAAACAAGAAGTTGGTCTCTTGGACCAATACATTGTCCATTTCAGTCATTTATTGACTATCTCTACCCCATCTTTAAAATAAGAGATAGCAATATCCATGCTGATGTCTTTTCTAGGACACTGGACTTTCAGATCCTAATCCCTCTCTATTCTTGCCTGCTATCCCTCCAATTCACTTCAGTCAGCCTTCAACTTGGACACAATTTAAAACTTTATCATCACTCAGAAGTATCCCATCTCTAATATGTTGACTTCTGAAATTTCCTTTAGAGCTCCTTAAAAATTCTCTTACAAGGGAAGCTAGGTGGCACAGTGGATAGAGTACTGGCCCTGGAGTCAGGAGTACCTGAGTTCAAATCTGGCTTCAGGCACTTAATTGCCTTAAAAAAATTCTCTTACAAAACCTGCTTTTTTTGATCCTGATCTCTAGTTGTTTCTTCAAGTTCATATGTACCCACAAAAAATTAGAGGTAAGCAAAACTAATGCAACTAGAGCAGATATAGAATGAACTTTATGCCAACTTTGGTCATATTATTTGTGGGCAATATCCCTAAACAAAAAAGGCACTTTATATCTCTGAGCACTGGAAACAAGGGAGGGATAACCAGGTCAAATCAATAAAGAAATTCCAGTCATACCACAGTTCCATCTTAATCTGCTGAAGCAATCAAAAGTCCTGTACTCATTCTACTGGCTTTTACTACCAAATATGGATTATGTTGTGATCCAAGATAAATTAATCCCTTTCCCTTCTCTCACCCTTAAATGTAGAGTGTCTTAAAAGTCTTCATGCACTTAAGCTATTAAACCTTAATATTAACAGTTTAAGGATATACAAAGATTTTTAACTGTGTAATAATAGTGGTTCATTTTAAAGGGGCAGTTAGGTAACACAGTGGATAACACACTGGCCTTGGAGTCAGGAGGATGGGATCCAGCCTCAGACATTTGACACTTACTAGCTGTGTGACTTTGGGCGAGTTACTTAATCCTGATTGCCTCTCTCATTCACGGCTATCTCCAGTCGTCCTGATTCATATCTGGCCACTGGAACCAGATTGCTCTGGAAGAGAAAGTGAGGTTGGTGACTTAGCACAGCACCCTCTCACTCAAATCCAATTTACAAGCTTGTTGTGGCATCAGCTCCCTGATGTCATGGTCTTCTTTGAGAACTTAGGACAAAAAACAACAAACATTTAATTCATTTGTTTCTTACAAGCTAAGTCCTGCAGGGATTTAGCTACATTATTGGGTCAAACCTGGGTTCCTCATCTAAAGCACAGATTATGGATATGTGGTATCACCAACTCTGGTAATCCAATTAAATACAACAAATATTTATTAACTACTATATGTTAAGAACTGTGCTGAGTTCTGAGGATACAGATGAAAAATGTCAATATCTGCCCTCAAGGAGCTTACAATATAATAAAGAAAATAAGACAGGTACATAAAGAAATATGATGTAAAGTAAAATGTGATAAGGATATTAAAGTGATTCCTGAAAAAATATGTCTAAGAAATTTTGAAGTGACTTTCAACTAAAGAGACTGAGGAAGAAAGGCTTTGAGGGAAAAGTGGCATCAGAGTTGGAGTCTTAAAAGAAAAGTAGAGTTTCAAAAAGGCAGAGGTGGGAACATATTACAGGCATAGAGGAGGGAAGAGGTGGAAAGAGTATAAGAACTAATAACCTTGAAATAATATGGTTAGACCACATTATTTTTATAACTGTATCTTGTAGAAGGGAGAGACAGGTAGGAAGACCACAGAATCTTGATGTAAGGACAACTGCAAGCCAGCTAATTCAATCCATATCTGAAGAATTTAGACCTCTCTCACCATATTCCCATCACCAAATACCATCAAAGTTTTCACCAGAAGATTTCTAGTGAACAGAAACTTGTGCTCTGCTAAGTCAGTTGATTATACTTTGAGATAGCTTTAATTGTCAGGAAATGTTTCCTTACTATTAGCAAAATCCAGCTTCTGTAACTTTCAACCACTAGAGGCCTCTCTGAGGCCAAGCAGAACAGGCTAATTCCTCTTCCACATGAAATAAATGGGTGAATAATGTGAAAGGCAGCATGCCTCATGAAAGTATATCAAACAAAATCATAGCTGGTGATAGTAACATGATAGTTTTTGGTGTCTGACTAGGGAACATTTAACAAAAAGTTTCACTTTACTCATTCAGTTCCCAGTATTATTCTACATTATGAAGTCTCTGATGTCTTATCAGGGTTGAACTGTGTCTGAAGACATTCCCACAATGATCACATTTATAGGGTTTCTCTCCAGTATGAATTCTCTGATGTCGAATAAGATTTGCATGAAGGCTGAAGGCTTTCGCACATGTACTACATTCATAGGGTTTCTCTCCTGTATGAGTAATACAATGTTGAATAAAGGATGAACTCTGAATGAAGGCTTTTCCACATTCATTACATTCATAGGGTTTTTCTCCGGTATGAATTTTCTGATGTTTAGTAAAGGATGACCTGTCCCAAAATGCTTTCCCACACTCATTACATGCATAGGGTCTTTCTCCAGTATGAATTCTCTGATGTTGAGTACAATCTGTACTTAATCGAAAGGTTTTCCCACATTCATTACATCTGTAGGGTTTCTCTCCAGTATGAATGGTTTTATGCTGAGTTAAGTGTGTGCTCAAACGAAAGGTTTTCCCACATTCATTACATTTGTAGGGTTTTTCTCCAGTATGAATGCTACTATGTCTAGTAAGATGTACACGAAGTCTAAAGGCTTTTCCACATTCATTACAATTATAGGGTTTTTCTCCAGTATGAACTCTCTGATGTTGCCTAAGGAATTCACCATTACTAAATGATTTCCCACAATCATCACATTTATATGGTTTCTCTCCTGTGTGAATTCTCTGGTGTCGATTTAAGTGTCTGCTCTGACTGAAGGCTTTCCCACACTGATTACATTCATAAGGTTTTTCCCCTGTATGGACTGTCTTATGTTGAGTAAGGCATACATTCTGGCTGAAGGCTTTTCCACATTCATTACATTCATAGGGTTTTTCTCCAGTATGAATTCTTTTATGTTGAATAAGGCTTGCACGTGAACTGAAGGCTTTCCCACATTCATTACATTTATAAGGTTCTTCTCCAGTATGGACTCTCTGATGACTCACCAGGAGTGAACCTTTACTGAAAGTCTTATCACAATCATTGCATTTATAGGGTTTCTTTCCAGGATGAATGCTCTTATGTTTAGTAAGATGTCCCTGCAATCTGAAAGTTTTCCCACATTCATTACATTCATAAGGCTTCTCTCCAGTATGAATTCTTTTATGTTGAGTAAGGTGTGCATATAATCTAAAGGCTTTCCCGCATTCATTACATGTATAGGGTTTCTCCCCTGTGTGAATTCTTTTATGTTGATTAAGGTTTCCACGAAGCCTGAAAGTTTTCCCACATTCATTACATTCATAGGGTTTCTCTCCAGTATGAACTCTATTATGTCGAGTAAGGTTTCCACGAAGTCTGAAGTCTTTTCCACATTCATTACATTTATAGGGTTTCTCACCAGTGTGAATCCTCTGGTGGTTCTTAAGGATTGTACTCTTACTAAAAGCTTTCCCACATTCATTACATTGAAAGAGTTTTTTCTCTACACAGATTTTTTGATATTCAATTAATTGTGAGTTACAGCAAAAGGTTTTCCTATATATATCACATTTATGAGTGATTTCTTTTGAAGGAACAATTTGTTCTGCAACCAGACTATATTCATTGCACTTGTGGCTTATCTTCCTAGGTAATATTTTTGCTTGGAAAACTGTAATTTGTCTCAGTTCCTTGATATTCTTCTCTATCCCAAATTGGGAATCAGTCTCTCCTAGCTCAGGGTACCATACACCATCTCTGGTGAATTTTTCCAATGTTACTTTCTGGGATGATTTTGCTTCAGGAATGTCTTGCTTTAGAGTTGACTCCTTAATTTTATTCCTGGTCTCCCAGTCTGAAAAAAAAAAAAGAAAGAAAGAAATGCAACTGTGCCCTGTTGCCTGTTCTGGGATCAAAGAAACTACTAAAGTGAAAAGAGGAAAAATGATATTAAGAACAAGAATAACATATAGTTGGCTTTGGAAACATCTAAATATTGAAAATAATATTTGTAATTTAGAGAAAGAATAGTAAATGTGTCAAGGAGTGAGATGTGAATATAAGTAGGTGGAGAAAAATTGATTCAATAAATAAAATGAGCACAGATAATTCAATGATTCTGATCTATTGATGAAAAGCAGAAGGTAAGAAAGGTGACTATTGGAATAGAGCAGAGAGTGGGAATATGGCTAAGAGGAAATATCAAGATTATAGAAACTGCTAGGACTTCACTAACCTATATTTTGGTTATTTTAATAGAATTGTAACTAATCTCCTAGGTCTTATCTTCTCCAATCAGTTTTATATACTGATACTAAAGAAATCCTTAATAAAAGATAATTTCATATCTATAAGAATACTTCTATGGGCTTTTTTGCAGTCACAGTAAACTGATTTCTGCTCAACTGCTCTCTTTTCATGCATACACTTTTGGGATCAGAGTTACTTACACTTAGCAGGAACTATAAAGATTGGAGAGGGAACACCAGTGGCTCCTTTTGATTAGTATCACTGCTGCACTCTGAACATTAGTCATTTTTTTGTTCTCTTGGAACTGGTCCTGCCCACCAAAATTCACTTTGTCCATTGAGCACAGCCTTCTCTTTTCTTCTCTGACTTTCTAAATCTTGTATCTCTGTCCATCCTCAGACTTTTGGCTAGCACAAAGGTAAAAAGTTTGGCCCCCTGGAGTTGTAGTTCTACTCAATTTCCTCTTGTTTTGACCAGTGTCACCATTATAATCTGTTGCCACCAATTTCTTCACTAATATACCAATATTGTTCTCTAAATGAAAATCCTAAAATACCTCCCTAAAACCTATAGCATGAAGATCAATCCTCAGTCTGAAAGTCTAAATTCTTCACAAATTGGTTTCATATTAGCTATTCACTCTTATTTCTCAAGAAGCATGTCTTAGAGGTATTAGCAGTAGGAGTGGAAAGAAAAAGAGAATATAATAATGTCCAAGTCATTTAACCTCACTGAATCACATTTTTCTCATCTGTAAAATGGAAATAATAATATCTATAGTACTAACTGGCAGGGTTGTTGTGACTGTTAACTAGCAGAATATATAAATCATACCTTGCACTATATGAAAACCAATTATTAAAATTTATAGTAATGTTATTAGTCAAGCATTCTCTTAATTGTCTCTTATATGCTATAGCTTAGGCTGTTATAATGGCCTCCAATTGATCTCCCTGTCTCAAATCTCTTCCCATTATAACATACTCTCGATAAAACTACCAAAGAATTTTTCCTTAAGCATGGATCTGTTCATGTTACTTCCCTACTGGATCCCTATTGCCTTTAGGATAAAATAACAACTGCTCTGCTTTGGTTTTACTGCTTGGCCCATCTCTTTTTTCAGTCTCATTATAAATTACTTCCCTTCCCAGACTCTACAATACAACCAAACTGGCATCCTCTCTGATTCTCATACATTGCACGCTCTTCTTTGTGCTTTTATGCTGGCCATCCTCCATGACTGGAATATAATCCTTTTTCACCTCTGCCTCATAGAATCTTCATTCATTCAAAATGAAATTCATTCAAGATGAAATTCAAGTGCAAAGCCTTTTCTGATTCTCTCCCCCTTCCCCAATTATGAATGTGCTTCCTTCCTAATTACCTCTTATTTTATGTTTATTCCATACACAATATGTTTAGTCTGTGTTTTCTTAGACATTCACATACTAGGTAGATAAATGGCTCAGTAGCTTGAGTGTCAGGCCAGAAAAATCTGAGTTCAAAGTACAGCATCAGATACTAACTGTATGATTTTGGGCAAGTCACATAACTTCTGTTTGCCTCAGTTATGAGGGACATAATAGCATCTACCTCTTGGGGTTACTGTGAAGATCAAATGAGATAATATTTGTAGTGTTTAGTACAAATCCTAGAATACAGTAGGTGCTATAAGATGCTAATGATGAAACTGCTCCACTAATTAAAGATAAATTCCTTGGGAAGAGAAGTTTCTTCAATGTTTTTTATCTATGTCAAGTCAACAGTTTTAATGGAAAAAAAAAAGAACAATCCCTTATCTGAAAGACCTCTCAGCTAATTGGGAGGTGACATGCTAACAAAATTTATGATGGAGACAAGCTTGGAGGGAAGACACATTAAGATTAGGGAGGCCTTGCTAGGAAAGGCTTCTTGTAGAAGGTATCCCAAACACTTGAGCACTTAAGTGTCTGGACATAGTAATGGCAATAAAAACCTGTTGATTGTCACTAAACTAATTCCTTACTCTAAACTTTTATTTATCCTGTTTTCTTTTCTAAGAATATATCTATTTCTCTTCCCCAAAAACAAACAAGATTTTTTAGGGAGTGGCACAGTGAATAGAGCAAGGGTCCTAGAGTCAGGAGGAGGACCTGGGTTCAAATTTGACCTCAGACACTTGATATCTACTATCTATGTGAACTTGGGCATCATTTAATGCCTTTAAAAAAAAGATTTCACTCACTCCTTACTTTGATCTTTCCTTTTTATGAGCTTTATGTCTTTTATTCTAGTTCTATGAAAAATAGTCTACAATAGAGGCCAGTCTTGGAGTGAGGGAGTTAAGTTCTGGACTCTGACACATAATAGGAACACAGGTAAATAATTTAAGCAAGACTATCAATTACAAGTGAATTATCTTGGGGCAGCTAGGTGGTGCAGTGGATAGAGCACCAGCCCTGGAGTCAGGAGTATCTGAGTTCAAATCCGACCTCAGACATTTAATAATTGTTTAGCTATTGGGCAAATTACTTAAGCCCATTGCTATGCAAAACCCAAAGCAAACAAACAAAACAAAAACCAAACAAGTGAAGTGTCTATATTGGGAATTATCACTTGAGACAGAGGACAGAACAGGTAGAAAGACATTCTGCTTCTTCTAGAGGGCTGAACTGGGAACAGTAAATAAGAAGCTGCTCCCAGAAGGCAAATTTCAGATCAATTTTAAGAACCTAATAATTTTAACTGCCTTAAAATGAATAGGGTACCACACAAAGTAATGACCTTCTGATCCCTCAAAATGATCAAGCAAAGGCTGAACAATTATTATTTTTTTTAGGGTTTTTTTTTTTTTTGCAAGGCAAATGGGGTTAAGTGGCTTGCCCAAGGCTACACAGCTAGGTAATTATTAAGTGTCTAAGACTGGACTTGACCCCAGGTACTCCTGACTCCAGGGCTGGTGCTTTATCCACTACGCCACCTAGCCACCCCTGAACAATTATTTTTTAAAGAAGTTGTATAATCACCTCTCTCCACATACCTGAGTCTGAAATAAAATTATACCTCAGACAAAAAATAGATCTAAGTCTCTTAGATTCTTCATTGCCCCCAACATGTCTCCTGCCTTAATACAGATGGTCTCTTTGTCTTGATTTGCTTTAGTCTTAGGAATTCCTAGTGTTTGGTCGTTTTTTGCATTAAACAAAACATCCTCTAAGATATCATTCTACTGTAAAATTATAAAAATCTATAATTTACCAGCTTTCAACTATCATTAATGTTACATATAAACTTTCCATCTACTTTGTTTTCTTACCTACCTTGGCAAAAATATGTAGAGATTTCTCTTTCTACATTCCAAGGCTCTTCTCCTTGCTCCAACTGGGAGATCACAACTGGTTTGGAAAGCTGATGCCCTGTTCATACAGAAAGACAAAGGATTCAAATGTTTTTGATAGAAAAAAGTGACCATTCCAGAAAAATGCCCAAAACTTTTTCCTCAAGACCTATGAAATATAAGAAATGTATAACATCATAGCCAGAACATCAAGAATACTTTTTTCTTTCTATACAAAATATAGATTTTTTTTCCTGGAAAGTGGGAGAAGGTATGCTCTGTATCTAAGCTTCAAAGGGATTAGGAATATATGATCACTGAGGTTTAGATTTTGATACAGATTTCAGAGGCACCATAATTTTTGGTAACTGAGAAAAAAATAGAAATGTTTATGCTTAATTGCACAGAAAAGTCTTCCTTACCTAAAGAGACCAGATTCCTATAGTTCTCTAGCATTACATCCCTATACAGATATCTTTGATCAGGGTTCAGTTGCCGCCATTCCTCCTGTGTGAAGTCCACAGCTACATCCTTGAATGTCAATGATTCCTGAAAAGACAACCACATCCTTCTTTAAACTGAGAAAATCTACTGAAATGACATTAGTGGGAGTTGGCAGCCTCAAAAGCAGTAAACAGGATTAATAAATTTTGATGGTAATCCCTAATCTGATCATTTTAAATTAAGCAAATGATTTAATTTCCTAATATTTAATTACTTTCTAGTACCTTTTCTGATCACATGAAGAACAAAATATGGTTGAGACATAGTGTTCTCAAAGGACTTATTGATTATTTTAACGGAGAGAAAAATATACACTTTTTTTTTTGTTTTGAGTTTTTGCAAGGCAATGGGGTTAAGTGACTTGCCCAAGGCCACACAGCTAGGTAATTATTAAGTGTCTCAGGCTGGATTTGAACTCAGGTACTCCTGACTCCAGGGTTGGTGCTCTATCCACTGCATCATCTAGCTGCTCCAAAAGCATACACTTCTAGTCACTAGAGGAATATTCACTACAACTCACTGAAACAATGGTTTTCACCATTTTTGTGTATCCTAAATACCTGAGGCATTCCAGTGAAACCTATAAATCCTTTTTAAAGGTATAAAATAATGGGGGGAGGGGTTGTCTTTCATTTCAAAGAAGACCACAACATCATACAAATATATATATATATGTATATGAATATGTATGTGCATATATACATATATATATATATTTATTTATTTAAAGAGAAAAAGAGGGGAAAAAGAGCAGTGAAAACCATCTTGAATATAACTTTGCTAGTCCAGAATTTCAAATTATCTGTTCTTGTAGTAGGCATCTCCCAAAGCTAATATGGCCATACAACACTTCTGGATATTGAGAGCATCTGTAGTCATTAAGAGAAAAGGGATGGACAGATTGAAAGAAGTTTTGGATTGAAATAAAGAAAATTACACTTGCTTTTCAATTTATAAAAAAATGGTCATTTGTTTGAAATTTGTGATACGTATATAATCAATTTTTCAGAACACTAAATATTTATTATCAAAACTTTTATTCATATTTTGGCTGAAAAATATAAGACTCTTGAAGGCAGGGAATGCTTTATTTTTCTCTTTGAGTTCACAGTGACTTATATCAAACTGACCCTGTATAAATGTTTGTTGTTTGTTCACATCATTGAACAGGATTCCATGCAATATAACTTAGGAAAGGCTTCTATAAGTTTATGGTTTCACTCTTGATACAAAATTACTCTAGGAGTGACCAATAGAAGTATTATGTATTTGCATATGAGTGAAAGAAAATATTAAAAGGATTCATTATGTGGATTTTAAGTTCCTAAAACCCAATTGCTTCTTGTTCCCAAATGAGCCTAGAACTCTCTTAAACTTCCTATTTATTCTAAATCTTAATCAGTTTTTCAATTAATAATGATCCACACCAGAGGAATCAATGAGCAGAACATGTATTAGTAAGATTCACTGGGCTCTCTGAAGAAATGCAGCTGTTTTCTTCCAAAACACTGAGGATTTGGATTTCTTTAGAAATGTAATATATTTTTAATTTTTAAAGATTTTATTTGAGTTTTGAGTTTTACAATTTTTCTCCCAATCTTACTTCCCTCCCCCCACCCACAGGAATATAATATTTTAGGAGTGACACATATCATCATATTCCATTTGTAGTTGATAAAAAGCCCATAAAAACTTAAAGAGCATGCATTATTTAAATGCCCCTGGGAGAAGACCTAAGAATTTCATTTTCTTTTATCATTATTTCAGGAACATATCAATACACTACCATCTTGAGTTTCTGAAATAATCCTGAACAAAGTCACCATAAAAGCCACCCTAATAAGGACAACATTGGGACTAATTTTTGGTATGAAAAATGTTTTCAATACATGATGGATCAAATGGTGGCCTAAATGGGAAGTAGACCTCCTGGCTTTAAGACTGGAACTCCAGTAAAAATCCGATATCTGAACTAGACTAAATAACAATTTAAAAAAGGAAAAGAAAAACCACAGTAACTGACCTCTTCTATACCAAACTCATACAAAAAAAAAATCAACCAGAAGTCTCCAGACATCTTTTGGAAAGGGAACTGCCAGTACCTAAAGGCTTCCAGTGGAACCAGAGGCAGACCAAATAGTGGAAGGCTCTCAGAAGAAAGTCTCAGGGAGTACTAGTGATCAATGTTGTATGGAAGTGCTTGGTCCTGGATACTCAGCCCAGGAATGCTGAGGTACCCAGCATTTTGTTTTCCTGCATTCTGAATCTCTAACATCTAATGGTGGCTAAACCTGGGTGAGAGAGGGAAAGAACAAGCAGGGCCATCTCACCCAAAAGTAGAGCACGATTGGAACTTGACCCTAGCATAAAAGACCCAATTCAAGAACTAAAGCTAGAGAGATGTGTTAATCAAAGAATGAAAAATTATTATAGATCTAAAAAGGTTGCAAAAATCTAGTTTGTAAACTGCAAGCAAAGATTCTTAGGAAAAAGAAGTACTTTTCACAAGGACTATATTAATATACAGAACAAAGCTTCTTAACAAAGAGAATTTAAAGGGTTGATTTGACTGCCTCTTGAATAACTGAGCAATGGCTAGTTAAATTGTGATATATGAATGTAATGACATATCACTGCACTATAAAAAAAAATGATAGAGGAGGCCAGGTTGCACAGTGGTTAGAGCACCCATCCTGGAGTCAGGAGTATCTGAGTTCAAATTAACTAGCTGTGTGGCCTTGGGCAAGCCATTTAACTCCACTGCCTTGACAAAAACAAACCCCTAAAAACAAAAACAAAAAAAAAAATGATAAAAGAAGATTTCAGAGAATCCTGGGTAATATGAAACAATATTAAGCAATATTAAGTAAACAATAGAATGAAATGAGAAAAACTTGTCAACATTGTCAAAAAAAAAACCAACTTGACTTTTATTAAAAACTAAACTAAACTGTGATCAATGAAATGATCAAATAAGACCAAGTCTTCTCGAGAAGACTTCCAAGGAAGCATGTTACCCACCTATTAACAAAGAAGTGATGAACTCAAGGTGCAAAAGAGGCATAATTTTTGTACAAAGGTACTGTGTGGATTCATTTTGCTTGAAAATATTTGTTCATCATGTATCACATGATTACATTATAATAATAAAATAAATATTTTATTAGATTGTAAGCCTCTTGAAGAAGATAGGATAATCTTCTGCTTCTTTTTATATCCCCAGTACTAAGCAATAATGCCTAGCACATAGTAGAAACTTAATAAATCTTTATTAATTGAACAAAGAAGAAATATTTGTTATAAGGGCAATTTCCTCTTTTCTCTGGGTTCTTCATTGGAGCAGGGGTGTTTAGAGAGATAAGAGATTAGCAACAGTGATACAAAAAAAAGGGGCCAATGAAACATATTTAAAAGGCACAGATAGGTGGTACAGTGGACAGAACACTGGCCCTGGAGTCAGGAATACCTGAGTTCAAATCCGGCCTCAGACACTTAATAATTACTTAGCTGTGTGGCCTTGGGCAAGCCACTTAACCCCATTGCCTTGCCAAAAAAACCTAAAAAAAAAAAGGCACAAAACAGCAAAAAGATGTTCAGGAATAAAAACAAAAAAACTTTGCAAGTGATGTGAAATTGATTGTTATGCACTTTTTTTAAAAAGTGCTATGAATTGGATATTTGTGATTTCATATACAATCTTCTTTTGATGTACTGCTATGCATGTGAAAATGCTTTTTTGTTAAGTTCAGAATAAAAAAAATTCATATAGGAAGCATATCAATGGTTATTTACCTACTATGGGATCCTGACCTTAAAAAGCCAGATAGCCATATTCACTTTACTCTCTAGATCAACATTTTGCCAGTTACTGAAGGTGAAAACTCAAACACTTGTCATCATACCTCCTTTCCCTGCTCTACTCTACTTAAAACAATTAAATATTCCCAACTCTTTCTGAGATAATTAAAAAATACTCAAGATGATATTCAAGATCTTGAACAATGTGGTTCTACAGAGTCAATCTGTTTCCCTGTTGAGTTGTTTCAGTTGTCTCATCCTTCATGACCCCATTTGGGGTTTTCTTGGCAAAGATACTGGAATGGTTTTCCATTTCCTTCTCTAATTCTTTTTATAGATGAGGAAACTGAAGCAAACAGGTTAAGTGACTTGTCCAGGGTCACACAGCTAGAACTTGTCTGAGGCCATTTTTGAACTTAATAACTTCTCCTGACTCTCGGAAAGATCCTCTATCCACTGCACTACCTAGTGGCCAAAACTGTTGCCTACTACTTTCTAAAATGTGTCCTCTTCTTAAGGCCAGGCCAAACTCCTCACTGGTTCTCCTTTGACACAATTTCCACAAGTATTCCCTTCCTCCCTCTCCTTTTATTTCCCTTTTATTGTTGTTGTCCCTCACTAGAATGTAAGCTCCTTGAGGCCAGGGACTGTCTTCCTTTTTGTTTGTATTTGTATCTCTAGAACTCAGCTTAGTGCCTGTATATATATCAAGTGCTAAATAAACTGCTTTTTCCTAAATACCTGGTTCCTACGAAGGACTAGAGTTCCAAGCTCTTTAACCAAGCAAGTGGTTTTCTCTATTTGAAATGCCATTTTCTATTTATTCATAGGGTCAACTTAATCCTGGATTTTTAAGAAAGCCCTCCCTTTTCACTGCTTACCCTGCCCCCTGAATTTTTATGATCTTTATTATCTATACTATTTGACCTTGAGTCGTATGCCTTTACTGTACTAATTTTTACCTATATGAAACAGAACTATTGGGGCTCCTTTGTGAATGGAGCATACTCCTAGGTGTAGGAAGGAAATGTTCTCTCCTCAAACAGGAGATTCTATTTTAGAGCAGAGAATTACAGAGTTAGAAGGGAAAAAAACAAAAGCAACTACTCTCAACTCACCTGGATCCTGGCTGTAAGGAATTCAGAGGTCCTTCTTTGCTCTTCAATGTTTCTCTCTTGAATAAGTGCATATTCCCTAGAAGACAGAACTGTGGAAGAGGAAGGAATCATGAAAGGTTCTCCTGCTTTGTGGTTCTCAGACTCAAGAGACTAGAAATCTTCACTGGGAAACTGGCTGTGACTTGTAGAGGAAAAGTCAAATGGGTCCCAGTAGGTGTCCCATTTGCCAGTCAGGATCAGAATGGAGTCATGATATTGTCAGCCATGAAATGCCTTCCATGTGCCATGCATTGGGTTTAGTGTTAAGGATACAAAAATAGGTAAATCCTGGCCCTTAAGAACCATACCATCTAATGAGGACATCAGCAAACAAGTAAGTACAAACAGTACAAACTAATGTGTATGACTAATGTGGTGCTAGCAGGTTCTAGGTATTAAATCATCATCTCAACCAGAGATCATTTCCAAGGTCAACCAGACCAGCTGAAGCTGTTTGGAAAGCTTTTAAAAATATGATATTCACCGTCTTGCAGAGTATCCACTAAAGTCAAAGTGTTTGGCTATATATGCTTTTGTTTCAGGATTCACAATCTCAGAAATTTCCATTCTTGCTAACCCAGGTTTTAATTTATGACAATATATTAGAACACTTTTTGGTTGGTTAGAACCATCATTTAGTGATTGGTGAATAAGAGTGCACTGCTGGATGAATTGTATTACCATACAAAGTCCCAATCCAGGTAGTATGGTACCTCCTTTATTGAACAAACTTTCTAAAAGAGGAAGATAAAAGAATATTCACTTTCAAAAAGGACAAAACCCTACCAACTGGTCTATAACTTTTTCATTGGCCCATCCACATTTCTTCTCTGCTTCTTTAAGTCTCACCTTTCTCCCCAAGCATTTGGGTTAGATCCTTGAAGGTCTCACTTCCTATTCTAGATATTCTTAAATCACTCCAGTCCTCTTTAGCCGTGTAAGATGGTTGTAAACTCAAGGATCAGCTCCCTCTGGACGTTTTTGCCAAAGATCTACGGCCAAGTGGGTCTCCTCCTGGGCCCAATTCCTGTTTGTTCCCAGAAGGTCTAAGGGCCTTGGAGGCAAAGTCTGGTTCTCTGAGATTTTTCACTCAGGGGCTCAGGTCTGTCTCTTCAGCAGGAAGCCTTCCTCTGAAGCTCCCAAACTACAGATTCTATGCAGGACTGCTGTGGGCACAGAGAGAAAATAAAATTAGCAGGTCAGAAGCCTCAGCCTCAGTCTCCAGAGAGCCGGGCTAAGTTGTGCTTCGTGCTTTCCTAAAATACCTAATTTAATGCACCAGAGATTTAATAAGCGGTTGCTGAATGGGCAAGGGACCAGGGGTACAGGCAGGGCCCCGCATCTCGAGGGCATTACAGTCTCGGGGTGGGGTGGGAGGGTGTGTCCGGAAGGGTGTGTCCGGGAGGGTGTGTCCGGAGGGTGTATCCGGAAGGGTGTGTCTGGAGGGTGTGTCCGGGAGACGACTAGTGGATGCTCCGAGGATGGAGGAGCTGCTCTAACTGCAGTGCTGTAGGTCCAAGGGGGAGAAACCAAGGGCTGCCTCTCCGCGGGCGGCCCCGGGGCTTCGGGGGCACATGAGACACGCGCGCCGGCTTGCTTCCTCCCCCCTCGGGCCCGGATCCCTCCCGGACCCGCCCAGCTCCGGCTCAGGGCGGGGTGGGGGATCGGGCCGGGTCGTTAAATACCTGGCGCTGCGACCCGGATTGACCTCCCTTAAAGGACGGGTTCGGGGCGAAGGACCAATCATGGCGACGGGGACGCGCGCGCATGCTCAGACGAGTCCCGGGAGTGCGCCTGCGCCAAGAGAACCCAGGCCCGCAGCCGCGGGGATGCCGGGAGCTCTGCGGCTTCGTTGCCGCGGAGACTCTTTTCCCGGAGGTCCGAGTGGTTGGTGCGGCCGCGTCCTTTCCCGCCCGACACGTGAAACACTCCTCTGGGCTTCCTATCGAGAGCGTGGCCAAGACTTAGGCTTGGCACTGCCCCTTAAATCAAGAGAAAGGGCGGAGAAGCGGACGGTTTCTGTTCCATCGGTGCAGTCCGCCCTCTTCTGCTCAGTCTGTCTCCTAGGCAACCGAATGGCTTTTTTCCTTTTCCTGACCGGAAACGGAAGTATGACCCCCTGCCGGGGGCAGGTTAAGTCTAGGCGGGAACAGGCTTAGAAAACCCAGCCGCCTGGGCGGCATAGACAAAGGATGGAAGTGGCTTTTTCTACTCGAGCTTTAGAACCCAAGGAGACAGGATCTGATTCCGGGAAAGGAGAAGTAACGTCTAATGCACTAGAGAGATTTGAGGGGCCAGAGGGAACCCAAGACACTGCAAACCACTCTTGCTAATCTCCCAATGGGGCGCCGCCACCCAGGGCAGTCGCGTATTTTCCCCTGCCAGCCATACATATGGCTATCCATACAACCAGGTGCCAAGCCTTCATTGGTGCTCTCTCTATGGCACCTCTCACTTTCACCCGATTCTTCTTTGCCCACAGGCTCTCCTTCCCATTTCAGGCCTCCAGGCCCTCATCACTTTTTTTTTAAATTTTTAGGGTTTTTTGCGAGGTAATGGGGTTAAGTGACTTGCTCAAGGCCACACAGCTAGGTCATTATTGGCTGAGGCCGAATTCGAACTCAGGGACTCCTCTCTCCAGGGCCACCTAGCTGCCCCTCCCTCATCACTTCTTAACTAGAATCACCTTCCTCACTGGGCCTCTCTTCCTCCAGTCTGTCCAATCCATTCTGCCACATAGCTGTTAAAACAATATTCCTAAAGTACAACTCCTTCCGAAAAAAAAAAAAAACCCTTCTGTTTTGCTGTCTTGTTCAATTCTTTGTGACCCCATTTGGGATTTTCTTGACAGATACACTGGAATGGTTTTCCATTTCCTTCCTCCAGCTGATTTTATAGAGGAACCACTGAGGCAAACTGGGTTAGTTGACTTGTCCAGGTTCACTCAAGGTAGTAGTGTCTGAGGCCAGATTTGAATTCATGAAGAGCATTCCTGATTCCAAGCCTCCAAGTTGCCCTCCTTAGTGCCTTAAGATCTTTAAAATATAAGATGCTCCTCAGCTTGGTACCACTTTCACCTGATACCTGAAAGCTTTACCAAGACACCCTTGAAGGTCTCATTGAAGATCTTTAGAATTGACTATATAGCTTGGGAGACACCACCCAGCATGGCATGCCCTTATTAGCAATAAGGGTGCTGCACTCTTTGAGGAAGGCAGAATTGAAGCTGAAATTCAAAGGAAACAGGACATACATAAGTTTACTCATCCCAGAGCAGCTTTTTTTGTAGTGGCAAAGAATTGGAAACTGAGGGGATACCCATTCATTGGAGAATGGCTAAACATGTTATGGTACATGAATATTATTGAATATTATTGTTCCATAAGAAATCATAAATGTCAGACTCTAGAGAAGCATGGAATAACTTACAGGATCTGATGCTGAGTGAAGGGAGCACAACCAGGAAAACAATATACACATTAACAACATTGTGAGATGATTAATCTTAATAGAAGCAGCTCCTCTCAGCAGTTCAGAGAACTAGGACAACTGTATTGGACTGGCTGTGGACAATGTTATCCAGAGGAAGAAAAACAAAACAAAAAAATCCAACCCTTCAGATTCTGATGAACACTTCATAAAAATTATCTCTTGTGTATCTCTTTCCCTTAATCCTAATTCCTCATACCAAAAATGACTAATATGTAAACATGTTTATCAAAAATATGTACAATGCTAACCTGACTGCTGCTGAGGGGAGGGGGATGGGAAGGGGGTGTCATACTTCTGTTTCCTGTCAGGAAAAGGAAAAAAGCCAATTCGGTTGCCTAGGAGACAGACTGAGATCCCTCTTTCTAAAAAGTTACCTAAGACTGGTAACTCTCAAATGATCATCTTTGAGGAAAAATACATCAAATGGGGTTCAATACAGTATTATTAGAAAACCATCCCTTGATGCTCAGGGGAACCCCTAGAACATAAAAGGGCTAGATAAAGCCTTGTTCTAGGACCCAAGATTCATTTATAATAAAATATAAAATATACATGTGCATATGGATGAAAATAAATTGATAAAAAAAAATTACCCACCCCAGTGCCCAATTTGTGGAAGAACAATCTGAGCTCTTATTGATCTGATCAGCCAGTCAGATACACTGTAATTTTTCTCAGTGATGTCATTTTGGTCTTTGATAACAAAAGAGCCAACCCAAAAGCCTTTCCAGATCTCCCTTAATGCTAGTGCCTTCTCTCTGTTGAGTATCTACAATTTATCTTATATGTGTCAGTTGTACATAATTATTCATGTTCCTTTAAACTGTGAACTCCTTGAGAGCAAGGAACTATTTGGTTTAGTTGTTTTTTTTTTTTTTTTGGCCTTTGTAAAGCACTTGGGATGAGCAGGATAAGCCTTTATATAATGTCCATTATGTGCCAGGCACTATGTTATTACAAATGTTATTTTTTACAACTCTGTGAGGTAGGTGCTATTATGTTCTCCATTTTACAGTTGAGGAAACCAAGGCACACAGATTAAATAACTCACCCAGAGTAACATACAGCTAGTATCTGAATCTGGATTCTGTTTTAGGATCCAGTCCTTTACCCAGTGTCATTTCCTTTAAATGAACTTAAAATTTATTGAAATTATTGTCATTTGTGCTCGACTCATTGTGATTCCAATTGGGTTTTCTTGGCAAAGATACTAGAATGGCTTTCCATTTTCTTCCCCAGGTCATTTTACAGGTGAGGCAAGCAGTTGAAAATATTGAAATATTAAAATATTAAACACAATATACAATGCTGGGGTTTTAGTTCCTACAAAGGTGAAGGACCCTAGCAACCATGTCCAAAGATTGTAGAATATTCATTCTTATTCACAAGTTACTGAATGAACTGGAGACTACATTTTGACCTTCCCACTCCTCACTTCCCATCAAAAGTAGGGTTGATTAATTTACCCAATCTCCTCCCCTCCCCTCCCCATTCAAGGTATCCCTTGCTGTCCCACTCACTTAATGTAATAAGCTTTTCTATAAATATTAGGCTTTCAGACTAAGTACTCAAAGTTGTTGGAACTGGAATGATTGGAAAGAGTTTGAACACTTGTCTGCTTCAAGAGAATATAAATTACCAAGTTAGCATGGCTTTCCAGTAAAGAAGTACTTGGGAGAGAAGACTTGTTTTCAGGATTGGTCGTGTCTCCTTTACAAACATGTTCTCTCCTATCTTTTGTTAGCCAGTGGAGGATTTTGTTAGCTTATGAGTCTGAAAGATTTTCAATTTCACAACATCCCACCAATGTCCTAGCAGTCTCTTTTGAGAAGGCCAGTGGAATAAATTCATGGCTCTACAAAAAGTTCAGCAAATAAACTACAGCATGCCTAAGAGGAATTTCTTAAACATCCTATGAAGGGGAGAAAAAGATTTCCAGTAACTGGAAGCTGTGAATTCCTCCTCTAACACAATTGTTCTTTAAGTTTGAGTCCACTTCCCCCAGAATTCTATGTACTTGTGGAAGAATCTGTCACAAACTTTTGGGGATATTTTTATATTAACTCTTCTTACTGTGCCACCTAAATAAATAACCTCTTTCTAAAAAGTTACCTAAGACTGGTTAAAATAACTCTCAAATGATCATCTTTGAGGGAAAATACATCAAATGGGGCTCAATACAATGTCATTAGAAAACCATCCCTTGATAGTCAGGGGAACCCCTAGAACATAAAAGGGCTAGATAAAGCCTTGTTCTAGGACCCAAGATTCATTTATAATAATGCAAGTTAGGGAAAGGATCCTTAGAACTAACATGGACTTACAAGGACCAGCTGGGTTAATTTCTTTAAATTGGACCCTCAAATCAGCAGGATAGTTACATTTCCTAATCAAGTCACTATCCCACTCTCCCCAGCAGTTATTTCAAGTTTTCTAGTTTTTCCTGAAACTTTTCTCAGTTCTCTTAGCTTTGGATATGACTTCTACTCATGAAACTGACAGATACAACCAATTCTCTGCCAATGAAATTTCAGGTAAAATAGTTTCATAAAATCCAACCCAAGTGCTGTAAAGTCCTTTTAGTCCTACTCAAGTCTAGGACATTCCTTAAAGCTTCCTGCTCTATATGTGAGAGATTTCCGGATACCGATAGCCAGACTATTATCATACCAGGTGATCCCCCATCAGGAGTGCCCAGTTCATGGGAGACCTTCCAGGACTCCAAGGGAAAAGTCATGGGCTTTTAGGAGCTAGACCCTTTCAGCAACTTCTATGGTTAATTATTTTGGTCAGGGTCAGCTCAAACTATCCCAGGCACTAAATATCAAATGATACTTTATCCCAGGTAGAAGTGAAACCATTTCCTCTCAAGTTACGAAAATGTAGGCTAGAGTATTTGCTAAACCTCAACTTCCTTTACAACAAACCTATGTGGACTGTAAAAAAGATGGATTGCAACCCGAAGCTTACAATGAACTTCAGGGATTTGCATAAAGCATAAATTTTTATACTCATTGCTGCACCTGTCCCATTCATGGTTCTGGAGGGTTATTGACCTCACTAATGTCTTTCTTTTATGGGGAAAGAGTCCAGTTATAGCTTTACTCTCCTTAAGCACTATCTGAATTCTCTTCACTATATTTATTCAGAGAACTGAAAGCACCTACTTCCCAAAGGTATTCATGTACACACTATATTGATGCGATGTTGCCTAGGTCAAACAAATCCACAGTGGCAAGAGGCCCTAGTTAGGTGGCTAATACATAGTATTCCCCTCTTCCAGAGCTGCCTATGGTAGTGGAAGATCAAACCTAAGAAAAAGCCACAGTCCAGATTGCTCAATCAAGTGTTTGGGAATACAGCAGATGATTCTGGACACCCAAGTGGAGAGTGCAATTCATTTGTTCCTTCACCCACCTTGTCCAAGACTTAAGGTTCTTGCCCTCTCAGGTGGCTCTATAAAAATCTTGGGGAATGGTTCAGGTTCTCCTCAAATGGTAGCATTTTCTGTTTCCAAGGATAGTTCACACTTCTCAGCAAGATCTGGGAGAATAAGATGTGGTACTGTTGCAAAGTACTAGCGTTCCCCACAGAATAAGGAAGGTGAAATTATGTCTGCAGAATGATGATGAATTTCTATTTATTTGGAAGAAAGGGGGATCCCTTAACCAACCTAATTGTAATCTTTAATTCTTCAATGAAAGTGGAGGATATTATTCAGTTCCCTCCAAAGAAGTGGGCAGTTCCTTAGTAGAGACCTCTAAAGGGTAAAGTATTACCAATAGAGCTTCCAAAAAAGAAGAGGTCCTAGTTAGGGGTAAGAGTCTTTGATCATCCAGTCCTGTTTCCTAACACTTAACACAAGAAAATTCTTGGAATCAATACTTGCATCTGTTCAGAATACATACAAAGTAATGATCTCATGGCTACTTTACTGGAAATTACTCTGATGTGTGATAATTGATGACTGGGCTAGAAGCTTCACCATCTGTATCGTGGTCTTGATGTCTCTGATGCTGGTTCCTACTATTCATTACCAGAGAAAAACCATTGAGGATTACATGTGCCACATATACCAGATCACTAAATCTGGGACTTGGTCCTCCCAAAGTAGGTAAAGCAAAATCTGAGATCTGTATTCTTCAGTTTCTTCCATATTGGATCATTCCTTCAGGGTATTGATATTTTCTCCGTCTTTCTGCTTTGGTTCCTTCCCCTCCCCTGTGCTCCCTATACCAGACTTTTCACATTCCAGAGATTAAGGTTGTCTAGTAAGTCCTACATCCTTTTAAAAGATGAAGTCCTGGCACTATCTACCAGGAGTGACTGCCACATATGATAAGCTGTCCCTGAGAGGTGTTTGATTCAGGCTGATGTGGCTTCTTGATTACCTGTAAACTTGGTGGGGGTTACCATACCATGTCATATTAACCAGATACATTGTTGTGTGGAGACAAGGGGGATTACATTTACTTGAGACAAATGCTGTATCTTTTCCATGCTATGGCAATTAACCTACTCCTATTTACTTCTTTATGTTCTCTGTCTCATTTCATTGCATTCTTGAACCTGAAGTACCAGACTCCTGTCACTTTTTTTAAAAAGTTTTTTGCAAGGCAATGGGGTTAAGTGGCTTGCCCAAGGCCACATGGCCAGGTAATTATTAAGTGTCTGAGGCTAGGGGGCAGCTAGGTGGCACAGTGGATAAAGCACCAGCCCTGGAGTCAGGAGTACCTGTTGTCCCTATGTGGTTGTTCCCAGCTAAGAGGATATTTAGCACCAGAAATGAGAGTTGTCTAAGGCCTTCCTCAGGTTTTAAGGGGGTGGGGGGGGGAGCAGGGCTAAGGTTAGTATCTACTTGTGTTATTATAGTTTGAGTCATGGGAAACTTCAACTTATGGTTGACAGTCAATAGTCTATAGCCATGTCAAAGTTTTGCTGCTTTGATTTCTGACAAAGATTTGCTTACCAAATCCCCCAATCTTCTCCATTCAGGTTTCACATTTTCTCTCTTAACACCCAACAGCCCTTGGCTGAAGACCAAAATACTTAGATCCCTTTTTAATTTTACTTTATCATCTCATCCTATAATCTCTTGCTCTTGTTCAGTTTAAATGAAACAATCTATTTAGCAGAGCTTCCTACTTCCTAGGGTCTAGATGACCAGGCATCTCTGAAGCTGTATTCTAATGTGGATCAAAACATAAAATCAGCTCTTGGACTCTGAAGACCAACCAGGCTTGTGGCTCTATAAATATCTCATTATTACACAGCACTACAGAAATAGAAAAAAAAAGTCTCACTTTTCCAATAATCATGAAAAAATAAAATTTTACACAAATTACAGACTTAAAATATAAATACAAATACATGTAATATATAATGATTTTACCAACATATACTCCTCTCCCCAAGCAACTGGTAGTGACTTACAATCCACCATATCTTATATGGAATCCTCAAAAATTCCTGGAAACAAGGAAAAACAGGTTCTAATTGCAATACACTATTCCAAAACAACATGCAAGATTATAGATTAGATTATGGAAACTGAGGAAGATATATACTCATGTGGGGAGGTAAAAGGATCATAGATTAAAGCTGAAAGAGGCATCAGAGATCATTTAGTCTCACTCCTTTTTATAAAGATGAGGAAGACAAGTATTAGACACGTAATGTGACTTGTTCAAGATCACCCAGGTAGTAAGCATATCAAAGATTTGCACTTCAAATCTATTGCTTACCCAATGCCCTACACTAATTTTTTTAAATTTCATTTTACAGATTCAGAATCAAGATGGTGACCTTTGTATTTCAACATGATGTCAAAGCTTTGAGGGGTTTTTTTTCCAATGACTTTACATCATGCTATAGCAAAGGCTGATTCATTGATTTGAAGGGCAGATGTATCCCACCTGATATTAAGGTATAATGTCAAGTTATTAGTGATGTTGAAATGGTAGATCCAAAACAGCAGAGACACCATGTTATCAAATAGCAGTAAACGCAAAACACTGAAATTTTAATTACTAAAGTTTCCTCTATGGGGTAATTCATAGTAAGAATTTAAAAGTAACAAAAAGATCTCAATTAGTCTCTAAGAAAGTCATTTAGTGGCCCTACATTTCTCAACAACTTTTTTTTAAACTGTAAGAGCTTATAAACATCTTGTCAAAGGAAATTTGAATTTTGTGAATGAAGGTTTTTCCCTCATTGTCTTCTTTGCTACAATTCAATGTAAGGCAGGAATTATGAAGAAATCAGATATTAATTTGGTATATTTTCATCACATTAAATATAATTTTAGCCATGTTATTGAATTGTCCTGTTGCATCCATTTTTATACTTTATGAAACTTGATTATAATTTAGTTTTGCCAATAAAATTTGGTGACAAGAGTTTTTGTTATCATTTCTATAAAATATTTGATCACCAGAATGTTGACAGCAATATGATGCCTATTGTTCCTATGTAAAAAGCTGAGGGGACTTAAACCTAAAATTTTTTGCCAGTAATATAAGCTGCTGAAACTATGAGTACTGCCTTTACATAGTCATTCTTTTGCTCTCAAATGCTATTTTGGGGAGTTGGGGGATAAAGTAATCACACAGGATCACACAGCTACAAAGTGTCTGAGGCTGAATGTGAACTCAAGTTCTCCTGACTCCAAGGCTGCTGCTCCATCTACTGGGTCACCTGCCTGTTCCCAAAGGCTGTTTTCTTAAAAGCATTGACAGTCAGGAGACTTGGGTTCAAATACCTCATCTGATGTTCCTCACCTATGTGACCTTGGGAAGTCACTCACCCTTCCCAGGCCTGTTTCCTCATCAGTAAAATAAGAGGTGATCTTTGAAGTGCCTTCCAGCTCTGTGATTTTATCAGTGGAGGGATAATACTCCTTTTAGTAACATACATAACTAACTTTCCCTACTTCCATAGACTGCTTCATGAAGTATACTTGTCTAAAAATGATTTTATTTTTAAAATAAATCAATTTTTATATTTTAAAATAAAACTTGGAAATATGCTCACTTCTTACTTGCACCAATATAATTCTAGTGCTAAGGAAAGAAAGCCAGTTCACTTAAAATCAATACATCTAAAACCCTATTAAGACTCGCATATTACCCTTGATGTTTCATCACCAAAAAACAATGCAAAAATATTTAGGAGTTCCAAACCAAAAAATCAGGTTAAAAAACCAACTATGCAGCATGTAAAATGTTTCATAAGCTTAATCAAATTACTGTTAAATGAATCACTAAGTAAACTGGGTTTAGCAAGAACCTCTATTGGATGAGAACCTCTTGTAAATATTAGGGAATATACTATGGGGGAAAAGATATACAATGGGGAAAGAGATGGAAGCAGCATATTCTCATTTAAGTAACTCAAACAAAATCATAGCTGGTGCTATTATGACCATAGCATAGTATCTGAATATAGGTTAAGTCCAAAAGAAACTTTTTCATTTATTAAATTCCTAGGATTATTCTCCACTGTGAAGCCTCAGATGTCTGACTAGGGCTGAACTGTGCCTGAAAGCATTCCCACATTGAATACATTTGTAAGGTTTTTCTCCTGTATGGATTCTCTGATGTCGAGTAAGATGTACATGCAAGCTGAAGACTTTTCCACATTCATTACATTCATAAGGTTTCTCACCCGTATGAGTTCTGTAATGTTGGGTAAGGTCTGAACTTCGAATGAAGGCTTTCCCACATTCACTACATTCATAAGGCTTCTCTCCAGTATGAATCCTCTGGTGTTTATTAAGGGATGATCTATCACAAAATGCTTTTCTACATTCACTACATTCGTAGGGTTTTTCTCCGGTATGAATTCTTTGATGCTGAGTTAGATGGGTACTACATCTAAAGGCTTTCCCACATTCAATGCATTTATAGGGCTTCTCTCCAGTATGAATTCTTTCATGCTGAGTACGATCTGTACTCTGACTAAAAGTTTTCTCACATTCACTACATTTATAGGGTTTCTCTCCAGTATGGATTCTCTGATGTTGAGTAAGATGTCCACGCAGTCTAAAGGCTCTCCCACATTCACTGCATTCATATGGTTTTTCCCCAGTGTGAATTCTTTTATGTCGAGTAAGACATATGCTTTGGCTGAAAGCTTTACCACATTCATTGCATTTATAAGGTTTTTCTCCAGTATGGATTCTCTGATGTTGTATAAGGAGAGTAGCCTTACTGAAAGCTTTTTCACAGTCATTACATTTATAGGGTTTCTCCCCAGTATGGACTCTCCAATGTTGTGCAAGGAGTGCACCTTTGCTGAAAATTTTTCTACATTCAGTACATTCATATGACTTCGGTAAACACATTTTCTGATGGCTAATTAGGTCTGAATCACATTCAAAAGTTTTCCCATACATATCATACTCATATCTCTCTCTAGTGGGAACACTCTGCTCCATAATAAGGACTGAGTCCAGATTAAATTGATTAAATTCAGGGGCTTTCTTCTCAGGTAGGATTTTATTCAGGGCATCTCTTGCTTTCTTTAGATACCTCTCATATATTTCTTGTGGAGCCCTATACTGGTCTCCAAATCTCCTGGTTTCATCTGGTTTAGAGTGCCATAAACTATCCCTTGGGAATCTTTCCACTGTTACCTTCTGGGATGATTTCTCTTCAGAAATGTCTTGTTTTGCAGTTGACTTTTTGGTTTCTGGCCTGATGTCCCAATCTGAAAGAAAAGAAAATGTAGCTCTGTACTATTGCTTAGACTATGAGAAAGGAATCACTAAAGTGAGAAAAGGTGAATAAATATAGTAATAATGAGTACAATGTTTGACAACTTTCAAATATGGTCCTGGAGTCTGGGGAAAGGAGAATCTTTCCTCTTTTGAGGTTCTTTCTATCTATATTTATTATCCCATGAAGATTTTGATAATTATTAATCTACCAGCCTTCAATGAATTCAGTGTCTGGTTCAGTCTGTCCTCCACAATTCCTACTGTGATCCTAGGAGACTTCAACATATATATAAAATGATACTTCCCCTCAAACACTGTAACTTCCCACTTCTTAACTTACTAAATTTTCATGCTCTCCTTCACTTTAACTCATCTACCCAGTTGACATACCCTTGATCCTGCCATTATCCAAGTGTTCTACTACCATGCACTCTGTAACTCCTTTATCTGATCATAATCTTTTATCATTACATCTTTCCCTCTGCCTCATGACCACTAATCCTGTCTTTCATACTCACTCTTTTTTCTTTTTTTTAAGTTTTTGCAAGGCAATGGGGTTAAGTGGCTTGCCCAACTCACTCTGACTTCTAATCCCCTCCATGTTCTTTCTCAGGTCATCACCTCTGCACTAATTACACTCTCCTCCTTTCCCCATCTTGATTTCTTGGTGAACAAATTCAACTGTATACGTCCCATGTCCTCTTATCAATTTTTTCCTGTCAATCCCCAATTTTGGAATATTCCCATCATCCATCCTTACCTTTATTTCTATTCATGTGCTTCTGAATAAAACTAGAGAAAATCATGAAATTGTACTGTTCTGGATCCAATACAAATTTATTTGACCTAGGTCTCACCCTTCATAGCATGGCAAGCCTTTTATATGTTCTTAAATCAATTAATTGCCACCCACTAGATCAGCTATTCCAGATCTTTTCATCCTTCTATATAGCTCCCCATGAATGTACCTTCTCAGTGGAGAAACTTCGCTTGTTTCACTGAAAAAACAGGTCATCTGTCAAAAATCTCTCTTATTCTTTCTTACTCAAACTATGTCACCAAGTTATCTTCCTCTGTTATCTCCTCCTTCACCTCTGATCTACATGAAGAGGTGGCCTTTATGTTCCCAAGGCAAACCTCTCTACATTCAGTAGTGATCCTATTCCTTTCTATTTTCACCAGCAAAATGCTCTATCATCCTCTCCTTCCTATTAATCTTCACTCTCTATTACTTTTTTCTTTTTTTTTGCAAAAGAATGGGGTTAAGTGACTCACCGAAGGTCACACAAATAGGTAATTATTAAATATCTGAGGCTGGATTTGACTCTAGGGCTGGTGCTCTATCCACTGTGCCACCTAGCTGCCCCATTAGCTGTTTTCTTGATACTTACAAATATATTCATTTCATGCAGCTCTTCTCAGCAATTCTGTGATCAAGAGACACTGTTATGCCATTCACATCCAGAGGAAAAAACTATGAAGTTTGAATGCTGAGCAAAGCATACTATATTCACTTTTTAAAACTTCTTTTATGTTTTTCTTTCTCATGGTTTCTGCCCTTTAATTCTAATTCCTCTTTCACAACATGGTTAATATGGAAATATGTAAAATATGATTGCACATGTACAATGTACCTGTTTGCCACCATGGGAAGGGAAGAGGGAGAGGAGGGTAGCAGAAAAATTGTGGAACAAATAAACTTGCAAATGGATGAATGTTATAAACTGCTTTTGCATGTAACTGGAAAAATAAAGTAAAAACAAAATAAATATATCTATCTCCATCTTAAAAAAACTCAGTTGATTTATTCCTGATAGCTATTGCCTATATTTCTCCACCCTTTTGTGGTCAAACATCTTTGAAAAGTTGTTTATACTAGGTGCCTTTACTTCCTTTCCTCTCCTCTTCTTAACACTACAGTCTGTTTCTGATTGTACCATACAACTGAAATTGCTCTTTCCAATAATCTCCTAATTGCCAAAAAAAAAAAAAATGGACTTTCTTAATCCTCAGTCTTCTAGATCTATTTGCTTTTTTTTGTTTGTTTGTTTTTGGCAAGGCAATGTGATTAAGTGGCTTGCCCAAGGTCACACAAGCTAAGCAATTATTAAATGTCTGAGCCAGATTTGAGCTTAGGTCCTCCTGATTCCAGGGTTGGTGCTATATCCACTGCACCATTCAGCTGCCCCTATATGCTTGGTTTTTAAAGTCTTTTATGACCTAGGCCTCTCCTGCTTTTGCAGCTTTTTAATTCTTTACTTCTCATCTCACACTGTGTGATCTGATGACAGCAGCCTTTCTGCTGTTCCATAAACAAAACATCCTATATACCAACTATGTGCATTTTCATTGACTATCCTCCATGCTTAGCACTCTGCCTCCTGCTTTCCATATTTTGTTCAAATCTCACCTAAAATCTAATTCTGCAAGAAACTTTTTCCAGTTCCCTTTAAGCTAGTGCCTTCCCCTAAGATGATCTCCAATTTATCCTGAATGTATCTTATTTCTACATAGTTGTTTGCATGGCAAATGCATGTGATCTAGAGTAAAGGGGGTTGGATGGATCTTCTAAAATCAAAGGCCTTCTTCTAAGAATCAATGTTAATAATGATGTTTGCCCTTCATTCTCGAAGAAGACCATAACATCAGGGAGGTGATGCCATGACATGTGAGCTCCTTGAGGATAAACTGTTTCTGTCCTTCTTTAGGTTCTCAGCACTTAATGCAGTGTCTAGCACATTGTAGATACTTAAATGCTTTTTGATTATGAATATAGGGATAATCAAAATACATTTTTTGAGCCAAGTGTTAGACCTATACCACTGGCTTTGTCTATGGGAGCCTTTGAAACTGTTTGAACTAGGGCATTTCTTGACTGGTATGTGGCAATCCCTATCTTTTAAATGATCTATGAACTAATACTCTAAGATGTACTTTAATATTGTATGGGCCACTATCTTCATGGGATTTTTAGAAAGCTAGGAATATTGGATATCTCTGAAGCTCCCCCCCCATCTTCGTGGAGTCCAAAATGCTGGAGTACAGGAACCTGCAAGTCCTTAATCAAAGAATCCCTGTATACCTTAAAAATGGATCTCATGAAGGCACAAACCCCCAAATGTCAAAGTTCTAAATTCTCTCCTAAATGCTGCAAATCATTTACCAGTCTACCTCTGTCTTTTTAAAGTCTTCATTCTCCTTGCTCTCTTCCAACTTCAGACATTATTGACCTTTAGTTTCTACTTGATTCTTTCTTCTTCTTCTTCAGTTTCAGGGACACTACATAATCTCGTTTTTCTCCTACATCTGTAATCACTTCTTTTTTTCTCATCTCTTCTATCTTGTTGGTGTGGGTATTCCATTCTTTGGCCCTCTTCTCTCCCTATAATCTTTTCCCTTGCTAATAAAATCTATTCCCACTGCTTATCTCCTCTTTATGTTCTCAATCTCTGTCTCTAGTTCTGATCTCCCTTTTGAACTCAAGATCCACACTATCAAATTCCCAAGGACACTGCCATCTGGATGTCCCATCAGAACCCCAAACTGAATATATCCAAAAACTGAACTCCCTATCTCCCTGTCATGCCCCTAAACTGTTCATCCTAACTTGATTACTTCTGATCTTTCCAACTACTAATGCTCTTCACCAAAACTAGTTTGTATTAATTTTGTGTTTATTCTGTATAAATATATTCAGATATATCTTTTTTTTAATAGAATATAAGAGCCACATGGGCAAAAATTGTATAATATTGTTTTCTTTGTGTTCCCAGAATTTTAACTCTCTCTTCTAAGACCTCTTTCAACTCTAAGATTACTTTAACATATTAGAGAATAAAATAAGCTTAAGGTATTTGAAGAAGTTTATGCCAAATGATCCCATTCTTATCCATATGCCAAGATGACTAAAGTAAATTGCAAAAGCTACATGGCAATCTTTGTTACTTATAGTGATTCTTCTACTTGAATCTTTCTTACTTACCTGGGAAGGCACCTATTGGAATTTCTCTATCTATATTCCAAGGCTCTTCTCCTTTCTCCAAATGGGCTATCAAACTGGGCTTATAAACTTGATATCCTGCTCAAAGGGAAAAAACAAAGAATTTAGATGTTAGTCCTAGGGGTAAAAATCATTCCTGTATTAAGTTCCATCTCCTTGCTCCTGGGAACTTCTGAAGGATAAGATAATGGAGTAATGAGATATGAATAGCACAGGAAAGCTTTCTATTTTATAATCTAAGAAGTAAACTTTCATAGGGAAAAAAGGAACAAATACACCCTGTTTTTGTGCCCAGAGACAACTGAGAAGTTCTAATTGTTTAGTCCCAAGAGCCTAAAGAGATAAATGTTCTAGAGAAACTATACCACTTAATGGTTGAGGAAACAAATTAACCCTAAGTCACAGAGGAAAACCAGACTTACCAACTGAAACAAGGTTTCTATAGTTCTCAAGCATCACATCCTTGTACAGATATCTCTGATCAGGATCCAGGTGCCCCCATTCTTCCTGGGTGAAGTCTACAGCCACATCATTGAAGGACAATGATTCCTGAAATGTCAAACACACTCCTGCTCATCCTGGCACCGTTTATTGATGTGGCCTTGAGAGAACTGCTAGTGTCAGAAAAAGTGAACATGACTGTATAGTCTGATAATTTTCAGAGATGTCCTGATTCCAAGTAAATTATTTACTGATTTCATACTATGTAGACAGAACCATTCTGAACTAAGTACAAGGTTCAAAAAAGGTAAAATACCTGGCCAGGGTCCTTGATAAGTATACGATTTGGTCAGAGAAAAAAGAAGACATGGCATAATTGGAGTATGGTAAAATGTTATGAGAGTAAAAAAATGCATGTGATCTAGAGTAAAGGGGGTTGGATGGATCTTCTAAGATCAAAGGCCTTCCAAGAATCAACGTTAATAATGATGTTTGTCCTTCATTCTCAAAGAAGACCATAACATCAGGGAGGTGATGCCATGACAAGCACATGAATTGGATATGAATGAGAGGGTGCTGTGCTGAGTCCCCAGTCTCACTTTCTCCTCCAGCCATGTGGGTCCAATGGCCAGAAATGATTCAAGATGACTGGAGAAAGCCCTGGATGCTAGGCAATCAAGGTCAGTACTTCACCTAGCTGTCCTATTAGTAGCAGTTGTCTTGCTTAAAGAATTTCTGAGGGGGGAGGCTAGGTGGCACAGTGGATAGAGCACCAGCCCTCGAGTCAGGAAGCCCTGAGTTCAAATACAGCCTCAGGCACCTAATACTTAGCTGTGTGGCCTTGGGCAAGTCACTTAACCCCAATGCCTTGTAAAAAAATTTGTTTTAATGCCCAGGCTAAGGGGCATGTCTTAAAGGCTAAGAAAAACATGAACAAACTAGTGCTCTGGCAATACATCAAGATTTCCTGATACAATTAAAGGAATGAGGAAGGTGCCTAGGGCTGAAGCAAGTTTTAGTCTGACTTTTAACATATTATTTACTCTGACTCACTATCTCTCCTTCTGGAATAGGGAGACAACTATATCATTCCCAGGGCAGGGATAAATGCTTACAGAAGTTCCTCTATGCCTAGCATATTGGGCAGATGCAGCTTTACTCTACTCAGCTGAACCAATTTTAACCTGATTTTTCTCCTGAGGACAAAACATCATTTGTAACCCCGATTTCTCTCACCTTACTACCAAATCACAGTACAAGAAGTTAGCACATTCTCTGCTCCTGTTGTTTCCAGACTACTCTAACTCTTCTCTCTTGAAGTTCATGAACTATCATTGCCTCTTTCCTCTCATTATTAAGCTCCAGATTAGTCTCCAACCTTCAATTGAGTCAGGCACTTGCCTGACTCAATCTTTCTCGTTACTTCATCTCCTGCCATCACAACCATCAATAACCTTAACAGCCTTATAGATGACTTAGAACCTTCAATTTCTGAATATTCTCCACTCTTGAATTCTCTCAACTTAAGTCTAGTCACCCATCAAGCTTAGTTGTGTCTTAAACCTTATTCCTCAGAAGTACCCACTCAGTTGACAATTTACAAAATTTCATTATTTTTTGACTTAATGTACCTACTATTGGGTTTATAAACCTAGGAAGTTACTGACAGCAAGCAAAGGCATATCTATAATTTATAAAAAGAATACTTAAAATAGCAAAAGGTTGAAAACAAACTATGAGCCTAATGACTAGGGGATGGCTAGATAAATTGGGGTACAGGAATATAATTGAATATTATTATAGGGAACTATAAATGTGAAGAACTCAGAGACATAAGAGTTATGTGTTTGTGTGTGTGTATCAGAGCTCAAAGATAATGTAATGAATATAACTCAGCAAATAAAGGCATTAAACAGGGCAACTAGGTGGCCCAGTGGATAGAGCACTGACCCTGGGGTCAGGAGTACCTGAGCTCAAATCCAGCCTCAGACACTTAATAATTACTTAACTGTGGGACCTTGGGCAAGTCACTTAACTCCACTGCCTTAGATTAAAAAAAAGGCATTAAACATCAAATAAAAATGACAATTTTTTTAAATCATAAAATTGTAAAGTTATGTTGTAATGGTAAATTTGCCTATTTTCAGGAATGTATTTTGTGGCTGGATTGTGGGGTTTTTTTTGGGGGGGGGTTGCCTTCTGTGTGAAAATAAAAAGAAGTACCCTACTTCAAGGATCTTGAAATCTTCAATTTCATTCTATATCTGTGAATACTCTCTCCCTGAATCTACCCTGTCTTTAAAATGACCTCTGGTTTATCTACTTTTCCTATTCTTTCAATTCATTGACATGTAACATATAAAACCTTTCACTAACATAGGAAATTGGGAGTAGGATCAGCTAATAAAATTCAAATAGTTGTGCAGAACTAGGGTGGATATAACAACTTTGATCATTATTTACTTCCTCAATTCTGGTGCATGCTGTGTATGGGCTCTGGTGAAGTACAAGTGTGGGGGAGTTGTGCTGAGTCCCCAGCCTCACTTTCTCCTCCAGAGCCATGTGGGTCTAATGGCCAGAAATCAATCAGGATTACAGCTTGCAAATTATGCTTCATGGGCCACATCTGGCCTGTTGACTGCCTTTTTATGACCTGTGAGCTAAGAATGAACTTTCATTTTATCTAAAAATATTTTAAAATCTGCATTCTTAAGTCATAGGCTGTAGAAATACAAAAGGTCCAGAGATGTGAGTGATAGATTAATAGATTAGTTAGACTGATAGATTAATTTGTTGACCCTCCAAAATGAAAACAAATTTTCTATGAACTATTCCCCAATTACTAAAATGGGAGGGGGGGACCTACACTGAAGCTGTATCACTTTTCTATATCTACTTTTCTCTCCAATGACTCTTACCATGTGATCTCTCACCACCACATAGTGAAGTCTCAAGTAGTGGCTACATAATTCAGCTGTTGGTAAAAAGCTAAGCACTACTGGGAGTGCCAACTGGACTGTCTTGTGTCTCTGTATTCTTTAATACCCATTCTCTGCTATATTGACAATATTTCTACTCTAAGACCTATTCTCCATGCTCCTAAGAATAAGGAAGCAACCACTTTTCTGGCATACTGGGAGTAAAAGTGGGAAATGATTAGCAACTATAGAGACCCCTCCCCCTCATACCCCCTTGCTTAGTATACTATATAGTTGTTGGTCTGTTATTTCTTGAGAAAGCTAAGCAATGAGTCTGCATAGGAAAAGCCATCCATGGCTTGGTTCATTAACTTTCCTGTCTACTACTCTTTTAACATTCTTCCCTTGTCTCTTTGTGGTTTGGGATGTGCTCAAGTTTACTCCAATTATTGTATCTCCTTTGTTTTAACCAACTGGCAATTAAATGCCTACCTTGGGGCAGACATTGGAATACAAAGACAAAAACAAAATAGTCCCAGCCCTCAAGGAGCTTACATTTTACTGAAGTAAGCACATGAACACATGTAAAATGCAAAATACATAGAAAATAATAATTTTGCTAGGGAGGGAAAGAAAATGTGTTTTGCCAAAAAAGGTTGCCTTTTGGCTCCTGCATCCTCTCTGATCTCTCTGTTTGTGGCCAGTTTATTCCATCTTGGAATCTACCATAGGTCTTGGCACCTTACATCTCCTGTTGCCAGGTTAAGTGAATTGGGTTACTCTGACTTTCCTCCAAGTCAGACCTCAGACTCCCACTATGGGGATGAAAGATGAAAGATGATCTTTTATCTTATCTATCCCAGTTCCTAGGTTACCACATACATCCCTATTATTCCCAAGCCAAGTCATTAGTATTTTACCCTCTTGTCCTCTCATCTCTCCTTTATGTAATGTCTTCCCTTTCTAGAAAATAAATTCTGTCTGATCTGATAGTCTTTAAATTAGAAGTAATATTTCTGATCAGAAGTCAGTCTCTTAACCTTTAACTAATAGTTATAAAATGTATGTAAGGCTTGTCTCCTACAATGCTGACTTCACCTGTGTCAATACTATCTGGTCATCTCAGTGATAGCGCCAATAAATTCCTTACCTAATCAACAAAACTCAAGATAAAAGACATCTTGGATGAGCAGAGAGAAAATTGTATTGTTATTTGTAAACATTTACTCTTCAGCATAAGTGGAATTCTTGTCAATGGGAATTTTAAGCAAATATTATAAGTTGAGAGAATCATATTGTAAAACCATGTCATCTATGTGAAATCTCATTGGTTACCTAACAGTTTTTATGATTCTTTGTCCATTCTGTATAAAATGCCCCCAACATTTTGTATCAATATTGACAAGGATGCCATCCATCCATGAGTTTTGCTAAGACCCTAGAGAATTAAACTTCATTTATAAAACTAACTTTGTTATTTCAATTTTCTTAACAAGGAAATTAGGGTTAATAGTTCCTTGTGGGCAGACCCTCTCTAGCTTCCTTATTTTTGTTGTATACATAGCATTTAACACAGTGTAGATTTTTTTTGTTCATTCATTTATTCATGCTGCTATAGCAGAATCATGGGAGTGGTCTCAGATTTACCTTATTCATTCCAATTTAGGTTTTTAATCTCCAAATAAAGTGAAGGCAAAAATACACAGAAAACATTGGGCCAAGTATATCCAGTACAAGTGTTCATAAGGAGCTGAGGTCTTGGGTTTATCCCTATTAACCCACTCCTCATTCTTTCCTGTTTTTCAAGTCCTCCCTTTTCCTATCTGGAACCCAGAACTGGCCATATAGCTAAACCAGATGATAGGGATTCTACATCTGAATCACAGCTAATTCAATTCAAACAACATGTGTTAATCATCTATTATGTATAAGAACTGTACTGGATGCTGGGATCACAGAGATTAAAAAAATGGGTCTTACAATGAGGAGTTTACAAATTAATAAGGGTGGTACTATGATACATCTACACAAAATAAGTAGATGACATGTCATTAGCCTCCTTGGACCTCAGTTACCTCATCTGTGAAATGAAAGAGTTGGATTTTATGGCTTCTGAAGTCTCTTCCAGCTCTAGATCTACCATCCTTATAAAACAGAAGATGATGGAGCATCAAAAAGAATCAAACAGTCTCTAAGAAAATTAGGAGAGAAAGATCACTTTGTGCTGTGAAGATTAGGGAAGGCTTTACAGAAGAGATGGCATCTGAAGTGCATCTTGAAGAGAAGATTTTCACCAGGCAGAGATTAAATGGATAGTATACTCAAGGTATGCAGAATAGTCTATATGAATGTAAACAGGTACAGTACAGAATGAGATTAGAAAATACGTAATCAGGGAAGAAAAAAATTACATAGTCAGATCTAGAATTAGTAAGATTATTTCTACAATTGTATGAAGGATGAACCATCTAGAGAAAAATCAGAGGCCATTTAGTCTAACCTGTATCTTTACAAGAATCTCTTGTATTACATTGCTGATAAGCATTTATCTAGGCTTTATTTGAGGCATTCAAGTGAAAAGAACACACTGCCTTTCAAGGATATTAATTCCACTTTTAGAGAGCTCTAATCATCTGCATCAAGCAAAGGACTAGAACTTAGTTCCTGCAGACTGGAGATGAGTATCAGAGACTTGACCTAGAGCTAGTAGGGTTCCAAATCTACTTGTTATTGTTAGTATAAAGTTTAAGACATGTGAGGGTTTTGCTGAAGTGTATAAGAAGACATTAGGTAAGATTTCAAAATCTTTGAGTGACTCAGATATGGTACTCTATGGTTTTCCCTCTTTGTTATCATATTTTATATGTGACCCTGACTGCTATATCTCTAGAAGGGCAGTCAGGAATTCATGTGTTGCATCTTGATTTTATCTGGAAAAAGAAGAGAGTTTTCTGAACTGAAGCAACTGGAAGCATAAAGAAAGACCTAGTCATTTGGTCAACAAATGTATGAGACAAAAATAGTCACTCTTCTTTTAAATGTAGGGAATTAAATCTCCTGCTTCAGTACCTAGGGAGTGCTTAAGCATTAATTTATATAATAACTTATATAACAAAGTGAAGCACAACTATGTATTAGGGCCTTCTAGCACATAAGGCTAGAAAAACAAAACTGACTCAAACTTCAAGAAATTTATATTCTATTGAGGGTGGATGGAATACACACACACACACATACACACAAACAAAAACATCACACAAACGTACAGACACAAAGTATATAGAAACTATATACAAAGTTTAGATGAGACAAAGGAACTGCATTTGATTGTTTTGATAGCATAGGAAAAGGACTCTTTCTGTTGCTGTGATAAAAGAAAGACTGTGATCAGAAAGAAACTCTGGCTCAGAGTTCTTGCTATCACTGTGATAAGAAGGGGACACTGACTCCACCACACCAACTACACAATCAAGTTTGGGACATAAAATTCAAATTCTGGAAGTTCTTCATCCTTCCTGGTGTAGTTGGCAGCAGTAGCTAATCAATGAATCCCTTGAAAAAGTTTTCTCTCAGTCCTAGAAGACTGTTTTTTTCTTTTTCATGCTTGTTTTTTTTCATGCTTGGTTTTTTTTTAAGACTGTTTACAATACCACAAGTCTTGGTCCAATCATAATAGCAGATCTGAACAGTTGGAAATCAGTATAAAATAGGGGCTCCTTTGCTAGAAAACCAAATTAGCTGTGGTTGTACTACATTTAACTTAGTACAAAGGACTTGCTGGGTCCTTGATGAGAATTAGTCAGGGCACTTTATGGGTGGCTCAATCAATTAATATGTGAGAAAGGATTACTGTAGTCTTGGAAAAGAAAGTCACTCTGTGTTCCATATCTCTTACCTTAAACCTGCACATCCTCTAGAATTGCCACAATAGCAGGAGCGACCAGCCTCCATTCAGGTTGGGTCACAGGAAGTATCTGATTTAAGGGAGATCCTAGACTAAAAATGACAGAGAGGATACTGGTATTATCTGACAATGTGGAAAGGTTACAGTCTCAAGGACCAGACATGGCAGTAGCTTGAGGACTTACATTTTTGGTCTTAATCAAGTACTTTCACTAAGAGTACCCAGAAATACAAAAACCTCCTTTCTCTATGAATTGGGAAGAGACTGTTAGAGTAGGGAATAAGTTAACAAAGAAGCCTAAGGCAGAAGAGCTCAGTTGGGGTTGTGCACCATAGACAGGCATCATTGGGAAAGTATTGAGCATAAGGCAGTGCAGCTTAATTAGCATCATGAACACCACCCATATTCAATTTTTCCAGTTCTACACTTGTTGTCAGAGTTGGCATACACTGGTCAGAATAATACCCTTATGAGAGCTTCAGTGTAGAGCCTGAAAGATATGCTTGGAAGTTAGGACAAAGAGCAGAATCCAAAGGGGATGTGAATAGCAAAGATATATCTTGCACACTTGTCTTCAGAGCCATGTATCTTTCATAATGGGAATCCAATTTCCAACACTTGGGGAAGTCTGCAGAGTAGAATGCATTTTCATTACAGACCAAACATAAAATATGCCTTTCAGTATGGCCATGGTTGAGTCTTTTAGTTTTTTCCTGGGTCTGAACATTACAATCCTGAAAGGAGAGAACAATATGTGCCTTTGGGGTCTTCTCCCCTCCGAATCCTGGCAGAGCTCCTCCATGGACCAGTTAATCAATTCAATTCAAATATGTACTAAATGTCAAGCACTGTAGATATGAAGACAAAAATAGTATCTTTCCTCAAAGAGCCTAGATTCTCTCGTGGGGGGTATGTGACATCTATGCAGAGAAATAAAATTTTAAAAAATAATCTGAAGAGACAGCAAGCACTAACAGCAAGGGTGGTTAGGGAAGGCTCCACAGAGGAGCTGGCAGCTGAGTTCAGTGATGAAGAAAGACAAAAGATGGAGAAAAGGAAAAAGTTCATTCTAGGCATGGATAGTGGTGGCTTCTATTGAGTTAAGTTATGTGTTATTGAGTTTAGGTACCACAGTGGAGCAATGGTTAAACATAGAGTAGCTGCATATGAAATAATGTTAGTAGACTGGATGCAGGCTATGGAAGGTCTTTAGTCCAGCTTGAGGAGCTCATATGAAATCTTAGAAGGGAAAGGGTATCACCAAAGGATTTTAAGAAGGGGAGTGACATGATCAAAACTGTGATTTAGAATGTTAATAGGCAACTGTATAGAGGATGGACAGAGAGGGGAGAGACAGAAAAGAGGGAAAATAAATCGGGAGTCATTGCTAGAGAACATGAAAGAGAAGCACTATGTGAATGGAGAGGAGAATGCAAGGGATATTATGGAGAATCAACAAGACTTGGAAACTGATTGGATATGGTTGATGAAGATATAGGTTAAAAGTTAAAAAAAGAGTTCCCTCAATAGAAATTGAGGTTTGGAGGAGGAATGGATTCAAGGAGTTAGATAATGAATTTAATTTTGGACACATTGAATGAGATTCCTACAGTACAAGAGAAGACAAGGATTTGCTGGTGGAAGGGAATTCAGGAAAGAGAAAAAGAGATTAAGGTTGGATATATAGATTTGGGAATCATTCTGCAGAGATGGTACTTATACTCATAAAAGCAATTAAGACCTCCAAGAGAGTGCCTATAAAGAGGAAAAAAGTCCCCAGAAGAATCTAAAAAGCATCACACTGAGGAGGCAGGAAATGAATAATGGTCCAGCAAGGGAGACTAAGAAGTAGTGAGACAGACAGGAGAACCAGGAGAGAAAACTCATATAAAATGTGGACTGAGAAATAGTCATTGTGTTTAGCAGTTAAGAGATTTGAGGGACAGACCATAGAGGAAAGAGATGCCATGAGTCCTTGGAAGTTCAGTGACTGTTTAAGTGCTTATGGCAAATTTTACAGCCGGTATTTTGGGTAGGGTCAGATGAAAAGCACCTGAATCTTCCAGAGCCATCCTAACAATCAAGGACAGGTAAAAGCTATTTCCACAAGTTAGGGTGATAAAAGAGGCAGAGTAGTATTTCCTTAATCCAGTTGCCCTTTTAATAAATCCATGAAACCAGTGAGGAAACTGGGTGGCACCTGATGATTTATAGTGAACTATAAGGAGCTGAACAAAATTTTCATAACAATCATTGAGGCCATTCCTAACTTTTTAGATGTAGTGGCCACCCAAATCCCATAGAAATGGAATGGGGTAGTCAAATTTAATGCCTTTTAAACTGACTATTCAGTTTATATTTACTTAGGAAAAACTCCAGTATACTTTCATGATTGTTTCCCACAGCTCCTACCTGAATTTTTTCTCTTAGTGTTAATCTGGTGGATAGAAACTGGAAAGAGGCTCCACTTCCTGAGGACAAGGACATCCACTATGACATCAAAGACAATGTTGGTCAAACCAGACAAGACCATGGTGACAGAGGCCCTAGATTGTATGGTGACCCAAACAAGGGCTGAATTGTAGGAGATCAACACAAAGAAAATCCAAGGTCCAATCTACTCAGACAAGTTCTGGGGAAGAGAGTGCATAGGGAGAAGTTAGATGAACTTGGATACAGTTCTAAACAAGATACTGACATTGGCTAATACAAGAGATATTGGCAGTGGATACCAGTGGAGGCAGAAGTTTTAGCAGAGTAAGCAGCATCACAGACACTGAAAACAGCAAAGAACCAGTCATAGGGGTAGTTTCAAAGTTCCAGCATTAATAGCAGTAGTGCAGAGCACAGGGTGGGAAGCATCACATTTACCAGTTAATGGTGCTATTGTCAATGTTCATAAATAGGGAGCAAATCAACCAGAGGTTAAGCCTCTTTAGTCCAAGCCCTGTCACCATTCCCCTTCTGCTAACCCACCCTGCCTATGAGGCTCTGACTCTTGCAGTTCCCTGTCTTGTTTACCAACAGTTCCATCTACTATAGGAGGGGCATGCTCAAATGGTCCTCAATAGCCATCATCCAGTAAGAGATGATACCCTGAAGGACAGAGGTCTGGTCAAATTCTCCCAGTGGGCTGAGACAGGGCAACACAGGAGCATGGGGGAAAATCTGTAGGAACAGCACCATAAGGCAGTCAGCTGTACTGATTCCTGGATAATGATTATGTCTCTGAAGTCTGGAGGAAAGAAGCCTGGTTAATTAAAGGTATGGTAGGAATTTTACCAATGTCTTCCACATATAAGCTAATTGTAGGGTATATTCAGCACCCATCAGTGTTATCAAATGCCCTCTCATCAAACAACAGAATAGCACAGGTTGAGAAGTTAAGTCCATTATCAATGTGGACAAGGGGATAATGATGCCAAATTGTGGTGAGAGTGGGATCCTTCACTGGATAAGACAGCAGTGTGTGCCCAAACAGCTTTATCACCATGACCCAAAATACTTAGATCAGTTATCCCACCTTCCAGAAGTCAGATCCATTGACAAAGTGTCACCTTTTTAGAAGGTAGATGACTTCCTCGAGAGACTTCTTGGATCTGACTTCTGAAAAGACTTACCTGATAATGATGTGCTGCTTTTGAACATAATACTGGTTCACAACTGGACCTTCCTTATTCCATCCCTGGAACAGAGTAGCAAGGATCTCAAGGTCCCTTCTCCCCTGCTGCCTCAAGGACTTCATATATCTTGGAGAAATGCTCAGGTCACTGCAATTAGCAACTTTCTTTTTCCCTGTGATGTCTGACAGATCCTCAGAAAGGCTTATTCTTCCCAGCAATTGGTGGATAAAGCACTTGTGGATAAAGCACTAGCTCTGGAGTCTCAGGGAAGGCCTGAAATCAAATTTGGCCTCTGATATTTACTAGCTGTCTGACTCTATAGGCAAGTCACTTAATGCCTATCTGCCTCAGTTTTTCCCAATTGTAAAAGGGGACAAAAATAGTATCTTCCGGGGCAGCTAGGTGGTGCAGTGAATAGAACACCGGCCCTGGAGTCAGGAGGACTTGAGTTCAAATCCAGCCTCAGACACTTAATAATTGCCTAGCTGTGTGGTCTTGGGCAAGTCACTTAACCCCACTGCTTTGCAAAAAAAAAAAAAACCAAAAAAATATATGAAAGACAAACAATCAGATTCTAGTCACCTAAGCCTTGTCTAGAAAAAAATTGATGCCTCTCAGATTCAACAAATATCTCATTACTGGGTGAATCAACAGAATCCTCTGACTAGATGCATTTCCACATGGAGATGAAAGGGGCTGTTAAATACTAGATGGTCTACAAGTCTCTTATTTCATTCAAATCCTTAGACTGACCCCCGGACTTGAGAAATTTGTAAATGACAGTTAAGAGTTCCCAAAGCAGAGGAGGACCCTTGAACAAAGGGATAAAAGTAGCAAGTGGTAGGAGTGAGTTGATGTGGAATACTGGGTAAGGTAGCAGGAAGATATTCATTCTGGAAAATTATTCTGAATCACTGGAACTCAGGAAGTTGAAAGTAAAACTTTGCCATTAATAGATACCAGATGTTTAGAGCCTCTACTTTTCTGCATGCTAGAAGGATGGCATATTGTGCTCATAAGGTATTCCTAGGAACTGAGCTGAGGTAAAGGAAGCATGATAGCATGTAGTAACAATAGACTGACACAGAAGTAATTAATGTTGAAGTAAATTATGGACCACCAAGTCTAGCAGAGAGGCATGATATATAGTGATGGAGGACTGCAAAACTGCTAGAGTTCTTTATTTTCCCAAAGGAAATCAGATAATAAGTTTGTTTCACATTAGAATTTATGACAGAGAAGGAGAGAAGAGTAGGCTATATTTTACCATACATTCTAGATGAGGGAAAATAAGATTCAAAATATCCAGAGAAATAAGAGGTAGGATCACATAGACTAAAATCCTACTGTGGAACTGACTCAATGAATTATGGGAATCTTTCAAAAAAAACATTTTGAAGAAACAAACAAAAAAAACAAAAAAAGGGAGAAATTTTTTTAAAAAGTCCAAGGAGAGGGGGCGGCTAGGTGGCGCAGTGGATAAAGCACCGGCCCTGGAGTCAGGAGTATCTGGGTTCAAATCCGGTCTCAGACACTAAAATAATTACCTAGCTGTGTGGCCTTGGGCAAGCTACTTAACCCCGTTTGCCTTGCAAAAAAACCTAAAAAAAAAAAAGTCCAAGGAAAATGTAAAAAACTCATTAGCCAACTTAAACTTTAAAAAGATGTACAAAAGGCACAACATTGAAGAGAAAAACAAAATTGTGCATTGTTCTATAAGAACTGTGTTAAGAATGGCAGAATTCAGAATAACATGAGGCTCCTTCAGAACAATGTGAGTCTCCTTCAGAACTCAACTCTTCTTTTGCTTGTGTTTTCTCTTCCAAGAAAAATCTTTGGACTGGAAAGTCCAGTACAAAAATACTTATAGAAAAGAAATTAGATATCCTTGATGAGGTCAGGTCATTCGGCCTAGAAAAACAACACTCTCAGGTTTTAAAGGAAATGACAGAAAGAATAATTGAGGGATTGTGAGTGAACTACCAGGTGCCAAAAGAGTAGATAACCAAAAATGTTGTTTGGTTTTTCAAAAAAAAAGGGGAAAATGGGACGGCTAGGTGGCGTAGTGGATAGAGCACTGGCCTTGGAGTCAGGAGTACCTGAGTTCAAATCCGACCTCAGACACTTAATCATTACCTAGCTGTGTGGCCTTGGGCAAGCCACTTAACCTCATTGCCTTGCAAAAACTTAAAAAAAAAAAAGGGGGGGAAAGTGGAGAACACAATGCAATCTTAGCCCAGGGAACTTGACAAAATTCTAGTTTATTATTATATAATTGAAAATATTTAGAAAAGAATGACTATAAAAAGTTAGTATGATATAATTTCATCGAGTAAGTCAGATCAAACCATGCACATTTCCTTTTGTGATTGTGGTGATTGTGTTAGTAAACTGAGAGATTAAGGGGAAAAGAAAATTTAATTTCTCCAAATTTCAACAAAACATTTGACAAATTCTATTCATGTGGACAAGAGAGAGCTACAGGCCACATAATGTAATAGTTAGGTGAACTTAAAAGGGCTTAAGTGGTTGAACTCCAAGATTATTTATTAATAGGTTCGTGTTAACTTGGAAAGTTAGGAATAACCCAGGACTTAGTCCTGACCTTTTTGTTTCAATGATTTATAGGAGTCATAGAATGTTTCTGTTCAGTCTTTTTCAGTTCAGTCTATTATTCATGATGTCTTTAAGATCTTCTTAGCAAGGATAGTTTGTAGTGTTAAGTAACTTGCCCAGGGTCTAAGTAATTAGTAACTATCTGAGCTCCAAACTGGGTCACTAGCATATTTATTAAATTTACACATGATGCCTGGAAGAATAGCTAACAGGCTAGATAATAAAATTAGGCTCCAAAAAGACCTCAACAGACACATTAGACAAAATCTAATGTGATAAAATTTAAAAGGGATAAATATAGTCTCATACTTGTGTTGAAAAGGTTAATTTCACAATGACAAGATATGAGAAGCATGGTAATATCTTTGTCTGAAAAATACCTTCAGAGTTTAGTAGATTCAATATGAATCAATAGTGTGACTAATGCCAAAAAAATTAATGTGATCTTAAACAGCAAAGAAATGTGTCATCTCCAGGACTAGGCAGGTGACAGTCCTGCTCTTCTCAGTTCTAGGCAGAACACATCTGAAATACTTTATTCAATTCTGAAGAACACTTGTGAAGAAAGGTCGTTATTAAATTATTAAAAAGACCAAATAAGACAGTGGAGGACCTCAAGGTTTTGCTCTACAGATAGTTCTCACTTTACATACAGAGCAGATTCTGCAGATCTTGAGATAAATTGTTTTTTTCATAATGCAAATTTGTCTGCTGATATGGGGAAGGGAGGGAGGGATCAAATCGGGAAGGGGACCAAGAATTCATGGATGAGGAGGGGTACATGGTTCAAGGGACACATAGAGACTTGGGTAGAAGTGAGAACAGATGGGGAGCAGACATGGGACCTAGACATGAACAAAGACAAGAGAGGGCAGGTGATATACAGGGTCTGGGAACAGACATATGGTACCAGAGTACAGATGGATGGCAGACAGGCTCATGAGTTGGATGAATGGCTGTAATAGGGCAAAGGTCTCCTATCTCAGAGAGCAGGTCTCAAGTCAAGCCCCCAATCCATAGCAGTGGTCTCCCTGAGAGTTTCTTCTTCGGCTTTCATTGTTTTTTAATTTTGGGGGCATGGGGTAGGGAAGGTGTGAGTCTATGTAATCTAAGTTAGGAGTAGGATCAGGAAAAAAAAAGAGTACAGTACTGTATAATAAAATTAATATAAGTATTTTTTTAAGAATACAGATTTCTTTCAGAATTCTTTGTGTAAATCCAAATTTATGTAATGCAAATTTACATGAAGCAAGAATTGTCTGTATAAGGATCAGTGGAAGGATCTGGGTTTGAAAACGAGAGGATTTGATGGAGGCATTATTGCTTTATATATTCATAGAGTTGCCATGTATAAAAGAAACTTATTTTTCTTGTGTCTAGAAATCACAAATAGGAACAACAGGTGGAAGTTGCAAAAATAGTAAGAAAAACCTTAATGAGAATTAAAAAACCCCAAAGAGGAATCTAAGAGGATTACAGGATCCTTTTTAACCAAAGGCTTTTCAAGAAAAGCTGAATGATCACTTTTTTGGAGATTTGTAAAGGAGATTTTTGTTAGATTAGATGAATATGAAGCCTGTTCAAAATTATTTAGCCATCATCTTATGAGTCCAGGCCTACCTCACTAACTAGTTGCCTAGACGTCTCCACCTGGAAGTCCATTAAATATCTCAAACTTAACATGTATAAAAGTAAACTCATTCTCTTTTCCCTAAACCTACCCTTCCTTCCTCCTAACTTCCCTATTTCTGTCAAGGGAACTTCTATTCTTGTAATCACCAAGATTTAGAACCTTAGAATAATCTTCAACTCCTCACTCTCCCTTGTCTCCCCATAGTCAAAAAGTTATATAACTCCCTAACTCCTTTTCTTCCTTTCCTCTTCCCCCTCAATCATGCTCCTTCTAAATGCCAAATACACACACACACACAAATTATATATACACACCACACACACACATATACACATATATACATACACACACACACACACACAAACATTGCAAAACAAATTTACAGGGCTAATGTTCTGAAGTGTTCATTCTTCATTCAAGAATCTTTAGTGGCTCTTGAACTACTAGAAATTCTCCATCTTTTTAAAGCCCTTCAAACTCTGTCTCTGAGCTACATTTTCAGATTTATTTCACAATTATCCTTCAGTTTATTTTCCAGCCAGACTGGTCAACTTGTTCCCCAAATACTATATCATCTCTCACCTCTATCTTTTGCAAACTCCCCTACTTCTAGAATGTTCTTCCCCTCCTCACTCTTAGAATTCCCAAATTCTTTAAAGTTAAGCTCCTATGGGGTAGCTAGGTGGTGCAGTAGATAGAGCACTGGCCCTGGAGTCAGAAGGATTGAATTCAAATTTGGCTTCAGACCCTTAATAATTACCTGTGTGAACTTGGGCAAGTCACTTAACCTCACTGCCTTGCAAAAAACAAAATGAAGAAAGTTAAGCTCCTATGCCAACATCTCCTATGTAAGATCTCTTCTCTACCATACTCCCTCCCCCTATTAGCACTCTTCCTCAACACTTTTATTTACTTTGCATATAATTTATACTTGTTTAGCAATGCATATTTAATTTTTTTCTTTCTCTCCCTTAGACTATAAGATTTTAAGTTCAAGAACTGTTTTATTTTGTCTTTGCATCTCCAGGATCTAGCACTGGATATTTATATTGGAGGTGTTCCATAAATCTATACTGACAGATGAAACAAGGCTTCATTATTTAGACCCTTTACCTTCTCTCCCTGACTCACCATTTGGACAATTGATAGTGTCTTCCTCCAGAGTTACTTTGTCTATCTTTTTTCATATTCATATCTACCTAGATGGAAAGTAAGCACTTGAAGGCAGAGTCTATTTAATTTTTGTCTGTTTGTGTATCCCCATGTCTACTATTTAATAAATTCTTGTTGACTGATTTTATATATGCTAGAAATGTTTTTAAACCATTGTTTGTATTGAACATAGGATCAAAGAATTAGAGCCAGAATGGGCTTCAGTAGTCATTGAAACCAATTTTACAAATGAGAAAGCTGATGCCCAAAAGTGGTTAAGTAACTTAGTGAGGGTCACCCAGGTGTTTTGTAGATTAGAATTTGAACCCAAACTACATTACTCTCAAATGTAACAAAGCTTGTTACTCTAGTATTTACTATTGAATATCTATAGGTCAGTGTTTCCCAAAGTTAGTTTAGCTAGGCTGCATGTTTATGTTTAAAATATATTACTAATAGGGGCAGCTCAGTGGCAAAGTTGATAGAGCACCAGACCTAGAGTCAGAAGGACCTGAATTCAAATACATCCTCAGACACTTAATAATTACCTAGCTGTGTGACCTTAGGCAAATCAATTAACCCCACTGTCTTGCAAAAACCAAAAAATAAAAAAATATATATTACTGATTACTAGTTGTCTGTGAATATGGAACACCCCCAGGACAAAAAAGGATGGGAGACATTTTGGAACAGAGAGGAAATTAATATTGTTTTTATGCAAAAAGAATTACAAGAATATGACATGATCTTATAATTCTATTTTCCTATGTCCAAGACAAATGACCTTAGGAATCTCTATTAATTATTTGGTTCTGTTTTAAATTCATTGCAAATGATTGTGAAAATTTTCACGAGGTGCTCATTCACATGATATAAATCAATGAGTAGAATATATTTCACTGAGATTTATTTGGAAAATACAATGAATTGTAACTCTTGCTTTCTCCTAAAGACCTAAGAAATTAACTCCTCTGAGTGATAATGTAATTATCAAACAAGGACACATAAATATGAAAACATTCCTTTGACAGATAATTCTATTACATAAGTATTATGGTATTTACATAAGTAGCATGGTATTGCATGGTACTGCATGGTATAGATCTAGTAAAGTACATTTATTATGTACCAAAAAAGACATAAAAGATCCTATTGTATATTTATCCCCCTCAGAAGAAATTACCCAGGTATTGTTTATTTTTTTGTCAAGAAAAGCATAAACTGACAGCTTCAACAAAAAAAAAAACAATCAACTCTAAACTCATGCTTAAGGAGCTGATGCTTCTGGGTCCAGCCATCCTACCAAACAATGAATTGCTAAAAAGAAACACAGCACAGCAATTTTTTTGTGTGTCATGTTTAGATTTCTATTTATGTACATGACACCAACTTTAAACAGTCATAGTCATCTTTACTACTAAGATCAATATTCTGCCAGTTGTCCAGTGTAAAAGGCCTGGAATCAACTTTGACTCTCATTTTTTATATTTTCTACTGAACTAATTATCCTTTTTCCTTCAAATGTCTTGAAACAGCTCCTTATCCAGTGCTTTTCTGTATCAAGAACAATTTGAAACTCCTCAAGCTGGTTTTCAAAGTCTTCCACAAAACGGTCCCCATTACAGACACAATCTCATTCTCACCCTTTCCACAATGTACTTTTCATTGCAGTCTCCCCTAAGTGGTTCTTAGAGATGATACTTCAGCCTTAATCCATTCCCTATAATACCCTCTGCCATTCTCTATAACTATCTAAATCTTATCCATAAAAGTCAGTTACAATCTCACTTTTTTCAGAACGTCTTTTCATCTTACTTTTCTCCTTGGCTTTGACTCATAGACTTATCTGTATTAACTTTTTCAACTCTGATAAAAATAAAGATGTTATTTTATGTTTGTGCCTTTTCAATGAGTCTGTAAGGACAAATGTCATTATTTCTTGTTTTGTTCACAGGTTCAAACTCAATTCTAAGATCACAGTATGAATGAATAATCTTCTAAATGGTTTGATGGTAGTCAGAAGAGGAAAAAGTCATCGAATGGCACCTGAAAAATTGGGAAAGCTTTACTGAGGTCAAATAATTTTGGCTCAAGTCCCTAAATAGGAATTAGTTAAGCAGAAGAGTTTGAGGACAAAGGAAAGAAAAGTTTTCACTCTTTGAGACTAGAGATATAATATACCAGGAGAGTGAAAGTTCAACTCACCTGAGATCTGGCTGTTAAAAATGCAGAGTTCATCCTCTCCTGCTCAGTGCTCTCTTGTTGGGGAAGGGCAAAGTCTTGAGAAGTCAAAGCTGGGCAAGAAAAAGAAGCCATGAGAGACCCCCTTGTATCTTGTGGTGCTCTAACACAGAAATGTTGGTATAATGCTACACTCTCACTCTACAAATACACCCTACTCTCACGCTCCAAATACTCTGTGAAAGAATAGGAAGTCAAATGAAGTCCAGGAACAACTCCATCTCTGTCCTGGATCAAAAAGAAAGTTCGCTGACATCACTATCTGGGTCCTACATGCTATCTTTTTGGTGTTTTTATGAATTGCATCTATTATTGATGATTCCAATGAAAGATTGCCCCCAAAGACAACCTGATTGCTCAAGGTGCAATTCTGAAAGTTTTTACTAAGGTGAGATACACTCTAAGAATGGCATCAGTAAAAGTCAAAGCATGCTGTGGCATTCCTCCCTATCTGTATACACAATTTTAAAATCCCATTTTTTTCCTGATCTGCTTTAGGAAAGATATTAAGTTATGATTTAATGGAATAGCTCAACTTCAACTCCTTCCCAGAAATATTCCTTGGAGAAAGTAGTGAGAGGGCAATGAAAAGTTCACTTCAGCCCCAACAATGAAGATAGAAAATTTGTTGTGTAAAATGTACTAGACAGACTTTCTAACCAAAAAAGTAATTTCAGGTAAGGAAAAATTAATATTTTTGACAGGGATAGGCCCTGGCATCAATTCCAAATACAATTTCTTCTCTGAACCATTCATGGTCCCTTCTCTGTAATACTCACCTTTCTTCCAAAGCATCTAGATCAATCTTTCAAAATCACTCAGTCCTCCAGAGGTTCTTAATGTTCCAATACCACTTCAATCTTGTTTTACCAAGGTGGGATGGTCAGGAATTGTTCTGGCAACAGCAGTAGTAGGACATACACTTTCCTCTAGGTTATGCTCTGATACTTTGGTCTAAAGTTTCAGATCAGTGGTCTCTCCACTTGAGGTGAATTCCAGGTCCTCCAGGTTTAAGAGCTTAGAGACAAGGTAACTTCACTTTGGTGCTGAGATCTTAGTAGAAACTCTCCTTCTGGTGCCCAGGGCTAGAGAATTTCTGGAGGACTGATACGAACAAAGAGAAGATGGAGTCAGCAAAAGGGACCTAGCAGACTTGGTAATGGATTGAGTCCTAAAATATAAAAAGTAGAGTGCTATGCAAATGGATAAATGATGAATTCTGTTCATTTAGCAAAGTGGTAAGGATCACCGACTATAACCAAATCTCTATGCAAGTTGCTATAGTGAATACAAACATGAAAAGAACCAGGTCTCTGACCTTCAAAGAACTAAAGATCTCATACACAGATGCTGTCCAGAATATGATGCTGAAGGGTCATGAGCTCTTGGAATTGACTCTCTATAGTCACTTAAGATACAGGTGACTAGGATTCTTCTCTGACACACATACACTCTGCACAAAAAGAATAAAAACAACTGGCGCAAGGCCCCTTCCAGCTTTAATTCATATGACATTGCAATGGAATGGGAATGACACACACTACATTACAACAGTGCTGGACTACTCCCCAGTCTTTTTCTCAGATTGCCCTCTCTTACCCTGAGCCTTTGCTAATACCACACCCAAAATCCAGACCCGGACTGGACTGCTATCCCCCAACCCCACCTTTTTGAACCCCCTCTTTTCTTTCAAGTTCCTTTGGGGGTGCCATCCTAGTGTCACTCACACATCCAGTTGGAATTCACCTCTCCGTCCTCAAATCTAAGAGGCTCTCTCCAATGCGACTTTCACGTAACGGCGGCTGTGGAAGCTTCGTGAATGTGTGTCTTTTCTTCCCCGTTTAATTAGAGGAGACGGAGGGGAAGTGAGGTCCCTAATGCACGGGGCGGCTGTGGGCCCCGATGTCTCTCCCCGTGAAGAGACAGTGAAGTCATCGCTCATAGAAAACCAGGAGAACCTTAATTCCTTTACACAAATGAGGCCCCCGCACGGGAGCTCTTGTGGTTCCGTGTGTCGGACAGACAGACAGACACACACACACCTTCGCCCGCCTCCCCCTCCCCCGCCCTGCCCCTACTCAGCCGTTAAGCCCGCCCCCTGACCCGCCCCTCTCAGGGGAGGGAATGGGCCGCGCCGCATGCTCGGCGCCGGGCCCCGAGGCTCCGCTCGGACCCGCCCAGGTCGGGTTCAGGGTGCAGCGAGGAACTGGGCCCGGGTCACTAAATACCTGGAATTGGGTCCGGGGGCCCGGCCTGACCTCAGATAAAGAACTGGTTCGAGGCCAAAGAACCAATCATGGCGTCCAGGCTGCGCGCGCATTCTTCAAGCCGCCTCGGAAGGGAGGGGGAGGGAGCGCCTGCGCCGTGGGAGCGTCGGGACTACCATACCCAGAAGGCACCGCTTTCAGTCTTCCGACAAATCGCCTGTGCGGGATCGCATCGCCGAGTCCTTTCCCTCCCCCGCCGCGATGCGCCGGTCAGATCCCTCCACCGGGAGCGCGCGGGGGCTGAGCGAGCCGGCGTTCTAGTATTTATCCCGTTTCCTTGGCAGCGGCTACCGCCCGCCCTTTCCGGTTCTCATTATCTCTGAGGGTGTAGAGCAGGAGGATGATGCTTTGTTTGGGTTGGAGCGGAAAGGAGCGAGGAGAGAAAGGTTCATTTTTTTTTTTTTTTTGCGGGCACAGACATTTCTGGAAGGTCTCCCTTAGCGGGTGTCAGACATCGGGATTCGGCTGCTAGGTGGCGCAGAGCGCGCTGCAGCTGCGGCTCAGGCCCTGGACCCACGAGCCGGAGGAGGAATCCCGAGAAAATCCCCCAAAGGGATCGCCGAGAGCCGGACACAGGTGAAAAAGGCCCTGCCGTCCCCGCTGCGGCAGAGGCGGGCCCTGGGGGCGCCGCAGAAGGGCGGGGCTGCGAATTAGGGCGCCGCCGAGAACACCTGTGTCCGGGCTCCGGCAGGGAGGAATCGGTGAGCTGTATGGAGCGTTTCACAGGAAATGTTCGGAAATGACAGGCAGAAAGCAAATGGTTAAACTCTGGCTTGCTTATACTCAGAAAATGGTTTTGCACCATTCCTCTGAGAAACAGCCCTGAGAAAGTCTGCCCTTCTAGCACCTTGAACTACCTACAATCCTCTTTGAGTATTCAGTCTCTGCCATGTTTTTTTATTAGGGACCCACCACTGCCTCTGGAAGAATAGGAAAACAGAGGCTGGACCTAACTTATTAAAAAAAAAGACTATTAGCTCTTTGTTTCCCCAAATGAGCCTTTGTTACCTCAGAATACCCCGACATAAATCTTTTCTCTACTGCTGTGCTGACCCCTACAACTTCCCCATCAGGTAGGCCACTCCCCTCCATTCCTATATAAATCATAGTTTCCCCCCCTGCTGTCTGCTTATCCTAGGGATAATAAGGACAGTAATAATAAACTTGCACCTGTTTATAGAGAGTTAAAACTTATCTCTCTTATCACCCTGAGTCGGGAAATTCTTTCACTATTGGAACTCTAGCTCATCACCTGTACCCCAAACTGTCCCAGGAAATAGACCTAATTTAGATTTTTCAGAGTTTTTTTTTTTTAAGATTTTTGCAAAGCAGTGGGGTTAAGTGGCTTGCCCAAGGCCACACAGCTAGGTAATTATTAAGCGTCTGAAGCTGGATTTGAACTCAGGTACTCTTGACTCCAGGGCCCGTGCTCTATCCACTTTGCCACCTAACTGCTCCCAATATAGGCAATTTTTAAAATTCTTCTGGTTTCTACCCCCTACATTTGAATTGCAAATTGGGAGTTTGAGAGTGATTTGGATTTAAGTGAAGGCAGAGCCCCTCTCTCTCTAGAGTCATCAGAGAGACTACCAGTTTCTACCAGGAAGGCAGAATTGGTTCACATGATTATAACAAGTCAGTTTAATATAAATAATAAATACTTAGATACTTAAAATGGTTTTGATGAAATCCAGCACTCACTTTATGAATAACTAAATCATAGAAATAAATGGACCTTTACTTAATAAAGCAGATAGTATTTAAATGAAAGAGCAATAAATCAAGAAAAAGAAATTGGAACAAGCTACTGCAAAATTATCTGAAGACAATCAGATAGTATCCTAGAGAATCCTAGAGTCAGCAAAGTTACAGGATATAAGATAAATTCATATAAGTCAATAGCATTTTCACATGTAACCAAGCAAAATGAGCTAAAAAGAAATTCCATTCAAAATAACTATAAGATGGGGTGGCTAGGTGGTGCAGTGGATAAAGCACCAGCCCTGGAGTCAGGAGCATGGAGTAAGTGGGTTCAAATCTGGTCTCAGACACTTAATAATTACCTAGCCCTGTGGCCTTGAGCAAGCCGATTAACCCCATTTGCCTTGCAAAAACAAAACAACCCCCCCAAAAAAAACCCCCAAATAACTATAAGATGTATAAAGTACTTAGAGGTATATCTTTCAAGATTATCAGTATAAGAATTTAACTACAAAGCACTTCAGTAATAAATGCAGAACTAAGTAACTGAAGAAACACTAACTGCTCATTGGTATGTTGATTTGACATGAGCATTATTGCCCAAATCTAGAGTTTCCAGGTAAAAAAAAATACTGTAGGAAGTCAAATAGAGTTCAAACAATAATGAAGAATTATACAAAACCTGGAAAGTGCCACTCTAAAGGAAAAGAATGCTCAGAATTAGATATTCCAAAAGGCAAAAGTTAAAGACTTACAACAAAGGATAATCTATTTGGAAAAATTGAAGGCAGTCTTGAAGGGAGACAATGAATGGGCTTTTAATGAAGATTTCCAAGTATTCCTGATGAAAAGATCAGGCCTGAATAGACATTTCAAAATAGAAACAGAGATGAGAAACAGAATAGGGCCCACACATTGAAAGGAACTATGTAAAAATGAATTGTTTGCATGCATATGGAGAAGAAACAAATACAAATTCACAAACATAATGTCTTTAAGGATTATAGAGAAAAGGAACATGAAGAGGAAGGGATCTTATTGAGAAAATTGGAGTTGTCTCTCATGAGTTCCTTCTCTACAATTCTTTGTTCCTCTCCACCTTTGATCCAGTTTGTGAAAAACTGTTTGCCCCTTTACTATAGTTTGCTCTTTTGTGAAATTCATCCTTTCTGCTTTTGCCCTTATCCTATCCCTTCTAGTTTCCTCTGGGTAACCTCCCTACTCTTAATTTTTTATCTTTATCCTTTGGATCCTTTTTTGCTACTTACAAGTATGAAAGGACTTTGCTAACTTTAAAAATAATTGGTTGGGGCCAACTCTCAAGCTATTGTCTTATACCTTTCTTCCTTTTCAGGACCAAGTTCATTAAAAAACATAAATAAGGCAATTAGGAGGGCCAGTGGATAGAGTACCTGTCCAGGGTTCAAGAGAACCTGAGTTCAAATTCGACCTTTCACACTTAATAGTTGCTTAGCTGTGTGACCTTGGGCAACATCACTGAGTTAATTTTTTTTTTAATTAAAAAAATAAATGACCTCCTTCCCCCAAACCTCTCTACTTTCATTGTCTTTATTTCTCTCTCACTTACTATTGCTTTTGCCATAAGACTTTGGACCTCACCCTTTGAAAGAAACTGCTCTCTTTAAAGTAATGATTAATCTCAGTTGCTAAATTGAAAGGACTTCTCAGACTTCATCCCTCTTGCTTGCTTTGCAAACTGGCTCACCTACCTGTTTGACTACTCCTCCATTCCCTTTAACATATCACTTTGGACAATCCATGCTCTTTTACTTAATCATGCATGTCGTAATATTTAGAAATGGTACTATTTCTCTTTCCTTGGTATAGTTTCTGTTTGTAATCTTATCAGCTTTCATGGATTCAATGATCAGATCACATTGTTTCTGTTCCTCTGTATCTTTTTGTCTATCTCTGTCTCTTCATATCTTTCTATCTTTTTTTCTGTCTCCCGGACCATGTCACCAAACACTTGGAAATTTCTACCTGGATGTCCTATAGGGATCTCAAAATCAATATATTTATAACAAAATTTTTATACTTCCTTTTATCAGTCCTTTCCAAAAATGATTTTTTGAGATATTTACCATATTTCCAGTCACTTAATAAACTTCACAACTTTCATTTTCACAACTTCAGAATCATCTATTTCTCTTCCTTGCCCATTCATCAAGTATTATCAGGCCCATTTCCATAGCCTCTCATATCTGTTAACCTCCCCCCCTCACAACTACCACCCTAGTTTAGTTCCTCATAATCTTTTGCCTAATTCATTTCAATAACATCCTTGTGAATGTCTTAAAATACAGGGGTTTCTTCTTTTCATTGGTATGTCATGTAAGCATGGGCACTAAAAACTGGTACAGGTAGGTAAAGAGCAGGCAAAGTCTATATATCCCCTCACCCCTCCCCACTATGAAACTGTAAATGCAACGATATTAGAAAACAATTTAGGGGCAGCTAGGTGGCGCAGTGGATAAAGCACTGGCCCTAGAGTCAGGAGTACCTGGGTTCAAATGTGGTCTCAGACACTTAATAATTATCTAGCTGTGTGGCCTTGGGCAAGCCACTTAAGCCCGTTTGCCTTGCAAAAATCTAAAAAAAAAGAAAAAGAAAGAAAACTATCTAAGCAAAAACTGCCTCATATCCTTCTTTTGGTGCAGATATCCTTGGTATGAGAGCCTTTTTAAAATGGGAATAGACTAGTCAAGGTTCTTTGAGGTGCTCAGGATTCTCGTTAAAATATGAAAATCATAACCTATTTGGTTTGTTCCTATCTCCATTAAGACATAACCTTTTCAGGCCATTCCCCAACTGACAAATGTCAAAGGATATGCAAAGACAATTTGCAGATGAGGAGATCAAAGCAATCCATAGCCATATGAAAAATTGCTCTAAATCATTAATTATTAGAGAAATACAAATCAAAGCTTCTCTGAGGTACCACCTTATACCTCTCAGGCTGGCCAATATGACCAGAAAGGATAATGATCATTGTTGGAAGAGTTGTGGTAAATCTGGGACACTATTACACTGTTGGTGGAGCTGTGAACTCATCCAACCTTTCTGGAGAGAAATTTGGAACTATGCCCAAAGGGCAATAAAAATGAGCATACCACTGCTGGATTTATACCCTGAAGAGATGATGAAAAAGGGTAAAAACATCACTTGTACAAAAATATTCATAGCAGCCCTGTTTGTGGTGGCAAAGAATTGGAAATCAAGTAAATGTCCTTCATTTGGGGAATGGCTTAGCAAACTGGTATATGTATGTCATGGAACACTATTGTTCTATTAGAAACCAGGAGGGACAGGAATTCAGGGAAGCCTGGAGGGATTTGCATGAACTGATGCTGAGTGAGATGAGCAGAACCAGAAAAACACTGTATACTCTAACAGCAACATGGGGATGATGTTCAACCGTGATGGACTTGCTTGTTCTATCCGTTCAACAACCAGGGACAATTTTGGGCTGTCTGCAATGGAGAATACCATCTGTATCCAGATAAAGAGCCATGGAGTTTTAACAAATTTCAAGGACTATTCCCTTTAATTTAGGGGAAAAATCCAGATATCTTATTGTCTGATCTTGTTATCTCTTATAATTTTTGTTTCTTCCTTAAGGATGTGATTTCTCTCTCATCACACTCAATTTGGATCAATATACAACATGGAAACAAAATAAAGACTGACAGATTGCTTTCCTTGTGGGGGGGAGGGAAGTAAGATTGGGAGAAAAATTGTAAGACTCAAATAAAATTAAAAAAATAAATTCTGAATTAAAAAAAGGCATAACCTTTTCAACATCAAATGATTCCAAAAGATTCTACCCTTACACTATAGTTTGAAATTTAGTTCACTTAATGTAAGTGAAATGAAAGACCTCTTTCTTTTTTTCTTTTAAGTTTTTGCAAGGCAAATGGGGTTAAGTGGCTTGCCCAAGGCGACAGGGCTAGGTAAGTGTCTGAGACAGAATTTGAACCCAGGTTCTCCTGACTCCTGGGCCGGTGCTTTATCCACTGCGCCACCTAGCCATCCCAAGACCTTCTCTTTCAATTCTTCACAAAGTGAGGAAGAAGAAGAGGAAGAATTGGCAGTACCAAGAAGGGATTTGCCTATATGTGGCCTAGTAGGTACACCAACTATCTCCATTCTGTGCCCAAAGGGCTATTAAGAAAATACTCATTTATAGGGGTGGCTAGGTGGCGCAGTGGATAGAGCACTGGCCTTGGAGTCAGAAGTACCTGAGTTCAAATCCAACCTCAGATACTTAATAATTACCTAGCCATGCCGCCTTGGGCAAGACACTTAACCCCATTTTCCCTGCAAAAAACTTAAAAAAAAAAAGACAGGTAATGGAGAGCAATCTGGAACTATGCCCAAAGAACAATAAAATTGATCATACCCTTTGATAACTACTACTAGGCCTATGTCCAAAAGAAATTTTAAAAAATGGAAAAAGTTTCACATGTTCAAAAATATTTATAGCAATTTTTTTTGTAGTGGCCAAGAATTAGAAACTGAAAGAATGTGCATCAAATGAGGAATGACGGAAGAAGTTATGGTGTATGAAAATTATGAGCAAGGAGTAATTGGAACGAATGGAAGTGGTCTGGATGGATATCTGAAAGACAGACTAAGTAGGAACTTTAGTAAATACAATCATGAATATCATAGGGTAAGCTATTTTCTTTTAAAGGGACTATACTTGGGATTTTATATTCATCTCTATGTAATTTCTTCTTGTTTGGAGACCCACTGAATACTTGGGAAGTTGGGAGAAGTGAGATATTTTCTAGGAAATTATGCACTAATTCAGGAGAATGTGACAGACTCAATTAAGAGCCCATTTTGTAAAATTTAAGTATACCTCCAGGCATGATCAGATCATCTTGGATTGAGCTCTTAAAGCCTTATTTACACATCTGAGGTCCCTAAGTTCCTCTGAAGGGTACACTAGTTAGTTGATGGTCATTCCTGGCAAAGTGAAGCTTTACATTAATATTCTTTCTCTTTACAAAATCTCACCTTTGTTTTAGACTTTTCTGACTCCTTTTTATTTATCAACTGATTAATCTCTCTTCCCTCATCTCTCTTCAACTGCCCTACAACAGGCCTTCATCTTTTATTTCCTAGACTATTTCTCAACCACTGATTAAAAATCTCTTCTAAATTTTGGTATCATTTTGGCTTTTAGTAATTGTATTATTTTTTCCACAAGAGTTCTATCTGGATCCTCAATATTCAATCAATTAACTCAATTAACAAGCATTTATTAAATACCAATTTGTGTTAGATACAGTGTTAAGCATAGAGGGAAAAAAAAAGGTAAAAACTAAAGCAGTCTTTGCCTTCAAAGGGCTTTTATTTTAATGAGGTAGACATCAGATATTGTTCGCAATAAGATTGTAGGCAGATAAACAAGAATGTTCCATTCAGGTCTTTAATATGAAGGTGTCAGTTATAAGCTTCTGGAGTACAAAGAAACTTGACAATGGTGCCAAACTTTGCCCTTGACCATAGTAGCTTAAATGGATATTAATTGATCCATGTTAATCATTACTTTATAGGTTTTGTTTATATGCCTCTTAATCCTAATTTAGTCTTTTCAAGATACCTTTAAGCATATAAATTCATATTCATATAAGCATAATTTTTTTCTGAACCAGTGCTTTTTTTGTTTGTCATTGGTGCTACTGTTCATGGTGTAATTTGAACAAGCGTAATAAATGAGAAAAACCTATAAATATAATTTCAAATTTATAAAGCCATAAAATAATTCATATTTATATTTAATTTTGTACTTTATAGAGTACTTTCCTCACAACTATGTCTTTAATTGATATTTTTTTATTTTTCCAACATCCATTCATTTGTAAATTTATGTTACACATTTTTCTACCAACTTCCTTTCCCTTCCCCCTCCTCTTGGCAGTAAACAGTCTGGTAAAATTTGTACTCATACAATTATGCTTAAAATATTTACATATTAGTCATTTTGTATAGGAGGAATTAGGATTAAGGGAAAGAAAGAGAACCATGAGATAGGAAGAAAAAACATAAGAAAAGTTTTTTTTTTTTAAATGAACATAGTATACATTCAGATGCTGTAGTTTTTTTGTTTCTTTTTTTTTTTTCCTCTGGATGTGGATGGCATTGTCCACAACAGGTCTCTCAGGGTTGTCCTGGATCTCTGAACTGCTGAGAGGTGCTGCATTCATTATAGTTGATCAGCTCACAATGTTGTGTTAATGTGTTCAACATTCTCTTAGTTCTATTCCCTTCTTCTGCATCAGTTCATGTAATCCTTTCCACACTTCTTCAGAGTCTGACACTCATAGTCTATTATAGAATAATAGTACTCCATAATTTTCATACGTCATAACTTCTTCAGTCATTCCTCATTTGATGGGGATCCCTTCAGTTTCTAATTCTTGGCCACTACAAAAAGAACTACTATAAATACTTTTGAACATGTAGAACTTTTTCCATGTTTTAAAATTTCTTTTGGATATAGGTCTAGTAATGGGTATCAAAGGTATAGGCTTTTGACATAGGCCTTTGGATATAGGCCTAGTAAGGGGATCAAAGGGTATGATCAATTTAATTGTTCTTTGGGCATAGTTCCAGATTACTCTCCAGAATGAATGGATCACTCACAACATCATTCACTAACATTAATGCCCCAATTTTCCCACATCTTCTCTAACTTAATCATTTTCCTTTTTTGTTATCTTAGCCAGTCTGATATATGTGAAGTGGTACCTCAATTTTAATTTGTGTTTCTCTAATCAGTAATCATCTGGAGCATTTTTTCATATGAGTGTGTGTGTGTGTGTATATATATATAGCTTTAATTTCATCTGAAAATTGCCTGTTCAAAACCTTTGACCATTTATCAAGTGGGAAATGACTTACAATTTTATAAATTTGATTCAATTCTCTATGTATTTTAGAAATGCGACCTTTATCAGAAGTACTAGCTATGAAAATTGTTTCCCAGATATTTTCCTTCTAATCTTGGTTGCATTGATTTTATTAGTGTAAAACCTTTAAAATTTGATATAGTCAAAATTATCTATTTTGCATTTTATAATGTTCTTTATTTCTTGTTTTGGACTAGTGGTTTTGTTTATTTTTGCAAGGTAATGGGGTTAAGTGACTTGCCCAAGGTCACACAGCTAGGTAATTATTAAGTGTCTGAGGCTGGATTTGAACTTAGGCAGGTCCTCCTGCCTCCAGGGCCAATGCTGTATCTACTGTGCCACTTAGCTGCCCCTGGACCAGTGCTTTTTAAAAAATAAATTATTATGGATATGGATTGTTTTTAACTCATCCAAGTTTTCTATCTGTATCCTTCTGCTTTTCCCTCCCAGAGAGCCATCTCATGTAATAAAGAATTTTTAAAAGAAAAAAAAGAACAAAGACAGCAAAACTGACCCATGCATTGAAACCAAATCTTGAAAAAATGTTTAATCTTCCATATTCATGAGTCTCCACTCTGCAAAGAAGTGGGTTGGGTATCTTTTCATCATTTCTTTGTAGCCAAGTTTTTCAGTCATTTCTAAGCACTGATTTTTCAGTGTTATATGGTTAATGTCCTTTATGCTTACATTATAATCATGTATACTTTTCTGATTACTTCATTTTGTCCATAGGTTTTTTTGGTATAAGTCTCTCTATTTGTAATTTCCTAAAGCACAGTAACAATATTCCATGACATTCATGTATCCTTATTTAAACATTCCCTACTTGATGGCATCTTTGTTTCTAGTTCCTTAGCACTTTTTTGTAAGTAGCCTCATTGTATATGGATAATAGTGAACCAGATGAGATGGAAAGTTTCAGAGGATTCAAATGACTTTCTAAAAGGATTGTACAGGGTGGAGCCAAGATGGCAGCAGGAGAAGAGCCTCTCCCTAGGTGCTCTCTCCAAAATATTTCAAAAAATCTTTTTTTAATTTATTTTTTTATTCTCATTTTGTACAAATGTTTTTTTACATTAATAAAATATTCTTGTTTACAAGTAAACAAAATACCCCTCCCCCCATGAATATAGATTGACTTGCTTGGGCAAAAAAGTAAAGGGGAGAGAAAAACAATTAAAATTAAAAAAAAAAATAATCGTAATAATTGTAGGTATGGCCAGGTGGCACAATGGACGAAGCACCAGCCCTGGAGCCATGAGCACTCAAGTCCATATCCAGCCTCTTAAACCCAATAATCACCCAGCTGTGTGACATGTAAGCCACCTGATCCCCACTGCCCTGCAAAAATCAAAAAGAAGAAAAAAAAAGACCCAAAATAAAATAAAATAGTAATAATAGTAGGGGTGGCTGGGTGGCAGACAGAGCATTGGCCCTTGAGCCAGGAGCACCTGGGTCCGAATCCGGCCCCAGACACCCAAACATCACCTTGCTATGTGGCCCCAGTCAGGCCACCCAACCCCACTTGCCCTGCACCCTCCCCAAATAATAATAACAAAAAATGTGCTTCAGTCTTTGTTCCAACACCAACAACTCTGTCACGGGTGGATCACATTCTTTATGATAAGTCCATCACAAAAGTTACTTCCATATTTTTCCAACATTGCCATTGCTGATCGCAACTCCCTCCTTTCTTATTTCTCCACTACCATGTACTCTATTTTCTCTCTCCTTTTACTCTGACTCTGCTGTAGGGTCGCTGAGTGGTGCAGCAGACAGATCCCTGGTCCTGGGGCCAAGAATCCCTGAACCCCCATACCACCCCTTAGGCCCAGAATCCACCTGGCCCTATGGTCCTGGGTAGGCCATCCAATCCCAGCCCCTTGCAAGAAGTAAAAAAGAAAATGTGTTATAGCTGACCACTCTCCCCCCATGGTCCATCCTCTCCTCCTTTATTCACATCCCCACCCCTTCCCCCTGCTCCCCCCTCCTTCTTACTCCAGATGCCTATACCCCATTGAGTATATATGCTGTTTCCTCTCCTAGTCATCTCTGATGAGAGCAAAAGTTCCCTCATTCCCCCTTGCCTCCCCCCTTCCATATCATTGCAATAGCTCATTGTAATAAAAAAAAATCTCATGTGAAATATCTTGGACTATTTCCCCTCTCCTTTTTCTTCCTCCCATTCCATTTCCCTTTTTTTCCTATTGACTCCATTTTTACACCATATTTTATCTTCGAATTCAGCTTTCTCCTGTGCTTCAACTATAAAAGCTCCCTCTACTTGCTCTATTAACTGAGATGGTTCATATGAATATTATCAGGATCATTTTTCTATACATGCATTTCATCCTCATTAAGTCCCTCATATTTCCCCCCCCTCCTCCGATCTCCATGCTTCACCTGAGTCCTGTATCTGAAGATCAACCTTCTGTTCAGCTCTGGCCATTCCAAAAGGAACATTTGAAATTCCCCTGGTTCATTGAAAGTCCATCTTTTTCCCTGGAAGAGGACATTCAGCCTTGCTGGGTAGTTCATTCTTGGCTGCATTCTAAGCTCTTTTGCCTTCCGGTATATTGTATTCCAAGCCCTACAAGCTTCCAATGTAGTTGCTGCTAAGTCCTGTGTGATCCTGACTGCAGCTCCACAATATTTGAACTGTGTCCTTCTGACTGCTTGTAATATTTTCTCTTTGACTTGGGAGTTCTGGAACTTGGCTATAATATTCCTGGGGGTTGGTTTTTTGGGATCTCTTTCTCGGGGGGGATTGATGGATTCTCTCCATTTCTATTTTGCCCTCTGCTTCTAGAATATCAGGGCAATTTTCCTGTAGTAATTCTTTGAAAATGATGTCAAGAGTTCGAGGGGGTGGCGGAGCCAAGATGGCAACAAGAAGGGATCCAGTCTTAGGAGCTCTCTGATAAAATTCATCAGCTAAGGACTCTAACTAAACTTTCGAGAGACAGAACCCACAAAGGGTCCCAGTGAGGCAGTTCTCCTACTCAAGGTAACCTGGAAAAGAGCAGAAAGGCTCTGCTCCCCGGGATTGGAGAGGTGGCCCACCAGAGGGGTGGCCCGCCAGAGGCAAAGAACCTCAGCCTCCTGGAGGCAGCCCCAGGGCGCTGGGAGTCTCAGCTCACAGCAGCGGGGGAGTCTCCTGCGCTGCACCCCGAGGAGCACCGGCACAAAGTGGAACAGCGGGGGGACCTCTGCCAGAGCGAACACGTGGAGCACAGCACTCAGGGCACACAGAGAGCAGCATGGTCTTTCCCCAGCCCTGATCCAGGAAACAGAAGCAGGCAGAGCCAGTAAGCAGGAGTCCCCAGGGCATGAGCCCATTGAGCTGAGGGAGGGGAATGAAGAGAGCCTGCAGAGCTCTGTCCTCTGCCTCTGGAACAGGACTCTGGGGCTCTGACCACACTCAGATCCTGATAGCAGTCTAGGCCCCCCCATAGAACAGCAGGGCCCCCTCCACCTCAGCCCCGTGGCAGAGGGAGGTGCTTATGGTCATTCACAGACCAGGAGGGAGGACAGAGCCTCACACACTGAGACCCTTGTGGGAGCATCCCAAAAGTTCAAGAAACACCCCAAACCAGGCCCAGGCTGGGAAAATGAGCAAGCAGAGAAATAAAAAGAAGACTATTGAGAAATATTTTGCAAATGACCCCAAGAAGGACCAAAATACTCAGTCTGAAGATGAGGAAGCCCAAGCTCCTGCATCTAAAGACTCCAAGAAAAACAGAAATTGGGCTCAGGCTACGACAGAGCTCAAAAAAGACTTTGAAAATCAATTGAGGGAGTTGGAAGAAAAACTGGGAAAAGAAAGGAGAGAGATGCAGGAAAAACATGAAAATGAAGTCAGCAGCTTAGTCAAGGAAATCCAAAAGAATGCTGAAGAAAATAGCATGCTAAAAACCAGCTTAGGTCAAATGGATGACAGTTCAAAAAGTTATTGAGAAGAAGAATGCTTTAAAAAGCAAAATTGGCCAGATGGAAAAAGAGAAGAAAACTCTCTGAGGAGAACAAATCCTTCAGACAAAGAATGGAATTCAGGGAGACTGATGAATTTACCAGAAATCAGGAATCAATACTTCAAAACCAAAAAAATGAAAAATTAGAAGAAAATGTGAAATATCTCATTGAAAAAACAACTGATATGGAAAACAGACTTAGGAAAGATAATTTAAAAATTACTGGAATACCTGAAAGTCATGATCAGGAAAAGAGCCTTGACATCATTTTCAAAGAATTACTACAGGAAAATTGCCCTGATATTCTAGAAGCAGAGGGCAAAATAGAAATGGAGAGAATCCATCAATCCCCCCCGAGAAAGAGATCCCAAAAAACCAACCCCCAGGAATATTATAGCCAAGTTCCAGAGCTCCCAAGTCAAAGAGAAAATATTACAAGCAGCCAGAAGGACACAGTTCAAATATTGTGGAGCTGCAGTCAGGATCACACAGGACTTAGCAGCAACTACATTGGAAGCTTGTAGGGCTTGGAATACAATATACCGGAAGGCAAGAGAGCTTAGAATGCAGCCAAGAATGAACTACCCAGGGAAAAAGATGGACTTTCAATGAACCAGGGGAATTTCAAATGTTCCTTTTGGAATGGCCAGAGCTGAACAGAAGGTTCGATCTTCAGATACAGGACTCAGGTGAAGCATGGAGATTGAAGGGGGGGGGGGGGATATGAGGGACTTAATGAGGATGAACTGTATATATTCCTGCATAGAAAAATGACACTGATGATACTCATATGAACCTTCTCAGTTAATAGAGCAGGTAGAGAGAGCTTTTATAGTTGAAGCACAGGAGAAAGCTGAATTCGAAGATAAAATATGGTGTAAAAATGGAGTCAATAGAAAAAAAAGGGAAATGGAATGGGAAAAAGAAAAAGGAGAGGGGGAATAGTCCAAGATATTTCACATGAGATTTTTTTTTTATTACAATGAGCTATTGCAATGATATGGAAGGGGGGGAGGCAAGGGGGAATGAGGGAAACTTTGCTCTCATCAGAGATGGCTAGGAGAGGAAACAGCAAATATACTCAATGGGGTATAGACATCTGGAGTAAGAAGGAGGGGGGAGCAGGGGGAAGGGGTGGGGATGTGAATAAAGGAGGAGGGGATGGACCATGGGGGGAGAGTGCCCAGATATAACACATTTTCTTTCTTACTTCTTGCAAGGGGCTGGTAATAGAGGGCCTGCCCAGGACCACAGGGCCAGGTGGATTCTGGGCCTAAGGGGTGGTATGGGGGCTCAGGGCTTCTTGGCCCCAGGACCAGGGATCTGTCTGCTGCGCCACTCAGTGACCATACAGCAGAGTCATAGTGAAAGGAGAGAGAAAATATAGTACATGGTAGTGGAGAAATAAGAAAGGAAGGAGTCGCGATCAGCAATGGCAATGTTGGAAAAATATGGAAATAACTTTTGTGATGGACTTATAAAGAATGAGATCCACCCATGACAGAATTGTTGGTGTTGGAACAAAGACTCAAGCACATTTTTTGTTATTATTTGGGGAGGGTGCAGGGCAAGTGGGGCTGGATGGCCTGACATAGCAGGGTGATCTTTGGGTGTCTGGGGCCAGATTTGGACCCAGGTGCTCCTGGCTCAAGGGCCAATGCTCTGTCTGCCACCCAGCCACCCCTACTATTATTACTATTTTATTTTATTTTGGGTCTTTTTTTTCTTTCTTTTTTTTGGTTTTTGCAGAGCAGTGGGGATTGGGTGGCTTGCATGTCACATGGCTGGGTGATTCTTGGGGTTACGAGGCTGGATGTTGACTCGGGTGCTTGTGGCTCCAGGGCTAGTGCTTCGTCCATTGCGCCACCTGGCCATACCTACAATTATTACTATTATTATTTTTTTATTTTAATTTTTTTCTGTCCCCTTTACTTTTTTCCCCCAAACAAGTCTATCTATATTCATGGGGGAGGAGGGGTATTTTGTTTACTTGTAAACAAGAATATTTTATTAATGTAAAAAAAACATTTGTACAAAATGAGAATAAAAAATAAATTAAAAAAATTAAAAAAAAAGAAAATGATGTCAAGGCTCTTTTCCTCATCATGACTTTCAGGTATTCCAATAATTTTTAAATTATCTTTCCTAAATCTGTTTTCCATATTAGTTGTTTTTTCAATGAGATATTTCACATTTTCTTCTAATTTTTCATTTTTTTGGTTTTGAAGTATTGATTCCTGATTTCTGGTAAATTCATCAATCTCCCTGAATTCTGTTCTTTGTCTGAAGGATTTGTGCTCCTCAGAGAGTTTTCTTATCTCTTTTTCCATCTGGCCAGTTTTGCTTTTTAAAGCATTCTTCTCCTCAATAACTTTTTGAACTCTTTTATCCATTTGACCTAAGCTGTTTTTTTAGCATTCTATTTTCTTCAGCATTTTTTTGGATTTCCTTGACTAAGCTGCTGACTTCATTTTCATGTTTTTCCTGCATCTCTCTTCTTTCTTTTCCCAGTTTTTCTTCCAACTCCCTCATTTGATTTTCAAAGTCTTTTTTGAGCTCTGTCATAGCCTGAGCCCAATTTCTGTTTTTCTTGGAGTCTTTAGATGCAGGAGCTTGTGCTTCCTCATCTTCAGACTGAGTATTTTGATCCTTCTTGGGCTCATTTGCAAAATATTTCTCAATGGTCTTCCTCTTGTTTCTTTGCTTGCTCATTTTCCCAGCCTAAGCCTGTTTTTTGGGGTGCTTCCTGAGCTTTTGGGACACTCCCACAAGGGTCTCAGTGTGTGAGGCTCTATCCTCCCTCCTGGTCTGTGAATGACCATAAGCTCTCCCCTCTGCCACAGGGCTGAGGTGGGGGGGCCCTGCTGTTCTATGGGGGGGGCCTAGACTGCAATCAGGATCTGAATGTGGTCAGAGCCCCAGAGTCCTGTTCCAGAGGCAGAGGACAGAGCTCTGCAGTCTCTCTCTCTCTTTACTCCCCTCCCTCAGCTCAATGGGCTCATGCCCGGGGGGGGGGGGGCTCCTGCTTACTGGCTCTGCCTGCTTCTGTTTCCAGATCTGGGCTGCTGAAAGACCAAGCTGCTTGCTGTGTGCCCTGAGGGCTGGGCTTCATGTGCTCGCTCTGGCAGAGGTCCCCCACTGTTCCCCCAATTTGTGCCAGTGCTCCCCAGGGTATAACTCATGAAACTCCCCTGCTGTTGTGAGCTTCAGCTTCCAGTGCCCTGGGCCTGCCTCCGGGAGGCTGAAGTTCTTTTGCTCTCACAGGCCACCCCTCTGGCGGGCCGCCCCTCGGACCCCGGGGAGCAGAGCCTTTCTGCTCTTTTCCAGGTTACCTTGAGTAGGAGAACTGCCTCACTGGGTCCCTTTGTGGGTTCTGTCTCTCGAAAGTTTAGTTAGAGTCCTTAGTTTATGAGTTTTTATCAGAGAGCTCCTAAGACTCGATCCCTTCATGTCACCATCTTGCCAAAAAATCTTAAAATTATGACCCTTACTAAATTTTTGAGAGAGACAGAACCCACAGAAAGATCCAGTGAGGCAATTCTCCAGCCCAAGGTAACCTGGAAAATAGTGGAAAAATTATGAATAAGCTATGAAAATTGCTTCCCACTATTTTCCTTCTAATCTTGGTTGCATTGGTTTTATTAGTGTAAAACCTTTAAAATTTAATATAGTCAAAATCATCTATTTTCATAGCTTATCCATAAGTCCCTCCAGAATGAAGAAACTTCAACCTCCTGCGAACAGCCCCAAGGTGCCTGGGAGCCATGGCTCCCAGCAGCAGAAGCAGTTTCCTAACCTGCACCCCAGGGAGAGCCAAGCATAACTTGGAAGATCAGCAGGGAGATCTCTTCCAGAACAAGTAAGAAGCCTAGGCCCTGAGCATGGTTGCAGCACTGAGTGTGGCTGCTGCATTTAGCATGGTTGTGGCAGCCCAGATCCAGGAAGCAGGAAATGGAGGCAGGCCAGCAGAGCTGCAAGCAAGAGCTTCTAGGCAGCTGTACTCTAGTGCTCAGCCCACTGAAGGTAAGGGAGTGAAGGGAGACTTCTGAAGTGTGTCCTCTGTCTCTGGAATAGGACTCTGGGGCTCTGACCACATTCAGATCCTGATCATAGTCTAGGCCCCACATAGAACAGGGACATCCCCCTCAACCCCGTGCCAGAAGGGTGCGCTTGTGGTCATTCACAGATAAGGAGAGTAGTCAAAGCCTCAAACACTGAAGTCCTTGTGGGGGTATACCAATAAGATTCAAAAGCTCAGGAAGCACCCCAAAACCAGGCACAGGCTGGGGAAATGAGTAAACAGAAAAAAAAAAGGAACCTGACCATTGACAAATACTTTATGATCCCAAGGAGGATCAAAATACTCAGTTTGAAGATGAGGAAGTACAAGTTTCTGCATCTAAAGACTCCAAGTAAAATAGAAGTTCATTTCAGGCTATGACAGAGCTCAAAACAAATTTTGAAAATCAAGTAAGGGAGATAGAAGAAAAATTGGGAAAAGAAATGAGAGATGGGGCAGCTAGGTGGCGCAGTGAACAGAGCACTGGCCTTGGAGTCAGGAGTACCTGGGTTCAAATTTGACCTCAGACACTTAATAATTACCTAGCCGTGTGGCCTTGGGCAAGCCACTTAACCCCATTGTCATGAAAAAAAATCTAAAAAAAAAAAGAAATGTGAGAGATGCAGGAAAAACATGAAAATGAAGTCAGCAGCTTAGTCAAGGAGATCCAAAAAATGCTGAAAACAATAACATGTTAAAAACCAGCATAAGTCAAATGGATAAAACGGTTCAAAAAGTTATTGAGAAGAATGCTTTAAAAAGCAGAATTGGCCAGATGGAAAAGGAGGTAAGAAAGCCCTCTGAGGAAAACAAATCCTTCAGATGTAGAATGGAGCTAAAGGAAGCTGATGACTCTATGAGAAATCACGACACAATACTTCAAAACCAAAAGAATGAAAAATTATGAGAAAATGTGAAACATCTCATTGAAAAACAACTGATCTGGAAAACAGATTCAGAAAAGATCATTTAAAAATTATTGGGATACCTTAAAGTCAAGATCAGGAAAAGAACCTTGACCTCATTTTTAAAGAATTCCTATGGGGAAAATTGCCCTGATACCTGAGAAGCAGAGGACAAAATAGAAATTGAGAGAATCCACCAAACTCCCCAAGAGATCCCCAAAAAACAACCCCCAGAAATATTATAGCCAAGTTCCAGAACTCCCAAGTCAAAGAGAAAATATTACAAGCAGCCAGAAGGCCACAATTCAAATATCACAGAGCTATAGTCAGGATCACACAGGACTTAGCAACAACTACATTAAGGGCTTGTAGGGCTTAGAATATAATATTCTGGAAGGCAAAAGAGCTTAGAATGCAACTGAGAATCAACTACCCAGCAAAACTGAACATCCTCTTCCAGGGGGAAAAAATGAACTTTTAATGAAATGGGAATTTTAAATGTTCCTGTTGAAATGACCAGAGCTGAACGGAAAGTCTGAACTTTAAGCACAGGACTCAGGTGAAGCATAGAGTGGAGAAGGGTAAATTATGAGGGACTTAATGATGATGAACTGCATGTATTCCTGCATAGAAAAATGATACTGATAATACTCATATGAACCTTCTCATTTAATAGCTTTTAATAGATGAAGCACAGGAGAGAGCTGAATTTTTTTTTTTAGTTTTTCTTTGCAAGGCAGTAGAGTTAAGTGACTTGCCCAAGGCCACACAGCTAGGTAATTATTAAGTGTCTAAGGCTGGATTTGAACTCAGGTACTCCTGACTCCAGGGCTGGTGCTTTATCCACTGCGGCACCTAGTCGCCTCGAGAGAGCTGAATTTGAAGATTAATATATTGTAAAAATGGAGTCAATGGATTAAAGGGAAATATACTGGGAGTAAGAGAGAGGAGAGGTAGAATACGTTGATATTTCATATAAAGGATATTTTTTTTTTGCAATGATATGGAAAGAGGGAAGGCAAGGGGGGAATGAGGGAACCGTCAGTTTCATCAGAAATGGCTCAGAGAGGATACAAAATACACACACAATAGGGTATAGACATCTAGAATAAAAAGGAGAGAAAGGGGAGGGGGGGGAGGGAGGGGATGTGGGTGATAGAGGAGAGGGTAGATCATAGGAGAGAATAGAACACATTTTCTTTTTAACTTTTTGCAAAGTGTTGGGATTGGATGGCCTGTCTGGGACCATGGGTCAGGGTGGTTGGTGGGTCTCTGGGGTAGTATATGGGCTTGGGGCCTCTTGGCTCCAGGAATGATGCGCTGTCTGCTGTGCCATTCAGCTACCCTATAGCACATTTTAGGTGCTTTTTTTTCCCTACAGCACATTTTAGAAGAGGGACAGAGTGAAAGGAGAGAGAGAAAATATATGGTAGTGGGGAGGAATGGAAGGAGGGAATTACAATCAGCAATAGCAACTGCAGAAAAATATGGAAGTAACTTCTGTGATGGACTTATGATAAAGAATGTGATCCACCCAAGACAGCTGGTGGTATCAGAACACAGACTGAAACATATTTTTTTCTCTTTCTTTTACTTTATTTCCTCATGAGATTCTATATTTTTTTGTGGGGGAGGAGATATATTACGTTTATTCTTAAACAAGAATATTTTAGTAATGTATAAAGTCATTTCAACCAAAAAAAAAAAAGAAGAAACCAGGAGGGATGGGAATTCAGGGAAACATGGAAGGATTTGCATGAACTGATGCTGAGTGAGATGAACAGAACCATAAAAACATTTTACAATGGGGGGGGGTGTGTGATTATCATACTTGATGGACATGCTCATTCCATCAGTGGAACAATCGGACGATTTTGGGCTATCTGTGATGGAGAATACCATCTGTATCCAGAGAAAGAATTGTGGAGTTTGAACAAAGACCAAAGACTATTACCTTCAATTAAAACAAATGTTATCTTATGTAATTTTGCTATCCCTTATACTTTGTTTTTCTCCCTTGAGGATGATTTCTCTCTCATCACATTCAACTTCGATCAATGCATACCATGGAAACAATATAAAGACTAACAGACTGCCTTCTGTGGGGGGTGGGGTGGGGGGAGGGAATCAAGAATAGGGGTAAATTTGTAAAACCCAAAATAAATAAAAGAAAAAATAAAATGCCTTGTACTAATTCTGGACCTTTGTTTTCTACCAGTAGGTTTCATTTTCTTAAAAATATTTCTTTTCTCCATAAGGAGAGGCTTACCCAACTTTCCAGTTATGTTAGTGAAAGGTCACTTCACGCTAAACAACAGTATCTGATTTATGGATTCTTATGCTATAGTAAAAGTGCCCAGGAATATCGCCAATTCATTTATTTATTCAACCAACATTTATTGATTTGTTTCCGATGTTAATGGAAATAGAATCGGTATGAACAATTTATTTCCTTCAAAGAGTTAAAGTAGGACCAAAAATGAAACATACATAAGTAACCAGATCAGGGCACTATGCTAATGTCAAGGACAAACACAAGGGGTTCAAACACATCTGAAGTAATTATCACTTTCAAGTAAGTTGATCAGGAATGGTTTGTGGGATATAACAGATTTGAGCATAACTTTGTTATTGGTTAATTTTTTAGAATTTTTGTTCTCAGGCAGCTAGGTGGCACAGTGGATAGAACACCGGCCTTGGAGTCAGGAGTACCTGGGTTCAAATCCTGTCTCAGACACTTAATAATTACCTAGCTGTATGACCTTGGGCAAGTCACTTAACCACATTGCCTTATAAAAAAATGATTTTTAGGGGGCGGCTAGGTGGCGTAGTGGATAGAACACCGGCCTTGGAGTCAGGAGTACCTGGGTTCAAATCCTGTCTCAGACACTTAATAATTAACCTAGCTGTGTGACCTTGGGCAAGCCACTTAACCCCGTTTGCCTTGCAAAAATCTAAAAAAGAAAATTGGGGTGGCTAGGTGGCGTAGTGGATAAAGCACCGGCCCTGGAGTCAGGAGTACCTGGGTTCAAATCCAGTGTCAGACACTTAATAATTACCTAGCTGTGTGGCCTTGGGAAAGCCACTTCACCCTGTATGCCTTTCAAAAACCTAAAAAAAAATGATTTTTGTTCTCAAAAGCATTTCCATTACAAAAGCTAATCTCTCTGCCTGCTCAAGTGATTGCATTTCATTGACAGATTGCTCCTTCTGTCATCCCCATGCATCACTTAATTTCAGTCTCTTGTCTACTATTTTCCTAATTCCTACAAGTATGCCTTTTTTCCCCATCCTGGAAAAAACCTCAATCCTTTCTATCTCTTTGGCCCTTGTAGTGAAACTTGAAAAGGCCATCTCTAACAGATGTCTCTAATTTCTCTTCTTCCATTCTCCTTTTGACTCCTTGCAATCTGGCTTTTTACTTAATCATTTTTACCTATCATCATACTCTTTCTAAAGTTTGAAATTATTTTAGGTGCCAAATGCAGTGATCTTTTCTCAGTCTTCATTCTTCTTAACTTCTCTGCAGTCTTTGACACTATTGATCACCCCACTCCTTGATATTCTTTGCCCAATAAGTTTTTAGGACTCCATTTTCCCCTGTATACTCCAATCTATCTGATCATGTTTTCTCATGTACTCCTAGATCTTCATGTAGATCATCAGTTTTCTAGCCTAGGTACCCTTCTCTTGTCATTTTATGCTACTTCATTTGATGATCTCATCAACTCCTATGGATTTAAGTATTTTAATGTACATGATTCTCTGTTCTATCTTAATCTTAACTTCTCTACTAGTCTCCATCTAACAAATCAAACTGGGTGTCCAAAAGACATCTAAATCATGTGCTAAATAGAACTAATTATCTTTTCCCCTAAACCTGTACTCCCATCTCAATCTTCTATTATGGTAGAGAATAACACCCTCTTCCCAATCCTTCAGATTGACAACCCTAGGAGTTATCCTGGACTCATTATAATCCCCATATCTTAACTTTTCACAGAACCTTTTGACTTTTGCAAAAATTTCTTGATCATTCCCCCTTCTCTCCTCTGGCATTGCTACCACTTTGGTATGGTTCCTCATCACTTCACGCCTAATCTCTTGCAAAAGCTTGTTGGTGGTTCTACCTGCCCTCAAGTAACTCCCTATGGGAAACCATTCTCCATTCAACAAAAAGTGATTTTGCTAAAGTATAGAATTGACCATGTCACTGTGTAACCCCTTCTTAATAAACTACAGTAGCTACTGCCTATTGCCTATAAAAACAAACACAAAATCTTATTTGAGATTCAAAGGGGTTCATAAGAAAAAAAGAGGGCAGCTGGGTAGCACAGTGGATAGAGTACCAGTCCTAGAGTCAGGAGGACCTGAGTTCAAATCTGACTTTGGACACTAATAATTACCTGGCTATGTGACCTTGGACAAGTTATTTTAACCCCCATTGTCTTATAAAAACAACAAAAAAAGAAAACAACTCTTCATCATTTTCAACTGCCATACAACCACATCAGTCAGGGCATGGAGAAAAGAAAAATCCCAGTGTTCCTCAAAATATTCACTTTATTGCACAGAATTTTAGCAAAATTATTCATATCTATGACAAACCAATATCCCCCATTAGGAAAATGGACTGTTAATGATGGCAAAACTTGGTTTGATATTGGAGTCTCATATGGATGACAGGAAAATGCTCTCAGGGGTTCAATTCTTAATTGAAAAACTCACAAGACAGACATCTGACCCCTGGGGTAAAAAAGATTTAGATTTCACTGGTTACTACATAAAGTTCACAGGTGATCACAGTTGTTCACAGGATAAGCTCTCTGGAGAAGCAGCAAGGTAGTGAGCTACTTAATGGACAGAAGTAGAGATTAAAAAAGGATAAAGAACTTAAAAGGGAGAAAGGCAGGAAAGAAACTTAGATCAACATAGATCCAGCCACATGGAGCTGGGGCCATATTGGTAGTTACAGTCAGGGAAAGGAGTAATCAACAAAGAAAAGAGAAGAAAAGCTTAGATGAGAAGAGATCAATATAGATCTAGGCAGAAGAAGCTGGGGACCATATTGTTCCAGCCAAATGACCAGAGTGGTTTGATACCTGGTATTTTCCAGTGCATATGCCAGGAGCTGTCCCCAAGGAGTGGTTAAGATGGTACTCATTGTATATTTTCTGCCTCAAAGGGTATGACCAAAAGTCCCAATGTAGCTTAAGAAATGGAGACTGAATGTGTAACACCCTCCACAATACAGAATAAACCTCAAAAGATTACAGTGCCCTGGTTCTGCTTCAATATCACTTCTGAATGTTTATAGAAGAGGATTTTATCTTCTGTGGACCACATACTCCAAGTACAGGGAATAATCTCTCCATTGGGTTACAGAATAGGATATTCAGCACGGGTAGCAATCCCACAGCGATTCTTCCCATCCATTGCAATACGCATGTAGCCGTTTTCACCCCACCTCACACCCCAGCTGAAAGGAATAGAGCCAGATTAGTAGTAGTACATAGCTGTTCAGGGAATAAGCTTTAGAAATGGAAATGAATCATTTTCATTCTCTTATCTTCATTCCTGGGAATATGAAAATGAGTCTAAGGGGCTCATACAGAATACTATGATTTGGAGAAAACTCAATGCTCAAGCAAGATGAGAGATTAGTTCAGTGCTTAACTTGTCACTTATATAGAGGAAACACAATTTTGTATGCAGGATCAGAGGGAGTCAATTCCTTGTTGATCAATAAAATGTGTGTGTGTGTGTGTGTGTGTGTGTGTGTGTGTGTGTGTGTGTGTGTGTGTAAGTCAGTTCTATCAAGGATAAAAATTCTTCCTCACATAGACTGGGTTGAGATGAAAATTCAAATAAGGACTATCTTTAAAATGTAGGCTAATTCTTAGCTAACTAGGGCCATCCCCCTCTCCACAAGAAACTTCTACACTTTTGTCATCTTCCATCTTCCATACCTATTTTTAAGAATCCAGAATTTCTCTTCATATTGGTTTTCTTCTGATGGATTCTCTTCAATTTCTTTTACTTTGTATCCATATCCAATCAACAGTAAAGCATGGTTTATTTTCCGTGGATTGCATCTTGTTTCATTGTAAATTCCTAGAAAATGTAAAGTTGGGGTGAAGAAAAAAGCTCTGACATCATATCTAATTGGCACCTTACTTGGTTGACCTTATACCTCCTCTATACCAGTGGAAGGACTTCCATGCATTCATTGCCACAGATACTGGTCCTACAGTTGCCACAGCTTTCATCAGAATTTTCTCATTTCCAAAGGGGAGGACATTATAGCTTTTGATAGTAACATTTGCACATTCATTTCTGTATGAGCACTGATGTTTCTGAAAGAGACAGTCATTTGGAGGAAGTCAATAGGTGTGGAATGAAAGGGCACTATACCAAGGAATCTTTAGAAAGCACAATACATACGCTTTTATACATTGATGGTTATAATTTTGCTGTTATAACCATAATATGAAGTTTCAGGAAGTTCTATTTAGGGATTCCTAGCTGTTATTTACTCAGAGAAGCACAAATGGAAAACAATCTGTTTTTTTAGTGGAACTTCTTAAATTTGGTCCATTCACTTCTTACTTGTACAGATTTTTAAAAATGCCAGTCTCCCAATCTGTCATATTTTCTTCAGATTATTTAATCTAGAGTTGTTGCAGTCATGTGCTATATGAATGTGTTTTAAGTATAGCAAACTATAGATGATCAACCTTGATGGACTTGCTCACTCCATCTGTGCAATAATCAGGGACAGTTTTAGGGGATCCATGTTGGAGAATACCATCTGTATCCAGAGAAGGAATTGTGGAGATTTTCAATTTATTTTTTATTTTTATTTTATTTATTTTTTATTTTTTAGGTTTTTGCAAGGCAAACAGGGTTAAGTGGCTTGCCCAAGGCCACACAGGTAATTATTTTAGTATCTGAGACTAGATTTGAACCCAGGTACTCCTGACACCAGGGCCGGTGCTTTATCATCTGCGCCACCTAGCTGCCCCGAGATTTTCAATTTTTAAAAAGTTGTCTTGTGTATTACATAATTTTTGCTATCTCTAATGTTTTCTTTCTGCCTTATGGATCTTTTTTCTCTCAACACATTCAATTTTGATTTGTGCAAATTATGGAAACAAATGTATCAGATTGCCTTCTTTTGGGGGGAGGGAAGGGGAAAAATTGTAAAATTCAAAACCTTGGAAAAAAGATTGGTAGAAACTACTATTATTATATATAATTGGAAAGCAAAATATTTATATAATTAAAAAAAGAAAAAATATTACCTCCATAAACCAATTTTATTGGTTTCACAACTTCTTCACAAGACAGAGGACCTGAATTCACCTTTCCCCCATCATGGCAAAATTGGCCAACCCAGTATCAAGAAAGGCAGTGTAGAATGTCTTCATGTACCTTGGCCAGATAGGGGTAGCATTCCTCAGAGACAATGCCATTATTTTTGATATAACTGAAAGCACTAGAGACAGTTCCCCCATAACAGCCTTGTTTTTTGGAGCAGTCAATTAGTTTCTGTTTGCTCAGTTCCACAAGTTTGCCTGTTTTCAGGAAGAGCTGGCCTTCCAGAGATCCAATTGCACTGAATGCCCAACAGGAGCTACACCTTCCCTGAAAGAGAAGATGATAATTAAATGTGCTTTGTACTGTAACTCCTACAATGCCTAGATAGTGCAAGTCTGAACACAAAAGGACAGATTAGTTTGAACTCAAGGATTCCCCTGATCTTTATATTCCATTCATGTCTGATCATTTCCTTGCCCATATACTTTCAGTAACAACAGTCACAAATGTGCATAGGTGTTCACACTTGAGGGAAATATCCTTATTAAATGAAACCTTAAAGATTAACATTGGATGAAGAGGGTGGTTAGGTGGCACAGTGGATAGGGCACCTGCCCTGGAGTCACACCTAGCTGTGTGGCCTTGGGCAAGCCACTTAACCCCATTTGCCTTGCAAAAACCTAAAAAACAAACAAACAAAAAAACACCAAACAAACATAGGATGAGGATAATACCTGATTTCTCACAGGAGTCATGAAGCCATCCTTTCTCCAGTCCACTGATTTGGGAAGATTAGAAAAATTTGAAGATATCTTGGCTGTGGTATCTCTCTTTACCCTTGGTGACATGTTGGGTTTCAGCATTCTGTTAAATTCCTCATCTGTCTGAAAGAATAACAAACTATCTTACAAGGGGGCACAGAATCAGGGGTCCTTGTTCAGTGAAAGATGTTTGAAGTTTGAAAGCTTCCTTGACCACCATTTCCAGTCTCAGGTGTGCCTTCACTCAATCCACTCAATTCATTGACTGGGAGGTGGGGGGGGGGGGATTAAGACACTCTGCTCCTCATTTTCATTTTCCATTCTCCTTCCTTTCTCATTGGGCAACCTCTCTTCCTTTGAGTTTACAGCTATGTATCTATCTCCTAATTAAAATGGTAGTATCTGTTGTCTACACCCTCCCCACCCAGGTCACTTCCCTTCCTCTGAATGTGCTGGAAACCAGGCTTTTTCTCTTCTCCCCAATTCCTTCTCCCATTGTAAGGGACTTCAATATATACATACTGATGGTTCCTTAAATTGCTGAAGTACCCACTTCCCTCTACCTACTCACCTACCATGAGCTACTTCCCTCAATTTTGCCATTACCAATAAATGTACCACCTCTCTATTCAAGAATTCTGAAATCCCCTCAGACCATAATCTATTGGTTTTTTAACTCTCCCTCACAAACCCTGTTCTTCATCCTCACCATGATCTCTAATCCCTTGACACCTCAATTCTCTCTCCCAGGTCATCTCCTCTACAGGGACCACTCTCTTCTTTCCTCCCCTGAACTCTTGACTCCTTTGTGAACCTCTCTTGAATCCCAGGTTTCCACTATCATATCACTAACCAGGCTTAATTCTTCGTTCATTGCCACCATTCATCTTTTGTCATTTATACATGCTGCTTAATAAAGGTAGAGGGGGAAAAATATCACAATCATTTTAACTAAGTGCATTACAAATTATATAACCCATTCCATCCCATTTCCTCCAACACGTAGTTCCCCACTCTGTCATCCCACTATTTAACATTTTCAACATCTCCATATCTCCTTTATCCTCTAGATCCTTCCATCCCTGAAAACTATCACCTTGTTGTTTCAGTTGTGTCCAACTTTGGGGTTTTCTTGGCAAAAATATTGGAATGATTTTCCTGTTTGCTTCTCCTGCTCATTTTATAGATTAAGGAAACTGAAGCAAACTGGGATAAAATATTAGCTCAGGACCACACAACTAATTAGTGTTTAAGGTTGGATTTGAATTTAGGTCATTCTGACTCCTGTGCTGACTCCTCATTTTTCTAAGTATCTACACTAGGTGCTTCCAAGTTCTCTCCTCTGAAATGTGTATAGTCTGGCTTCCAATCTTAAAATCCTGCCAAATCCGATGACTTTTTTTTGAACCCTCATTCTCCTTTATCTCTCTGCAGCCTTTGACACATTGATTCCTCTCTCCTTCTTGACATGCTCTTCTAGATTTTCAGGACACCATTCACTTCTAGTTCTTTTTCTACCTAATTGACCACTCCCATCTTCTTTGCTGAATCTTCTTCAGATTATGTTCTCTAACTTGAAGTGTCCCTCAAGTTTCTCTCTTGTGCCCTCTTCTCTTTTTTTTCTATATATGACTTCAATTGGTGATCACATCAGTTCCCATGGATGATTTTCCGATCTACCTCAGTTTCTCTGTTGACTTCCCATCTCCAACTGCCTATCAGATTATTTTTCTCCCAAATCTTAACCTCCTCCAAATTCCCAATTATTGTGGAGGACAACATGATTTTTCCAGTCCTTCAGGCTTATAAATGAGGAGTCATCCTGCATTCCTCAATATCTCTCACTCTCCAAATTCAAACGTTGGCTAAGAGTTGAAATTTCACCTTTGTAATCTCTCCAATACATTTCCTTCTCTCTTCTGACACTACCACCCCACCCCTGCCCCTCTCATCCCACACCTGGAAAATAGCCTGCTGGTGGGCCTCAAATATTCAATACATCCTATATTCAGAGACTAAAGTGATTTAAAGTGCAGTTCTGATCATATCAGTCCTTGTTTAATAAACTCCACTAGCTACCTATTGCCTTTAGAAGCAATCACAAAATGCTCTCTTTGGCATTCAGGGCCCTTCATAACCTTCGTAACTCCTTTTCTGACATATTACTTCTCACCAGGTGTTCTTTGATCCAGTAATATTGGCCTCCTGCTTGTGCTCCATCCTCTGCTTCAAATTCCATCTTTTATAGGAAACCTTCTCTAACCTCCCTTAATTCTAGTGTTTTCTCTTTTAATAAGTTCGTATTTATGCTCTATAAAACTTGCTTTGAATATATTGTTGGTTCCCTCATTAGAGTATAAGTTCTTTTTCTTTTTCTTCCTTCCTTGGGCAGCTAGGTGGCACAGCAGATAGAGCACTGGAACTGGAGTCAAGGAGACCTGAGATCAAATGTGGCCTAGCTGTTTGCCCCATGGCAATCCTATTTACCTCAGTATCCTCATCTGTATAATGAGATGGAAAAGGAAATATCAAACTATTCCAATAGCTTTGCCAAGAAACCCCAAAAATAGCCCACTAGGGACAGGACAAACGTCATTTGCCTCTTTATTATTTCTAGTGTTAGACACATAGTAGGTGCTTGATAAATGTTTATTGAATGAATGAATTTGCTACTCACCATGTCCCCAAAATCATTCATCCCCAGGTAGTAACTCAGCTTCCCCTCCTTATACAGGCGATTATGATCATTAATGAACTTCCAGTTCTCCTCCCACACTTGTCTCCTAAAAGATTCCTCTTTCTATGGGAAAATTTATAAACACAAACAGTAATGTTAATAGCTAGCCATCAGCTCTCTTTTGTAAACAGTATTTTCAATTATATGTAAGGACAGTTTTAAACATTCATTTTATGAAATTCAGTTTCAAATTTTTCTCCTTTTCCTTTACTCTTCCCCAAGATGGCAAGCAATCTAATATAGATTACACATGTGTAATCATGTTAAGCATATTTATCATGTTGTGAAAGAAGAAACAGAATAAAAGAAAAAAAATCATGAAAAACAAAAAAGTGAAAATAGTATGCTTTGATCTGCATTCAGGCTCCATATTTCTTTCTCTAAATGTAAGATAGCATTTTCCATCATGAGTCTTTTGAAATTTTCTTGGATCACTGTATTTCTGAGAAGAGATATGTTTATCATAAATGATCATCATACAATGTTGCTGTTACTGTGTACAATGTTCTCCTGGTTCTGTTCACTTCACTTACCTTCAGTCATGAGTTTTTCTTTGCACTAAAGTTCTGAATGCTCAATTACATTGTCTAGACCTTTAAGGCATGGACATTTTCTACTAGAAACATAAATTGCCTCTTAAGATCAAGTCAAAGTTTAGTCACCTTAAAGTGGTGTAGAATTGGCAGCTTGAACCCAGGAGGAACCTCAGGGTTCATATAATCGGATCCATACCTAAGCAGGAGTGTTCTCTAAAATAGTTTTGAGGAGCTGTCTTTCCCTTTGATGGCAGCCTAAGCCATTAGGTACAGATCAACTTGGAAGGCAGTTTCTCCTTATTATGGAGCCAAGATCTACATCTTTCAAGTTTTTCTCTGGAGAGTACTTTGTCTTACTCTTCCACTTAAACTTTCCAACTGAATTCAACTAAGCAAGATGTGTCAGGATTTCAAGGTTCTTCATCCTACTGGGTAGCCCTCTTATGGCCAAATTTCATTCTGTCGGTGTAATTTTCAGTTCCCCAAAATTGATTTCCATAGAGTAGGGGTGGTAGTCTTACTAGGGAAGAGTTCAGGGGAACCATGACCTCACTCAAGTTCTTTGGACTATGCATATTAATTAACTAGAGAGTTCTGCAAAAGAGATATCACCTACCTCAATGTAATTTCTTCCATATGTGGATTTAAACAGCTCCCATTCAGTGTCTAACTCTGGCCTTTTTGTGGGAGAACCATATGCAAGTACCCAACAAAGGGAAACCAGACAAAGAAATTGTCTCATGGTGGCGGACTTCTGCTGCTTTATGGAGTTGACAGAATCTCTTCTTACTTCTGGAACCTATTTCAAAAACATCCACAGGGTCTCATTCCAATTTTTTATTCACTTGGAGGTGTCCAAGTATTAATTCTTTATTTCTGATCAAAAATTATTTTATCAGCCTCAAATTGACATTTGTAAGTCTTAATGTTAGCCTCTGTCCTCCACAAGATCTGTGTTTCTCCAGTTATAACTTTTGATAGCCTAATTACATCTGCAAGTTTGACTTTCATCATTTTGTAAACAATCGGAGTAAAGACTATCCTGAGAAGGCAGGAAAATTGGTCTGGTTATCTCTGTAAGAGAGATTGAATAAATCCTTATACTTTTGATAATTTAGAAAGGGAGAAATGTCAGTGTTTTATATGTCTGTATTCTATTTGTTAACAACAAAATATCAAGTTTGAAGGAGACTGTAGCCCTTTTTTTAAAGTGGATCTTTGTCAGTTCTGACGCAGAACAGGCAATGGAGTTAAGTAGCTTGCCCAAGGCCACACAGTTAATTATTAAGTATCTGAGGTCAGATTTGAACTCAGGTCTTCCTGACTCCAGGGCCAGTGCTCTATCTACTGGCCCACCTAGTTGCCTCTCAGTTGTATTTCAAGAAATCATAAATGAAAACTATGTAAAATAAAGAGTTAATGGCTCCAGCTTTTTGGAAAAAAAATTAAAATAAAAAATAAAAACCTCCAAACCCCAGGATTCTTCTTGAAAATAAGCAGAAATGAGGTTCAGGAAAGGGATCTTAAAGGTAGCGTTTGGGATGAAAATCTCTGCAAAGTTCACAGATTACTACATTAAGTTCCCTACAAAAAGTTCACAGGTTAAGTTCTTTGAAAAGCAACAAGAAAGGGGTGGCTAGGTGGCATAGTGGATAAAGCACCGGCCTTGGAGTCATCTGGTCTCAGACACTTAATAATTACCTGTGTGGCCTTGGGCAAGCCACTTAACCCCCATTGCCTTGAAAAAATCTAAAAAAAAAAGCAACAAGATAGTGAATTACTTAAAGGACAGGTGGATCAGCAGAATTTTTGGTTAAAAAGGGTAAAACCCTTAAGAAGGAAAAAAGAAAAGAAAAGAAACTTATGTCAACATAGATCCAGAAGCATGGAGCTGACCCTTATTGGTAGTTACAAGCTGGGAAAGGAGAAGTCAACTGAAAAAGTAAAGGGAAAATAGAAAAAACCTAGAAGAGAAGAAAGAGATGACAGGGAGAACATATGAGGAAAGAAGAGAGGCTTAGATCAACATAGATAAAAGGCACATGGAACTGGGACCTTATCATTCCAGAGGCATGGCCATGTGGATCTAGCTTAGAGAGAAGCCAGAGGCTACCAGCTGAGAGTCCAGAAGAGAAAGAGAAGGTTCCTGTGGATGGTGGGACAAGGGTAGAACTTGAGGAGTGGTTTAGCACCTAATTCCAGATATTCTCCAATTAGTATGCCACAGGGGTAGTACCCAAGGAGTGGTTCAGACAGTTCTATTGTACCTAAGTGGAGTTCTATGTACCTGCTACCTGCTAAGCCCTCTTTTGCCCCAAAGGACATGACCAAAAGTTTCCTGTGGCTTAAGAAGTGGAGACTGTAAACAGTCAACAGAGAATGAAAAATGCCCTTTACAGTATGGAAAAATTTCAAAAGATTAAGTAATTTCTGTGCCTGCTTCATACCAAAGTATAAGTGACCAAAAATCATATTCCTTTGGTCAGAGCACCCACATGTAAGGGTATGAATCCCCACATCAACAAAGGGAGCATAAGTGAAGGAAAAGGAAAAGAGGAAAAAAAAAATAGTAGCAATGTGCAAACTGTCCCATTAGTTCCCCAGAAGTTGGCTATTCCTACTCACATTCTGTAGGTCCTTGAAGATGACCAATGATATCACAAGAGTGATGTCTTGACATGCGAATGAATTGACTTTCAGTGAGTCAGGGCTGTGCAATTTCCTCAGCCTTGCTCTCTCCAGCTGTGGTTCAACTGGCAAGAGAAGAATCAAGAAGACCAGTCTTGGTCTTTTTAAACTGAAGTCTATCTCAGGTGTCAGTGTGTCTGAGGTAATACCCTCTCAATAATGAAAGACTAGGTAAGAACTGAGAGAAAAGAAGTCCTGGTTTAAAATTACAAAAGAATCAGTCTGGGAGGGGAAGACCCTCAGGGTTTCTGACTAAAACAGAAAACAATTGCTAGTTAGAGGCACTGGGAACCATCCAAAGCCAAACAATGAGCAAGAGAAACTTTGGTTGGGAACTATTATTCAATGAAAGTCAAAGTGGTTTAAATTTAAAGAGGCAATGAATTACAATAAGCTTTTTCACAACCTGTTTAAGAAATCAAAAATGCTTAAAATTACTTAAGAGTTAATTTTCCCAGCTTTTAGAAAAAAAGTGCGAAAATAAATAAATAGGAAATAAAAAAATCTAACCACTAAACCCCAAGATATCTTCCAAAGTGTAAGTTGATGAAGTCATTGAACCTCAGACAAATTCTTTGCCCCCTAGCACAGGACAAGGTGGGGAGGGGGGTGTCCACAAGACAATGGATTCCTGCACTGTCTGAAAGGATTAAGGCTTTGAGCTGAAGCCCCGCATCTACCTGATTCTTACCTCACCTTTACTCTTTGAGCTACACCCTTCATCTCTTCTCTTTCTGAACTGGTCTCACATTAACATTGACTCTCATACCAATGTCTATAGCTATTTTGAGACCCACCTATACTCACATCCCATTGTCAACCTTACTGATACTAGTAGAGGACACTGAATTGACCCAGGGACATACTGTGGGGTCCATGATTGAAGAAGCAGGAGTAGTACCAGAATTAGGATTTGCGTTGTATAAGCCTAATAAAGGTAGCACATGCATTCCCCTTTCAATGAGGCAAATATATTGACTATCTCTCCTCTGCCTCCCATGACCACTTGTCCTTGAGTTAACCTCTCAGGACATATTCAATCTATGTGTTATCCATTCCTTAATCCTTCCCTAGCACTAACCTAACTCTTAAACTTCCCCAAATCAGACACCAGATACTGCTTTTAAAAGTCTTGTCTTCCTTTTTTTTTTCCTATTTTCCAAATGAAGTTGGGAAATATTGGACAGAAATATGTTTTATAGTTTTTAATCTGTACCCTCTGTACTGACCATATAATTCTACCTCCCCCTCCATCCTATTGTCCAAGTATTGCCCAACTTGAACTGGCTAGTTGAATTCCTAGAAAGTTTGTCCTTCTTTCCTTTAAGAAGATGATGTCTTGACTTGAGTGCATTGAATTTCAGTGAAATAGATCTGTAACAACTTATCTGTGTCACTCTCACTTCCAGAGTCATTGGGGTTCACTGACAAGACAAGAATCAAGATGACTGATCATGACCTGGGATACAGTGGGTGACCTTGGCTTTTTTAAGCTGAGTTCTATCCCAGGTCTCAGTTTGTCTGAGGCACCACACACTCAGTCATGAAGGTCTGGGTTAGAAAAAGGGGTGGCTAGGTGGCACAGTGGATAAAGCACTGGCCCTGGAGTCAGGAGTACCTGGGTTCAAATCTGGTCTCAGACACTTAATAATTACCTAACTGTGTGGCCTTGGGCAAGCCACTTAACCCCATTGCCTTGCAAAAAAAAAAAAGGATGACCTAGTCCCATAACAAAAGAATCTGTCTGAGCAGGGAAGACCTTCAGAATTTCTTTTCTAATCAGTTGTTGGCAAACAAATATCCCCAAACCAAGAAGATTCACTATTATGATGGGAAAACTTGATTAGAGGTATCACTCTCTTATCATATTTGAAGGCTTGAATAAGAGGATTTCTTCTGTGGGTCACAGACTCAAAGATTCCAATTCTTGGTAGTGATATCTTCATTGGGCTTCACAAATGGATAGCTGACACTAGAAGCAATACCACAATGATTGTCCAGGTCCTTTGCCAGGAGGGTGGATTTAGTTTTGGTCATACCTTTCTTCACTCCATCTGAAAAGCAACTCAGAAACTTAATAATTACTTAGACCTCGGGCAAGTCATTTAACCCTATTGCCTTGTAAAAAACAAAAATATAGTTTTTGACTCATTTAAGATAAAAAAAAAACTGAACCTTTGGAGCTAGATGGAAGAAGAAAAGATGAGGAGAGTGTTGAAAAGGGAGGCTAATGATCTCTGAGATTCCTAGCACCCTTAACTCCCAAATCCTAACTTGTTATCCTCTTCTATTCCTATTCTCATTCCAGTCTTCTCTTATATTCACTTACTTCCGACTTTAAATGCTTGTTTCACCAGATTTTTCACCTAAGTCTCAAAGTCTCAAGAAACTCTAAACATCAAGTAATTTCCCACATGTTTAAAATCTTAGATGTCTTAAAATTCCATTCAAGGAGTGATTTTGACCATAGTAAGATAACTGACCATCCACTGTAATGCTTCCTTGGGTTTCACTACTGTCTCATTACCCCCTTACCCAGACACCTACCAAAATCATTCTGTTTGATAACAATGTCTATATGTCTAAGCTTCAGCTCTATGCCTATGAAGAAAAGGCTTACCAAAACTCATCTGGAGAAGGAAGCAGTAGGCAGAGGGCCAAAGAAGTACCTTCCATCTATCTTGGATTCTGGACTTCTCAGGTCCCTCACATTCTTTTGAGACCTTTAATTTGGGCTCCAACTTTTCCCCTTATTCTGAATTTGCACCTTATTTTCACCCTAATCTTTAGCCCTCAGGCATAATCTATTTGATGATGATGTCTTTGTCCTTTCTTGAAGAGGATCATGACATCAGGGAGATGATGCTTGAAAAGCACATGAATTGCATTTGAGTGAGTGGGTGCTGGGTAAAGTCACCAGAGGCTTTTGGGTTAAGAGGCCAGATATGAATTAGGACAACTGAAGATGGCCTAGATGCCAGGCAATCAAGGTTAAGTGACTTGCCCAAGGTCTCACAGCTAGTTAGTGTCAGGTGTCTGAGTGGATTCAAACTCCTGTCTCCTGGCTCCAAAGTCAGTGTTCTATCCACTGTGCCACCTAGCTGCCCCTAGTATCTATTTACTACCTTGCTGAAAAGGCATAATTTGTTTTTTTACAGCAGCAATGTTATTAAGATGCTAATCAGTACTAAATAGGGAGATTATTTTAGGCATATCAAAGTTGTAATTCTAGAGATCTATCTGGAACAATTAATGTCTTAGTATTTGTCTTCCAGATAATATATTTTTGTGGGTGGATTCAAGTCTGAAGGAGGTCTTGGTAGCTTAATTTCTTGATTTTAAGGATTTTTTCTGCTAACTTCAAGTATAATTTCTGCTCCCAACTCTTCTCCTTGAATTTGAAGAATTTAAAGAAGTAGTTTTGTTAAGAATTAGAAAATCTGAAGCATTTTGTGGATTTATTTAGTCTTTTACTAATAACTGAATCTCAGAGGGTTTGCTAATTCACTACATTAACTAAAATATAGATATGGATTCTGAAGATATTGAAAGCCTAGATAATTAGGTAAACCTCATTAGAAGAAATTTAATAGTTATTACTGTAACATATTAGTTATCAGATGCTTCTCAAATAATGAGTGTTAAAAAAAAAAGTCATAATCTTAGAGGAGTGGATTCCCTGGCTTCATCTTTTCCTGCTTCCTGTATCTAGTAACTAAACTCATGTTTTTTTTTATTTTATGAATCTACCTGTCTCTATATTCAAAGTCATGCTGACCTCCTGTTTCTTTATAAGGAATATCTTTTAATTACTCTTTTTTTTTTGATCAAAAGTCCTTTGGAAACAACATATTCTCTGTCATTAGTTCTTTGGATTAATCCATAATATGAACAAGAAAAGCATAGGTATGAGCACAGGGAGTATTTTGGAACAGATTGAAGTGTTGAAGACTTATCTGAAAGACAGCTAGGTGTATAAATGAAAAATAAAAGTAAGTAAAGTGAATAAAATCATGAATATTATAGGTAAGTTATTTTCTATTAAGGGGACTGTACTTGGGATTTTATTTTCATCTCCATTTAATTTCTTCTTATTAGAAGGCCCATTGAGCACTTGCATAGTTGGGAGAAGTGAGATATTTTGTAGGAAATTATTCAAGAGTCCAGTTCTGTAAAATACCTTTAAGTCTATCTACCGACAAGATCAATCATCTTTGGATGAGCTCTTAAAACATTGTTCACACATCTGAAGTTCTTGGGTTCCTCTGAACTTATATGAACATTCCAGGCAAGGTGAAGCTTTACATTAGTACTCTTTCTCTTTATAAAATCTCACCTTTGTCTTAGACTTTTCTAACTCCTTTCTATTTATTAGCTGTGGTTAGTTCCCCTTCTTTCATCCCACTTTACCTACCTTAGTTCAGGTCTTCTTTTATTTCCTAGACTGTTCTCAACCACTGACTGAACACTTCTTCCTGATTCTGGTTTCATTTTGGTATTGATTTGGTATTTATTTCCCAAAAGAGATTTATCTGAGATCCTCAGCTTAGAAGAATCACTCAATTAGTTAACCAGCCCTTAATATAGTACTACTTTGTATTAGGCATGGTGCAAAGCTTAGAGGAAAAGTTGAAAATAAAAGTCTTTGCTTTCAAAGAGCTTTTGTTATTGTGAGGGTAGACATGAGAAGTTGTTCACAATAAATATGGAGGCAAATTAGCAAGAACATTTTACTCAGGTCTTTACTAGTCCTTCAGTATCCAAGAGCACTATGCCAACCAATTAAATGATTGGAGGTGTGAGTTGCACAATTATCTTTATTATAGGGAGGGCATGCTGTGCAAGGCAATTTTTTACCAGAATTGTTTTACCTCATGGCCTGATTGATAGGAAATAGGACATCTGGAGATGGTCTGGCAGTTGTGGGAGTCCCTTGGTCTTGAATATTCAAATGAGAGCTTCAAAAATAATTAAATGAGAAGGCATTTGGCTAATTTAAGAGACTCATAGTTACTCCCAGATTACCCAGGTCTTTAATATAAAAGGGTCAATTCTAAACTTCTGGAGTACTGGGACTGTCAAGCTTTCTCTGAGCCTATCCAGTCTATCCTTGACACATAGTAATAGCTTAAATGTATATCGATTGCTTGATTAATAGATGCTAATCATTACTTTATAGGTTTCACTTATATGTCCCTCAGGCCCAATGTCTTTAGTCTGTTTAGAGTTCCCTACACATATAGGCATCGTATTTTTCCTGGACTAGGATTTTTAAAAAATAAATTGTTATTCATATAATTGTTTTTAAATCACCCATGTTTTTGCCTTATCCTTCCTCTTTTCCCCCACTTTCCATCAACCTATATATAGTAAAAAATAAAAAATAAAAAAATTTTAAAAGGAAAAAAGGTAACAAAACTAATCTATGCATTGTAAAAAATCTTTAAATATATTCGATCTCCCATGACCATGGATCTTCCATATCTGTAAACAAATGGGTAGAGATCTTTTCTTTGTGGTTGTTTGTGCTATATAATTTTCAAACATTATTGTTTGAATGTTTTATGTTGGTTGTTCTTTCCAGTTACTTTATTGTCATTGTGTATAGTTTTCTCTGTTTACTTTACTTTGTTCATGCAAGTCTTTCTCCCTATATTCATTATTTCCTTTAGCACAGTGATATTCCATGATAGGCATGTTTCACATTATATTTAGACATTCTCCCCTTGATATTTCCAGTTCTTTGCTACCTGAAGGCTAATTTTGAAGCATAATTTGTAAGTAGCCTTGTCTATACCTAGTAATGAGTCTAAGTGAAGTAAGGGAACTCTGGGCACAGAAAAATGTTGTAATCTTTTTGTATTGGAAACTTTTCTGTGCTGTGGAGGATATTCTTCATTCTGTGTTGATTCTTTGTGGATTCCATTTCCTAAGCCACATTGGACTTTAACGGTAAGGCTGATCTTAGTCATGCTCTTTGGGGCAGGAGCATGTACTAATGTAAAGCTTCACCTTGCCTGGAACATTCATATAAGTTCAGAGAACCCAAGAACATCAGATGTGTGAACAATGTTTTAAGAGCTCATCCAAAGATGATTGATTTTGTTGGTAGATAGACTTGAAGGTATTTTACAGAACTGGACTCTTAAGTTTGTCAGTTCTTCTTACTTAATGAATAATTTCCTACAAAATATCTCACTTCTCCCAACTATGCAAGTGCTCAATAGGCCTTCTAATAAGAAATTAAGTGGAGATGAAAATAAAATCCCAAGTACAGTCCCCTTAATAGAAAATAACTTACCTATAATATTCATGATTTTATTTACTTTATTTACTTTTATTTTTCATTTATACACCTAGCTATCTTTCAGATAAGTCTTCAATACTTCAATCTGTTCCAAAATACTCCCTATGCTTTTCTTGTTCATATTATGGATTGTTAATCCAAAGAACTAATGATAGAGAATATGTTGTTTCCAAAGGACTTTTGATAAAAAAAAGAGTAATTAAAAGATATTCCTTATAAAGAAACAGGAGGTCAGCATGACTTTGAATATAGAGACAAGTAGATTCATAAAATAAAAAAAACCCCATGAGTTTAGTTATTAGATACAGGAAGCAGGAAAAAATGAAGCCAGGGAATCCACTCCTCTAAGGTTATGACTTTTTTTTAACACTCCTATTATTTGAGAGGCATCTGATAACTAATATGTTACAGTAAACTGTTCATATTCAGTGAATGCTGTCTTTAACCACTCCTTGAGGTCTGCCCTTGTAGCATGAACACTAGAGAATACCTGAAGCCAGTTGATAAACCACTCCTCAAGCACCACACTTGTTCTGCCCACCAGGAAAATGTATTTGAGCAATGCTCCACCCAGACTTATCTTCTTTTCTTCTTTGGGGTGCTAGGTAGTGCAGTGGATAGAGCACTGGCCTTGGAGTCAGAAGGACAACAGTTTGTATCCAGCTTCAGACACTTGCCACCTACTAGTTATGTGACTTTGGGTGAGTCACTTAACCCTGATTGCCTCACATCCAGGGTCATCTCCAGTCATCCTGATCCATATCTGGTCACTGGACCCAGATGGCTCAGGAGGAGAAAGTGAAGCTGGTGACTTAGCACAGCCCCCCCCCCCCCCCCCAATCCCATCCATGTGCTTGTCAAGGCAATACTTTCCTTCTTTGAGAAGGAAGGACAAACATCATCCTTTCTCTAGGTTGGATCCACAGACTCTTGTTTATGCTGCTGGATCAATATGGTCCCATCTCTATGTGGTTGGATTGATAATTGAGCTAAGCTTCTTTTCTTTTTCCTTTTTTAGCTTGACTATCCCCTTTGCTATTCTCTCAACTGTCTCTTTTTGCTTAACTTTATTACCTTAGTAAAAACTGCTATCTCCTTTAAGAAACTCATTATTTAGCTGTTTTTCCAAACTAATTTAGGAACTTTTGTATTAGTTTATGGATTTTTGAGGTAACTTGTAGACCATTTTTGCAACCATTGAATTAAAGTCTATACCTTTCTTACCTCCCTGAGTCAGAGATAGGTGAGTTCTTCGTAAAACAAACCCACATAGATCCTTAAACCCACTTTCCCTAAAAGTCCATTTTCTCCTATCTTCATAAGAGTAGGAGAAGTTTCAATATTTTATTTGCTTAATTTAAATTACTTTTTAAATGGTTGTACTGACTTGGAACAGCATTCTCCTTATACTCCTACCTATCTGAACACTTCTCAGTATTCTTTGCTAGATGCATCTCCAGATCATGACTTAAAATTGTAAATGAACCAGAGAGTTGTATCTTGGGTCCCCTTCTCTTCTCTTTTTATGTTATTTCATTTGGTGATCTCAGTAGTGTTCATGAATTTGGACATCAACTCAACGCCGATTGTCTTCACATCTCCTTATTCTAACACAATCTTTCAATTTCCCATTACCAGTTGCCTTTCTGACATCTCAAACAGGATGTCTAATAGACATTTTAAACCTGTCCAAAATAGAACTAATTATGTTCTTGCCCTAAACCAGTTCCTCTACCCAACCTTCTCTATGATTGAAGAGGGCAACATTATTGACCAATCCCTCAAGATGACAACCCGAACTGCTCACTATTTCTCATCCCTCTCCCCCATCCAATATTTTGCTAAGATGTATTAATTTCATCTTTGCAATATCTCTGAAATATATCTCCTTCTCCTCTCCAACATTGTGATTATTCTGGTTATAGACCCTCTTCATTTCATGCCTAGAATCTTGCAAGAACTTACTGTCTGCCTTAAGTCTCTCCTTGTTCCAATTCATCTCCATTCAACCAAAAGAGATTTTCCTATACCAATGGTTATATCATGTCTTCCCATGCCTCCTATTCAATAAACTCCAGCAGCTCCTCATTGCTCTAGAAATAAATACAAAATCCTATTTGACATTTAAATCCCATCTCAACCTAGACCATTTCTTTCTTCCCAGACTCCTGATACTTTATTCCCCATCATATACTCTTTAATTCAGAGACACTGGTATCCTTGTTGTTTCAAGAACATGATAATCCAGTTTTCTGCTCCAGGTATTTTCCACAAATCTCTTCCATTCCTGGAAACTCCTCCTTTTCAATTTTGCCCACTGACCTCCCAGGTTCCTTTAAGTCCCTACTAAAATCTCATCTTTTACTTCAAAACTTTTCCAACCCCCAATTCTAATGCTTTCCCTCTAATTCCACTAATTTTTAAATTGTCCTGTATGTGATTGATATGTGTGTGCATATGTATAGGCGTATATATGCATATATAGATATATCTATCAATCTAAAGAAGTTATTTCTTTATTTGATTTAAGTTCATTGAGGGCAGGACTGTCTTTTACTTCTCTTTGAATTTCCAGACCTTAGAACCTGCCTGACATATTAATTTTTAAGAAATTTATTTTATTCTGAACTTAAAATTAATATTTCCATAACAAAGTGGGATAGAAAAACAAGAAGGTACGTGAATTGCAGATTCATATGTACAACTTGTTAATCCTTTTAAATACACAACAAATTTATCTTATAACTTTTTCTTTTAGGCTTTTGCAAGGCAAATGGGGTTAAGTGGCTTGCCCAAGGCCACACAGCTAGGAAATTATTAAGTGTCTGAGACTGGATTTGAACCTAGGTACTCCTGACTCCAGGACCAGGGCTTTATCCACTGTGCCACCTAGCTGCCCCTATCTTATAACTTTCATTTTTTCTTCCCTCCCACCCCAAATGGAGATGGCTACCTTTAGACACAAATCTTCATTGTATATATACACACATATATTTACATATACACATAATACAGGATATAAATACTTATACATATAAATATGTACATCTTTCTTCAATCCTAGATTGATTTCTAAATAATTGGTATATTTCCTGTCATTCTTTCTTGTTTTCATTCTATTCTCTGAATGAAAAAAATCTTCAATGAATTTTTTTCTTCTATCCAACAATTTTCTCTGCCTTCTACCCCTGCCAGATTTGAAACAAAGAAAAGTTTTGTGAAAACACGTATGGTCAAGGAAAACAAATTCTCATATTGGCTATTCAGAAAACGCTTGTTCTTATTCTGAATCCAACTTCTTATAAGAAATAGATGTAGCAATGAACAGAACAAAGACAGGAAAAAGAACTAGAAGCAGATATGAAGGAAATCTGATGAAAGGGAGACAATTTGAGGGTATTGAGTGATTAATTCACAAGTCATTTCTTGTTGCCAAAGACAAAGAAAAAGTTGAAGGCCTTTTTAAAACCTAAAAGGAAAATATCAATAACTTCATATCTATAGTCTTTCATTTCTAATTGCTCCACTATCACACATTTTCTGAAAGTTGTAAATGATATAAGAACCCAATGCTTGGCAATCACCAAGGATATAGTATATGCTAAATAAATATTAAATGAACTGTATGCAATCATGAATTTTATTACTATGATTTTTTAATGCTATTTTATTTAATTTTTCAACTACATACAAAGATAGTTTTCAACATTCATCCTTTTGTAAGTTTTTGAGTTCCACATAGCTTTAGTTTTTTTTTTTAAAGCAAGACTTAGCACTTTTTAATTTGATGTTTTTAGATAAATTTCATTCTTCATCTGCAGGGTTATAAAGAAAGAGGCAGAGATGATGGGACTGAGAGGCTGGTAAATGCCATTTGTGTGAGAGAAATAGGTGCCATCAGTGGCAAATTGGATATTCTAGACATGGAGGAAACTAGGCAACTTTTAGCTGATAGAAAGAGACTAGTTGAAATATGGAGGGTTGTTGGTGGTGGGATGTGGGTTATTTTTACCTGTGGAGTAGGACTCTTGCCTTGATAATACAAGGTTGTACTGGAGTATTATAAGGAGTTTAGCTCTCAATGATACTAATCTACTAACTTCCATTTAGAAATATTGAGAAAATTATAGTTTCCTCTTTTAGTGATAGTTAAAATTCCTGTGTTCTGGGGATGCTTTGGGGAAGAAATATCTCTCCCTTTCTCCTGAAGGATGGATGAGATAGATGTTCTAATAAATAAACCCAAAGGTATCTCCAGAAGCAAGGAAATGCCCTCTCTCCAAGTTGAACTCCTCATTTTCATCTGCTAGACATCTACACATCCATCAGTCAATACACAGAGAAAAGAAAACACCCCGAGTTCCTCAAAATATTCATTTTACTACATAACATTTTACTACATAACTACAGCTAACACCTGGGCTCAACATCTGTGACAAACCAATATCCCCCAGTTATGAAAATGTATTGTTATAACAAGAATTGGTCTTAGATATTGGAGTCTCATATCACTTCTGAATGCTGATAGAAGAGGATTTCTCCTGTGGATCCCAACATCCAACCACAGGGAATTGTCTTGCCATTGGATTACAGAATAGGATAGCTGGCTTCATTTGCAATGCCACAGTGGTTGTTCATGTCCTTTGCAATACGCATATAGCCCTCTTCACCCCATTCTTCACCAAGGCTGAAAGAGAACAGAGCTGACCTAGTACAAAGACAGCTGACAAGGGAATCAACCTTAGAAATAGAAAGGGATTATTTTTATATTCTATCTTCATTTTGGGGAGTATAATAGTGAGTTTAAGGGGTCTATGTAGAAGACTGGGATTTGGGGGAATTCTATGACCCTTGGAAGATGACTGATTTAGCTCAATATCAATATTAAATACATTTGTTATGAAGATTTCAGAAGGAATCATTTCCTTGTTGCTCTATACAGCAAGTGGAGAAAAGCCAGTTGTCAAGGAAATAAACATTCTCCTTCGCATGGACTTAGTGGAGGTGAAAAATTCAAATAAGGGGCCAGGTTTTTAAATCTAGGAAAACCCCACTGAATAAAAGAGCCCACACAGGCCCTTCTTCCTTCACATATTCCATCCTGCATACCTGTTCTTAAGAATCCAGTATTTCTTCCCTTCATTTTTGTTTTCTTTTACCAATTCATTCCATTCAAATCTTTTTACTTTTGATTCAGTAATTGTATTTTCACCTTCTTCATCTCCATATCCAACCAACAATAAACCATAGTTCACAGAATTTGAATCACAATCTGGTTCCATGTACAGTCCTAGAGAAAGCAGGAAAAAAGTTCTTTGGATGAGATGACCTAGTGAAAAGAACACAAGTTGCAGTATTAGGAGGACCTAAGTAAAACAACCACTTAGGCTGCTTAGGCTGACCTTAGGCAAGTGACTTAACCTTTGTTTGCATCAGTTCCTTCATCTATCCTGGGAGTGATAATAATACTTGTGTCTTAGAATTTTTTTTTTTTAATTTTTGCAAGGCAGTGGGGTTAAGTGACTTGCTCAAAATCACACAGCTAGGTAATTATTATGTGTCTGATACTGGATTTGAACTTAGGTCCTCCTGACTCCAGGGTCAGTGCTCTATCCACTGCACCACCTTGCTGTCCCACTGTACTACCTAGCTGCCTTGTCTCCTAGAATTTTTGCAAAAATCAAATGAAAGATAATAGTAGTAAATAGCACTTAGCATAGTGGCTGGGACATAGGAGGCACTATGTGAATATGAGTAATAGTAAGCTCAGTCTGACTCATTGGAGCATGTATATTTTTTGATACCATATCTGATTGCCACCATATTTGGTTGACTCCATACCTCCTTGATAAAGATAGAAGGACCGTGGGGTATGTATTGACACAGACACTGGTCCTATAGTTGCCACAGCCCTCATCAGAATTTCTTCATCTCCACGGGGGAGGATCACATAGTTTTTCATGGTAACATATTCACATCTACTTTTGTAGTCGCACCACCAATTTTTCTGAAAGAGAGAATCAAGAATAAGAAGTCAATAGAGATTTAGAATGGAACGACACTAACTAGGAATCCGAGAAAAGCACAATATCTAGTGAAACTTTTCTAGATAACTGATTATTGTCTTGCTGTCAAAACTTCTGTATATCAAGTCTCAGGAATCTCTACCTAATGGATCTTAGTTATCTCTTCGGGGAAGCAAAATTGTAATACTTAATCTACTTAATAGAGGGACTGCCTAAATACTGGTCTTGTTCAGTGAAAAATAATTTTGTGAAAATTTTTTTTGTGAAAAGTAATTTTTGTGAAAAATAATACCATAAATACCATCTTTCTCAAATTCTCTTAAGGTTTTGTTGTTGTTGTTGCTGTTATTGTGGTAGTCATATGCTTTATGAGTATGCTTCAGAATAAAAATTATTTCCTTCATAAATCTTTTATTGGTTTTACGAATAACTTGTCTTATTCACAAAGGAGAGAAACTGAATTGACCTTTCCCCCATCTTAGCAAAGCACCCTATCAAGGGTGGCAGTGAACATGTTTCTACATTTACCTGCTTTGTATATGGGTAGCAGGACTCAGTGGTAATGCCCCCATTTTGTATGATATATTGGTAGGTATCAATGATATATCCCCCATCACAGTCGCTGAATTCAGAGCAGTCAATTAGTTGCTGTTTACTCAGTTCCACTAGTCGGCCACTTTTCAGGAAATACTGACCTTCCAGGGCTCCAAGTGTACAGAAAGCCCAGCAGGCATTACAAATCCCCTGAAAGAGAAGTCAATCAATACATGATCACTGTACTCAAAAAACCTTCAGTACCTAGTTAGTGCAAGACTTAGAACATAAGGAGACAGAGCAATATCTTTTGGAAGAACAAAAGAATTCACGGGAAGCAAGAATAATTCTGGTAAGAATTCTAGTTTTTCTGTCTCCAAAAAAGGATTCTCTTGCTTTATGTACCTTGCCTGATCATTTACTGTGAAGGTGGCAAGGTCAATACCCTGTTTTCAATAGTCAGTTACTTGAAGTTTCACTATTTTTTTTGCCTAGATTCTTGCAGGAGCAAGTCATATATATCCATAGGTGGAAACACTTAAGGGAAATAGCCTTAGTAATTGGTTGAGAGATAATACCTGCTGTCTCACAGGGGTCATGAAACCATACTTCCTCCAGTCCAGTGATTTGGGAAGGTCAGAAACAATTGGAAAAAACTGAGATGATGATCCTTTCCTTGCTCTTGGTGATACTTGAGTGCTCAGCTTTCTTCTGAGTTCCTTGTCAGTCTGTAAGAATGACAAGCTATATTATGTGGGCAACAGAATTAGTGTTCCTTTTTCAGAGAAAGGTGATTGTTTTTGACAACAGAGCTTCCTTGGTCACCCTTCCCAGTACTGGCTACATCTTCACTCATTCCCTTCAGCTCACTGTTTGAGGTAGGTGAGTTGGAATACCCCTTGTTCTCCATTAGGACATCCCCATTCCTCTTAGTCACTTAGAAACCTCATTTCCTTTGAAGTTCCTGCATTACATCTCTACTACCCAATCAAAATTCTGCTATCTCTTTTCTACAGACCACGTAACCCAGTTCACTCCCTTTCCTTCCTCAATAATTTGGTACCTGGCTTACAGTTTCTCTGTCCTCTCCAACTCCTAACCTCATATTAAGGCATTTCAATGTACATGCTGATGCCTCCTCAAATACCTTAACTACCCACATCCTCAGTCTACTCACATCTCATGAATTGCTCCTCCTTCCCACATCAGCCACATACAAAAATGATCATACACTCAATTTTGCCATTTCCCACAAAGTACCCCCTCTTGCTGTTCAAGAATTCTGAAATCTTCTTATCCAAACATAATTTATTGACATTTTACCTTTCCCTCTGCTTTCCTTTACATAAACCTATTCTTTGCCCTTCCCATGACCTCCAATCCTTCAATTCTTTTCCAGGTCACCTCTTTTGCACTGATGACTCTTTCTTCTCCTTCCCATCTGGATTCCCTGGTGAACCAATTCAATTCTATATAGTCTTCCTCTCTAGGAGACATCATTTCACTTATAACACCCAGTCAAATCTTTGCCTTGAATATCCCTCTTTCCTACTTACTTAGATACTGCTGAATGTAGAGGAAAACCACACAACTATTCTGACTGGGTTCACTGTAAATTATGTTATTCAACCTCACCTGGGCACTCAATGCTGCTAGGCAATGGCTTATTAATTCACTATTCCACTCTAATAGTGGCTTCTCCAAACCTTTGCATTCCTCCTCAAAACTCTTATTGTTACCCTTGCCTTCCCTCACTGGGAAACCTTACTCCATATTTTATATAAAAAATACTCATCTCCTATTACTGAGATGCCTTCTGTCACTTTTTACTGCTTAATTCCTGTTTTATATGATCAAGTGGTCTTACTCCTTGCCAAGGCTAACCCTTCTACTGTTCAATGATCCCATTCTACCTAATCTCTTCCACTACATTGTCTCCTCTGTCATTCTCACTTTTTAAAAAAATTAATTTATTTAAGGCAATGGGGTTAAGTAACTTGCCCAAGGTCACACAGCTAGGCAATGTCTGAGGTTGGATTTAAACTCAGGTACTCCTGACTCCAGGGTCCGTGCTCTATTGACTGCGCCATCTAGCTGCCCCTGTCATTCTCACTTTTGACTAATTTTCAGTCTCTCCCTACCCACTGGCTTATTTTCTACTGACTACAAACATGTACAAGTATCCCTTATCCTTAAAAAAATCCCCACTTGATCCTTACCTTACTGAGAATCACCATTCTATTTCTCTTCTACCCTCTTCAAAATTTCTCAGTAGGGATATCTCCACTTTCTCTCTTCTCTTCTCAGTCCCATACAGTCTGGTTTTCTCCTTTATCATCTACTGAAACTGCTCTCTCCAAAATTACCAATGATTTCTTAGTTGCCAAGTCCAATGTCTTTTCCTTTATCTTCATTCTCCTTGACCTCTCTGCAGTCTTTGACTGTTGATCATTTTCTCTTTTTCAATACTCCTTTCTCTCTAATTTTTCAGGACACCACTATCTCCTGATTTTCCTCCCATCTGATCACACCCCTATCTTATGCTGTATCCTTCTCCAGATCAAGCCCTTCATCCCTAGGTATCTCTTAGCCCTCTGTCCTGGGCCTTTTTGTCTTCTCTCTCTAAACTACTTCAATTGGTGATCTTATCAGATCCCATGCATTTAAAATTTCTATGCTGATGATTCTCAAACTTGTGTTTCCTCTGCTAACCTCCAATTTCCCATTTCCAACTCCCTGTAAGAATCTCAAACTAGACATCTGAAACTCAAACTATTCAAAACAGAACTTATTTTATTTCCCCTAAACCCTTCTCTCCTCCTAAATTCCCTATTATTGTAGAGGACAACACATCCTCCCAGTCTTTTAGACTTACACCCAGGAGTCATCCTGAATTTCTAAGTATCTTTTGATCCCCACGTCTAAACATTTGCTAAAGTCTAAGATTTTATCTTTGTAGCATCTCTCAATATGTCCCCTTCTTTTCTCTGACATTACCAGCCCTCTGGGGTGGGCCCTCATCATCTCATGCCTGGAGTCTGCTGGTGGGTCTGCCTACATCAAGTTTTTGCCTACTTCAATCCATCCTCCATTCAGCCTCTAAACTGCTTTTTCTAACGTACAAATCTAATCATATCAGCCCCTATTCAACAAGCTCCAGTGTATTTCTATTGCCTCTAGGATACAAATACAAAATGTTCTCTTTGGCATTTAGAGCCCTTTATAACTTAGCTCCTTTCTTTTCCAGGCTTTTGATGTATTCTCCCTATGAGGTGTTCTTTGATCCTGCAATACTGTCCTTCTGGTTGTTCTTTGGACTAGTCACTGAGTCTTTTAGGTCCAGACTTTTTCCTCAACTTATATATTTTACCTCTTTACTCCCTCCTCTGCACCAACCTGCCTACCGATCTCTTTGCCTTCCTTTAAGTCCCAAATAAAATCCTACCATCTATAGGATGGTCTTTACCCCTGTTAATTACAGTGTTCTCTCTCTTTTAGTTATTTCCTATTTATGCCATATATAGCCTACTTAGTATACATTTGTTTGCATGTTGTTTCCCTAATTAGACTGCAAGATCTTAGAGGGCAGGGGACTATCTTTTGTCTCTTTGTATCCCCAACTCTTAGCATAATCACTGGCTCATAGTGGGTGTTTGATAAATTTTTATTGAATTAATGAATTGACCACACACTTACCCTATCCCCATAAGCATTCATCCCCATATAGTAGCTCTGTTTCCCTTTCTTATACTGTTGATTATGATCTTTAATGAGTTTCAGGGTCTTCTCCCATACATTTCTCCTAAAAGACTCCTCCTCCTATGAGAAAATTTAGAATCACAGGCAATGTTACTATGAATATGACCCTGAGCTCTCTTTGCCCTAGAATTCTGAGTGCCGAATCACATTATCTGGACTCTTAAAGCACGGGCAGGTCTCATTGGCAATATAAAATGCTTCTTTAACATCGAGTCAAAGCCGAGTCACCTTCAAGGTATCTCTATATCCTTGGGACATATAGTTCTAATATATGAATTTGGCAACTATAACTCAGGAGGGACTTCAGGGGTCATTTAATCCAATTCATACCTAAACAGGAGTCTTCTCTAAAATAATTTTCAGCAGTTGTCTTTCCCTTTGAGAGTCTTGGTCAACCTAATACATGCCATGGCCAACTAAGCGACTTAGGGACAGTTCAACTTGGTAGGCAGTTTCTACTCTTTTCTCCAAGGGTTATCTGTGCAGAAAGTAAACTAACGGCTTGATGGCTTACCCACATTGTTATTTATGAAGTCATTTATTATAATTATTATTACTATTAATATATTAGAAGTCATTCATGATGGTCATAAATATTACTCTTCTAACTTGAGCCTTCCAAGTGACTTCAACTAAATAGGAAGTGTCAGGTTTCAAGGGCCCTCAACTTCGTGGCCAAATTTCATTCTGTCAATGTGAATTTTCCACTTGGTTACCAGAAATGGAACTCAATACTGCAGTGGGCAAAATTTGGGGGACAATACCCTTACTCAGATTTTTGAGTTATATACATTCTCATCCATTAACCAGAGGGTTGTTATAAAAGAGATATTACCTACCTTAGTGTAATTCTTTCTATATGTGGACTTAAACAGTTCCCATTCAGTGTCTAGTTCTGTATTTCTTGTAGGAAAACAATGTAAAAGTGTCCAACAAAGGAAAATCAGACAAAGAAATAGTTTCATGGCTACCTTTTGCTCCTTAAGTTTTCTGAGACTCTTCTTAATGTTGAAACCTATTTCAAAAAGATTCACAAATTTTTTACACCAATGTCTTAACTCATCCTTAAAATATATGAAAATCTCTTTCCCCTTTGCCCCTCTTGTCCAATATCTTTGAATAATTCAATGAATGAAAATTTTTGTTCACTTGGGAGTGAAAAGTAGAGGACATAATGGTGGTTAGTGCTTCTTATCATTCTTTATTTTTTTCTTCTTTATCTAGGCTTAGTTTTTATTTTATTTTTATTTTATTTAGATTTTTCAAGGCAATGGGGTTAAGTGGCTTGCCCAAGGCCACACAGCTAGGTAATAAGTGTCTGAGGTCGGATTTGAACCCAGGTACTCCTGACTCCAAGGCCGGTGCTCTATTCACTGCACCACCTAGTCACCCCTATCTAGGCTTAGTTTGACTCCAGTAGTCTTAGATTTTTACTTCTTTCAAAATCCCTGGGGGCAGCTAGGTGGCATAGTGGATAGAACACCAGCCCTGGAGTCAGGAGGACCTGAGTTCATATCCAGCCTCAGACATTTAATAATTTCCTAGCTGTGTGACCTTGGGCAAGTCACTTAACCCCATTGCCTTAAATAAATGAAATTTAAAAAAAAGAAAGACAAAATCCCACTGTTTGCAAAACATATCTTTAAGCCCTAATCTCTTATGTGCAAAATTTTTATTTATTTATTTATTTAGGGTGTTTGCCAAGGCAATGGGGTTAAGTGACTTGCTTAAGTGTCTAGGGTCACATTTGAACTAAGATCTTCCTGACTCCAGGGCTGGTGCTCTATCCATTGTGCTATCTAGCAGCCCAAAAATTTTTATTGAATGATAACAAAGTATAGTCAGCAACAGCTTGGATTTTACATCCAACTGTCCCCTATGAAACTCTTTCCAAAGTCCATGGCAGATTTTTTTCTACTTCCCTTTCTTTGCCTATACATGGAGTTGTCAGTCACTCTACAAAGAGAAGGGCCAAAACTGTCTGATAACTCAAGTGGCAATGGAAGCTGCAGTCCCAAGGGAAAGGAAAGGAAAGGAAAGGAAAGGAAAGGAAAGGAAAGGAAAGGAAAGGAAAGGAAAGGAAAGGAAAGGAAAGGAAAGGAAAGGAAAGGAAAAACTCTTCAACAGTGCAGAGGAAATCTGACTTTCTCCCATCCCTTAAACTCTATGCTATTAATGGGTTAGTTTGTCTTTCCCTTATCTAGTATTTATCTTTTTTTTTTTAGCCTAATCAGCATCAAAGCTGAATATCTTGTAGAAAAATCACAATGTACTCTACCTGCATTCCTGGGGCAATAAGGAGGAGCTGAAAATCAGATCAGTACATCTTTGGCAAGCTTTAAAGCATTTGTGATTGAAATTACAGATTGATGAATTATTGACTCATATTGTACAAATTCATAGGTGAGTGGAATAGAAGATCCAAAGTATTTGAAGGAAGTTTAGATGCTTCTGTTCAGAAAGTTTGCATGCTTAACTAAGAGTCCCCTTAGCAGTGTTCCCTAATATTTTGTTATTCTCCACTTGGTCATTCCTGGGTATGACTGGGAATTATACTTTTGCCTTTTGTGACAAATAACCTTTGGTGGACTTTGTCTTAGGTAAATTAATAGGCCAGCAATGGAATAGAAAGATCCTTTGATAATAGGAGGGCCCTCATCATGGACAGTTAGCAGTCAATTAAGAGGAGGTTTTTGGCCACTTTAAGTATATCCCTTCTCTAAGAAAATATGCAATGATAGATGCCAAAATTTATGGCAGGATGAAAGTTCACTACTAGTTTATATAAATAATTTTCTCAACCTGCAATGCTTTCTATGAAATTCAAAGCCTATTGACTGGGGCAGTCTGTGCTTGGAGGTTTGTGTGTGAAGGAAGCAGTATTAAATTAGTTATCAGGAGTGGTCTAACTAAGGTGCTATGAAAATAGAGGAGTATAGGGAGCATTTTCATTTACTGGCTTTGGTACTGAGTATAGAAGAGAACCCAAACTAAAGCTCAGGATTTGGAGAAACAGGGAACAAAAATGCCAAAATTTTGAATAAGGTGGACAGAAATTGACTCATGTCTAAGCTTCCTAAATGAATGGAATAACTTTTTTCTGAAGCAATCAGGGTTAAGTGACTTGTCCAGGATCACACAGTGTCAAATGTCTGAAGACAGATTTGAATGAGGACAGATTTGAACTCAGGTCCTCCTGACTACAGAATTGGTTCTCCACCAACTGTGCCACCTAGCTGCCCCAGCTTCCTTACTAAATGAAAATAGAAAGTTTTTTTTGTGGGATGCCAGAATTTTAGAAGAGTCATCTTTGTCAAGGTTCTATCCAACTCCCCCCAAATGGATTAAGGTGAATTGAAAAGTAAGTGATAAAATGACAAATATTGGGGCAGCTAGGTTGCACAGTGGATAGAGCACTGGCCTTGGAGTCAGGAGTACCTGAGTTCAAATCCAGCCTCAGACAATAATTACCTAGCTGTGTGGCCTTGGGCAAGTCACTTAACCCTATTACCTTGCAAAAAAAAACCTAAAAAAAGAGAAAATAACAAATATTGTTGAGGGTGTGGGCAAATTGTGACATTAATGAATTGTTGGTAAAGTTGTGAAATGATCCACCTATTTTGGAAAGCATCTTGGAATTATGACTAAAGGGCCATAAAACACTTTAACACAGCAATATCACTAGAACTCTATCCCAAAGAGATTTAGAAAAAAAGGAAAAGAATAAGTACAAAAACATGTATAGCAGGTCTTTTTATAATGGTAAAGAATTTAAAAATGGAGGGATGCCTATCAATAGGGCATAGATAAATAAGTTGTGGTATATGTTGTTGGTGGAATATTGTTTGTATGTATCATAAAAATCTGGGAAGACTTACCTGACCCTGATGCAAAGATAAATAAGGAGTACCAGGAGAACACTGAACACAGTAATAGTACATAGTAATGGCATAATGATCAACTGTGAATGACTTAGCTATTCCCAGCAAGACAATGATTGAAGACAATTTTTGAAGGATTTATTATGAAAAAATACTATCCATTTCCAGAGGAAAAAGCTGATTGTGTCTGAATGCATATCAAAATGTACTTTTAAAAACTTTCTTTAGTCTTCTTGGGGTTTCTTTTTGGCCTGTGTTTTTTCACAGTATGAGTAGTATGGAAATATGTTTTATTTGACTGCATATTTTCTTGCATTCTCAGTAAGGGAGGAATTTGAAACTTAAACTTTAAAAAGGAATATCAAAAATTGTTTTAACATGATATTGGGGAAAAATTTTTTTCCCCCATATTCCACCTAGTACATTCATTTAGTATAGGTAAACTCTACTGCATAGAGTGAAGGAGTGTTCAAATCTGGCCTCAGACACTTAATAATTACCTATGTGACCTTGAGCAAGTCACTTAACCCCATTGCCTTGCAAAAACCAAAAATAAATAAATCAAAAAAATTTTGCACTTAAGAGATTAGGGCTTAAAGATATGGTTTGCAAACAGTGGAATTTTATCTTTGTAAGACATTTCTCATTTCATTAAGGTGCTATTCTTTTGATTCAAATAACATATATACTTAATTCACAATCCTTCATACCTGTTCTTAATGATTTAGTACTTTTGTCTCTCTGGATAGTCTCCATATCCACATTCTCCATAACTAGAATGGCATAGTTCAAACACCAACTGCTGCTGTTTGATTCATAATAAATTCCTGAAAAAAAATGCAAGGGAGGGGGTGATATAAACAAAAGAAACTCAACTTGACACCCCAGGGCAAAATTTGGAGCAGGGCCACTCTATTCATCTGGTTGAGATTAGCAGAAGTGTGGGCTTCTGGCATCATTTGCCACAGACCCTGGTTCTTCAGCTGCTGTAGCTTGCAGGAGAGCCTATTTCTCTTGAGAAAGGATGTCCACTAACTTTAGCAGTTGCACACTTGGGTCTTTAGGAGCACTGTGGTTCTTTATGAAGCAAATTTTTTTAGAAGTAGGTCCTTGACTCCTGGGTCTGACTTAATTGCTTCCTGCCAAATTCTGGCAGAGAACTACTCCCTGAACCAATCAATCTGCCAACATGAATAATTCAACTGAATTATTTTCTAAACGGCAGGCACCGGGGATAAGATAATAATATAATAAAAATAATATGTGCCCCGCAAGAACTTAGTTTCTATTTTGGTGGTATAATGGCATTTATGCAGAGAATTAAAATAAAAGCATAGCCTGAGGAGATAGCAAACTCTAATAGCAAATATGGTCAGGGAAAATTTCACAGAGGAGCTAGCAGCTGAGATCCATCCTGAAGAAAGATTAAAAAAATGGAGAAGAGGAAGGAAGAAGTTCATTCTAGGCATGGGTGGTGATGGTGACAGTAGGGGTGGCAGCTTCTATTGGGTTAAGCTTTGCATTGTTGAGCCTAGGGAATACTGTGGGACAGTTGGGTTAAACACACAGTACCTGAATATGTTAGTGATTTGGATGGACATTTGTGAAAGGCCATAAAGGGCAGGTTGAGGAACTCATATTGAATCTTAGAGGGGAAAATGTAATCATCCAAAGATTTTGGGCAGGGGAATGACATGGTAAAGAAATGTGCTTTAGAATGGTTAATTGACAGCTATACAGAGGACATTTCAAAGAGGGGAGAGAATGAAAGGAGGGAGGCTAAGGAGGAGGCCATTGCAAAAGCCCAGGGGAGAAAGTCTGAATTTGAATCTTCTCTTTGTGATTGGAGAGAAGAGTTCTTTTTTCTTTTTTTTTAGGTTTTTTGCAAGGCAAATGGGGTTAAGTGGTTTGTCCTAGGCCACACAGCTAGGTAATTATTAAGTGTCTGAGGTCTGATTTGAACTCAGGTACTCCTGACTCCAGGGCCAGTGCTCTATCCACTGCCCCACCTAGCCGCCCCATGGAGAGAAGAATTCTAAGGATATTATGGAGAATCAACAAGACTTGGGAATTGATTGGATATGATGACTAAAGGAGTAAAAAGTCATGGAAGGCTAAAAGTTGACAGCATGGACATATGGAAATAAGAGTTCCTTCAGTAGAAATAGAGATCTGAAGGAGTGGTGTATTTAAAGGGCCAGATAATGAGTTTCATTTTGGACACATTGAATTTGAAATGCCTGTAATACTATCCAGGAAAAGATAAGGAGTTTGGGGTGGAAGGGAGTTTAGGAAAGAGACTAACAGAATAAAGTTAGATATATAGATATGGGAATTATCTTCATAGAGAGGATACTTATAACCAGGGGAGCAACAAAATCTCCAAGAAAGTTTTTATAGAGAGTAAAAAAGCCTAGGGCACAGGTATAAAAAGTCTCAAAGTTTGGAGACAACAAAAAAAACTATGAAACAGCCATCAGATAAGCAGAACCAGTAGAAAATGGTGTACCAAAAAGTTCTCATAAAATGTGAACTGAGTAAAAACCATTGTATTTAGCATTTAAAAGATTTGTGGGACAGACCACTGAGGAAAGAGATGTCATGAGTTCTTGGAGTTCAGTAATTGTCTAAGTGCTGATGATTCTATGGCAGTCATTTTACAGAGGATGAAAAGAAATTGGAATTTCCAGAGTCATCCTGTGTAGTTAATCCCAAATAATCTCAGATTCTAGGACAAGGAAAAGCTATTTCTCAGATTATAGAGATGAAAGAGGTTAGAGTATTTTTCTAAGCCAGTTCCCCTTGCAATAAAGCCATGTGGCCTTGAGGAAGTTAGATGGCATCTGATGACTTACAGTGGACTTTAAGGAACTAAACAAAATTGTTACAACAATCACTGAGGTCATTCCTGACTTTGAAACAGGGTGCTCAATTTTATTGCCTTTTTTTTCAATTTCCATGACTAATCACAAATAATTTACATTTTCCTAGGAAGAATTCCAGTATACTTTCACAAATCTTCCCCGCAGGTCTTACCTGAACTCGTCTTTGTGTAGTCTGATGAACAGAACTCTGAAGGACATTCCACTTCCTGAGAACTACATTCACCTTGTAATATTGGCCAGACTAGAAAAAGAAATGAGGAGAGAGTTCCAGGAGACCACCACTGAAAAAATCCAAGGTTCAACCTGCTAAGTCAAATTTGGGGGAATATAGTGCATGGGAAGAGGTTAGATGAGCCTAGTGATATTTGCTAACATTCGGCAATGGGTATCAGTGGTAGCAGAAGCATTAGCAGAGTGAACAACATCACAGGCTCAGAAGGCAGCCAAGACCCAGAAGCAGGAGCAGTTTGAAAGTTTTCTGCATTAATAGCAGCAGTGCAGGCCAGAAGAGTGGAGAGTCACAGGGATTGGGAGTTGAAGTTGTTATCTTCCTAACCCTGACACCCTCCCTCTTTTGCAAGCCCACCCTGCCTCTGAGGACCTGATCTGCAGATCTGTTTTTTCCAGGTTTACCAATAGTTCCTCCCACTGAAGGAGGGGCTTGTACAAATGGTCCTCAGTAGCCATCAAATAATCTGCCTGAAGGGCAGGGGTCTTGACAGATCCTCATCGTGGATTGAGATAGGGCAACACATGACCTACTTGTGTCAGATGGCGCAGATAACTGTACTGATTTCTAGACAATGGCCATGGGCCTGAAGCCTAAAGAGAACAAGTTTGAATAATGAAAGGCAATGCATGTCTATATGAGTTGTTGTAGAGCATATTCAATACCCATCAGAGCCATCCATCAAATGCCCTCTGCTAAGCTGAAAAATCAGGACAAACTTCTTACAAGAATCCTAGAGGTTAGAAATATTGATCCATTTAGTATGGACATGGGAATAATGATACTTTGAACTTTCTAAGAATGAGCCAGCATTGTCTGCTTAAATGACTTAATCATCATGGCCCTAAATACTGATAGCAGATGTCCCACCTCCCAAAAGTCAGGTTTAAGATAAATTGGCATCATCTTAGGAAGATAGCAGGCTCCTTGCAGAGATTTCTTGACTTTGGCTTCTAAGAAGATTCACCTGATAATAGAGGATTGCCTTTGGACAGAGTTCTGGTGACAAGTTGCCCTTCATTATTCTATCCCTGGAAAAAAGTAGCAAAGATTTAGAGGTCCATTTGTCCCCATAGCCTAAAGGACTCCATTCACCCTAAAGAAATGGTTCAGATCACTTGCAAGTAACAACAGTCTTTCCCCCTCATGCTTTGACATCTCAGAAAGGCTTGTTCTCAGAAATTTTGGTGGCATGGTGGATAGAGCATTTGACCTGAGTCAGGCCTAGATCCCTGACCCTGGCAAGTTACTTCATGTCTATCTGCCTCAGTTTGCTCAACTGTAAATTGTGGATAAACATAGTATCATCTTCACAAGGTTGTTGGCTCATTGGAGTCACTCAAATATTTTTAAAGTACTTCACTTGGTAGATGCTTAATAAATTCTTCTTGCTCTTTCCTTTCCCTCCCTTACAAGAATAGAATTGTTGGGAGATGCCTTGTTTTATTGTTGTAGGGGAAATAAAATTGTTATTGCATAATTGTAATGTCTATTTACCTGGAAGAAAAGGGATCCTTTATTTGATTAGCTACTGAGGCTGAATTCCTGGTTGAAGGTGACAGGGAGTCTTTGATCAGCTTCCAGGATAGAAAAGGGAATCCCTCAACAGAGGTCTCTAAAAGGTAAAGATTCGGTGTCACCTCTCTTCCTAGGGATGGGGAGCTCCTGTCTGGTTGGCCTGAGAACAATGAATGGGTGGTGGGACAGGGCAAGTCCTGGTGCTGAACAGGCTGCATGCAACAGGTGATGACTTTTTTTTCTTTAGGTTTTTGCAAGGCAAATGGGGTTAAGTGGCTCGCCCAAGGCCACACAGCTAGGTAGTTATTAAGTGTCTGAGACCTGATTTGAACCCAGGTACAACTGACTCCAGGGCCAGTGCTTTATCCACTGCGCCACCTAGCCGTCCCAGGTGATGACTTCTTACCCACATGGACCTTGACCCATAAGAAGGATCAATGAGTGTGATGTGGTCTTAATATTTCTAGAGCTATTCTTGATCATACTCACTACTTTACCCACTATGAACTATAAAGATCTGCCATCATCCACCATCTATACCAGGTCAACAAGATCCTTCTGAATGGGATAGATACAGCCTTAGATTGCTGATCTTTGCTTTCCTCCTTATTTGGTCATTGATTAAAAGGTGAGGAGAACTGTTATATTGCTTGTTGTTTTCTTTTTATGTCTGCTTTTGTTTTTCCTTTTCCTATACTCACCTCCAATGCTATCTACACTAAGCTTCTTATGACTCAGAAGTTAGTGCTAATTAGTAATGATCCTAAAAGCCAATTAAATGTTGGAAGGTCTAAGACATCTTTGCCCTATTGCCACAAAGGGATAGTTTTCGTCTAAAAAGCAGGGGGAACCATTTTCCAGGATTTACTGGTCCAAAGGACTAGGGTTCCAGATCTTGACTCACTTCTTAGTTGCCTAAATTGGGTCCAGGAGAAGTTGGTGCCTCTCAGACTTAAGAGATATCTCACTCACTCCAGTGAGACAGATTCCTCAGACATCTCTCTATGGCAAGATAGACTCCTCTGACCAGATGAATTTCCACATGGAGAGAAAAGGGTCTGCATCTACCTGAATCAGTGTATCTGAACTTGCTGAATATCCTTTCCATGGTATAGTTAAGTAAACTTCCTTTCTGTTAAATGTTAAATGATCAACCACCAATCCTGAATCTAGCCTGTACAAATGGACCACCTGAAAGAGACTTGAGAAGGCAAATTTGTAAATGTCAGTAAGAGTTCCAAAGCACAAAGGGATATAGAGGAAAAAAGGGGATAAAATCTGGCAGTGATAGGATTGAGGTGGATGAGTAATAATGGAGTGGTAGCAGGAATATGCTCACCCTTGAAAATATTGATTCTGAATTAGATTAGAGAATACAAATTTGCTATTGATATATATATCAGGTAGTTAGGGCCTCTACTTCTCTGGAAATTATGGTAATGGCAAACCATTCTGAAGAACTGGATTGAGCAGGGAGAAGCATGAAAGCAATTAGACTGAAACTGAATCAATATTCTTGGTGTAAATTATGGATCACTTGGACAGGAGATAAGTTTGTCATCAGTGATGATAAGTTTGGGAAACATTACAAGGAGACAAGATAGAGTAGTTACCACAACCTCCAATGCCTTGACCCTCAATTCTCTTCCAGATCATCTCCTTTGCACTGACTACTTTTTCCTTTCCTCCCTATCTTGATTCTTTAGTGAAGCAATTCAAATCCACATTTTCCTCCTCTCTTGGATCCATAGTCCCTTTTCATCCTATTAAACCTCAGCTTTGGATCATTTCCATCATTCACTCCCTTCCCTCCTTTCTACATGCTGCTGAATGAAGATAGAGAAAAATCACTTAATTTACTATAAATTTTATTATTATAACCTCTTCTGGGCACTCACTGTGTCCAGTAAGGTTTGCTTACTTAATCTCCCTTATTAACTCACTATCCCACTCTACAAAGTAGCTTCCCCAAACCTTTTCATCTCTCCTAAAACCTCTCCTTATTCCCCTTCCCTCCACTGTCTCATTGGGGAAACTTGTCTTATATTTTACAGAAAAATATCAACTTGTTTCACAGAGATGCCATCTGCCACTTTTTCCTGTTTGATCCTTGTTTCTCATTATGAAGTGACTTTACTGGGCCCTAACACCACATTCCTAGACTATTACAATAGTCTGCTGATGGGTCTGCCTTTCTCAAGTCTTTCCCCCTCCATTCAACTACTATGGTGATTTTCATCTATTCAATAAACTCCAGTGTGTTTCTATTGCTTCTAAGATCAATTACAAAGTGTTCCATTTGGAATTCAAAGCCTTTCAGAATCTAGCCCCTTCCTACCTTTCCAGGCTTCTGACACCTTATCCCCAACTAGGTGCTCTTTGATGCAGTCCCACTGGCTTCTAATCACATTCTACCTCTTCACTTAAGACTTTTTCTCTGATTTTTCTCGCTTGCCTCTTCACTCTCCTCTTCCAATTGGACTACTCATCCCTTTGTCTTCCTTTAACTCTCAACTGAAATCCTATCCTCTACAGGAAGCTTCTTTATCTCTTTTATTTCCTGTTTCCTATTTGACTAAATAACTTGTTTTGTATATAGTTGTCTATTAGATTGTAAACTTTTTGAGGGCAAGAATTGCCTTTTTCCTCTTTGTACTCCCAGCACTTAGCATAGTGCCTGTGCTTGATATGTCTTTGAATTATGAATTTGCCACACACTTACCATGTCCTCAAAAGTATTTGCTCCCTTGTGGTAACTCTGTTTCCCCCCCTCCTTTTTTTTAGGTTTTTTTACAAGGCAAATGGGGTTAAGTGGCTTGCCCAAAAGCCCCACAGTTAAGTCATTATTAAGTGTCTGAGACCGCATTTGAACCCAGGTACTCCTGACTCTGGGGCCGGTGCTATCCACTGTGCCACCTAGCCACCCCATCTCTAAGCTTTTCTTACAGAAAAGTAAACTAAGTTTAATGACTTTCTCACATGGACATGTGCTAGAGGTCATTTATTTATTTATTTTTTTAATTTATTAAGGCAATGGGATTAAGTGACCTGCTCAAGGTCACACAGCTAGTCTGAGGTCCGATTTGAACTCAGGACCTCCAGACTCCAGGGCTCATGCTCTATCCACTGTGCCACCTAGCTACCCCCTAGAGGTCATTTTTGATAGTGATAGTGTTACCTTTCTGACTTGAACTTTCCAAGTGACTTTAACTAAAGCAGGATGTGTCAGAGTTTCAAGGTCCCTCACCTTAGGTGGTAGCTATCTTATGGACAAATTTTGTTCTGTCAATGTGATTTCTCCAATTGGTTTCCAGAAATAGAACTCAATACTGCAATGGGAAACCAGACAGAGAAATAGTTTCATGGTACTATATTTCAGGGCCTATGTATGTGGCAGTTCTTAATTCTGGAACCTATGTCAAAAACATTCACAGATCTTTTATTTTTTAAAGTATATATTTTATTTGCTTTCTAATTCAAACAATAGTAATTCGCAGATCTTTTACACAAATATCTTACCTTACGTTTTTACAATAAATGAAAACTGCTTTTCCCCCTTCTCTTTCCTGGCCAATATTTTTGGATAGTTGAATAAGTGATAGGGGTTTCATTTCAAACTTTTGTTCATTTGAAGGTCAAAATAGTAGAGTGAAGTGACTAGTGGTGACTATGTCAGTGGTAACTGCCTCCTAAGTGTTTACTTGCTCATTCCCTCAATCCTCACTTTGTCTTTCTATTCTAGGTCTAGTCTGACTCCAGTAGTCCCAGGTTTGTCTTCTTTCAGAATCTAAATGTTCACATACTATTTATTTCTTTAAACCCCAGTCTCTTGGAGATGACCCTGGCTGTGAGGTAAATCAAGGTTATAGGATTTGCCCAAGGTCATATCAGCTAAGAGTAGCTAAGACTAAGAGTCAAGTCTGAGGTTGGATTCAAACTCCTTTCCTCCTGACTCTAAGACCAGTGTTCTATCCACTGTACTTTTCTCATATACAAAGACTGTTATTGAATGACATAAAGCATGGGCAATAATAGTTTGGACTCCTCATCTACCTCACTCCCATGAAACCCTTTCCAAAAATAACTGGCAGATTTTCTCTGCTACCTAACTTTGCCCGATGTGATGCTCCCAGATGTCAGTCCCACTGCAAAGAAAAGTCCCAAAGATGTCCAATAACTCACCTGGAAGAGGAAACTGCAGTCAAGAGAGTCAAGAGAAAGGCTATGGAATAGTGCTGAGAACACCTTTTTAACTTTATGCTCAACTTTGGGTTTAACTGTGCCTTTTACTCATTTTGGGTTTAAACCTTGTTTTTTAGCCTAATGATTGAATAATATAAAATGAAAATTTGCTTATCTTTAGTACTTGGGGCATTAAGGAGGGGTTGAAAGCTAAATTAGCATATCTGGCCATCCTTAAAGCATTTTGAATAAAATTACTGCTTGATTGACAATTGGCTGAAATAATGCACATAGCCAGGAAAATATGTCCCTTAAAAATGAGTCAGAATTCAATTCTACAAAATACCTCAAAAGTTCAGTAATGATCTTGGAGAACTTTGTCTGCACCTTAATTATTCAGGTTACTCTAAAGTTTGAGATTTTTTTTTAGGTTTTTTTGCAAGGCAAAGGGGGTTAAGTGGCTTGCCCAAGGTCATACAGTTAGGTAATTATTAAGTGTCTGAGACCAGATTTGAACCCAGGTACTCCTGACTCCAGGACAGGTGCTTTATCCACCTAGCCACTCTCTAGTTTGAGATTTTAATTCACTCAATTCATCTGGCAAAATGAGGAGACTTTCCATTTGTTTTCTTTCTCTTGGTGATGGCATCTACTGTATTGGTTTGTCTATATCAATTAATGAGCCATACTACATTTTAAAAGAAATTCTAGGGGAAGTTGGGTGGCACAGTGGATAGAACACCAGTCCTGGAGTCAGGTGGACCCAAGTTCAAATTTAGCCTCAGATATTAATAATTGCCTAGCTGTGTGACCTTGGGCAAGTCACTTAACTCCATTGCCTTAAATAAATTTTTAAAAATTACAAAAAAGAAATTCTACATAATTGAGAAAAAATATAACAACTCTGAGAAAAAGTATAGGAAACCAATTTCATCAGTGATAGAACTATCTTCTAATTAATTTGTTAAGTTCCATGCCCATTTTAAAAAAATTACCTGTGTTATCTATTGGAATAGGATATTGATTGTAGCAAGGGAAGTTAAGGAAATGTCATTTGATCTTAACCTCAAAAGGGAGAGAATCTTATACTTCCCTACTCTATATATATATTCCCTGACTGGATAGCTTGTAAATGGGGTACAATTCGATTACTTTTGATGCATGGTGGGTGAAAGAGAGTAATGTGTAATCACTTTGAAAAGACAGAATGGAACTAGATTGGGAAGAGCTCATAGTTCTCCCACTCAGTCAATAATACTGAACAACTGAAACAACCAAATTCTTAATTTTACCTCATTCCATCTGTTCCTCCTACTAGATTCTCATTATATGGTTTACTTGGAATTACCATCCTCTTGGTATCCTAAGATATCCTAAGAGGATGGGCCCATAATCATTGAACTTTTGATTTTTCTTGTTGTTCATTCATTTTAGTCATGGCCAATTCTTCATTTCCTTATTTGCTATATATTTTACAGTTGTTAAACTGAGGTAAACAGGGTTAAATGACTTAATCATGGTCATAATATTTGAACTCAGGAAGCTAAGTCTTCTTGACTTCAGGCACAGCACTCTATCCGCTATACCTGCCCATCATATGATGGTGAGCTCATAATCTTTAATTTTTTATTCAGATCAATAGCTTGATGCATAATTATTCCTTGTCAAATGCTTCATTTTCTCCTTTAAAAAAATCCTGCTATATTTAGACTCTCTTCCCTACTTTCACTGCTTCTAATCTAATTCAATTCTTCATCTTCCCCCCCCCACCTAATTTTACATTATTTCAATAGAAAAGTATTTCAATCTCATGGTAAAAGCAGGATATAGACTTTGCTTGACTTCTGGCTGAGATGTCCCTTTCTGAATTCTACTTTAACTTTGTAAAATATAAGAATTAGAATATATATATATATATATATATTTAAAAAAAAGCAAGCAGCTAAATTCACATACCACAGATTAAGAGCCTCTGGCTTAAAAGAAAAAATATAGCATTCATTTTTTGTTTTTGCAAGGTGTTGACCAGGTTCCTGGCTCTAGGCCCCTGGCTCTATCCATTATGCCACCTAGCTGCCCCAATATAGCTTCATTTTGGCAACAGTGGATTGTAGATGGCAATAGGCATTCTAATGGGGGAGGCACAATCTCTCCCTTTCTGATCTCTCCCATTCAACAATAAATATCTCAATTGTAAACTGTTTAAAACTAAACTCATAATTTTTATTATCTTCAGTGTTTTGGGGGAAAAGACACTGAGTTCAATTTGAATGGTATTGAATTAAAGATGTCTAAATCTACTAGGTAGAGAAGTTCAGTAGGCAGTTAGACATGCAGGTCTGGGGCTCAAGAGAGATTAGGGTTGGTTATATAGATCTGGGAGAGTCATCTCCATAGAGATAATAATAATAATAAAACCCATTAGATTTGATGAGATCCCTGAAAAAGAATAGATAATTAGAGAAAAGGATCCAGAGGTCAGAAACATTGAGTATTCTAAGGCTTGTTGGTAGAGCATGAATGATGGTCCTGCAAAAGAGATGGAAAAGGAGGTGTCAGGTAGGTATAATGAAGCTTTTGTATGTGTCTAGATCATCTAAGATGTAGGCACCCATGTAAGAAACAGCAGGCATCTGCTTCTGAGAGAAGATATTCTAGAATATCTCTTTTTTAGTTTTTTTTTTTTTGCAAGGCAATGGGGTTAAGTGGCTTGCCCAAGGCCACACAGCTAGGTAATTACTAAGTGTCTGAGGCCGGATTTGAACTCCAGGGCTGGTGCTCTACTGTTATATTCTAGAATATCTTGATCCTGAGCAAGGGCAACCTCTTTTCATTGCTTGTATAGGCAGAACTGGTTGTATCTTTAAAACTACCAGTCTGTAACAGTCTCCATCTTTTTTTCCGGCAGTGTCCAGAGAGTTAAGGTTTTGTTCAGCAAAACTTAGGCATCGTGCACTGAACTTGGTGTCAGAGAAGCTCTAACTTTTCTCTCACTTAAGCTCTGTGATCTCAAGAATTAGATTTGGGATTTTGATCTCTTTAATTCATATTTTCAGTTCTAATTGTAGGAAATGGAGTCTCTAAACCTAAGAGCTCAAACTGGCCATGGTGACCTGGAAAGCAAGATTCCAGGTTAGAAGTTACTGCCAGCCGAGAAAGCTCTGAGAAGCCAGTATACTGGTCTAATGGATCAGGCACCATGATAAGTAACAGGGATTCAAAAGAGGCAAAAGACAGTCAAATCCCTGTCCTTGAGGAGGTCACAATCTAATGGAAGAGATACAAACTATATAACAAACTAAATAAGAAATAATTAAAAAAAGACTCAAAATGTCATATAGGTTGGAAAAGACTTTCTTTTAGAAGAAAGGATCTCTTGCTAAAGGAGAGGAACTTCCCTTTGCAGAGATGATACAATTTCTGATCAATCTTTATTTCCTTCTCTGATTGGGATTTGTTGTCAGAGAAGATTGGCTACTAGTGGGAAGGAAAGAGAACATTTTCTCCCCTTGCTGGAAGTCCAAAGAATAGCTAGAGATAGAACTAACTTAAGAGAGGGTAGCCTAAAAATGAGACCTAACTTCCTCTTACTGAAAGGTGAAGATCCTTCAAAGGAGTTTATTTGTTCAGACTCTCAGTGGACAATCATCTTTCATACTACTCCAGGAAACTGTAGACTATCTCATCTGAATAAAGTCCCTGTTCCTCAGCAAGAAGTCAATGTACAAGTCCATTTTCATGAAACCAGAGTAGATGCTCTGTGGAATCAATCTAAATAAATAAAAAGGAAACTATGAGAATACTGTTCTACTGGTTATAAGAAAGACAAAGCCAAGATTGGACCATTAACCAAGAAGTGTTAAAGAGAAAGAAGGCTGGACTACTTTAAAGTTATCTTACTTTTCCTTTCTGCATTGAGAACAATTTTGGCATTGGCAAGGATACAGCAAAAATAGTTCAAAGGAATAAATAGGAAAAGAAAAAAGAAAGCAAAAATGAAAATGTATAGGGTAATCCTAGCCCCTCTAAGAAAATTAGAGAATTGTATTGACCCAGAGAAGAAATGACCAATGAACCTTTGATTTAATTAATTAATAGGTACTTCTTCTGCACCACCACAACCCCTTCCACCACCCCCCTTTACATACACACACACACACACACACACACACACACACACACACATTGACCCTCAAAAAAAACCTTCCCTAGGTTCAAGGCACTCTGTGGACTAGCTGCACTTGCAATAATCATTCACTAGTCATGACTGATGTAATTACTTTTAAAAGTCATCAAAGAGGACACATTAGTTGACAACAAAACCTATTTAAGTATATAGTTTTGCAAATAAAGTAAAAAATAAAAGATTTTATTTCCCTTCCATTTACTCATGGACCTATACTGGTGATGAACACATCACTATACATGCAGCCAAGAAGTATAAGGGAAATTATACAAAATAACAGAAACTCATGTGGAAAGACTACACATGTAGAGGGGTTATACCCAGAAATACATATAGAAAGGAAATACATGTGGATATATAGCTCATACCTCTCATGCTGAAGGAATACCACTGGTCTTTAGTAATGTCATCTTTACTACTCTCTGATAGGTGTCATGTTCCCCTTGGGTATCTTCACTGAATTTCAGCTCTTAAGAATTAAAAAAAAAAGAACTTAAAAGATGAGAGAGAAAAATCATTCATGTTTTTCCTGTCCACTTAAATACCACAGAGGTTAGTAAACATGACATGGGACGATGACCATTAGTGAAAGGAATACATAGGAGACAAATATCCAAGAAAAGGAGAGTCAATAAAATTCATAGTCTCACATATTAATGCCACAAAATGCAAAGCGAAGACACTAGCCAAAATAGCTTGAGATCCCCCCCAGATAACCCCCCCAGATATCATTGAGATTTGATAGAATAATTTCATAATTGGAATATAGCAATTCAAAGAGGTATATATTGGCTAAAAAGGTTATTAAATAGTATTAACTAGTAGGAACGTACAATTATACAGGAAAATTCCATTTCTTAACCTCAAAGATATTATACACATCCTGGTGTGGGAATCTGCTTGGGAGCAGATAAATATGGTGAGGTGATATAGGTGATAATGATATAGTGGAAAGATCCAAAGAACTTAATTTCACATCCGGATCCTGAATTTTTCTCTCTGTATGACCTTGTTCAAATCTCTGGACTACTGTTTCTTTGCTGATAAAATGAGAGAATTATCCCCAGTGAATTCTAAAGTTCCTTTCAATTCTAGATGCTGATATATGGTTTACAGTTGTTCTCAAGAACTTGAATACTGCATTAAACAGACTTGAAAGAGGAAGGTGACCACATGCTATGTAAATACTGGTTTCTGAATCAGTCCTACTTTGTTTTAAGGAGATGAGAGAATGTGTTATTTTTAGGTTAAGCACTGCCCATACTTTACACCAAATTCATTACAATTAAAATGTGAAATATCCAGGGAACTGGTCTTTTCAGTCTTAAGAATTATAGTGAGATAAGCTACTGAATATGTGATGAGATGACCTAGGTGCAGAAAAAGGAGGCCAAGGAAATGCAAATAGGCCCATAGAGCTCCTGGGGAGACACCCATCTACAGTGTCCAGTCTTAGCTTGTTTTCTGGTGATAGCCCCTGTGAGGGATATGCCCCTGCTAGGTATTCCACACTTAAATGATTCCCAGGTCAAAAATCCAGAAGCAATTTACAGATCAGGAACCCTGTGAGAACTTCTTCCTGGTTAGAGGAATTAAAAATGTCAACACTCACCAGACCCCATCTGGGATCCCATCTGTATTCCTGAATCAGGAATGTGCTGATTACAGGGTCTTAAATGCACCCTTCAAGGCAGTTAGGGTGTTATCAACTTTGGTAGTTAATGAAGTCTTCTGATAGAATAATAATAGGATCCTTGAGCAACATGGCCATTGCAGACAGCATTTTTGAACCCAATTGGAGTCATTATTAGCCAATGATAATAATTATGGATATTCTTGAGTGGGGGAAAATGTAATTCTTGATAGCCTCAAGTCTCTCTCCACTTCTATCCATTTTCTATTCAGTAACTCAAATGATTTTTTGTTTTAGGTTTTTTTGCAAGGCAAATGGGGTTAAGTCAAATGATTTTCATAAAGCACAGATCTTATTATGTCATCCCCAGCCTTGATAAACATAAAGCAATAGGATCAAAAGCATCATGCTCTGTTTGGCATTCAAAGCCCTTCCTAACCTATGTCCTTCCTACATTTCTATTCTTTTTTTCAAGGCAATGGGGTTAAGTGACTTGCCTAAGATCACACAGCTGGGTAATTATTAAGTGTCTGAGCTGAATTTGAACTCAGATCCTTCTGACTCCAGGGCTAGTGCTCTATCATCACACCACCTAGCTGCCCCCATTTCTATTTTTATAGTTTACTCCTTGAGACTTAGATTCAGTGTCACTGGCCTCCTTAGAAGGAAATTAATAGTTATCGATAGAAATACTTGTATACTACTCAAATGATAGTAAGCGTTGTCAAAGAAAAAATATATAATCACAAATTTAATCCTAGGAAAGGGCTTTTAAATTTCAGGTACTGGAACTTAAAATTTATTTTTAGTAACTATTTCAATAGAAATGCTTTGTCTTGTAATCATTTGTGTTTTATTTTGTGTATTTTAAAGTACCATTTTGAGAGGGGTTTATAGTTTTCATCAGCCTGCCAAATATATTCACTACAAAAACAAAGGCTAAGAAACTTTTCTGTAATAGAATGTGTTATAGAATTCTCTCAACTTTTTGAGTGAGGCATACTAGAGGGAGTCTGATGACCATTGGTCAAAGATCATTTAATGTTAAAGTAAAACAATGTTAACTGAATTTGAAAGAATCTGCTCTAACTGAATAGCAGATTCTGGATACAGATTTGTATTGGATAGCCTTCCAATTTAGTTTAGGATAAGCAGTCTTTCAATGAAGTATTTGGAAGGCAAATGGAAAGATCTGATATCCAAATAAGAAATCACTCCCAGTTAAGAGACTAAGAAAAGAGATAAGACTGTACATTTACAAAAGCATTCCTTTTAAACTAAACTGCTGGGTTTCTTATCCAAGGACAAAAAGGACAACAGTGAGTAATGTCATTTGCCTTCCTTAGTCTTTGCATAGCATTTAAAGATTTTCCTAAAATTAGGCCAAAGGGCAGTTGAAGGATTTCTATGAAATTAATCCTCCAAGAAGTTCTGAAATGTTTGTGGGTTCCTTTCCCTACCCTGACAAAGATGATCATATTTTATATTTTCTTGGTAATAATTAGAATTTGTATAGTGCTTTGAGGTTTGCCAAGTGCTTTACAAACATTGTTCACTTCATTTTATTTTTATCTTATTTTGTCTTCACAACAATCCTGAAAAGTAGGTAGATGTAATTAACTGTATTATCTGTATCTATTTAATTTTTTCTAATGTTTCTGTCTGATTTGTTTTTTGTTTAACACTCTCTAAGGCCTTGTGTTCCTTCTTTTTTCTAAGAATGTCATGTTGTGCTGGCTATTCCTACTTTATCTAGTTAAATTCATAGATGGGAGATAAAGAATAAATTTGAAGCATCAGAATGTTGTTCCAGCTGAAAGAGAGGTAAGAGTGGAACATTTAAAAGAAAGTGTGGGTAAAAAGTCTATGCAATGGGGGGCAGCTAGGTGGTGCAGTGGATAGAGCACCTGCCCTGGAGTCAGGAGTACCTGAGTTCAAATCCGACCCCAGACACTTAATAATTACCTAGCTGTGTGGCCTTGGGCAAGGCATTTAACCCCATTTGCCTTGCCAAATCCTAAAAAAAAAAAAAAAAAAAAAGCCCATGTAATGGACTTTATACTTATTCCTATGTAATTTTTTTTTTTTTCTGATTAAAGAAGATCCATTTTTCAACTTGAAATAAGAGAGACAGAAAAATAGCTGTTTGGGGAGACAGCCTAGACCTTAATGGTTCTAATTTTCTGTTATTCATTTAGAATTTCTGTGAGTTAGAGAGGGCCTCTCTTGGCTTCCAACAGAGTTAACTTCAGAGGTTATTAATAAGATATGTACATAGTGTGAATTATCACTTTCCTTTTTAGAAAGATGAATACTCCAATTCACAGTGATCATAAGGGTACCCTGAACAAGGAAATCATCATCTCTCCTCAAGGTAAACTCTCATAAATATCTTCTGCCAGACATCCTGATAACTATCACTACACACATGGGGGTGGGGTGGGGGGAATCCATTCTTCCTCAAAATGATATTCATTCTTTTAATTTGCAATTTTAGCATACATAACTATAGTAGGAAACAAACATTTCTAACAATAGTCTCAGAGCCTCTGATGACAGCTGCGTATTTGAAGCAGAGGTCTCAGTCAGAAATGACTGCAGCTAGGTGGCACAGTGGATAAAGCACGGGTCCTGGAGTCAGGAGTACCTGGGTTCAAATTCAGTCTCAGACACTTAATAATTACCTAGCTGTGTGGCCTTGGGCAAGCCACTTAACCCCATTTGCCTTGCAAAAACCTAAAAAAAAGAAATGACCTTTTCTCTTCTGAGTTATACCATGGGACAGCTGTCAGTGGTAGTACTCTGGTCCTTTGCCATAAGGATGTAACCTGAACAACCTATTCTTCACCCAAGCTGAAAAATAATATAGAGCTAGTTTAGTATCAGAAGCTGTACCTGGAACTGAAATTAAGAGGAGAATTTTCACTCATTAGTCCTGGTCCTAAATAGTGTAAAAGTAAACTAAAGTGTCAGTCAAAGATTTTGATCATTTGTCAAGGCAGAAATGCATCTATAGACTCTAATACCCAAATTACCAAAGGATTTTTTTATTTATTTAAGGCAATGTTAAGTGATTTGCCCAAGGTCACACAGGAAATTATTAAATGAGGCTGGATTTGAACTAAGGTCCTCTTAATTCCAGGGTGGTGTTTAATCCACTGCACCACCTAGCTGCCCCACCAAAGAATTTTTTTTTTTTGAAGAATCAGATAAATTATAACAAAGTTCATTTGGAGGAAAAAAAATCTTCATCATCATAGATTTCTATTAATTCCCCATGAATTTTGGATGTCATACTCTTGTTAGATGTTTAATTTGTATTTCTTGTACATTTCTTTTGATTTTAGGTATGTAGATTTTGTTTAAAAACTTTATTTTTGAAAAATAATCAAAATTGACTTTTTTGTTTTTCATGATTATAACAATGATCATCATGATGATGTTGGTAACTAATATTTACATAAAACTTTAAGGTTTACAAAGTGCTTTATATACATACTCTCACTTGATCTTCAAAAGCTATCTTGTGAGATGTTTTATGATTATCCTCATAAAGAAAGTTGAGGTTGAGCTAGATTAAGTGATTTCCTCAAGTGCTACACAGGAAAATAAGTTTATGAGACACCATTCAGATACAGATCTTCCTGACTCCATGTCTAGCACACTGCACCTAGTTGCCTCTAAAAAAGATAGTTCATACTTTTTTGTAAACTTCTTTGAGATTTTTAAAGCATTTTGAATACATTACCTCATTTAATAACAATGACCCTGTAAGGTAGGTACAATTATTATTATCAGTTTACAAATGAGGAAACTGAGGTTGAGAGAGGTTAAGTGACTTAACTATGCTCCAAATAAAACTTTGTTTTCATTTTATTTCATTCTAAAAAAATTTCTTTTGGTAATTTAATTGGGAGAGCATAAAAATTCATTGAGTAATTTGGGGATTATGATTGTACAGGTCCACATAGACAAAAATAACAAATATCTCTCTAGTCATTTAGATATTCTTTAATTGTAATATACATTTTTGTTGTATATTTATAAAAATCCTGAACATGTCTTGGTAGGTTAGCTCTCAGATGTTTAAGGAATTATTACTTTAAATAACACTTCTTTGGGATCTTGTTAGCAATTTACTGACAAATTATTTGTATAGGTTTATTTTATAGACTCATATTGTTGAAACTATTGTTTTGAATTAAAAAAATTGTTTCTACAAATACTTCGTCTCCTTTTTTGGTTATGCTTATTCCTTCAATATCTTTTTTCACATTTTACTGGTATAGTTAGCATTTCTTGTCCTATTTAAATAATAATGAAGGTCTGCATGTAAGAGGTGACCCTAATGTTTATACTCTCTTAATTCAGATTCAGAGTTGGGATGAATTGAGGTACTCAAAAGTTATTGAATAGAAGATAAAAAGGAAGTTTACTTTTCTCTAATATACAACAAAAATACACTGGATTTTCATCTTTGGTATGTTCAACTGAAATGGTATAATCAGCAAGTCATCAGAATACTTTGACTCAGTTGGTTTCAGGATTCCTTCAAGTCTGGGAGGTATCTGGGATTTTTAAGTCCTATAGGTAACCAAGAAGCTGTATCAGGGGAAACCAAAGTCAACTAGGTGCCTGTTTTGTCTCTTTTTAGGGAAATTTTTCCTTTTTGAGTAGGATCCACCTCATGATTCAGTTGCAGAGACTTCTTCTGAAAGGTACACAAAGTTATGGGTGAACAAGTATAGGTAACAATGAAGAGGGCAGTCTGGGCTTTCATGAATAAATAAATATATGGAATTATAAAAACTTCTGGAAAACCAGAGAAAGAGTTACCAAAATTAGTGGGACTTCAGAAGAATAAACAAATTTCTCAGCACCACATAGGACTTTTACAAAAATTGATCATGTATTAGGGCACAGAGATATTGCAAACAGTTGTGAAAATGGAGATCTGTTTACTATATCCTGTGAAATCTAAAACATTGAATGAGGAAAAGATCAAATCATAGAAACAATAATTAGGTAAAATTATATTAACAAAAGAAACAACTTACCAACATTTCTGGGATGTGACTAAAGAAATCCTAAAGAGGAAAAATCCTATTTTTATAAAGAAATTGGTTGGTTCTTGTTCTTCTTTATTGAAGATCTAAACCAAAACAATGTCTCCAACACTGTTAGAGACATGTTATAGTATGTCCAATTGTGGCTTATCAGACCAATATGAGCTTGGGAATGCTCTACCACAGGTCAGGCACAAATCATCCATCTAGGATGATTTCTCTCAACTTATACATTACTGTTTCCTTTGAGTTGCTTCAATTCTGCCTTGGTCATAGAGCAGCACCCTCTCTGATGACGGCATGTCATACAGATTGGTCCTGTGCCAGTTTCTCCCATGTTGCACAATCAATTTCAAAGTTCTTAAGAGAAATCTCGAGAATGTCCTTGTATTATTTTTTTGACCCCTTTGTGAGCATTTGCCCTGCGTGAGTTCTCCATAAAAGTCTTTTTGGCAAGCATATGTTTGGCATATGAACAACATGACCAACCTGCTGGAGTTGAGCTCTCTCTAGTAATGTTTGAATACCTGGCAGTTTAGCTCATAAAAGGACCTCAGTCCAGAATCTTCTCCTGCCAGCTGATCTTCAGAAGTTTTTTAAAACAATTCAAATGGAAGCAACTCATTTTCCTGACACGAGGCTGGTAGACTGTCCAGGTATCACAGGCTACAACAATGAGGCAGGACAAAGACTCTGTAGACCTTCAATTTGATAGTCTAATATCTCTTCTCATCCACACATTCCTTCAGAGTCTCCCAAACACCTAATTCTAGCAATGTGTGTGTCAACCTCCTTATCAATATGTACTTCCCTGGAAAGTATACTGCCAAGGTAAGTGAACATCTCTACAGCAATCACCTCCCTAAGTCCTGACCTTCTTTGAAAATGAAGGACAAATAGCAACAATAAAGAACAACACATGTATATACACACATGGTGAATGTATAATGATAAAGTTATTTAAAAATAAAGAAAAAACCACATATTAAGAGAATCTACTAGGAGTTCAATTCCTACTGCTTATTCTCTCATTTACTGATGCAATTTATTGCCAATGAATATTTTGCCTTTTATATTACTCTGCTAGTTTCCCAATTTCAAAAGTTAAAATAATGCTCACTTTTTCCCTAAAGAGGCAGTTTTTTATTTTGCTCACTATTTATTAAAGATTTCTGCTTACTGAGAGCAGTGCTGATCCTATGGTGATTCTTTTTTTCTGGTCGCTTGGCCAACACTCTTATCTAATCTATCACTCAGGTGCCCATGGCTAGGGTAAAAGTAGTCTTTGAGATGAAGGATTTATGCATTCTATCAAATATTTCACCAGTTGTTCTCCATCACATCTTGAAAACAGGGAGAACTACATCTTGCCTCTCATTTCAGAAGCATTAACCTCTTTATTTGTTTAATACTTCTCTTTCTCTAAATTGACTTGACTATTCAGTTCTCCTAACATGTTTTTTGCAAAGGCCTTGGATACTATTACTTCTCATGTATTCATTCTTATTCATTCCAACCTTCACTTCTCTGGATAGTTTCTTCTGTTGTCTTTCTTTTAAAATCCCTATTGTATTATTAATGCACTTCCCTAGTATATTCCTTAATAGCAGAGTTTGTTTCATATCTTGTCCATTTCTCTACTTCATTAGAAGCCATGGCATCACCTATATTTTTTTTCACATTCTATCTGGAACTGGGACTCTTATCCCACAGAAGGGGATTGAGATTTTTTCTCTCAGGTTTTAGAGCAGCAGGAGAGCTTATACTTTTCCCTTGTGGCAATTGAGAGATTTTTTTTCCCTATTCCCTTTTCTTCTACCTGCTTCTCTTTTTCTCTGTCCCTGTCTGTCTCACTAAAATTCATTCCTTGATAGGTAAATGAATAAATAATTCTTTAAAGAAGAATGGAAAACTATTAACAATCATATACTAGAATTTTCAGAATCACTAATAATATGAGAAATAACATCAAAGTAATCCTAAGGTTTCATTTCATAACCAGAAAATTGGCTGAGATTGACAAAAAAATGAGAAAAGTCAATGTTGAAGAGATTGTAGAAAGATAGGTATTAGAGTGCATTATTGGTGGATTTGTGATCTGAGAATGTCATCAGGGAACTTTGGAAATAATGGTGACTAGGCTATGGAAGGGAGAGAGTCTACTGGGGTCTAGGACAACTGGGTTCATGAATCATGGCATCTCCTGAATCTTCTCAGTTGCTATGGCTCAAAGCCCTATAAATGTTTTTGAGGTGTTGCTTAGAATAGTATGTTTGATTTTTTTTCCCCCTTAGATCACAGAAAAGAGCAATCAATAGCTTGGAAATCATTTTTTTTTTGGTCTAGAATGTTCTAAGGATGTAGGGGTTTCCAGATAAGAAGAGACAAAACATGTTGCTGGGGAGACCAGGCAAGAAGAGAAGACTTAATTCAAAAGTAGTTAGCCTATTGGCCAGAAAAATACTAGATCTGAAAATTCCCCAACTGTTTCTAGACTAAAATATCATCTTTATATCCCTGATTCCTAAAAGTACCCTGTTTATGAATGTGGCTAATATGTTGGCTAAATTGAATCAAATTCTGTTTTGCTTCCTTTACAGTATATTATTTTATCCTGAGTCTATAGTAGATGCTCAGGTTGATTTCTACATTTGTATAGTTTCCTATTTCTCTTTCAATGTTTTACTTTACAAATTTCCTTTTTGTAAACTCTCTTCTGGTTCACTCCTGAGACCTCTCCATGGCCCTGAAGGGAAGGTGAAGGAGGTCAATTTTCACTGAGGGAAGGGGTCCTGGGAGAGTCTATTCTCTAGGGAGGGAGCTTTCACTCACCTGGCTCTGAGGACACGGGAAGGGATTCACTGCTAGGGTTAAACACCGTGACATTTTGGAAAAGGTTGGTCCCCATGTTGACCCTGCTACCTCATTCTATTTGTCTGAGGCTGGTTCATGGTAGACTTGGATTTCCAGCTCCCAGTCATCTCAGGCCAACTCTATAACTGAGAGTGAACCTTCTTCCACAATACTCTGTGTCCACTGAAGACATTGAGAAAATGCATTAAAATCACTCTACGGTCAAGGAAGACCCTCGTCTTCCTCCAGCAGAGAGGTAAGAGTCTGATCAAAGCCTGGGCCAACTGCTTCCCAAACCCAGTAAGATCTAAGTGGTAGTTCACTAGGGTGGAGGACAGATAGATCCTTTTTATAATCTTTACTTTCATGCAGTTGGGCAGACATCAATATTATTTCCCTAGGCCTCAGCTTATTCTGCCTGAGTCAGGAGAAAAATTGATGTCTGAGGTCACTAAGTTGGCTCATATTTCCTTCAAAATATAATCCTTCAGGAAATCCCCAGATCAGGAGAGCCCCCTGACTTCTAAGGCAGGACTTAAGTTTCCAGGACTTCATTTTTCCTTCATTTAAAGAAACAGACTACCATATATAGTTGTAAGATTCTAATTAGATTTTATTACATATATATGTATATGCACATATACATATATAGTGTTTTGTAAATGGTAAAATATAGAAATGACAGTCATCATCATATCTTCATTATTTTGAACAGATATGATTTCATTGGTATAAGGAATTTATGGAGTAGAAAATCCTTCTATAATGCAAATCAGACATATAACATATACATATAATATACATATATGTATACACACACATATATAGCTTGGGGTACTGAGTGGTCAAATAACTTGTGGTTATCAGTGAGGACTTCCATAGCTTATAATTTGGGGGACATGGGGTGAGAAAATGACTAAAAGAAGATTTGATTACTAGAGAGAGGCAGAACACATGTAGGTAATGAAAATCTCAGCAAATTAAATAAGGAATAGTTATTTATACTTTCTCATACATATGGACTCATATAATCAGAATAACTTGAAAGCTTTTTGGTTTATAACTAGCAGGATTCCATCAGGAAGGTCTGGAGGGAGTGATTAAAAGCATGGACATACGTTTTCCTCTTGCTCTTTGATCCTGCTTTGTTCATTAAGGACATGAAATTGTCAAATATACTTAGAGATGATAGAATATTCCACATAAAATGGACCTTAGAAATAAATTAGTTCATTCCCTAATTTTGTAAATGAGGAAACAGAGGCTCAGGAAGTAACTTGGCCACAGACAAATAGTGAATTAACAGAAGTGCCAAGACTAGAATCCTGATCACTTATCTCTCATTAAGGGGGCATTTCCGTGATGTTCCCCCAAATTTATGTTTAAGTATTTAAGGTAGAGATATTCTTAAAATATGATGGTATTTAGCATCACTATTTATTAAGTATTTACCACATACAGTCAATGTCCATAGCACTAAAAAGGAGCTATAAAAATAAAAAAAACACATAGTCTCTGACCTTAAAGAATTTACAATCAAGGCAAGGAGAAGAAATGCATATGCATATACACATATAGATACAACACAGCACAATACTAGATGGATGCCATTTCCTTCTTTGAATTATTTAAAGAGTAATGGAACAAAGTTTAAGACTTGATGAGAAGACATTTGTTTCCTCTGACTGACAGTGATGCTGGGAGGATCAGTGGGGTGATCTTTTGAGACAGAGGCTATAAGAGGCACATAGCACACTAATTTGTACATGATAGACAAGAAGAAGTAATTTGTTGAATGGGTGAATTATTGAGACAATGATATATGCTGTAGGTAGAATGCTATGAATTGGTAGATATGGTTTATAATCCTGGATCTAGTATGATCTTAAGAAAATTATTTATCCTCCTGAATTAGTTGTTTCCCTTTTTTCCTTTCTCCTCTCTCTCTCTGAGGTCATATAATACATATGTCAGAGGAATATTTTGAACTCAGACCTCCCTAATTATAAGACCATTCATCTATCCATTATGCCATAGGGTTTCAGAGTCTCAATTTTTAAAGTGGAAATAATTCCATTGGGATGATATATGTGAAAATGCTATAAAATATAAACACTTATACAAAAGTAATCTGTCACAATCCAGCAAACATAGGGGTGGCTAGGTGGCTCAGTGGATAAAACACTGGCCCTGGAGTCAGGAGTACCTGGGTTCAAATTCAGTCTCAGACACTTAATAATTACCTAGCTGTGTGGCCTTGGGCAAACCACTTAATCCCATTTGCCTTGCAAAAACCTAAAAACCCCAAAAAACCAAAAAACACAATCCAGCAAACATTTCTTGATCATCTGTTACACACTTGGAACTCTTCTAAGCACAAGAGATAGAAAGTTAAGGACAGACTCACTTCCTTCAAGGATTTTACAATATATTACTTGTGAAGATTTTACTATATATTACCTGTATTACATAAATAAATATGATACAAGGTAGAATACAAAAGGGACAAAGGAGAGTCAAGAATGTGATGAAAAATTTAAGGAGGTGTATTATGCCTGGAGGGTTGGTCGAGATCACTTTTACTTGAGATCAGCAAAGATTCTTGAATAAAACCAGGAAAGAGGATCAATTTGTGGGGTTGGTATGGCTTTCCAACCTATAAGATTTGAGGATAAAGATATGAGAGAGACAGAGACAGAGAAGAGAGAGACAGATACAAAGAATAACTGATTGATTATTTGGTTATTAGGAAGAAGTAGACAATGGAAATCTCAACAAAGTAGGAATCTTGCTGTATTCCCTCATCTCACAAGGGGATTTCAGGACAGCAGTAAAATGAGTGGTCAGGGAGTTGAGGAATACTCTATAGACTACACCTCTGCAATGAAGTAGACAAAACAATAGCCTGGCATCTTAATGCTATTCCCAACCTGATTTCAAAGCAAGGGTATTATTTGGTAGAGCTGATTTTCTTATCAGAGAGGAGATCTATCTTGAATCTGCTTGAATCTGACAGATTAGATAGATTACAGAACAGTTTGGAACCTGTGAGAGAGGGGCTGATCTGCCTAAGGGGAAGAGGTATCCCCATCATTTCTAGAGTAAAGAGGTTGAGATTCTAAAGGAAAGAGTAACACACTAATTCCTGAGCACTGAGTGGATAAGAATTAGCAATCATGCCTACAATGATCATCACACAGTTAACATTTATTATACTTGCTCAACCCTTCTATCAAAATTTTCTAAAATTGAATGGGTTATGCTATCAATCAATAAGTATTAAGCACTTACCATGGGCCAGCATTGTGCTAAATTTTGTGAAAGACACTAAAGAGACTATAGCAATGATTGTCCTGATTTCAACAAAGAATTGCTATTGGGAGATGAAAAATAAAGATCAGCTAGGATGATTCAATAAGACTTAAGAAGCAAGGGAAGGACAGTGAATTTTGTCTTTGTAGATAACTGAGCAGGAAACCTATAAGAATGATGCTTTAGGAAGATAAGACTGCAGAGTGCAGGAAGTATTTGGCAGGATGGGGAGGGAGTGGGACACTATATGCATAAATGAATTGGTGTTGAAACAAGAGCAGAAGAGAAAGCTCTGAAGGGACTTCATAATAATTTAAACAGTACTTCAAAATTCACTAATATCTCACTTGAACCTCAATGACTCTGTGAGACAGGCAAATCTCACAAATGAGAAAGCTGAAATCACTTTAGGGTGGAGAAATGATTTGCCATGGGTCACCCAACTAGTAAGTGGTACAGGCAAGATTTACTTCTGACCTCTAATTACTATACCACTCTTTATAACTTCCAGTAAGTATACATGAAGATACATGACAGCAAACAGCTGTTAATAAAATCCAGGCAATAACTGGGAAAATTTTAAAAAGTAAATGAGCTATACAGGAAGGCTGAAGACTGAAAGTATTATATGGGGTTTAGATGTTCAAGGACTACAAATTTGGGAGGAAATTGTTCTGTGATCAAGTCAAAGAGGGTATTGTGTGAAAAATGAAAACAACTGCCCAATTGATAGAATCAGAAAAATCCATATAGTGTTTGGTACAAACTAGAAACTAGGCTAGTCTGAATAGAATTCAAGGAGGGGTACTTTACAAAGGCATACAAAATTAGTAAGGAAAGAATCGGAAATAAAATATCTGAGCACAGAAATGAAGGCAATAACAAAAGCACTAAAAATTCTTTTCATCTCATCCATTCCCAAGAATTAGGTTGCTCAAATTCCAGTCAAAATTAGTCAAGTAGTAAAGAATTAACTACTAAGGAAAAAATAGTATTTACTGTATTTAAGAGGATAAAGAAAAAAGACACCAGAGTATTTCAGACTGCACAATACAATAGTTATTTATAGAGTCCCTTAAGTTTTACAAAGCACTTTTCTGAAAATAATCTCATAAAGTAGGTAGTGAATGTATCATTGTTCCAGACTGTTTTCCAGCTTTCCCAAAATTTTTTACCAAATAATGAATTCTTATTCCAAACCCTTAAATCTTTATACTTGTCAAATAGAAGGTTGCTATATTTATTTCCTAAACTGTGTATCTACTCTGTTCCATTGATCTACCTTTCTATTTCTTAGCCAGTTCCAGAAAGTTATAAAATAGCTTAAGATATGATGTTGCTAAATCTTCTTACTTTACATTTCTTCTTACTTGACATATTCTTGACTTTTTGTTCTTCCAAATCAGTAAAATAATTTTTGGTGATTTCATTAGGATGGCATTGAATAGATTAAATTGCCATTTTTATTATATTGGCCCTACCTACCCATGAACAATGAATATTTCTCCAATTATTTAAGTCTAATTTTATTTGTGTAGAAAGTTTTTTTTTATGGTTTTGTACTTTTTTGGCAAGTATACTTTCACATATCTAGATTATTTCAAATGGGGTATCTATCAGTATTTCTTCTTTCAGTATCTGGGTGTACAAATGCTAAGGATTTACTTTATATCCTGCTACTTTGCTAAAATTATTGTTTCATGTAAAGCCTATATCAGATTGCCTTCTATTGGGGAGAGGGGAGGGAAGGGAGGGAGGGAGAAAAATTGTAAAACTCAAAACCTTGCAAAAAAAAATGATAGGTAGAAACTACCATTGAATGGAATTGAAAAATAAAATATAAGATAAAAAGATTATTGTTTCAACTCACTTTTTTTTTTTTGGCAGGGCAATGGGGTTAAGTGGCTTGCCCAAGGCCACACAGCTAAGTAAATTATTAAGTGTCTGAGGCTGGAACTCAGGTACTTCTGATACCAGGGCTGGTGCTCTATCCACCAGGCCACCTAGCTGCCCCATTCAACTAACTTTTTAATTGAATCTTTAAGATTTTCCAAGTTATCATCATGCCATCTGCAAAGAGAGTTAGTTTAATTACTCATGCCCCCTATTCTGATTCCTTCCATTTTTCTTTTGTTGATACTGCTAGGATTTCCAATAAAATTTTTTTTTGTTAGGTTTTTTGCAAGGCAAATGGAGTTAAGTGGCTTGCCCAAGGCCACACAGCTAGGTAATTATTAAATGTCTGAGACCAGATTTGAACCCAGGTACTCCTGACTCCAGGGCCAGTGCTTTATCCACTACACCACCTAGCTATCCTGATTTCCAATAAAATTTTGAATAATATTAGTGACAATGGACAGCCTTATGTCACTCATGATCTTACTAGGAAGGTTTCTGGTTTATCCCTTTTAGAAATAATGCTTGCTAATGGTTTCAAATATTTTTAAAAAATCAATTTAAGGAAAAATCCATTTATACTTATACTTTCCTTTTTATTTATTGGTTTTCACAAGGCTGTGGTTGGGGAGGTGTAAGTGATTTGCCCAAGGTTACACAGCTAGGTAATTTTTGTCTTAACTCAGGTTCTCCTGACTCAAGGGCTGGTGCTCTATCCACTTTGCCACCTAGAAGCTCCCCTTCCTTCTCCTTTCCCTTCCTTTCCCTTTCCCTCCATTTCCCCTCCCCTTTCCCCCTTTCCTCCCCTCCCTGCTTCCCTTTCTCTTCTCTTCTCTTTTCTCCTTTTCTCTCTTCCTCTTTTTTCTCTTCTTTTCTCCCTGAGTATTGAGTAAAATGCAACAAACAGATTAGGTTTTCTGTTGGTTCAAGTCTTTAATCTGATTTTTTTTTTAATTTAGGAATGAAAGTGAACATTTAAAACAAAGACTGAAGCTACCTAAAGTTCTGTGGAAGCTTGTCAATTGGGCTGACAAGAGGGAAAGAGAACTATGAGGTAAAGTGAGTAGATAGCCCATGGGAACATTTGATTCCCTGTGAAGGAAAAAAAAAGAGAGGCAGGTAAAGAGAATGTCACAATTTCTCTTCCCAGCTCAGTTTTGATGAGTAGCACATATTTTGCCCTGTTCATATTCAAATTCATCCCATCCCTCTGACTTGGGAATCACTGTCCTGCTTACACTGATAGAAGTATTCTAATAGTTTATTATGGTTCTTTTTCCATATTTTCTTCTTGCTTCTGGATACCCTTGGATCTCAAAATAAAGGACATGGGTAGACCTTGGGAATCTGGGTAACCATTTTGACAATTTCCCATTGAAGGTATGGTCAAAGATATTTTTTTTTTTGCAAGGCAATGGGGTTAAGTGGCTTGCCCAAGGTCACACAGCTAGGTAATTATTAAGTGTCTAAGGCCGGATTTGAACTCAGGTACTCCTGACTCCAGGGCCAGTGCTCCAGTCACTATACCACCTAGCTGCCCCCATGGTCAAAGATTTAACAACTAAAAACTAATCCCCATGACTATTAAGAAGGTATTGATTTTTAAAACTAAAATAATAATTTTGTACATTTATAATAATTTTCTTTTTAAAGTGAATGCATTTTATTTTTTTAATTGATATTTTATTTTTACAAATACATGTTATGAAAGTTTTTCAACATGCATCCTTTTGCATATATATATGTATATATATATATATACATATACATATATATATATATATATATATATCTTTAAGTTACAAAATTTCTTTCCACCCTCCCTCAGTGGCCAACAGTAGGTTAACATTGTACATACATATTTGTGATAAACATGTTTACAGATTAGTCATTTTCAGTATGAGGAATTAGGATTTTTTTTTTGTTTTTGCAAGGCAAATGGGGTTAAGTGGCTTGCCCAAGGCCACACAGCTAGATAATTATTAAGTGTCTGAGACCAGATTTGAACCCAGGTACTCCTGACTACAGGGCCGGTGCTTTATCCACTGTGCCACCCACCTTGCTGCCCCAAGGAATTAGGATTAAGGGAAAGAAATACATAAGATTTTTTTTTTTATAAAATATTCATCAGATTCTGAAAGAATTTTTAATTTGTTTTTCTTCTTCTGGACAGGATCTGATACTGAGCCAAAGGAGCAGAACCAAGAGAAAAATGTACACATTAACAACAATATTGTAAGATGATCAAACGTGATGGAAACTTCTCCTCTTAGCAGCTCAGAGAGCTAGAACAACTGTATTAGACCCACTATAGACAAAGTGAATATATTTTAAAAAGCATATGCAAAAAAATCCCAGAATTATTTGCTAGGCTTTTCTTTAACATTAAAATCATTTGTATTTCATTTACACATGAATTGAGTTTTAAAAAAATTTCTTCTAAATCAAGGGTATATTTGATTTCTTTTCTCTATTGGTAAATGTATATACTTGAAATTTATATACTACATTACCCTGACCTCTTTTATGACACATTCTTTTGTTCAATCAGAGGTCTGACACAGAATGTCAATTCTTACCTATTTATATTTGTAGGAAGAGAGCTATACCATTTTAAAAACTGACCCACATCCCCTTCCCTTGAGTATAGACTATAACTTTCTGCATTGTATCCTTAGTATCATGCAAAATTAGGAACCTTCTTTCTTCCACCAATATTTTTCTGTTTCCATGTATTCATCTTGGGATAAAAAAATCTAAACTGAGAAATGAGAATCTATTTCTTCTAGTTAAAATCATCTTTCTGTCTCTGCAGTTAACTGATTTCTGTGCTCATGGCTGGGGGGAATTGGACAACAGTGAGTGAGTTTGTCCTCCTGAGCTTCTCTGCCCTGCAACCCAAGCTGCAGGCACTGCTGTTTTTTCTGTTTCTGACCATTGAACTTATCACCTTGATGGGTAATGCCATTATTATCCTGGTCACTACAGTTGACTCTGGCTTGCACAGCCCAATGTACTTCTTCCTCAGGAACCTGTCTCTCCTAGAGATTGGCTTCAACCTGGTCATTGTTCCCAAAATGCTGGGAACCTTGCTTGTCCATGATACAAAAATCTCTTTCCTTAACTGTGCTATTCAGATGTATTTCTTCTTCTTCTTTGGGGCATCTGAATGCTTTCTTCTGGCAACGATGGCATATGATCGCTATGTGGCCATCTGTGACCCCCTGCGATATCCAATCATCATGAGTCACAAGGCTTGTTTTCAGCTAGCTGCTGCTTCATGGTTATCAGGATTTCCTGTGGCCACAGTACAAACGACATGGCTCTTCAGTTTCCCATTCTGTGGCTCTAATCAAGTGAACCACTTTTTCTGTGATAGTCCACCTGTGCTGAAGTTGGTCTGTGCAGATACAACACTCTTTGAGATCTATGCCATTGTAGGAACAATTCTGGTTGTCATGGCCCCCTGCTTATTGATCCTGGGCTCTTATGTTTGCATTGGTTCTACCATCATCAGGATGCCTTCAGCTGAAGGAAAACGTAAGGCCTTTTCCACCTGCTCTTCTCACCTCCTTGTTGTCTCCCTTTTCTATGGATCTGCGAGTCTTACTTATTTCCGGCCCAAGTCCACTAACTCCCCAGAGAGCAAGAAGTTGCTTTCATTATCTTACACTGTGGTAACCCCAATGTTGAATCCTATTATCTATAGCTTGAGAAATAGAGAGGTTAAGACTGCACTCTATCATATTCTTCATAGAGTCTTGGGATGCAGGAAATTTTGATCTGAAACTCTAAGAGATTCTCCACCTTTTATATTACGATGACAGGATCATAAGATTTGGGGCAGGGGAAGACCTTAGAAGCCTAGTTGAGAGGGTAGAACAGTTTGATGAAAGGAGAATAACTAGCTTGGGGGATTCTTTTCCTTTCTGTCCTATTCAGTGGGAGGACCAAAGAAGACAAAATACTTCTGAGATCTCCCTACACTATATAAAGTGAAGAGAAGAAAGCAAAGAGATGAATGAATGGTCAGGAGGTGATCCTACCAAGTAGCCAAGGAATTAATGGAGGGATTATGCTTTCTTTGACATCTTGGATCCATAGTTCTCAATACTGCCAATGGATTTATGACATAACCCTATCTAAATACTCTGCATATGCATTTTTACATTTGCCAGAAGGACATTCATTATTGCCAAGTTATAATCTTTTTGTAATATGAACTTCTGGAAGTGGTAGGACAACTAGACTCTGAAGTTCAACTTATTACTCCTGCTGCATCCGAAGACAATGGTCCTTCAGTAGCAGAGATAGGCAATACTTTTCTTATTCAACAAATATGGGAACCTTTGCTAGTCAATAGAAATATAAGGCAAAAATAAAATAGGTCCTTCCCTCAAGGAGTTTATATTTCATTAGAGAAATAGAATGAAAATTAATTTATTAACAGTTTATTATGTGCCAAGCACATGAGTGCTGGGGAAGTAAATAGAAAAATAAATGCTTTCTCTCAAGAAGCTCAAACTCTAATTGGGAAAAGTCAACATGTAAAAAGAGGATTCAGTTCAAAGCAAACTGAAATGCTAAGTCTGGAGCAGAAAGCATCAAGAAAGGTGGCAAGACTCCAAGGACATGGGCAAATTATGACAGTTCAGAGTCCTTGACCTAGAGGAGAGTAAGCATGAGGGTCAGAGTGAATACAGAATTGAGGAGGGGGCTTCAAGTTTTAGCTGAGACTTTGTGGGAACTGGGCAATGGGGTTGGGCTGAGGAAAGGGAAAGTATAGGCTTTCTACAATGGCATTCAGTGGTGATGGCCCTTGCCATCCTCTTGAATACATAGTACTTAAGCATACTGCTTAGCACATAGTAAATTTTTAATATATTATGTTCTATTCCATTCTATCCCTTCAATGAAATATAAAAATTTGTGAGGACAGGGACATTCTTATTTTTATCTTAGTATTTCCATTTCTCAGCAAGGGTTTAAATATTTGTTGAATTGATTTAGAAAGGAATTGTTTGCATCTGCAAGGGAAGAGTACCACTTGCCAGTACTCTGGCAAGCCGCTAATTAATTTATATGTTTACAGAGAAGTGAATACAATATAATGAGAAGATCTCTCTGGGTGAGATCCATTGCGTGTACCAGGAAAGGTAGGTCCTTAGAAGGACTAAGGATTCTAAAAGAGGGAAGTTTGTGGAAAAGCATAGATATGAAAGGGAGAATATCAAGTCTGGGGAACAGTTGATAGTTCAGTTTATCTGGAATATAGAATGAATGAATCTCTTCTTATTCCTTGGCATTCAATTTAATGCCCCAGATTCAATGCTGACTTTTTGAAATGATTGTCTTTTTTCAGTTAGATAAAAATAAGTCTACAACACTAATATAACAAATCCAAGTCCAGCATTCTTCAGTGAATAATTTCCTAGGTATTCTGCTCCTTATGTTGAAAGAAGTCAGCTCTCTCTAGATCCTATTTTCCAATTCTCATATTTTATGGAATTTTCCCTTCCAAATCATGCAGTAAAAAGATAGCAATGTCACTTCAAATTAAGATGGTGAAATGATATATTTAATGATATATATATATATATATATAAAATGATATATGTATATATAAAATTCATGCTAAAGGCAACACTTTACATGGTCTTTGAGGACTGATTCTCAAGATATATCAGAGAGTAAAAATTCCATAGAATAGAATCTTATTTTAAGAGGAAAAATTAAGAAGATATTAGTTACCATTAGCATATATGCCTTATTTCTCATATCTATAACATCTTTATGAGAATGATCTATGCACACAAGAGATTGATTGATGATTTTCCATAAGACCATTTTGAATTTAATTATTTATTTTTAACATTCTTTTCTTTTTAAATTTTGATTTCTAGATTCTTTCTCTTTAACCACCTCTCCTTCCACCCACTAAGAAGGCAATCAAATGAGATCAAATCAAATTCTCATTATTTGTAAAGTTCTCTTGCCAAATTAGTTATATATGTGAAATTATGCAAAACACATTTCCATATTAGCCATATTATAAACAAAGAATAATAAAATGAGAAAATTATACTTCAGTTTGCACTGTACATCAGCTCTCTCTCTGGAGGATAGTCTTTTTTCATCATGAGTACTTTGAAATTGTCTTGAATAACTAGAGTTATGTCTTTTATAGTTGATCTTCATGGTCTGCTTTTTTTTCCCCCAGCAAGGCAATAGGGTTAAGTGACTTGCTGAAGGTCATACAACTATGCAAGTATTAAATTTTCTGAGCCAAATTTGATCTCAGATCCTCTTGACACTCTATCCACTGTGCCATCTTGCTACCTCGAAGTTGTCTGCTACTGAGAAAATATTTTCCCTTGAAAATTTTAGGCCAAAGGCATCTGTCCTTGACCACTGCTCACAAATTATCTAGCTTAGTTCACTCAAACTCAGAGATACACATTCCTGAAACAGCAACTTGGTGTCTTTAACTATAGTGTCAATTTTTAATAGTTTTTGGAATAAGCTTTGTTTCTAGGGCAAATTTGCAAAGATGTTTCTTCCAGGAGATCCATTTCCCTGGTTCCAAACTTTTGATGCTGCTTAAATTTGCTATTGATAAGATTTTGAATGTTTTAATAGGATCTTACAAGAACTAAATCACATTGGCCCTCCAGTAATTAGTTCATGTGATGAAAGTCAGTTCAAACCTTATGAAGTTAAATATAAACATTAAATATAAGAGTTATAGGAAAAACATCAAATTAAATTACTTCTGGAGAGTGACAGATTTATCAAAGTAGGCTGAGAGGTACAATTTCATATTCTGACCTACAAAGTATAACAAGAGAGGTGTAATTCCTAATTTTGAATGGTTTTAATCAAAGTCCCTGGGGTGGGGCAGGGGGAGTTTGGGCCACAGAAAGAAAGTTTAGGATAAGACAAGACTGGGAGGAATGATTTTTTAAAAGCTGGAGACCATTTGTATTGAAAGAGTCTAGATGTGAAACTGTTAGAGTACAATGTAAAACCAGAATTTGGATTTTCAACAAGATCAGGAAGATATAACTGGTGACCTTTTAAATACCAAATCTGATAGAAAAATGAAATGATTTAAGATTTAAAAAATTTTTTTAATTCAAAATATAATTTAGCAGTAAGAATTATTTCATGTTTTAAGTCCATTATACTGTTCTATGCAATTATTATTCTCCCAATTTCTTCCATTGTGATTTTAGGGAAAGTGTCATTTAAGAAATGAAGTTAGTTTGGGAAAAAGTTACCTGGAGGGTGATGTAATTGTATTAATAAAAAATTAATTCCTCTTTTGATCTGAATGTTGTGAAATTATGTATTTATCAATTAATGAGATTATGTTTTGATTTAAAATGAATAATGATAATTACTTAGTGTTGGGAAAAATATAAAAGACTATAAATTCTCATTATTTGTAAAGTTCTCTTGCCAAATCTTCAGGCCCCTGGATCTTCCAGCCTTGGTGAAGTCATAAAATCTATGAAGTTCTATGAAGGAAATTGCTGAAAGGAGGTTGTGAAATTATAAAATAATGAATTATTTTATGGAGAAATTGAGATCTCCTTCATTACACACACACACAGCTAAAATGAGGGAACTTACATGTTTGCTTATAATATAGAGATGATATATATAATGATTAGTCTGCCTACTATTTATGAAAATTATGAATTTGCACCTGGGATAATATGTATTGAAGCTCTATATTTTAGCCAATTTAGTAATTAAAGGCCCTGTTTTAAGAATTTTATTTTTGGAGTGGCTAGGTGGCACAGGGGATAGAGCACTGGCAGTCAGGAATACCTGAGTCCAAATACTGCCTCAGACACTTATTACCTAGCCGTGTGGCCTTAGGCAAGCCACTTAACCCCTCTGCCTTGCAAAAACCTAAAAAAAAAAGAATTTTATTTTTACCTTCAGGGCTAATATGTAATACCTAAGGAAATGAATGTCTTTTAGCCTGGAGGTTTATAGGGACCAATGTTTTTTCCGGGTTTTGAGTAAACTGTGATAAATTCATTGTATGAACGAAATTCCAGAATGTTCATTAGAAATTAATTTTTAAAATGTCTAATTATTAATTTTTACACTAGGATATATTTAAACTAAAAAAAATGTTAAATGAATGCTTTTAGAAACACTTCAAATGTACTTAAGTACTGAAGTTAATATTTTTATTTATTATGTTTTGAAACATTAAAAAAACTTTAATCTAAAGTGCAAACAGTAGAACTATGTGAGGTGTATTTGGTTTGCTCTGAGTTTTGAATTCAGGAACAATTGTGTGAATTATTGTTAATCCAGCACTCCACTATTCAAGGGAAATGCCAAGAGCTGTTCAAAGGGTTTGTGATCTGAAAAATATTACTGATGTTTGTAAATTGACTAGGAAAGTTGAAAAGATGACCTTATTCCAAAGGTAATAGGGAACATAAAGTTTATTTCAGGGTCATTTGAATATTCAGATGTCTATCCATCCAGATACCTAATATACAGATATATTTTTAGTAACTTTCAGATATATTTAAGTAATTTTCTTTGAAAAATATTTTTATTGTTTTACAAATAAAAACTAAAAATACAGAGTTAGGAAATTATAATTTTTTCATTAAGGAAGATGGGCAAAAAATACATGTGGGAATCACGTCTTTTTTTTTCTTTAGGTTTTTGCAAGGTAATGGGGTTAAGTGGCTTGCCCAAGGCCACACGGCTAGGTAATTAAGTGTCTGAGACCGGATTTGAACCCAGGTACTCCTGACTCCAGGGCTAGTGCTTTATCCACTGGGCCACCTAGCCACCCCAGGTCTACCTTTTTGTGTCTCTAAGGAATGCTTTTGTGAATTTTCAGGGTCCTGCTGCATCTCAAGGGCATAGATATCAGACAGGAGTACCAGACTTGAAGGTTTCTAGGGATAAGATAGAATTGCCTACAATTTATAAGAATGGGGCCTTAAGAAGGGTCAAAGTCAACTTAGTCTGCTTCTCAAGGATGGCACACAGATATCATTCAGCTTCTTAGAGGATGAAGTTATGCAAAATAAACTTCACTTGGCAGGCATGATTTTCAGGTGTTGCTGAGATGGCAAATGGGAAAGATGTAGCTTATACATTCAGCCTCAGAGAGGGAGGCTAAACTTTGATTTTGTGAGTTGCTTTCCCCAGAGATGAAAAGGAGAACTGAGTCTATTACTAAGTCTATTACCAGAATATGGTTTATCACTTACAGGATGGAATACAATAGAAAATATAGGGTAGACAACAGAATTGAATATAATCAATAGCAAACCAATATCTACTCTTTTCAATTCATTGCAGGTCAGCTGAATCTCTGAACCAAATTCAGAGACAAAAGATCATGACTTAAGTAGTTACCAGACAAGAGCAATTAATGTGATAAGGGATCAATAAAAAACTTATTCAGGATCAATCTTCTATTTTGGTTTTCACCAGGCAGTGGGGTTAAGTGATTTGCTCAAGGTCACACAGCTAGTTAATTATTGTCTGAAGCTGGATTTGAACTCAGGTCCTCTTGACTACAGGACTGGTACTCTCTATTCACTGCACCACTTAGCTGCCCCAGGGTGAATCTTAATCTTAATTGGAAGATAGGCATACTAATGCACTGTTGGTGTGGTTGTGACTTGGTGTAACTATTCTGGAAAACAGTTTGGATCTGTGTGAGAAAAGTCACTAATTTGCTCACACTCTTTGAGGAATTTTATTACAGGGCATAGATGAAAGAAAGAAAAGACCAAAATATTCAGAGCAGCACTTTTAATTGTAGTTAAAAACTGAATGCAAAGTACATGCCCATTGACTAAAGAAATGCTGAACAAAATATATTATGAGAAATAGTCTGTAACTATTTACAACAAGAAGTTTGAGGAACAACAATTTGAGGAATTCAGAGAAACAGCAAGTCTGGTATAATGTATGCAGTGAAGTAAGCAGAATCAGAACAATATACACAGTATGATGCCAACAAAAATATAACTAAAAATTAGCCAAACTCTGATTTAAGTGTATTTGTCCTGGGTGATGAAACATCTACCTTCTTTCAATTCAGATGAGGGGGCCACAGGGATGGAATCTGGCATAATTTGTCAAACGCAGTGACTATGTTGACAAGTTTTACAAAACGTTTAGTTTTCTACCAGAGAAAACTGAATAGAAGATTATTTATGAAAGAAGTGTATTGTAAAACAAAAGGCATTAGTAAATCTTTTTTAAAAATCATTTACAGGGGTGGCTAGGCGGTGTAGTGGATAAAGCACCAGCCTTGGAGTCAGGAGTACCTGGGTTCAAATGTGGTCTCAGACACTTAATAATGACCTAGCTGTGTGGCCTTGGGCAAGCCACTTTAACCCCATTTGCCTTGCAAAACAAAACAAACAAAAAAAAACCCCAAAATCATTTACAAAAGCCTACCTATTCTAATACCATTTTAAAAATCAAGATTACTTTTAGTGTTTAAATCATTCTCATAAAGATTTATGTGCTAATTTCAGCAAAGATCTGTGATTTTTTTTAGTTGGGAATTTCTCCCTCTCCCACCTACAAATAAGAATCTCACTCATTTGTAACTTGTTAAATCTTAGATGCCCAAGGTTTAAGGAAAGTCAGTAGTTCACTTATGCTCACACAGCTTCTGTTAAATGTTATTCTTTTTTAAAATTTTCTTTTTAGGTTTTTGGTCCTAGTGCAAAGTCCCAACCGTATAGGAAATGAGATACCTTAGTCAAAGTCCCTATCAACATAGAAATCTATTATATTCCTGAAATGGGGAAAGGTAAGTGATGAGAACCAATACTACTATCACCTAGGGATTCTCATATGCACAGAGGAACATGAGATCTACAGCTGTTGGTTCTTAGAGAGTTAACGAGAGGAAAAAAGTTTGGAAAGGTGAAGTCAGAGAGGTAAGAAGTGACAGGGCAGGACTTCACTGCGAGTCCTGGCGGCCACACCCGCCGATCTTCCCACTGCCTCCATCCCTCAGTTTCTGCTTCAAAACCTCAGGCACAAAGACTTTTTACCACCCCCGACCCCCAAAACCCGACTTTCAGGAGCCCCCAGAACCACCACTCAGAGGCGCAGAGCACCAAAGAGCCCCGCACCCTCGCAGTAGACCGCGGCGGTTGCTATGGAGACCAAGTCGCGGAACTTCTGAGAAGCTTTGAGGGAGGATGAGGGAGGATGAGGGAGGATGAAGGGAGGATGAGGGAGGATGAGGGAGGCTTCCCGAGGTTGGGCTGGAGGCTGCCCCACGAGGCATCCTGTGGGGCTGTGGGTCAGTTGAGGAATCCTACTGCCATTGTCAGCATCCAGAAATGAGAATCCAGAAAAAAGACCCAAAGTTATCTTCAGAAGGCATAAAATAAAGAACACCCAGGGACTTAACGGAGGCCTAGTTTTGGACTAGGTCTGAGCAGGCGCCCTCTCCTCCCATCTTGGCCCTTCATTAGAAAGTGGATAGAGCACTGGCCCTGGAGTCAGGAGGACCTGAGTTCAAATGTGACCTCAGACACTTAATTACCTAGCTTTTTGACCTTAGGCAAGCCACTTAACCCCATTGCCTTGCAAAAACCAAGAAAAAAATGTCATATAACAATTGCAGAATTTTTGAGAAGACAATTATCATAATTACCAAATGGAAATACCCTCAAAAATTTGGGAATAAATGAAAACTAAACAATATACATATCTATTTATCATGATCAAAATACAAGTGAGAAACCTGAAGTACCTGAGTTTTTTTTTTAAGGTTTTTTTGCAAGGCCAATGGGGTTAAATGGCTTGCCCAAGGCCACACAGCTAGGTAATTAAGTGTCTGAGACCGGATTTGAACCCAGGTACTTCTGACTTCAACACTGGTGCTTTATCCACTGTGCCACCTAGCTGCCCCAGTACCTGAGTTTTCAAATTGTTGGCTTTCAGGATATAGTTTCTGCATTTTGACCCAGTTATATTAAAGGTGGCCCACCCTATAAAAATGTCTTTGGTTGGTAGGCACTATATCACCAAAGGTTAGGCAAAAAGTTCTTAGGTATGTTCAAGGTTTCGCTTCAGATACTTTTTCCTGATGAAGGTTGGTTTGAGTTGTAAGGAAGGACTCCAATGTAACAAGGCACGGTTCATAGTAGTTGATATTTTTCTCAACCACATCTGTAAATGTCATCTATATGATTTTGCATGTTTTGTTTCCATCTGTCCTAGTCAGCTTTCAGAGCATTATTAGCATTTCACCTTATCTTCTAGTTTTCCAATCTCTTCTGTAAACAATTCCTTTTCAGTCTTTTTGTAGTTCAAAGCTTCAGTTCTGGAATCTAGTTTTGCTTGGATTTGGTCTCTTCTTTTCATAACTTCCATTAATATTTCACTATAAAGAACATATAAAGTCGGGTGATCAGCAATTTGATTTCAGAATTTATGCAGAGTCTTTGTTCAAGTCACAATGAAGTTATCATTAAACTGTTCCACCATGCCTTTTATTATGAATTTTTCTGGCAAAGGAGGGAGGAATAATGAGGGTGGAATGTGCATCTTCAAGTTTTCTCTTTAACCAAAGCAAATCTTGATAGTGTCTTTGAACATCAAATTCCCTAGGATAGAATTCACTCTGAGATATCCTAGTTGTAACTCTACAGGTGATGAAAGTTTCAATTGCAGTAATATGACATTCAGGATCATTAACTGTAATGAAAAGTTCTTTCAATTCTGGCTCATCTTCAAACTTGTATTAATCAGCAGAGATGATGACAAAGATCTCTAATCTCTTTGAAAAGTTGAAATTTAAAGCAATATAATTTTACTACTTCATTTCTCTCTTATGAGTTCTGGTTACTACCTAGAAGCTACCAAGTTAAGTACAACTGAGTGGGAAATGGGCTATTCTACAGAGAAACATGATAAACATTTATTTGAGGCATTATAAAGAAAATTTTATTTTAAAATTTTATTAAAAATTCCTTAAGGGAGGAGGTACCCCAGTCCTTCTCCCCTGGGTACCAGAGAGGAGCAAGTGGTGATGGTGGTGGCCATGGAGCCTCAGTCCTGCTGCAACCCAAAGTGCTGGACTTAGATAAGGACAAGGATGATAACCTGGAGAACTTCAACATGAAGAGAAAATGCAAGGATTTCCTTGCCTAAAATACCATTATATCACAGGTATGATGTTGGTTCTAAGTCATTAGAATCCATACTCCTTGGGGTGGCTAGGTGGTGCAGTGGATAGAGTGCCAGCCCAGGAGTCAGGAGTACCTGAGTTCAAATCTGGCCTCAGACACTTAATAATTACCTAGCTGTGTGGCCTTGGACAAGACACTTAACCCCATTGCCTTGTAAAAAAAAAAGAATCCATACTCCAAAATTTTCTTTTTTTATTTGCAAGGTAATGGGGTTAAGTGACTTACCCAAGGTCACACAGCTAGGTAACTAAGTGTCTGAGGCCGGATCTGAACTCAGGTACTCCTGACTCCAGGGCTGGTGCTCTAACCACTGTGCAACCTAGCTGCCCCATTTTCAAACTGACTTTCAAGAATTTAGATGCTATGCCATTTGGTGCATATGTTCATTATTGATATGAATTCTAATTTTTCCATAAACCCGCATGACTGACAGTATCAAAGGCCTTGGGTGGATAAACAAATGTTTTAGACAGACCTCTGTTCTGTTCCTGGCATATTTCCTGGGGTGGTTGCGCAGCAACCACCATATCGACTGTTTCTCTCTCCTTTCTGACACCACACTGACTCTGAGGGAGGAAATCATCTTCCTGCTGAAGGATCAGCCTATTGAGAAGGACTCTGGCAAGAATCTTATCAGCGACGACTAAAAGAGAAATACCCCTGTGATTATCACAGGACAATTTATTCTCTTTACCTTTATAGAGATGGACAATGCAGGCATCCTTGAATTCTTGGGGGACAACCTCTTTATGCCATAACCCAGAAAATTTCAGTTTTTGGGTGAGCAACGGACCCCCATCTTATAGATCTCAGCTGGAACAGAATCTTGTGCTTTGCCACTTGACAGGAGCCTAATGGCATTCAAAGCCTCTTCTTCAGTTTGAACTTCAGCTAGGGATTGATTGACTTTAATTTGAGGTAAATGATCAATGGCTTTTTGATTGATGATGGCCTAAGAACACTAAGGAAGTGTTCAGCAGATCTCTCTAGGATCATGTCCCTATTATTAATCAATGTGAATCCATAAGCACTGAGTAGATGAGATGCATCATAAGTCTTAAGGGCATCATAAAAGCATTTTGGCTATTATCTGCATAAAATTGAATTTTAACTGCCTACTTATTGAGCCAAGAGTCCTGTATCTCTCTAAGCTTTGCTTGTACTTGAATGAACCATCCTGCTGGTAAACCCTGTGGAGTTCTCGTCAAAATTTATGTCAAAATTTGGTTGCCCAGAGAAGTTCATCAGTATTGTATGTCAATTTCATGAAGGTGTATATGCCCCAGTTCTGGATAATGGATGATGCTCTTGAGATTTCCCAATCACCAATGGAGTGAAACAAGGATATGTCCTTGTCCCTATACTTTTTAGCATTATGTTTTCAGTCATATTATCAAATAATTTCACTGAGGATGAACATGGCCTCAAGGTCAGCTACCACACTAATGGCAAATTCTTCAACTTGAAAAGGTTACAAGCCAAGACCAAAGTGGAGGGAGTGTTGATGCATGATCTTCTATTTGCAGATGATTATGCACTCAATGCAGCCTCTGAAGCTGAGATAAAATAAAATATGGTACTTTTCTCTGCTGCTTGTGCTAATTTTGGTTTAACAGTTAACACCGAGATGACACAGGTACTCCATCAGTTAGTACCACACCATTGATTACAGTAAATGGAGAAGTTTTGAGTACTGTGGACAAGTTCACTTACGTTGGCAGTAAGGAGGTACACAGTGACAATGAGTGACACTCACATTGCCAAAGCTAGCTCAGTATTTGGAAGGCTCTGAAAGAAAGTACGGGAGAGAAGAGGTATTAGACTGACTACCAAACTGAAGATCTACAGAGCCATTGTGCTGGCCTCATTGCTATGTCTATGAAACCTGGACAGTCTACCAGCGCTGTCAGAAAACTGAATTGCTTCCATTTAAATTGTCTTAGGACAATTCTGAAGATCACAGGAGAAGATACCAGACACTGAGGTCCTTTCTTGAGCTAAATTACTTAGCATTCTAACATTACTATACAGAGTGCAACAATGATGGGCAGGGCATGTTATTAGAATGTCAGACTATGCTTGCCAAAAAGACTATTTTATGGAGAACTCACACAGGGCAAAAGCTCACAAGGGAATCACAAGGGAAGAAGCGATACTGAGATACCTTGAAGTTCTCATTGAAGAACTTTAGAATTGATTGTATTGGCACAGGACCACTAAACATGGTGTCCTCATCAGTAAGGGTACTGCACTCTATGAGGAAGGTAAAATTGAAGCAGCTCAAAGGAAATGTGACACAGCTAAGTTTAGAGTACCCACTCCACGTATTTGTATGGACTATTTGTGCCCAACCTGTGGTAGAGCATTCTGACCTCGTACTGGTCTAATCAGCCATGACTGAGACATTGTAATTTGTCTCAAACATAGTGATGTCATTTTGGTCTTCTTTGATAATGAAGGACAAGAACCAACTGATATGAATTCATTTAGCAAAATAGTTTTCCTGATTCTTTTAATTTTGTCTATATTTACTTTTGTTTTGTCTAAGATTCTGATTTCTACCTCTGCTCCCTCTGCCCACCATTTTTCAAGACTAGTAATAGATTCTGCTTCATCCCCTTATTTTAACTCTGTGTCTTTGCTTCAAGTGTGATTTTTGTAAACAATATATTGTTGGATTCTGGTTTCTAATTCATTCTTCTATGCTATTTTATTTTCATTTAATTCACAGTAATGATTATGATTACTGTTTCATCCCATTCTCTATTTCTTCCCTTTTTTCCCCCTACGCCCAGCCCTCAAAAAGTCTATTTTGCTTCTGACCATTGTCTTCCTTAATCTACCTCCTTTCTAATTACCCTGCCCCTTTTTCTTTTAATCCCTTTCCCATTTCTCTGGTGGGTATGATAAATGTGAAGAGCGAGGTTCAAGATTTTTCCATTCTTCCTCAATTTCCCTCTCTATTGTAAAAATTCTTTCTTTTGAACGTCTTTTATATGAAATTATTTTCCCCAGTCTTTTCTCTTTCCTCTTCTCCTAGTGAAACCCTTTTCTTAACTCTTCTATTTGAGATTATCCCAACATAATATATTTAGATCCATGCCCTAAGTAGACTTTTAACTACCTGAGGATGATAAAGTTCTGAAAGATTTCAAGTATTATCTTACCATATAAGAATGTGAACAGTTTAATCACATTTTGTTCCTTAAGATTTCTCACTCATGTTTGCCTTTTTATGCTTTTCTTGAATATTAATTTTTCACCTTAGTTCTGGTCTTTTCATTAAGAATTCTTGAAAGTCCTCTCTCACTACATGTCCACTCCACCCCCTCTCACCCTCCCTGTCACCTTCCAGATTATATTCAATTTTACTGGGTAGGGCATTATTGGTTATAATTCTAACTTTTCTGCCTTCCAGGATCATATATGTTCTTTTAACATGGTAAATGATACATCTTATGAGATCTGATTGTAACTCCACAGTGTTTGAATTATTTTGTTGGGTTGCTTTCAGTGTTTTCTCTTTGACCTGGGAGCTCTTAAATTTGACAATAAAATTCCTGGGAGTTTTCATTTTGGGATCTCCTTCAGGAAGTGATATTTGAATTTTTAAAAATTTCTATTTTACCTTCTGGTTCTAAGATACCTGGGCAGTGTTTCTTCATAATTTCTTGAAATATGACATCTGAACTTTTTTTTAATTATGATTTTCAGGTAGCCCAATAATTCTTAAAGTCTCTCTCCTCATTGTCTTTTCCAGGTCATCTTTTTTCCTATGAGATATTTCATATTTTTTATTTTTTTAGTCTGACTTAAAAATGTTTCATGATGTCTCATTAAGTCATTAGCTTCCACTTGATCTTTGATCAATTCTAAGTTTTAAGAAGTTATTTTCTTCACTTAAGTTTTGTACTCCTTTTACTATTTGGTCAATTCTGACTTTTAAGGAGTTCTTTTCTTCAGTATTTTTACAGTATTTTAACAAATTGGCCAACTGTTTTTTAAGAGGTTCTTTACCGTATTTTATACCCCATTTTTCATTTGGCCAATTCTGATGGGAGTAATTTTTTCTGTATTTTTTGTTCCTCTTTTGCCAAACTGTTTTCTTCATAATTTCCTTGCACTGCTTTATTTTCCTAAAATTTTCCCCTTACTTGATTTTTAAAATGTTTTTGTCTTTTAAAAAAAACCAAACTATTTTCCTGATATAGGAATTCCTGTTGGGTTTGTGTCCAATCTGCTATTTTCTGTGAATCTTTACTTATAATTTCAAGTCTTTATCTTCTGAGTTAGTGTGTTGAGCTTCTCTGGCTCTATAGTGGCATTTTAAGTTGATTCATTCTCTTTTGAATGTATGAGTGTGTGTGTGTGTGTGTGTGTGTGTGTGTGTGTGTGTGTGTGTTGCTCATTTTCCAGTCTATTTCATGACTTCTGACCTATATTTGAGTAGGGCTCTGCTTTCTTCTGGGGAAAAGGGTGTTATTAACCTGAGCTTCAGACTTTTATATTCTGCTGTTCAGCCAAATCTAGGAGCTTAAGTTTTCAGTACTTCCAAAGTGCTATCATCTCGATTTGGTCTGGTCACTGTCCTTCTAGTCTTCATAGAGTCCCTGCTCCTTTGTGACCACCAGCTTTTCTTCCCTGTCCTGGAACTGTGACTCATATCCAAAGAGTGTCTTTGTTCTCTTGTGATTACAATTGCTCCTCTCCACCCTCAAACTATAGCCTGGAACAGGATATTGGACAATGAAATTGCCAGATGGTACTCTATCCTATGTCCATTGTTAGCATAGGAGTCCCCCTTGAATTTCTTTCTGACCAGTTCTGTCTTAACTCTGAGCATTGGGAGCTCCAATGCCATCACCACCTCCACTGGTCCAAAGCTAATATTTCTCTCTTGTCATGCTCCAGGCAATTCCCACCTCAATGTCTGCAGACCTGACTTCCTGTCCTACTAAATTGTTGAGCTGAAAAAAGATTCACTGTGACTTTTTGTTGGTTATCCTGCTCAGAATTCAGTTTGGTGTGCTTTTTAAAAAAATTTAAAAGGGTGGGTTGAAGAGCTTGGAAAAATTATTCACTTTACTCTGCCATCTTGGCTCTACCTTTCCTTTAATTTTCCTTTTGGTCATGCTTGTCAATCTGATAGATGTGATACAGAACTCAAGATGTTTTAATTTCCATATCCTTTTCTTTATGCTTTGAAACATTTTTTTTTTTCACGTAGCTATGGTAGCATGGATTTCTTTGAAACTTGACTGACCTTATCCTGTGATCATTTTTAACACCTGGTTCTTACTCTACCTTTATAATCTGCTGCAGTGATTCTTTCCTTTTCTCTGGGGTGGGGGGAGAAATTTCCCTTGTAATTTTTACTACAAAGATTTTGTGTAGAAGTTCCTCAGTTTAATAATCAAATGCTCATTTTGTGATTCTATTCCATGTATGGTCAGAACTCTTTCCCTATCCATAGTTAGGAAAGGTATTTCCTTCATTGCTCCTCAAATTTATGATACAAACTTTTATATCGTGTCCATTTGGAACTTCTCATTATATGAGACACTGGTCTAAATCTAAATTCTGCCAGATGGAATTCAGTTTTCCCAGTAGTTTTTGTCAAATAGATTCCTTTACTTAGGAGTTGGAGTTTTTGGATTCACTTAACACTGTGACACTATGTTCACTTTTATCTGTATAACTGAGTGCTTATGTTCCATTGATCAACTCTTCATTTTAATAATAGATAATTCTGATAATTTTATAGCATAATTTCAGATCTGGTACTACAAGGCACTCCCTTTCTAATTCTTATTATTTTTGATCTTTTGTTCCTCTAGATAGAATGACTTTTTTCCCCCTAGGTCTTGGATAGTTTGGTATAGCATTAATTTTAAAATTGAGATCTCCAAATTTTTTCCTAAAGTGTTTTGTAGTTATGATCAGATAGAACTTGTGTTTTTTGGTGTGTGGACTACCAATAGCTTATGTAACTATTTTCAATAGAATTTTTAAAAGTTTTCTGGATACATTTTGCTTGAAATTTACAAAGAAAAATGAAGTCATGTGGGTTTATTCTATAATCCTGCTATTTTGCTAAAGTTGTTTCAATTATTTTTAGTTGAATATCAAGGACTCTTTAGGTAAACTCACTACCTACACACCTCTTCCAATTTTCCTCTGTATAACATGTTGTAGCTCTCTTGTACTTGTTCTCTTTTAGTTGTAGCCTTAAATGACCATTGTGTGCCTTTTTTTCTTAGGGCTGTTGCCAAGCATCTTTTAAACTTCTTTATCCTATTCTTTTTTGTTCTGAGTTGATACTGCTCATAATCTTTCATTAGCTTTCTCTCAAGAATTTAAAAAGTAAATTGGTATCCTAAATTAAGTGTTGCCCTAACTACTACATCTCTCTGCTTGACAAGTCAGATGTTTCTTGATGAAGATGGTTTTCAAGTTCTTTTGGTCTCCTAATTATAATATTTGATTTGCATTAATTATAAATATGAGACTTCTGTTTATGTCTGTAGCTTCTTCACTGCTGGACCGTATGTGCCAATATTTTCTTTTTGCCTTTCTCCCTTCTATCCACTTATACTGATGTTTCAAAGTATATTTGTATTCAATTTATGGCTAGGAATTTTTAACCTCAGGTCCATTTACTTATATACATGTAAACTATATAAGTATAATCCTGTGTATTTTATCTTATCCAAAAAAAAATATTCTGTGGACTGAGTTCAGCTGATTAACCAAAGGAGTCCATGACACCCAAGCACACACACAATTATAAATTCTTGATTTAGAGGATCATGTGTATAAAAACACACACACACATACACATATATAAAATCTATGCATAGCTCTCTCTCTCTCTCTCTCTCTCTCTCTCTCTCTCTCTCTCTCTCTCTATATATATATATATATATATCTTCTCTAGCTCTTTATCTTCTGCAATAGATGTGTACATAATGGTCTTCTGATCCATATCACAAACACTACTATATGAAGTGATCAAATATTCCAGAAAACATCTTGGTGGCTTTGTGAACATAGTAAAACCAAGTATCAACTTCTCTAATTGCCTCTCCATGGAAAACTTGAAAATCATTCTTTTATTTCACTGAAACCGACACTGAGATACCAGTTATAGAATTCACTTCCTTCTATAGTATCAACACTCATTAGTCATTAGTTATAAAAGTATCTCACATTTAGAGTGTCAATGGCCAAGTTAAATTTTATTAATGATTTAAAATTTGTGATTTTTAGTACCTTTGTTTCCTTCTGTCCATACTTTTTTATCATTGCTACAAAAATTCAAGAACATCAAACAGGACCAGGGACCATTTTTCATTTTTGTTTCACTGGATGCCAAGGTCAGATAATCCATCACCAAACAGCCAATCTACTAATACTGCTTGCTGTGTGTTTAGCTAGGCTGGCCCTTAGAAAACATTGTTGTGGAGACGTTGTTAAAACTTAAATTCTATTTATCCTGCCATTTACAACTTTCTTTTTGATGCTAATTTCATCCAAAGGGAATGAAATCTATCTTGTTCTGCCACTATCTCCACCATTAAAATTAATTAACCAAGCTAAATTCCTGAGGATACTGAAAAGATGGCACATATCTCAGTCTTTTCACATCACCATCTTTTCAGAGTTTGTGTTTGCTGAGAAATGAGTATAACATGTTTGGAAAGAATATGCAAGTACAATGTTATTTAGTCATACTAGATCTAAACTTTAAATAAAGGTTCCTATGTCTAGTATAGCCCAAGATCTCTCTAGGCTTCACTATTTTCTCCCTAAGAAATCACCTCTTTCATAGTTTAAAGAGCACGAAGTACAACCATTCAAAAAAAAGCTACCAGTTCAGTTTCACTAATATAACCAAAGTGACTCAAGTTCATTATTGGTTTATAATTTGGAGTTCTCTCAGCCAATAAAGGCTGGTAGACTTTAGTGATCCGCTCAACTTTTATGTAATAACCAGGCTAAAAAATTGCCTCTACCTCTTTTAGATTATAAAAGTATTTTCACATAAAATTCAAGTTTTTCCTTTCACCTCAAAAGGATAATTTGATCCAATATTCAATTCACTCCGCCCAAATTCACAATTTTCTTTACAATCTGTGAGTGCATTATCTTCATGATTTATATACAGTTTAGCTTGTGTTTTTAAAGATCTACCACATATAGTTCATTTATAAATAAAATCTGTTAGTTCTATGAAAAGTTTAGTAACAGTTCTTCTGTCAGGAATGTAGCTTCCAATTATAATTATGCATATATCAACAAAAAATTTGGCATGTATTTTTTTTATACCACAGTTTTTCAATTAATAAGACTTAGGTGAGACAATTATATTTGTTCATTTCCACCATTCTAAAAGGCTTCTATTAAGTTATATTGTTTCCTTTAAGGAATGAGATCTAGTTTAATAAAGTTTTCTTTATAATGTTTCAAGTAAATGTTTATCATTTCCTCTGTAGAACAGCACACTTTCCAATCAGATGTATTCAACTTAGCACTTCTGAGTAGTAGCCAAAATACATAGGGTAGAGAGAAATGAAACTGTAAAAAAGGAGGTTTGTCTTTCAACTCCAGATGAAATCACAGGAACTAAAAACAGTCTTTACTTTTGTTCACATGGCTATTCTCCACTGTGAAGTTTCTGATGTCTGATGTAGGCTGCATTGTAACTGAAAGTTTTCCCACATTCAGTACATTCATGGTTTTTCTTTCTAGTACTTCTCTGATGTTGTGTAAGGTATGATATTTGATTAGAAGTTCTCTCACATTCATAGGATATGTATTCTTTCATGTAGAGTAAGGCATGTTCTATAAGCAAAGGCTTTACCACACTCAATACATTTGTAGGGTTTCACTTTAGAATGAATTCTTTGATGTTGCACAAGATTTTCTTCCAGTCTGTAAGTTTTTTCACATTTATCACATTTATAAGGTCTCTCTCCAGTATGAAGTTTCTGATGTCTTTTGAGGAATGGAGTCCCACTGAAGGCTTTCCCACATTCATTACATTTATAGGGTCTCTCTCCAGTATGTCTTCTGTAATGCTGCTTAAACTGTGTCCGGCCAGTGAAGGCTCTTCCACAGATATTACATTTATAGGGTCTCTCTCCAGTATGGATTCTTCGATGTTGGTTAAGCGATGATCTCTGTTTGAAAGCCTTTCCACATTCTTTACAGACATAGGGATTCTCTCCAGTATGAATTCTTTGATGTCCAGTGAGGAATGAAATTCTACTGAAAGCTTTTCCACATTCGTTACATTTATGGGGTTTTTCTCCAGTATGAATTTTTTGATGTTGATTGAGGATTGAACGCAATCTGAATGTTCTCCCACATTCATTACATTTATAGGGTTTTTCTCCAGTATGGATTCTCTGATGTAGAGTAAGATATACATATAGCCTGAAAGTCAGTCCACATTCATAACATTTATAAAGTCTCTCTCCAGTATGTATTCTCTGATGTTGAACAAGGGATGAAGGGTGACGGAAAGTTTTCTTACACTCACTACATGTATAGGGATCACCTCTAATATGAACTTTCCGATGCTGAGTAAGGTGTGCATTCTGGTTGAAGGTTTTCCCACATTCATTACATTGAAAGGGCTTCTCTCCAGTATGAATCCTCTGATGTAATTTAAGGTGTGCAGTTCTGTTAAAGGCTTTCCCACATTCATTACATTTATGAGGTTTCTCTCCAGCACAAATGTTCCGATTGTGAATATGGTGGGTCTGCTGTAAAAATGATTTTTCACAGTCATTAAGTTCAGAGTATTTCTTCTCTGTACAAATTCTCTGGTGTTTAATTAGACGTGAAATATGTTTGAAATTCTTCTCACATGTATCACATTTATGATATCTCTCTCCTGTAAAAATAATGAATTCAGATTAAAGCATTTTCAAATTCCAATTACATTCAGGGCCCTTCTTCCCACTGCATATCCTCCCACTTGCTTTCTACCTGGTCACCATATCTTCAAATTTCTTCTAATTCAGAATACCAGAAATCATTAAGCATATGCTCAACCTAAGCAAACAATTCCTAAAAATAGTGCCGTTCAAAAGTAGAATGGGCCACCCTCTGTATAAGTCACCTATCACTGGAGGTCTCTAAGCTGCTAAATGAGCATTTATTGGGGATGTTATAAATGAGAAACTTGTTTCAGGAAGGATCTGGGCAAGAGGACAATTGAGGTACCATCCAACTCTTACAATTCTATGATTTTATTTATAGCAACATACATATATATTATATATAGTACTCTAAGGCATTTTCTTTATAATAATAAGAGACAGATAAGAGGATGAAACAATAGACTCCCAAACCTCCATTTAAGAAGGCGGCTCAACTCAAAACATTTTCCCATTTCTTACCTGGCTACATTACTTCAAGACTCCTCTGACTTTTTTTTTTATCAAGCCCTCTTTGCTTTCAGTTTCCTTTGGCTGTTGTCTTCCCCTATTAGACTGTTAAGTTCGTTGAAGGCAGAAGCTATCTTTCATTTTTAAAATTTATATTCCTAGCGCTTAGCACAATGACTTAATAAATGTGGAATGATTGAGACAGATAGTGAAACTATTCTTTTATGCCACATTTTTTTTTGATGAGCAAAGTGAGGTTTAAATAGGTTAAGGTGAGCTGAACATGGCATATGACTAAAAAAGGCTAAAATAATTGCAAAATCTGATTGTAAGGTTTACATGAATATGAAAATGAGGCAATTAATATAGCCTTTTGCAGAGTAATTTGACAGCAAAAGGAATAAAAGACAATGGCAGGAATATATATATGTATGTATGTATGTATATATGAAACTGAAGATAAGAGAGAAATAATCAGGAAGATGAAAGTCCTTGGAAAAACAGTAAAAGGTAAAACTCAGAATACAGGAAAGATTTAGAAGACAGGAACATCTCTGAAACTGGAGAAATGCATTGAAAAACAAAGGAAAAAAACATTGAAAAGGAACATGATAATGGTCTTCAGCTATTTAGAAGGTAGTTTTATGGAAGGGTAATTTAGTCTCATTCTGCTTTACTCCAAAAAGGAAAATTATGATCAGTTCAATATAATAAAAAACTGCAACAAAACTGTCCAAAAATGAGGATATGCTACTTCATAAATAATATACTACATCAATTCTCAATATAATCAATATTCAAGGCTGGATAATCATAATAAATATTTAGAGAAGGAATTCCTATATGTGGTAAATTAAACTAGATAACATCTAAGATCCCTTTAAATTCTTTAAAAATTTTTTTTTTTGGTTTTTGCAAGGCAGTGGGGTTAAGTGACTTGCTCAAAGTCATGAAGCTAGGTAATTATTTAAGTATCTGAGGCCAAATTTGAACTCAGGACCTCTTGACTCCAGGGCTGGTACTCTATCTACTCTGCCACCTAGCTGCCCCCAGATCTCTTTAAATTCTAAGAGATTATATGTAATTGTAGTATATGAGAACTTTATCAAATACCTTTAATTTTTTTTTAGTTTTTTTGCAAGGCAGTGGAGTTAAATGGATTGCCCAAGGCCACACAGCTAAGTAACTATTAAGTGTCTGAGGCTGGATTTGAACTCAGGTACTCCTGACTCCAGGGCCAGTGCTCTATCCACTGCGCCACCTAGACGCCCCCAAATACCTTTGATTTTTTAATGGAAATCGGGAGCTCTGAGCTACCCAATTATAAGACACTACCCTCTCAGGAAGGTCATTTCTACCTAATTCTCACTCACTCACCTGGGCAGATAACTCTTGTGATTTCCTTTTTCACCATCCAGGGCTCTTTTCCTTGTTCTAACAAGAAGATCACCTCTGGTTTAGAAATCTGAATCCCTACTCACAGAGAAAAGATAGAGAACTTAGATATTTTGTCAAAGAACATAGAATTATTCCATTGATTAGTCTTCAGGACTTCTGAAGGATGTCAAAAACTGCAGCATCACAGAATCAATGAAGCTTCCCATTTTAACTATAACAAAATATTTTTCACATGGGAATGGATAGTTGGAATGACCTGTCTTTGAGACTATAAAGTGTTAAGGAATTTCAGACTTCTAATATTCAGGCTCAACTCAAATATTTCATTACTTTTCAAAAACAGAGAAAAAAGGACTATTACAAGTCACATAAAAAATGTGATCCTTTCCTTACCTATTGAGATTATATTCCTATAGTTTTCCAACATCACATCCCTGTAGAGATCTCTTTGAGCAACATTTAGTTCCTCCCATTCCTCCCAGGTGAAATCCACAGCCACATCCTTGAATGTCACTGATTCCTGAAATGGCCAAATACAGTTATTCAGCCTGAGATGTTGCTCCCTATTCCTGAATGCTGAGGGGGAAGTTGAAGCATTACAGAGTATAAATAAAATTCATGGGAAATACTTCTGATTAATTCTAAATCTTTCAAATCAAGTATTGATTTATTATTATTTTATCTATAGTACATTTCACAAGACTAAGAAAAAAAAAAGCAAAGTTTATAGTTTCTGACCTTAAGGAACACCGAGTTTTAAAAATGAAGAAAAATTAGAAATAGGCATTATTTTAAAGACTGTATAGCCAAGTCCTTAATAATTCTAACTAAGTGCATTAGAGTTCAGAAAAGAGACTGAGGCTGATTGATGTAGTATAATACTTCACAGAAGAACTCTATATCCCTAGAGTCTAAATTAGTTTAAGGACATAATTCCCAAGTCCCATCCAATGTACAAAATGTCTCTCTGTAGTTGATAGCTGGTTATCCAGCCTACATTTAAACTCTCTTGACGGAAAATTCACTCCTGAAGGAAGTCTGTTTCAATTGTTAAGTTTTGATTTAAAAAAATTTTTTCCAACTGATCTGAACTTTTATATTTTTATATAAGTGTGTGTATGTGTGTATGTGTAAAATATACTTATTCAATACAAATTCTTTTGTTGTCTACAGAATAACTAATTTGTTAATATTCCTTTTAAAAAATTGGTACACGAAACTCAACACCTTATTTGATATGTGGTCTGATCAGGGTAAAATAGAACTATCACTTTTTCCATTAATTAATTTTTTCTTTTTAGGTTTTTGCAAGGAAAATGGGGTTAAGTGGCTTGCCCAAGGCAACACAGTTAGGTAATTATTAAGTGTCTGAGACCGGATTTGAACCCAGGTACTCCTGACTCTAGGGCCGGTGCTTTATCCACTATGCCACCTAGCCACCCCCAACTTTTTCCATTAATTTAAACAAGAATGCATTTGTTTTTTGGATGCCATGTCAATGGTATGTATATTATGCTTAGTCATGCAAAATTTTAGACAACTGTTATCATGCCTTTCCCATGATGTGACTTGGATAGCTAATTTTTTTGAACCTCTATGCAGAATTGTACATTTATTACCATTTAACTGGTCTATCACTATCAAATTCTGTGAATCTTGATTCCATGGTATAGTAGGAAATACACTGATTCTGAGAAGACTTAAGCTTTAATTTTTGTTCTCCTATTTATTATGGACTTTGGGTAACTCCATTTCTCAGGCTTCATTTTCCTTATGTTTAAAATGAAAAGTCTGGACTAGATAATCTCCAAGATCCCTTTCTAGTTCTAAATTCTACTCTACTGTTGTCTGCTCTATTTTCACTGTATAATCTGATATTTAAAAAAATAGCTTTAATAATGTTTTAAACAAAAGTTTTAGGCACAGAATCTTCAAGTATTTGACTAAAACATTATCACAAAGTTCATTGTGAAGGAAAATAAACTGAAGGAAAATAAACTGAATACATTTAAAAATAAGGATACAACATTTGAACATTAAAATCCTAGTACCAGCGAAACAAAACAAGTTAAAGAATATGATCAAGATTTTAAATGATGTACTTATAACTGGGTGGGTATTGATTTGAGTAAATTTAATTTTTTTAGGGTAGGTTAGGTATAAATCATCAAAAAAAAGTAGAATGGGATGTTCAGTGTAATATAACCATATTATTCTTTTCCCTAGATATTGATATGCTAAGGGGGCTATGAATTCAAGAAAGGAAGACACTGCAGATATAAAATGATTCACTAAGGAATCAAGATGGGGAAAAGAAGAGGGTGGGTAGTTCAGGGATGATGGTGGTGTGGGAGAGAACACTGGGCTCAATGGACTTAAGGGCATGGTTTGGATGAAAAACAGTTTTTCCTTACTAAGGGAAGGAAGAGGGAGAAGAGGAAAGAAAATAGATTATGAGATTTTTTTCTTGAACATATGTAGTGCATTTGTGGGTAATAGCAGGATCAAGGGTATGACCATCTTTGTGTGTGGCTGAACTGGAGTAAAGAAATAGAATGAGTAAGTAGAGAAACTGAGTGGTTAGGATGTTTGAGTGAAAAATTGATATATATGCTGAAAATTCACAAGTATGAGGGTGGGAGTTGGGGAGAAAAAAAAATTCTTTTCAGCCAGGTATAAAACTTATTGAGAAAGGTAGAAGGTGACCTTGAGGGCTGTAGACAAATGCTACCAGAATTTTCATTGGCTGATAGATATGAACTTCAAAGAAGGACAGGTTTCTCAAAGATGGAGGTAAAAAGAATGGCAGTGGCAGTGAGGAGCAAAGAGTATTCCAACTCCTCTACCTTGAGTAAGTGAGCCAAAGGAAATGAGGGAAGGTGCAGCTAGCACCAGAAAGGTTATTCATTTCTGGAATATCCCAGATTTTATTTCAAGATTTCTTTTCTTGTTCAAGATTCTTATGTTACACAAAATCTTGAGGAGACATGTTTGACTCATTAGAGAGCATATGCTACTTTAGATATCTCACCCTCCAAGGTAGAAATGATTCAGATATAGATTAAAATTACACCAAGCTATTTCTGGAAGACTGGTCCTTAGATGCAGAGTACAATATTAGTATTAATATTTTTTCTTCAACATGATGCTGAGAGAGGTTCAGTTGAAAAAAAAAAACAGCATGCTTAGATTAGAAAAGAGAAGTGAGATTATTATTGTTGTTTTCAAATATTTGAATGTTTGCTATATGGTACAAAGATTGGATTTCCTTTGGGTGCCACAAAAGAAGACTATCCTGACTTATAACACCAAGATTCACCATTCTAGAAACTTTCACACACTAGTTAGGGGTGATTACAATGCTCCACAACAACAAAATCAAAGTAAGTTCCAGAACTAATCCACTCTACTGGGAACAATGAAAAGGAGCTGTGGATTTGATGCTAAGGTAAAGAAAAATGTTCTGGAGGAGGTTATATATATCAGGAGTTATTGGGTTCAAGGAAGTCTTCTAGAAGAGGTTTTATATCAATTGGATTTGACCTCTGAGGACCCTGCTTTCAACTGTGAACTCTGTTTTATATCAAAGCCCTAAAAACTGGGGTCCTTCAGTGTGAAGACAAGTGATAAACCAAATAAGTATCATCATGTCTGTTTTATTGTGTGAGACTGTAAAATAAACTTTGCATTTAACTATAAATGGGAGACGATATTTCTAGAATCTGATTTCCTTGTCAAGGATGTACATATATCCAGCTTTCAGAAAAATACCAACAAATTCTCATCTCAGGTGCCTGAACAATTTTGGTAAGGTCAGGTCATAATCATGGACAATGGGACACATCACTCTGACAGAAATCATATTTACCCCATGGCACTTCAAAGACAGGACAGCAATTTAGACATTTTAAAGTATAAAAACCTTTTCCCAGTGGACATGGTATTATTTAGAGGAAGGGTGAAAGGAACACTGGTCTTAGAATTGGAAGACGGGGCTCAAGTCCTAGCTTCAACACAACTAGTTATGTGGGCCTGGCTGATTCACTAACCTCTTATCTACAAATGGTAACACAGTCTACGCATCTTCAGGTTGTGGGAAAATAAATTGTAAACTTTAAAGGGCTAGATTTTTTTACTTCTGTGATGTCTATTACTTTAATATACTTTGAGACTCACTCTAGACCAGGGGTGGGGAAATCTCTCTCTTTTTTTTTGGCCATGGGCTATTTGGACATTTATAACATCATTTGGGGGCTACAGTTGGTCAAACCTTTAATTAAAAACTATTAGATTTATTGAATTTCCAATGCCACCTGCGATTGGCAACACCAGACTAATATGACTCACAGCAGAAAGTTCCCTTCCCCTGCTCTGGTCACATCAGTATCTGCCACTGATATCACTATTATGCTATTTCGAAATCTTCAATTCTTTCTTGATTCTCCACTCTCATTTCTTCTTCCCAAGCAATCAGCTTCTTCATTAAACACAGTTTAATCCTATCATTTGACTTCTTCTCAAAAACACCAAAAAGTTTAAAAATTTTTGCAGAATAAATTCTTTTTTAGTTTTTGGAAGGCAATGGGGTTAAGTGGCTTGCCCAAGGCCACACAGCTAGGTAATTATTAAGTGTCTGAGGCTGGATTTGAATTCGGGTACTCCTGACCCCAGGGTGGGTGTTCTATCCACTGCGCCACCTAGCCGCCCCTGAAGAATAAATTCTAAACTAGCTGCTATTCAAAGCTCTTAGAAATCTGGTCTTAGTCAACACAGTCAACTTGTCACTACTTTCTAACATGACCTCTTCCACAGATATATCCATTTCTTCCCATAAGCCTTTTGATGAAATTCAGTTACCTGAGGGAAAACACTTGATACTCAGGTCCTGAGATAGGTCTTTGTTAAAATGAAAAAAAAAATTCAAGTACAAAGAAACTTTACGCTCCCTGACACCTGAAGTGGCATTCTGATAAGAGAAATCAAAGTCTAACTCACCTGGGGTCCAGCTGTCAGGAACACAGAGGACATTCCTTCCTCTTTAAAACTTCCCTTTTGGGAGAGAAAGAGTCCTGAAAAGGGGGAATTAGAGACAATAAAGGAACATAATGAAGACTTTCCTGACATAACACCCAGATTCACTAGTCAAGACACTTTCACATACTAGTTGAAGGTGATTCCAATGATCCACAAGAACAAAGTCAAAGCAAGTTTCTCTGAAACTGCTCTCTCCAAGGTTACTAGATTTCTTTTTTTCAGTCCATTTTCTACTTGATACCTCTTGACCACTCCTTTTTCTACTTGATACCTCTTGACCACTCCTCATCTTAAATGCTCTTAACTTTCTTGTGTCATTGTTCTCTTATTTCTTTTTCCTGTCTGACTTTTTCTTATTATCCTTAGCTGGATCATCATTCATTTCTTACCAAAGACTCTCCAAGAACTGGTGCTCTCTCCACTGTGCCACCAAGCTGCCCCTTGAACTATTTCTATTAATGGCACTATTCAACTTTCTGGTTATCCAAGGCCCAAATTTTGGAGTCATCTTTGACTCTTTTCACCAAGTTTTGTTGGCAATAGACTTTTTTTTTTTAGGTTTTTGCAAGGCAAATGGGGTTAAGTGGCTTGCCCAAGGCCACACAGCTAAGGTAATTATTAGGTGTCTGAGCTCAGATTTGAACCCAGGTACTCCTGACTCCAGGGCCAGTGCTTTATCCACTGCACCACCTAGCCACCCCACTCCTACCCATTCTTGAAAAAACTGACAAAATAACCAAATGCAGAGAAATGATGTTACTCTGCCCCCAAAATTTCAGAGGCTTCCTATTAAGACAGGAATAAAACAAAACTCTTTAGTCTATCTATGTCAAGACACAAACAAAAATGGAAATGTGCTGTATATTTTGTTCAAAGAGACCTGGGTTCAAATCCATTCCAAATTTTAGTTGTCACTGGGAAAGTAATTTTTCTGAGCCTTGTATGTTTCTATAAAATGCTTACAATAATAGCTATAGGATGCTAAAGAAACGTAACTGTCTTGGCTTCAACTTACCTTCTGAACTTTACTTCAATTTAATCTCCTTCACTCATTCTAAATTTCAGTCAAATTAGACATCCAGCCCATCGACCATGCATTTCCCTCATTTCTAATTACTAAAAACTGTTTTTTTCTCCCTCGAAGGTCCAGTTCATTGTTACCTTTATAGCATCTGGCAAATAGCAGCTTGCTGCCTAATTCTCGTAATACCCACTGTCTCTATGGAGAATGCTTTGGCTTTTCTCAAATTTTCCTGTATTACTTTGCCTAAATTCCAGATAAATTTGAATGTAGAATGGGATAGAACCTCAATCCCTGACCAAGATTCATTTCTATAACATCATCAATCATCATTCAGCCCTCATATTGGCATATTCTCTAGTCTTTTCATCTTGATCTCCTCTAGAAAAGCTTGAGTTTTTTTAATGCCTTTCATAAAATGTGGTGTCCAGAACTAAGCCAACAATCCAGATCCGGCCAGAGAATAGTAGTACTATCATAATCTCTCAAATTCTAGGCATTAGACTTCTCCATAGAGCCAGTACAGAAGTAGGTTTATTAGCTTGCAATGTTGTACTGTACACTCATTTGGTCTTTTTCATTAAAGCTACCTGTGAAATTGTCTTTAAATTTATGTTTATATTAATTCCTAATAATCTCCCTATATTTTTGTCATAGGACCACCCCCACCAATCCTCAATTTGCTCCTATCATATATTAACTCATATTATAACTGAGCATATGTAATAGTCCTTCCTCTCTCCTCACCACCTATCTAGAAGTTATTTAGTCAAACCCTGTCATTTTTGAGATGAGAAAAAAAGATCAGCAAGGCTAAGCAACTTTCTTAAAATCAAGGTGACAAAGTTAATTAAACCCAAGTCATCTGATTCTAAATTTTTCTTCTATTATAACACTGCAATTAGATTTGCCTAATGCTTACATTAGTTTTCATTTTTTTCTATGCCAAGCAGTCTTTTACATATATTTTTTACAGCCTTGTCAATTTGTTGTGAGGTATGAAGTACTACTTATTTTTTACATCTTGGTAACTCCAATATTTAGTGGCAATATTCCCATTCTCCAGGCTGACTCATAAAATTTACATGCAGAATACATAGTTCTCTGGAGAAAATAACTTTATGAAGAGTAAAATTGTTTATACCAGATCATCAGTATGGTCAAGAGTGATGAAAATGCAACATGAAGATACTTCTGGATTCTAGAAATGGTTTTGCTATTAAAAGATTTCTTTTTTTTGGGGGGGGGAAGAGGGGATTTCTAAGGCAATGGGGCTAAGTGATTTGTCCAAGGTCACACAGCTAAGAATTATTGTCTGAGGCTGGATATGAACTCAGGTCCCATCCTCTATCCATTGTGCCACCTAGGATTTTTTAAGCATTCTGTCTTTCCAAGGCCTATTTTTCATTTTCTTTTGGTCTATTTTCTACTTTTCGTTTTCTGAAGCCTATTTCCCATTTAAAATGGGAAGGCTGTTTGCTCAAAGATCTCATCAGGAAGCAGATTAAAATGACAAATTTGAGAGAAGGGAGACGGAAGAATCAATTATCAATAATAGTGTCTGTGGAGAGTAAAAGGGCACTAGTTGGTGAAAGACAGGAAATAACCCGGTTTAGTCAATTTTCTCCCACCTCAGGTCTCCCTTTTTTTCCTCCCTACCCTACAGTGATAACTCCTGGCCCAAAGTTCCCAGTCCTCCTTTCTGCTTTGTAATTTTAATTTCTTAAGAATTTGGGTGGTGTAGTGGATAGAGCCAGGAGGACAAGGGTTCAAATCCAACCTCAGACACTTAATAATGACCTAGCTGTGTGGCCTTGGGCAAGCCACTTAACCCCATTGCCTTGAAAAAACCTAAAAAAGAAATAGAACGTGGGTGAGCCCCAGTGCTTCCGGGATGCGGGGGCAGCTCCTGGTCTCCCCACCCAGAAGCAGGGCCCCCAGTGTCCTCGTGGGCCCGGGCGGCCTCTCCGCAGCGCCCTCTGCAGGCGGTCCCGACGCCTCGGGCCTGGGCCCCGGGCGCCGGGCCAGGAAGCGGCCGGCCGGAGCTAGCCCACCCTCAGCGGAGGGAACGGAAGCTCCGGCACTCACCGAAGGTCAGAGGGCCGCACATGCGCAAAAGGGAACGTGCCACCTCCCCTCCCCCTCCCCCACCTGCGTCTGCCCCTGCGCTCCAGGCGAGTCGCCTCTCCACCCCCCACCAACTCCCTCCCCGGGCCGCGGCTGCTCCGGCCACCAAGACCAGAGGCGGCACGCCGAGGTCCCCAGTACCTGGGCTTCGGGCCCTTGGGTCCACGCTGGCCTTGCACAAAAAACGTGTCTTGAAGACAATCCTTTTCCACGATGGCGGGGGACTGCGTGCGCACTCGGCGGCGCGGAGCTCGCGCATGCGCGCCGGCCAGCCCCGGCTTGGCTCTTCAGATGAGACGCTCCCCTTTGTGCTCGGCGGCCGCGCGGCTCCTGCCTCGGCGGCCACGCGCGGCCCGGCCCAGGCCGAGGGACCTAGGAAGGGGCCGCCGCGGCCCAGCCCAAGTGCGGAGCCAGTGGTGTGGGCGCCGGGCCACTTACGGGGCCAACCACAGCGCCAAAGTCACCGTGGCTCTGCTTATACACAAAACAGAAACGACTCGAGTTCGTAATAGGGAGTTTGGAAAGTAATGGACCAAAGACTTAAGGAACAGGTGATTGATGTGGGTTTGGAATAATGTGAAACAGGGAGAAAGACCGATCTCGCCATCATCCAACTATATACAACAGAATTGTGTACATTAACAAGGAAGGTAAAATCATTTTTAGTGATATAAAAGTTGTTAGGACATTAAGATGCTGTTTAGATAATCCAAGACCGCCTCCAATTGCCCTGATCCATATCTGCCTGGACCCAGGTGACTGGAGGAGAACGTGAGTCTGAGGACTTGGCAGGGCTCTCCTTCACTTACATACAACTCACTTGTGTGTCATGGCATCACAATTGTCCTGATCCATATCTGCCTGGACCCAGGTGACTCTGGAGGAGAACGTGAGTCTGAGGACTTGGCAGGGCTCTCCTTCACTTACATACAATTCACTTGTGTGTCATGGCATCACAATTGTCCTGATCCATATCTGCCTGGACCCAGGTGACTCTGGAGGAGAACGTGAGTCTGAGGACTTGGCAGGGCTCTCCTTCACTTACATACAACTCACTTGTGTGTCATGGCATCACAATTGTCCTGATCCATATCTGCCTGGACCCAGGTGACTCTGGAGGAGAACGTGAGTCTGAGGACTTGGCAGGGCTCTCCTTCACTTACATACAATTCACTTGTGTGTCATGGCATCACAATTGTCCTGATCCATATCTGCCTGGACCCAGGTGACTCTGGAGGAGAACGTGAGTCTGAGGACTTGGCAGGGCTCTCCTTCACTTACATACAACTCACTTGTGTGTCATGGCATCACAATTGTCCTGATCCATATCTGCCTGGACCCAGGTGACTCTGGAGGAGAACGTGAGTCTGAGGACTTGGCAGGGCTCTCCTTCACTTAGATACAACTCACTTGTGTGTCATGGCATCACCTCCTTGAGGCATGATTCTCTTGGAGAACTAAGGACAGACAAGCACCACCACAACTCTGGTTGTAGTCTGTTGAGGAGGAGCTGGTCTCAGCACTTAACCTTGGGTCTAGAACCCAGGTCCTCCTGACTCCAGGGCTGGTGCTTTATCCACTGCGCCACCTAGCCGCCCCATAGAAGGACCCATTGTTGAAAGCTACTTTTTAAAGCTCATTGGGGTGACAAGGCAGAAAATGCATGTAAATAACAGAGAAGGGATGAATAACTCACTCTTTAGCAAAGATTGTATACCACCAACTGAGGACAAATTCCTCCTTCCCTGGAAATGAGTCCTTTACAAAAAAATTTCACAGTCTTAGCGGCAAAAATAGTTTTGGATTTGAAGTGTTACTGTTGCCTTCTTCTGTACTAAGTCTTAGCCCTCTTGTGTTCTTGAGTCTGGCTCTACTAGAACAATACTTCTGTGTTTGCTGAGAAACTCCTATTTCTTTGCTCAAAGACAATTGGCTTTCATTTTTCAATGCTGCCATGCTTTGGAAATCAATATTAAATCATACATTTGTGAATGGTCCACTATGTGGTAGATAATGTGTTAGGAGGTAGAAACTCCTCTTCCTCAGCAAATCTTACCTCTTTTTTTGCAGGCAGATCCCTGGTCTTTAATCCTCACTGCAAGAAGTCACCTCTGCACACTATTTTGGTTATTGTTCATGAATACATATGGCTAGTGGAACTGGGATAAATTTGCACCTTCATTTTGCTAAAGATATTTCAGAACTGCTGATACTATTAGAACAAAGCTACTTGCCTCTGACAGGTGGAAGCTGACCTTATGATTGCCAGTTCTAACAGCAACATGGAAAAGAAAAGGCAGGGCTGCTAGGTGGCGCAGTGGATAAAGCACCAGCCCTGGAGTCAGGAGTACCTGGGTTCAAATCCCATCTCAGACACTTAATAATTACCTAGCCGTGTGGCCTTGGGCAAGCCACTTAACCCCATTTGCCTTGCAAAAACCTTAAAAAAAAAGAAAAGAAAAGGCAATTATTTCTAAGACTCATGCAATTTCCAGTCTAATTAGTTGCTTGAAACTTACGTTGGGATATAGGGCCAACTGATATATTGGGCAAGGAACTTGCAATAGTCTCATACCTGAACATGTTATTGTGTTCTTGCATTTCCTGAATGACCCTGAATGACTACCCTGTCAAAGGAAGGAAATTTGTTTCTATCACTACTTGATGCTTCTTACAATTTGTTCCTACTTATTTATAATGTTTCTCTGGTTTCCTAAGGTCTTAACCTAAAGCACCTACAGCACCTGGCAGTCTGGGAGCTCAAGTTTGAGGAAGAGACCAAATGATCCAAGGAATACTTAAGCCACGTGGCTTCCTGGGCCCAAGGGTAGTTACTTCTAGTCAAAATCTCTTTATCTAACTCAATCATTTCCCCCTGTCTCCTGACTACTCCATGGGATAGATCAACTGCATATTGACCAATAAAACCACCAGACAGGGCAAAACACTTGGCTATTTTTGTATGAACCCTCTGGGGTTGTAACTTTCTCTTTTCCAACTTCTTTCAACTTCCCAGGTTATAGTATTAGTATCCTGATACTGTCATTTAGGTGGTACAATGGAGAGAGTGCTGCTCCTGGAGTCAGAAGGAGCTAAGGTCAGATATGATCGTAGATATTATTAGCTTGTGATTGTGAGCAGGTCACTTAACCCTTTTTTTTGCCTCAGCTTCTCATTAGTAAAATGAACTGGAGAAAGAAATGTCAAACCACTCCCAGTATCTGATATTATCAAGAAAACCCCAAAATGTATTATAAAGAATCAGATTTAACAACAACAAAATAGTGTCAGTGCTTCTTTGTCTTTTGTCTCCTTACTTGAGTGACTTTTCACTGTTATTTTTCCCACAGAATTGATTACTTGGAGGGAAGGAATGTCTTCCTTTGACCTCCTTAATATTTCCTTAACTTTTTAGTTCTGTTTTTGAGGTATTCAGTGGTATAAAAATTACTTTAGTCAAGCAATAATTTAGATATTGTGTCAAAAATCATCTGAGGTTTGGAACTTGGCTCAGTGGACAGAGCACGAGCCTTGAGGTGAGAGGACCTGATTTCAAATCTGGCCTCAGACACTTTGAGTATATTTTACCTATATGACCCTGGGCAAGTCACTAAACCCCAATTGCCTCACCAAAAAAAGAAAAAAAATGATGTGAGGGTTCATTGATTAGGTATACAAGTCAATCACTGACTTCACAACTCAGAGACAATTATCTCTAGACTTTTATTATGCTTAGAGCATAGGCTCATCTCTCTCTCTCTATCTATCTATATATCTATATCTATATGTATATATATCTCTATCTCTATCTCTATCTCTATCTCTATCTCTATCTCTATGTCTATCTCTATCTCTATATCTATATCTGTAAAACCAGAGTGTCCAGGGCATCAAATTCAATAACCTTATATATGTTATATATATAAGTATATATATAATATAAGTAGCTTAGAAAAAAATAGAATACAGAAATCAAGAGGGGAAGATAAGGTAAATATTTCAGAAAGGAAAAGAAATCTTGCCAGCTGGTCAGAACAGGAACCATGGTTGGTTTCCCAACTTTGCTTATGAGATTGGTATGATTGAGGCAGTGTCTTCTTCTCATAGTGGCATCAAGAAATCTGAACCAGGGCTTCTTTTCCATCATAGTCTTTCTTTTATTTCAGTAGCAGCAGAATGTTTGAGCCAGAAATTCTTCTGCTACACTATGGTCTCATTTGTGGCAACAATAAAGTTGTGTTTCTTTTGATATTGGATCAAAAGAAAAATGGTATTGAGTTCATATCCCTTTATTTAATTCTCTGACAAGAATACAGAATTTTCTGCCATATGAAAATTTTTCATTGCACTTCTGTTAATTTTAAATTTTGTGGCATTTTAAAGGATGGTTATAATTCTAAAGAAATAAACAAAAGTAGCTCTCAAAGAGCAAACTTCAGTGAATGTTAGCAATATTGCATTAGCTATTGATCTAGGAATCATTCAAGAATCCAAGACAAGTTAATTGCAGCAAAATACAAAAGAAAGTATGGATAAAAACAAACAAAAAATACCAAGAATTGATAAACAAGTGTGGTGAAACAGCATAATTGATCCTTGTATCATGAGCATATGGGGTCACCACACATATTATAGTACCACTTACACAAAATTAGTTACTCACAATGATGATACTTTTCTTTGTTTTAAAATTTCCCCCCCATTCTTGCTTTCCTCTCCCCACCCTCTCCCACAGAAGACATTCTATTAGTCTTTACATTGGTTCCATGTTATACATTGATCTCAGTTGAATGTGATGACAGAGAAATCATATCCTTAAGGAAGAAAAATAAAGTATGAGATAGTAAAATTACATAGCAATATGCTTTTTTTTTTTTTTTACTAATTTGACAGTAATAGTCTCTGATCTTTGTTCAAAGTCCATAATTCTTTCTCTGCATACAGATAGTATTCTCCATTGCAAATAGCCCCAAATTGTCCCTGGTTGTTGCACTGAAGGGATGAGTGAGTCCATCAAGGTTGATTATCACCCCCATGTTGATGTTAGTATGTACAATGTTTTTCTGGTTTTGCTCATCTCACTCAGCATCAGTTCATGCAAATCCTTCCAGGCTTCCCTGAATTCCCATCCCTCCTGGTTTCTAATAGAACAATAGTGTTCCATGACATACATATACAAGTTTGTTAAGCATTTCTCAATTGAAGGACATTCACTTAATTTCCAATTCTTTGCCACCACAAACAGGGCTGTTATGAATATTTTTGTACAAGTGATGTTTTTACCCTTTTTCATAATCTCTTCAGGGTAGATCTAGTGATACTTTTCTTTTTAAAAAAATTTTAACATTCATTTTAAAAAATGAGTTTTGAATTCTCTACCACCCTCTCCACCCATTGAGAAGGCAAAGGCAATAAATATGATTTACACATGTGAAATCATGAAAAGTATATTTATATACTAGCCATTATGTAAAAAACCCCAAGAAAAATAGAGTTTAAAATAGTATGCTTCAATCTGTATTCAGATTCCATTTGTTTTTTCTCTGGAGGTAGATAGCATTTTCCATCCTAAGTCCTTTGGAATTGTCTTGGATCACTGTATTGCTGAGAATATCTAAATCATTCACAGTTGATTATTATAAAATATTATTGTTAATATGTGCAATGTTTTCCTGGTTTTGCTCTTTTCAGTTTGTATTTGCCAATGGAATCCAATGACTCTGGAAGAGAGAGTGAGGCTGATGACTTTGTGCAACCCTGCCTCTCTCAGATCCAGTTCATGATTTTACTGAAGATATCATTCTGTGATGTCATTGGTTGTCTTTGAAAAAAAAAGGACAAACAATTCCTTCATAATCATATACCACACCTTGTTCATCCATTTCCCAATTGATGATCATCCCCTTAATTTCCAATTCTTTTCTATCACAAAATATGTTGCTATAAATGTGTGAGAAATAATTCCTGTGGACCCCTACTCTACTCCAATAAGTATTAATCAGTTTGATATATTCCATAAATCCTATAGGGATAATTAGATGAGATAGATTCTTATCATAGACCTGAAACTTTAATGTAATGTTCACTACTTGTTTGCTAATTATGAAGTCTACTTCTCCATTTTGTTTTGCTAAAATTCTAAGTCCAAACCCAGCCTTGATTCTTTGGCAAGTCCCCCAACTTATTGGACCTCTGGACCACTTTGTTTTGTCTAATAGGAGCAGGTGAGCATCTTATGACCACTAAGTCAGTGGAGATGCCCCATGTTTTGCCCAATCTATGACCCTCTTGCTGATAAGATCATTTTTAGTCCTCAAAAGCAAGGTCTAACAACCAGTAAGATTTTGTATTTTACTATGTTTATTTTGCATATTTGGGTATCAAATTCTATAAAAACAGGGTTTTGGGAAACAGAGGCATCTCAGATTATAAGAAAGATCTGAGGTCCACTTCTTTAGAGTGGACCATGAAACTTTTAATATAGTGCCATTGGCTCAGAGCTCTGCATCAGTACTTTTTCTTATAGATTGGGCAATTATTATTCGACAAATAGCTGTAAATATAAAATTCCTTTTCCTTGGATCTCTTTGGGACGCAGACATAGTACTGATACTGCTAAGTCAAAAGGTATGTAAAGTTTTATAGTCCTTTAGTCATGGTCTCAACTTATTCTCCAGAATAGTTGCAGTTCCCAACTTCACCAACAGTATATTAGTGTGGGGCGGCTAGGTGGCACAGTGTATAGAGCGCCGGCCCTGGAGTCAGGAGTACCTGGGTTCAGTTCCGGCCTCAGAAACTTAATAATTATCTAGCTGTGTGGCCTTGGGCAAGCCACTTAACCCCATTGCCTTGCAAAAAAAAAAAAACAAACCTAAAAACACCCCAGTATATTAATGTGTCCCATTTTTTCCACATCCCCTCTAACATTTGTCATTTTCCTTTTCTGTCATATTATCAAATTTGATAGATATATGGTGGTACCTTGGAGTGGTTTTAATTAGCATTTCTCTTATCAATAGTGAGTTAGAGCATTTTTTCATAAGACTATGGTTAGCTTTGATTTCTTTTTCTGAAAACTGCCTGTTTATATCCTTTGATCATTTGTTGATTGGGGTGTGGCTCATATTCTTATAAATTTGCTTTATTTCCCTATATTGAGGAATGAGGCTTTTATCAGAGAAATTTGGTTTAATTTTTTTTTTCCAATTTCCTGTTTGCTTTCTAAACTTGACTGCATTGGTTTTGTTTGTGCAATAGTTTTTAAATTTAATGAAATCAATTAAATGTAACATAGTTATCTATTTTACTTTCTGTGATCCTCTAGCTTTTGTTTAGTCATAAATTCTTCCCTTATCCTTAGATCTGACTGGTAAAATTTTTTCTATGCTTCCCTAATTTGCTTATAATATTCCTTTATATCTAAATCACATACTGATTTTGATTTTTATTGTGGTATTGATGGGCGGTATTGGTCTGTGTTTAGTTTTTGCCAAACTGTTTTGTCAAATAATGAACTCTTGTTCCAAAAACTTCAATTGTTGAGTTCCTCAAACACTAGCTAGCATTTTTAGCACAATATTGAAAAGAAATGGTAATAATGGTTATCCTGGCTTCACTTCTTCAAAAGTCTCTTTTCTTCAAGCAGTTAAATATGGTCTTAACAAAAAACAATATGATCGTAACAATTTCAACCTTAACATTGTCCACATTATTTATTCATTTCACTATATAAATTCTATTTAAATTCTCCCTAGCCCAATTCACATGATATATTCCATCAATTGCATTAATGACATCTAACACTTGGTAGCATTTGCTATTTAAATAGTTTGTCATTCATAAACATAATATATTAGATAAATTCATTTCAAAGTTAGTCATTAGTAATCCAGAACTCACTGTACAATATATTTATATTATACTTGATATTTAGTAACATATATAAATTATTATATCATTATACAGTGTATTATAATACAATATTATATTTATTATACTACAATAATATTATTATACTTAGTACCAAGTACAGTATAGTAAAATTATACTTTGGTATTTACAAAAGTCTTTTCAAATATAAGACACTTATGATGGGTTACAGTAGAAATCTGTTATAAATCATAAATCTATATAATATATTACAATCAGATAAGTTTTCTTTTCCCTTAAGTGCTAGTGCTAGAGAAAATGCAGATGATTGAATTAGAAGAGAATGGGGATGTAGATAAAGATAACTGTGGGACTTTTGAATGCTTTTTCTTGGAACTCTCAAAATCTTTAGATATTAATGACATTGATGGTTTCTTATCTAAATTTGCTTCAAACTGTCATGGATTTCCTTTTACTTAGTATAAAGAAAACACCCCTCTTATTGGAGATGAATTTTGGATCATAGCTGGAATTAGCAATGAGTGATGATTATAGAGAATGGTAGAGAGGGGAGGAAGAGAAACGAGAGGAAGAAGGGAAGAAGAGAAGGGAGAGAGAAGAGGGGAATGAGAGGAAAAACTGACATAATACTACAATTTTTAAAAACTGGAGATAGTAAGCTTTGGTCTGCATTTAAACTCCACAGTTCCTTATCTAGGTATAGATTGTATTTTCCATCACAAGTCTTTTAGAATTGTGTTTGATTATTGTATTGCTGAAATGAACAAGTTCATCATAGTTGATCATCACTCAGTGTTATTCTTAGTGTATATAATATTCTTCTGGTTCTACTCATTTCTATAAGTTCATGTAAGTCTTTCCAGGCTTTTCTGAAGTCCTGTCCCTCATGATTTCCTTCCTTCCTTCCTTCCTTCCTTCCTTCCTTCCTTCCTTCCTTCCTTCCTTCCTTCCTTCCTTCCTTCCTTCCTTCCTTCCTTCCTTCCTTCCTTCTTTCTTTCTTTCCTCCCTCCCTCCCTCTCTCTTCCTTCCTTTCTTTTTCTATACATTATTTATTTTTATTTAAATTTTTTTTACCCAAGCTACATGTAAAAGTAATTTTCAACATTTATTTCCAAAACCTTGAATTCCAAATTATTTCCCTTCCTCCCATCCCATTTCCCTCATTGAGAAAGCAAGTTACTTGATAAGGTTAAAAATATGTAGCTATGAAACGTATCACTTTAATAGTTATTTTGTAAAGGTAAACATAATTCCCCCCCCCCCCCCGAAAGAGAAACCTCAAGAAAAATAAAATGAGAAAAGAAAAAAAAGTGTGCTTCAGTTTGTATTCAGACACCATTAATTTTGTCTTTGGGATGGATAGCATTCTTTATCATAAGTCCATTAGAGAAATTGATTCAATATTTTTTTCCCCACAGTTGCTATTATTAGTTGTATTTCCCTCCATCCTATTCCTTCCCTTTCCCATTTTTTTAGACTCTCTCAGCCTATCTCTCTTCAAAAGTGTATTGCTTCTGACTACCCTATCCCATGATCTTCCTTCTCTTCCATCATTCAAATGCCCCCCTCTCCTCCCCTTGTCCCCTTTTCACCACTCCTTTCCTCAACTATTTTTCTCTTGGATAAGATAGATATCTATACCTAGTTGAGTGTATATGTTATTTCCTTTCTGAGCAACTTCTGATGAGAGTAAAAGCTCACTCACTCCCCCTCACCTTCCCCCTCTTCCACTCCATTGCAATAGCTTTTTCTTGCTTCATTTATGTGAAATATCTTAGTCCAGTTTACCTTTCCTTTTCCTTTTCCCAGTACATTCCTTTCTTGCCCATTGACTCCATCTTTTAATATTGTTATACTTTCAAATTCAACTCCCTCCTGTGCCTTGCCTATATATAATCCTAACTGTCCTAATAAATGAGAAGGTTCATACGAGTTGTCAGTATCATCTTGCCATGCAGGAATACAAACAGGTTAACATCATTAAATCTCTCATGATTTGCCCTTCCCATCTACCCTCTCTATGCTTCACCTGAGTACTGTACTTGAAGATCAAACTTTCTGTTCAGCTCTGGTCATTTCATCAGGAAAGTCTGAAAGTTCCTTATTTCATTGAATGTATATCTTTTCCCCTGAAAGAGGGTGTTCAGTTTTGCTGGTTAGTTGATTCTCAGTTGTAATCCAAGCTCTTTTGCCTTACAGAATATCATATTCCAAGTTCTATGAGCCCTTAATGTAGATGCTACTAAATCCTGTGTTATCCTGAGTGTAGCTTCACAATATTGGATTGTTTCTTTCTGACTGCTTGTAATATTTTCTCCTTGACTTGGAAATTTTGGAATTTGGCTATAATATTCTTGGCAGCCTCATGATTTCTTATAGAATAGTGTTCATTCACATTCACATAATACAATTTATTCAGCCATTCTCCAATTGATGGACATCCCCTCAACTTCAAAAAGAAGTCTAAGGAAGAGATGAGTCCTCACACAGCCTATCTGTGATCTTGTTCAATGACATTTTGGTAGTTATTTTGAGTGACTGGGGCATCTAGGTGGTACAGTGGATAGAGCACCAGCCCTGGAGTCAGGAGGACCTGAGTTTAAATCCAACCTCAGACACTTAATAATTACCTAACTGTGTGACCTTGGGCAAGTCACTTAACCCCACTGCCTTAAATTAAAAAAAAGTCTTGATATTTTGAGTGACTGATAGGATGGCTATCATGGTAGCTGCAGGGAAAAAGAAGACAAAGAACATCCAGGATTTTGTTTGTATGAGGTATGTGTCTGGGCCTCATATTTGTGTAACACCTCAGAAATCCAAAGTATTTTCATAACCACATTTGGAAAATTCTAGAATATATGTGTATCTCACCAACTTAAATAATCTCAAATTGTAAGCAGAAGTATGGATTGAAATGTCCTGTATTGGGGCGGCTAGGTGGCGTAGTGGATAAAGCACTGGCCTTGGAGTCAGGAGTACCTGGGTTCAAATCGGGTCCCAGACACTTAGTAATTACCTAGCTGTGTGGCCTTGGGCAAGCCACTTAACCCCATTTGCCTTGCAAAAATAAAAACAACAACAAAAAACAAAAAAGAAATGTCCTGTATTAGTTTTAGCTTTATTGAATAGACTAACAAGGAGACATTCCTGAAGATCAAAGAAAAAGTGGTTGATTCAACAATTCAGTACTCTACATATAGAACAGGATGTTTATTATAGAATTCCATGTTCATGTACTGCAGGGTAGCAATGTTCTTAGCAATCCATGCCTCAATATTGGACTCCTTCTAGGTAATGGAGATAGCCCTCCAAAGTTATGTTAATTGTTTGCAACTCTTGATATTTTGGACTGTAATTCTTTTTCCTCCAAGAAAGCTGGTGAGAACAATATTCCATAATTGGATGAGTTGCCTGATTTTGCCTTTTGCCCTCATGAGAAATCTTGTATGAAGGGAACTGCTGTATCTTTTCAGAATCCCCAGTATCTCAATAGAATAAGCAGAGGAGTATGGGTAGTAAAAATTGGACTATTATTTTTCTTTTCTTTTTGCAGTGTATAGATCTTATTTTAATTTTTTTAGTGAAGATTTTTATAAAAGTTTTAAACATTTTTTAAAATTTGAGTTTCAGTTCCTTCCCTCCATTCTTCCCCTACTCCCTCTTTGAGAATTTGAGCAATTTGATATAAATTATACATGTGTTGTCATACAAGACTTATTTCCATGTTGTAAAAGAAAACATAAGAAAAAATAAAGTCACATGCAGCTTGCTACAGGACTATGAAAATGACATATATTTTTTGATCCTGTTATTTTTTTTCTTCATGCCTTTGCACAGGAGTATCATCAATGGCTTCATGTTTAAGCAACCAAAACATCCTTGTTCCCAAACTTCATTGTCCTAGGCTTCCAACCTTGGACTTTCTCAGGAGAGCCCTCTACCTTTGGCATCTCCACACATAGGACCTTATAAACTGTGGCTCTGGTCATTTCCTAGTCAGGCTGCAAAGCTACTCTGTACTGGTTCTTTTGTTAATTTTGCTGGGTCATACAGCTCAAGGATGCGAAGTAGGTTCAAACTCAAGTTATCCAGATACCAGATATCCAGATCCAGAATTCTATGTGCTCTACCACCTAGCTGCCCAACTGAGTAGGTATGTGGGAGTTGGTTGGTATTCCTTACATTCCTGAAACAATATTCCTTTTCTGGTCATTAAATTTTTCTGGATATCATTTTGTATTTATAATTCTGATTTTTTTAGATTTTAATGTTCCTTCCCATCCACATACCAGAATAATATTGGTGTTAAAAGATGCTGATTGAAAGATGCTGGTGTAGTAGAACTCAGAGGAGTCAAGATCCTCTTCAAATACTTCAGTTGATATTAGAATTATACCTCCCTGGAAAGAAAGTTTTAAAATATCACCTTTACAAGCCCTGCTGCCTTCAATTCAATATCCCACAAAGTACCCCCTTGAGTACTGCAAAAGTCCTGCGATAGACAAGCCAGGATATGTCAAGTACTGAGCACAGTGGCATACATTGTGTACAATTGCTGGAGGATTCAGGAGGGCCCAGCACTCCCTCTCCAGACTTTGCTTAACCTTTCCAAAAGATCTAGCAAGAGAGAAAGACCAGAATGAGGATTTCCCAAGTTCTACCTACACTCCTGACCAAAACTGTGCCTAGTACCTAGCCTTTGCCTTTCTTCAAGTCCATGGAAGTAAGAGAGTAAATTTGCCTGAGAGAGTAAACTTGGGGTGTTAAATTTGCCTGAGAGAGTAAACTTGGGGTGTTATGGGTGAGACACTAGTGGCCTAAGCCTAGATGCAGGAGAAAGACTTCAGGCAAAATCTAGCTTAAGCAAGTTCTGAATCTTTTGGTTGAATCCTAGCAGAGGAATAGTTCTGGAACCCAGCAGCACAGGACCCTAGGGAGAATCAGCTTTGGGAAGATCCTGTACAAAAGGGAGGTCCTTGGCAGAGAACATCACAGAACAGCATCAGCCTCTTGACAGAGGGATCTTGTCTGGGTCACTATTCTCAGGGCAAAGCAGGTGCTGCCCATGTCAGTCAGTTGTAGAGCTTGACCAGGATCAGACCTCTCAACCCAATACTGAAGAGGATGAGATGAGCAAACCAAGAAAGACTTCACCACATGAATTTACCTTGGTTTGAGAGATTCTTGCCAGGTAAATCCCAAGGAGAATGAATAGTGCCCTAACTATAGGTGAAGGTAAAATTTCAGAGGGAAAAAAAAGCAACAGTCACAGGGATTTCAGGAATAACTAGGAGAAATGAAGATAAACTGAATCTGGGAAATAAAGAATAGCAAAAAAGTTAAAACTAAAACATTTGAAAGAAAATTTCACCCAAGAACTGAATGCCCCCCAAATTAGAATGGGCCAAACTGAAGAAAATATAAAATCTAAATCTAGTATCTGTATATGTACATATACATTAGTGAAAGAATTCTTTTTTTTTTTTTTTTTTTTAGATTTTTCAAGGCAATGGGGTTAAGTGGCTTGCCCAAGGCCACACAGCTAGGTAATTATCAAGTGTCTGAGACCAGATTTGAACCCAGGTACTCCTGACTCCAGGGCCAATGTTTTATCCACTGCGCCACCTAGCCGCCCCATAAAAGAATTCTTGATCTCGAATTTTATATTTGATTTTACTCTGTAATTTGATTTTATTCTGTAATCTTTTTCTGTATTCTGACAAATCTAAAAATCTATTCTCTGTCTCATATGTACAAAGGTTCAGTCTTCTTTATCCTTGAAGACAGATACCAAAGGCTTAAACTCTTGTACAATCACTGTTAAAGAAAAAATTCTGGTCTCAATACTTTAATAAAACATTATGTCAGTATTTCCTGCAAAGTTTATGTGTTATCTTTGAGAAGCCAGGTTTATCCCATCTTTAGCAATTGAAGTGGTCTTATCTAATCCCCAGATTTCATCTGTATACCTGAGTCCCTATCAGTAACTTCAAGATGAAGCTGGGACCCATAAAATTTGCAAAAGCATTCCTTAGAAATTGAGGTGGTCTTATCTCACATGTAGGATATGCTTACTTTCTTTGATGTAATAAAAAATGATCCTTCATCCCTGTAATACTGACCAATAATATTTTCTTTGTTCTTTTCTTTGTTCTAAGCTTATAAAAATGAAAGGCAGTGCCATCTGGCTCATCTTTTATTAACACATTTATTATCAGGTTGTATGATCCTATTAATAAATATCTTGCTCAGAGAATTAGCTCAGTTTATCCTTTTATTAAATTTCACATACAACAATAGATACGCACACACACACAAACACAACTTATCTGTAAAACAGGACAAGGAGAGATAACCTAAGAATTATTACACTATCTGAAAACCATGATTAGAGACAAAAAAATTCTAAAATATAAAAATAAAATAATGTAATATAAATGACATATTATAAAAACATCAAAATAATAAAAATACCATATTTCAAGAAATTATAAATGAAAGCAGCATACAACTCTTAGTAACAGAGAACAAAAAGAAAAGAAAAAGAATACACTGGTTGTCTTCCCAAACACCAAAATGAAACTCCTAGGAACATAATAGCCCAAATCAAGAACTTTCAAGTAAAATATGAAAGAATTCAAAAAAGCAGTTCAAGTGCCAACAAGTAATAATAAGAATCTCTCAAGGTTTGGCAGCTGCCATATTAAAGTAAAGGAAAATCAAATATTTCAAAAGTCAAAAGATACTGGTTTGCAACCAAAGACAGCCTGCCAAGCAAAATTAAGTTTAATACTACTTGGGTAGGGGTAGCAGGACAGGGGAAGGACTGGATCTTTAATAGAATAAGAATTTTTTTTTTAAAACAACAATCCTTATTCATATTTTTAATGAAATCAACCTTTTGCAATGAACCCATTTAGTTATTAACTATGTTTAAAGTAACTAAACATCTCCTTCTGGCTAGGAGGTTGCCCATCATCTCCATACTTCTCACATAACAATTGGCCAGATATTGTGACAGAGTAATCTCAAATCATCATCATTATTTTATCTTCCTCAGGTTACATAGGTGCTTTGCCCTCAAAGCAAATAATCAGTTTACTCCCAGTTTACATATATAGCTAGAAATTTCTATTCATAAACTTTTAACTACCAGTCATCTTCAAAAATACAAATTATTACTTTCTGAATTCTTTAAAACCATTAGAATATCTTAGGTAACTTTAAATTTCTAACATGTGTTATTGATTCTAATGCAATTAAACAATAGTTAAAACAACCTGGCATTCAAGTCAATTAACATAAGTTATTAAATTTTACAAAATAATATTTCCATCATTATATTATTCATGAATCCACAGATTTATACCAGAAGAGGGCCATAATTTGTGATATTTACCTTTCCATATCTTCAAATCAATCACATGTTAATTCCAGGCTTTAACATTATAGTATTCAAATAACTTGCATGTTCACAAAAGAACCAAATACTGTTAATATAATTTCTTTGGACTGATAAATATATATATATATATAATATATATATATATATATATATATATATATATATATACACACACACATATATAGTCCCTTCTATAAACTTGTGATAATAGATGATAAAAGACAAAGATTATTACAAACTTTATTCCTTTACCAAAAGGAGATTGTTGACAATATATATCAATTTAACATCAAATCAGATTACAAAATTTAGTACAATATTTCTTTCCCAAAAGAAATCAGTAAAATATATATTATTATATATTATATATATAAAATATATAATTCAATATTCCCAAATTCCTTGACATACAATTTATCCCAATTATATTTTCCTTCTTAATAACACACACACACACATTCTCAAGACTTGTTACAGAACTTAGGTGAATAAGTTACTCTCATTTGGCTGTCAGATAGTTTCCTTTTTTTAAACACAAGGTGGTGACCTTTTCCTATCAAGGGCCTTCTGCCCTCTTTTCAAAGCCTCTTGAGGGCAGGAAGTCTGCAACCTTAAAAGTTTCAATTAACGCAAGTTGAATACAGCCAACAATCAATATTAGGTTGACAAAAACTTAGCTTACAGATGAAATCATTTCAAACTTTGCCACTTACAAACTTTCAAATACTATAAGGGGATAGGCTCAGATCCCAACTTCATTAATTACTTAAAATTAGACCCTTTCAAGCAATTAAATTCAAAATTCAAACTAAAAGGAGTAATATTTAACTCAGGTAACTGTAACTGTTTCAGATCTGAAATACACACACACACAAACACACACACACAAACACACAGACACAGGCACAAACACACAGAAACACCTCTTTTATATAAAGATTTAAAATTTACCAAGGTGAGATTGTTGGATACCCTGGCCGGCACCAAATTTCAGAATATATAAAGTTTTTCCCACCTCTCCAGGCCAGTATACATACACATATTTATATTATTTTTTGAATGTACCAATTAAAACCAGTCAAAAAATAATTTTTAGAATCAGTTAGAATTTCTTGAGGAACCTCTTATATATTCATTAAAATTTTAAAATAGCCAATCAATAGTTAAAATTGAATGCATTTTTAAGTAACTTTATAAAGTTCAACTCCAGTTACTGTATTACAGAAATATTAGTTATTTGCACAGGTTTAATTAAAAGATGAAATTTGAATTTCTTTGTCCCAGAAAAAGTTGTCTTCCCTTTTTTCTTTAACTAATTGACCACAGAGCTTCTCAGTCGATCTGCCCATTTCCCCTTCTCCTTCCCAATGGTGAGGCTTTCTCAGCCCAGCTAATGTCTTTAGGGAATGGGGCTTGGAATCGAAAACATGGTCGTTGCCCAACCCCCCTCTCCTCCCCAAACCAGGAAGAAGACATGGGGGTACCCTGTTTTCTAAAACAACTTTTTTTGGGGGGTCTTACCTTTCCTTCAGCAAAGCATGTATTCCACCTGAGAATTAGGTTTGAGTTTCAAAGTTCTAAAAAGGAATATTTTCCTTCCCCCCCTCCCCCCCAGGGGGGTGAGGGTGGCAGAGAATGAGAGTATTTCAAAGAGAAAGAGAAAAAGAGAGTTCCACCCAAAGATAATTTCCAGGAGCTCAGGTATTTTGCATTTGTCAAATCTAATTCCTTCCAAGGAGCAAGCACACAGCTGGGGGGACTTTTGGGTACCAAGGTTTCCCCCATATTCTAATATTCCAATTTATATGTAAGCAAACACATCAAATGAACATACACCAAACATCCTTCCTTAACAACACTAGCTCCACAGTGGGGTATAAACCAAACACACCTCAGAATTGCCTAAACCAGTCAGTCTGAACAACAGGGCAGGCCCACACTAGGGGTACTGTGAAACACCACATGGGATCAACCTTTTTTCATTTTCTGGAAAAAGGGAAACACAGAAGGAGAGCTAGAGATCCAATAATTTTCCTACTTTTCTAAAAATCTAGGATCTAAAGAAAAAGGGGTGTGCTTCTCACCTATGGAGCTCAATTCAGTTTCCAGAGTCTGGACAGAGAATTTTATCCTGGCTGACTCGCCATTTTGTAGTCGCTGGCTACTTGAGTTCAGTTCTGCCTATGAGGAATCATTATTCAAACTCGGGAAAGGGTGGAAATAAAAAAAAATTATTAAAAATATTTACAACACATAGGAAGGGCTAGGTAGAGAGAAAGGGGGGGAAGAAAGAGAGAGACAGAGAGAGGGAGGGAGGGAGGGAGGGAGAGAGGGAGAGGAGAGAGAGGAGAGAGAGAGAGGAGAGAGAGAGAGAGAGAGAGAGAGAGAGAGAGAGAGAGAGAGAGAGAAAGAGAAGAGAATTAAAGAACAGCCAAGCAGAGTTGGCTGGACCACAGGTCAGAGAAGACTGGCCTAGAATAAGAATTCTTGATGAAAAGGCCAAAACTGGGCAGATATATTGAAACTGAAATAAGGACATCAAGAGAGATTAAGGTATATCTATATCTATATCTATATATCATACATACATTTAATTAAAAGTTTAAAATGAGGATTGTTTTCATCTTAATGGGGAATAAGAAACAAATATCTTCTCAAAATAGTAATATCTTTAAAGATCATTGAGAAAGGATAAAACGATAAAGGGTTTGTGGGTGATTTTGTTCCATCATATTAGTCTTAGAAGACAAAAATGGGAAGGGCAGGGCCCTATGCTTGTAAAGAATAAAGGAAGAAGAGGAGGGAAATCACTGTTGCATAACCGAGGTACTTAAGATGAAAAACCCTGGGTATCACTTGACCAATTTCCTTTTTGAGTTTAATGTATTTCTACATGAAAATCTGTACATGAATGTAATTGTATTCAGTCCTTTATCTAGTTCAGATAAAATGAGGTTAATAAAATACTCAGTATTCTTCATCTTATGTACCTCAGTTATGCAACAGTGGACAAGGGAGGGGTAAAGATGAATTTAATGGGGAGGGGCAGACTACTTAGGTGAAAAGCCATAATAAAACAAATTCAATGTTTGAGAAAAGATTCAAAAGGAAAGGAAGAACAAAATTCCAGGATCAGAAGATAAAGCAAAATAAGGTGGGAGCAGAGGAAAAAAGAATTAGAGGTCTGGATGGAGGAAAATACAATTAGTAGTCATAACTTTAAATGTGGATGGGATGCATAAAATGGAAGATAACAGAATAGATTTAAAACAGACTTTGAGAATATACTGTTTACAAGAAACCCTTGAAATAGAAATTCACTTAGAGGTAAGGGCAGGAGCAAACTCTTTTATGCTTTAGCTGAACTGAGAAATGAATGATCATAATTTCAGATAAGTTATCAGTAAATATAGATATGAGAAAGAGATAAGAAACCAGTTAATCAACAAAAACTTATTAAGTAACTAGCATATGCTAGATACTGCTAAGCCCTGGGGATATAGAAAGAATAGAAAGAGGCAAAAGATAGTCTCTGCTCTGCTGGAGCTCACAATCTAATGGAGGAAACAAAAGCAAACAAATATATTGCAAACAAGCTGCCTACAGGATAAATTAGAAATGATTTAACAGAGGGAGGCACTTAGGATTATAGACTGGGAAAGGCTTCCTGTAGAAGATACAATTTCAGTTGAGACATGAAGGAAATCAGGAAATCCAGGAGGTAGAGATGAAGGAGGAAGAGCAATTCCAGGCATAGGGAACAATTGAAAAATTCTTAGAACTTAGGTTTAAAGATACTTATAATAAATCAATATCAATACTGCATGTGCCCAAAAGGGTATCATATCTAAGTATTTAAAGGAAAAATGAGGCAAAAAGGAGAAATAAATAATAAAAGTAAAATGGTTGGGGGACCTAAAGTACTCTTTTCAGCCCTAGACAACCCTAACTAAAAAATATACAAGAACAGGAGCAACTCCTTTCATGACAACTGACAGTGGAATCCTATTCAGGAAAATGCCAAACATGCATTTAATGTACTGTTTTAAGAAAATATTTAATATATAGTTTCAGAGGAAATTGGAAGATCTTTATGAACTGATAAGAAAAAAGTGAACAGATCAGGAATATTTTATATAGTGAAAACGAAGAGAAAAACAACATAAAAGAATTCTGATAAATACAATGATAAACTATAAATTCAATAGAAGTATGATAAAGTATGCCACTTACTCCCTATCAGAGAAGTAATGAACTTGAAATATAGAATTATATGTTTTTGGATATGGCCAATGCAGGCATTTGTTTTGATGGGCGTTGCATATTAAAATATTGAGAATTTTATTGGGGGTTGTATTTTTTTTTCTTTCATTTGCTTATAGGTGGGTGAGGTAGAGGGAAGAATATTTTTTTAAAAATGAAAGGGTATTTATGCTGTTGTATTTTTATTTAAACAAATTTACTGTTGTACAGGATTGTTTCTCTAAAGTAAAACAATAGAATTTAGATTCCAGATTTTTAAAAATTATGCAAAAAGCTCAAAATGACATAAAGAGGAAGAACAAGCTTTTTACTTAATAGCCTAATATGCCTCCTTATCTCTTAAAAGGATCATATTATTTAGGCATATATTGTAATATGAATATATGACTGGACACATTTTAATAGTTTTGACATTAAAAGGACAATAGAGTTCTTATTTATTGTCTGATGAGGTATTACCGAAGCCTCTACTTTTGTTATATTTATAGGGTCCCCCCCATCTTAGGTTTATTAATATCAAATAAAGTATGTACTGTGGCTAAAGGTTTTGTCATAGTCATACAATTTCACTCCTTTTTGGAACCTCTGATTATGGAGAATGCATTAGCTAATACTGAAAGTTCTGGCATTATTTTAAATTCATAAGGCTTTTCTGCAATATGAATTTTCTAATGTTGAACATGAGATGATCTGTCACTGAAAACTTTTGCACATGCGTTACATTTCTGTAGTTTTTTTCTAGCATTATCTAAAGATTGAATAAGAGATTAATTTGTTCTTTCATAAATATATTACATAAGTAGGTTTCTCTCTAGTATAAATTTTCTAATAGTGTGTATGCTTCTACTTTTTGGGGTAGTTAGGTGGTACAGTGGATAGAGCACTGCTCTTGGAGTCAAGAGTATGGGAGTTAGAATCCAGCTTCAGACACTTGATATTTACTTGCTGTGTAATCTTGGGCAAGTCACTTAACCCCGATTGCCTCACATTGAGGATAATCTCCAGTAATACTGATTCACATCTGGCCACTGGACCCAGATGGCTCTTTTGGAGCTAAAATCCAATTCATGTGCTAGACATGGTATCTATTCCCCTGATGTCTTGGTTTTCTTCAAGAATAAAGGACAAGAGGTGGCTAGGTGGCGCAGTGGATAGAGCACCGGCCCTGCAGTCAGGAGTACTTGAGTTCAAGTCTAGCCTCAGACACTTAATAATTACCTAGCGGTGTGGCCTTGGGCAAGCCACTTAATCCCATTTGCCTTGCCAAAAAAACCCAAAACCTAAAAAAAAAAAATAAAAGACAAAACAGCAATATTATCAGGGTTACTCTTGTAAGCCTTCCTGCATACTTTGCATTGATAGGATCTAAAATCTGAATTTTTTTGTGCTCAAGAAAATATGAGTACTGTTATATTTTAGACTTTTCCTTCAGTATGTATTCTATGATGTTAATGAAGAATGATCTATCACTAAAGAAATGTATTCATTCTGAATTCTCATATTTATTGAATTAGTAGTAGGGTTTCTTTTGCAAATGAATTTTTTGATGTTCTATTTGAAAGCATTTACATATTACATTTTCATGTCAAATAAGAAATGCATTATTATTGATGCCTTTGCCACATTAATTACATTCATAAGCTTCTTTCCAGTTTGGATCCTCTGCTAATAAGGACTGAGTTATTATTGAAAGATTTGCCACATATTAAATTTATGAGAATTCTTTCAGTGTAGATTCTTTGATATTATGACATACTATCTGCCTAAAGGTCTTCCCATGGTTATTAAGTTGTTATGGTTTTTCTCCAGTATTAATGCTTTGATGTGTGTTAAGAAATGAACTTACTGAAGGCTTTTCCTAAATTCATTACATATATATATCTCCTTTAGATATTGAAAAAAGTATGACTGGATGCTAAAGGCTTTGTTACATGCATACATTCATAGGTTTTTTCCCCACAATATGATTTTCTGATGCTTATTTAGGTTTAAGTATTAGGGGATTTTAGATCCTATCAATGCAAATATTCATGACATTCAAAAGCATTCTAGGATGGATTTTCTGATACTTGCCAAGGAATGTCACTTAAGGTTTTGTCTCAACTGGTCATAATGTTTTTCTACAGTGGATTTCATCTGATGCTTAATGACAAATAAGGTAAGACTAAATGCTGAGTGTACATGTCTTATTTATGATTTCTTATTTATGAGATACATATGTCAACTGTCTGATGCTAGAGGTAAATGTCATACCATATTCATTATACTTACAGGATTTTTCTTTTACTGATACTGAACAAAGTAAGAGTTGGTCATGAAATCTCTGTCACATTCATTACATGGATGGAGTTTCTGATGTTGAGTAACACCCTTATTTGTAGCATCTTTTTCCTTTCAATATGTATTCTGTGATGGTGGTTAAGATTTGAATAGTTACTGAGAGTTTTCCCTTAATAGCATGTATCATGAATTCGACCTGTCCAAAAAGTATCTTTATTTAAAAAAAATTGGTTTCTATATCCTTAAAGAAAGCTTGAAAAGGAATCCACTCCTTATTCCTACTTGTGTAATTCTAGTATTAAGGAAAGCAAGTCAATTCGCTTAAGTCAATAGCCTAATCACCAATTTCTCTCACTCTAGTATTACTCACATATTTTTGGTATTTTATTACCAAAAGATGACACAAAAATGTTTAGCAGAAATCCCAATGATAAATTTAGGCAATTTAAAAAAACCAAGCAATGACTGATAAATTAGTATGAAATGAATCATTAAGCAAATTGATCATAAAAAAAAGAACTGCTATTGGATGGAATCCCTTGTAGAAACTAGGAAATATATTATCAGAGAATATACTATCAGAGAAAGATATACTTTGGAGAAAGGGATGGAGAAGCAGCAGCATATTTCTAATTCAACTACAGTACCTTCACAAAGCTATCTGAATGTGTGGTAACTCCAAATGAAACATTTTCATTTACTAAATTTCTAGGCCCATTCTTCTCTATGAAATCTCTGATATCTGATCAAAGCTAAATTGTGCCTAAAGACATTCACAAACTGATTACATATTTAAGGTTTCTCTTTTGTATGGATTCTCTGATGTCGAGTAAGATGTACACGCAAGCTAAAGGCTTTTTCACATTCATTACATTCATAAGGTTTCTCACCAGTATGAGTTCTATAATGTAGGGTAAGATCTGCACATCGAATGAAGCCTTTCCCACACTTACTACATTTATAGGGCTTCTCTCCAGTATGAATCCTTTCATGTTTGTTAAAGGATGCCCTATCAGAAAATGCTTTTCTGCATTTACTACACTCATAGGGTTTCTCTCCACTATGAATTCTCTGATGTTGAGTTAAATTTGTACTATATCCAAAGGCTTTCCCACATTCTCCGCATTTATAGGGTTTTTCTCCAGTATGAATTCTCCCATGTTGAATACATTCTACCTTCTGACTAAAAGTTTTCTCACACACAGTACATTTAAAGGGTTTCTCCCCAGTATGAATTCTCTGATGTTGAATTAGTTGTGTACTCCATCTGAAAGTTTTCCCACATTCTTTGCATTCATAAGGTTTCTCTTCAGTGTGAATTCTTATATGTCGATTAAGAATTGTCTTTTGGTTGAAAGCTTTCCCACATTCATCACATTTATAAGGTTTCTCTCCAGTATGGATTCTCTGATGTTGTATAAGGAGTGAAGTACTTCTGAAAGCTTTTTCACAGATATTACATTCAAAGGGTTTCTCACTAGAATGAACTCTATAATGTCTTTTAAGAAGTGCACTCTTACTGAAAATTTTCCTGCATTCAGTACATTCATAAGACTCTTTTGGTACACAGACTTTCTGATGACTTGTTAAATTAGAAGTTTTCCCACATGTATCATTTTTATGGTATATCTCTCCAGTGGGAATGCTCTGCTCCATAACAAGGAATGAATCCAGATTAAACTGATTACAATCAAGATTTTTCTTCCCAGACAGGATTTTATTCGGGGCAACTTCCATTTGATTTAGAGATTTCTCATGTATTTCTTGAGGGATGCCAAAGTGGTCTTCAGATCTCCAGGTTTCACCTGACTTAGAGTAATGTGTACTATCCCTTGTAAATATTTGCACTTCTACCTTCTGAGATGATTCTTCTTCAGAAATGTTCTGCTTTGGAGTTAACTTCCTTGTTTTAGGTCTGATCTTCCAGGCTGAAAGAAAGAAACATATAATTCTATCTTGTTACTTATTAGGTTATGAGAAAGAAAACAACTAAAATCAGAACAGAAAACATGGACATGGTAATAATGAATACAATGATCTCACAATCTTCAAATAAGAAGACTGGGAAAAGGATGGAAAAGGGGAGGAAGAGGAAGTGGTAAGAGGGTGAACTCTCATTTTAAGGTTCATTCAATTCCTATTTATTATCGAATAAAGACTCTGGTAATTATTATCTATCAATTCAGTACATTCACTTTCCTTCTTCAGTTAGTTCATTATCTGGTTCAGTCTTTCAATTTCTTCTACAATTACTACCCTCAAACTCTGGAACTATCATACATGTTGATAGCTCCCTAAGACATTCTTAAATTTACTGATTTTCCACAATCTACTCCTTAAGTTCAACTAAGCTACACAGAGATAGTCATACCCTTGAACTTGTCATCCCCACAAATATTCAACAGCTATCTCTTCCACCTTGTGATTTTCCCCATCACAGTTTTGATATATAGAATGGATTGGCATCAGAAATTAAATGGGAATTTTTGAAGGAGTTTTGCAAAGTTGCAGATGACATGTGAAAGCCAGAAGAAAACAAAGAAAAAGTTTAGAACCCCAGAAATGTATAAAATAGATGCATAGCATTATGTAATATCAACATATTTTATCTTTTAATATTATAATAATTCAGCTGATATGAGGGGAGGGCCATAGTTTCTTGTTTTTCTCCTCCATCTTTAATCATTCATTCTATTTCTCATTTTCTTCTCTATTTGTTGATGTGGACATTCTATTCTTTGGTCTGTTTCTCTCCTTTGGGAATAAAATTTATTCCCACAATTTCTCTTACTCTTTATGCTCTCAAATTTCTACTACTTATTCCAACTGACACTTCCAATTGCCTAGAGGATACCTCTGTCTAGATGTTCCATCAATACTTCAAACTCAACATATCCAAAAACTGAACTCTTACCTATCATTTCCCTAAATTGCTCTTTTTAAGTTGATTACTTATCTTCCCAACTACTAGTGCTCTTCTCCATACCTACTTTATATTTATTTTGTGTTTATTCAATATGTATTTACTGGTTCCTCTAATAGAATATAAGCTCTTTGAGGGTAGAGATTATTTCTTTTTTTCCCCTTTGTATTCCCAGAACAATGTCTGACTCACTTAATAAATATTTGCTAATTGATTCATTATTACTTTCTATGGCACCAACATTCATGTAGTTTTCCATGTTCATTTCTTTGGATTCATTTCCCTTTCCCTCATGTCTCATATTCAATTATCAGGTTCTCTTCATTCCATCTTTGACATCTCTAACATTCATCTCTTCTTTACTATCACTAAAATAACACAAACATTAAAACAATAAATATAAGCTATCATTTTTATTATAAGTACAGCTCTTCACTATCAGATAAATATTATTTTAACAACCTCCTTCTAGATCTTTATCACCTCTACTCTTTCCCTCTTCTAATCCATCCTTCCTTCTAGAATAATCTTGTTTATATTGATTTGGACATATCTTGCTGTTCTAAAATTTAAAACAACCTTCTGTTACATTCCAAATTCAAATTCTTCTGACTGACATTCAAGGCCCTAAAAGTGTTAGCCTATCTTCCCAGGTTTCTTTCATAGTATTACTCTCCATAAATTTTATGCTGGAGCTAAACCAGACAATTCTTTGCCTCCTTTTCTTGTACAAGAATCTCTAGATCCATGGGAATTTTTTTTTACTATTTTAAGTGTATCTGATTTGGATCCAAGCCTGCAATTTAACTTTTGTGCTATTAAATTAAGTCCTAATAGAATTCTTCAGTTGGCATACAATTCATCAGATTACAATGAATTCCAAAACTATATATACACACACATACACACACACATACACACACACAGTTTGAATAAAAACAATAATTATTATAAATAATAGGATAATAAACAAAATAAAAAATAGGGAAAGGAGTCCTACCAAATAAAAATAGGAAAAAAGAAATCCTATGAAATTCCTTCAATGGTACAAATATATTCCTGTTATTTAAACCAATGAGTCAAACTGAGAACAAAAACTTTTTTTTTTTTTAAGATTTTTGCAAGACAATGGGATTAAGTGGCTTGCCCAAGGCCACACAGCTAGGTAATTATTAAGCATTTGAGGCCGGATTTGAACTCAGCTACTCTCGACTCCAGGCTGGTGCTCTATCCACTGCGTCACCTAGCCCCCCTGAAAGAAAACTATTGATCAATATCTCTAGTGAATATAAGAGTAAAAATTTTAATTAAAATATTATAAAGGAGACAACAGCAGCTTATCATTAAGATCACAGGTTTTGACCAGGTGAGATTCACACCAGGAATGCAGAGATGGTCCAATATTAGAAAATGATAGACCTAAGTGATTATATATTGATAACAAGAACAACAAAAATCTTATGATTATATCAATAGATCCAGAAAACATTCATTCCTGTTAAAATTACTATACATTCATTCATTCTTGTTAAAATTACTAGAAAGCATAGGAATAAATGGATCATTCCTTAATATATGGAGCTAAAATAGAGGCCTTTTTAATAATATTTTGGGTAAAGCAAAGATATTCATTATTACCATTACTACTCAGTATATGCTAGAAATAATAGCTAAGAAGGGCATGAATAAGAAATTGAGAGAATAACAACAAAAGGAAACAAAATTATTACATCTATAAGTGTATACACATTCCATGTACAAATGGTGAGTGGAATAATCTTTGCAGAAGCTTTTGTATTTTGTTTGTTTGTGTGTGTGTGTGTGTGTGTGTGTGTGTGTGTGTAGTGACCATGGGGTGAGATCCCTACTTGCCAGGGTAAACAGGCCAGGGCTGAATAAGCAGACAATTTTTAGGGAACCTTTTCTAGACCCTTCCTAGGAGTTGAGCCATGCTATCTTTTAAAGGCTGCTCATATTTATAGAAGAGGTTTTGTTTTTCTTGCTTTCTCAACTCAAGGTTGCAGAGGTAGGTAAGAAGGCCTGGGCTACCTGTTTGTAGGGCTGTGATTATAACTCCCAGTGCATCTGTACCTGCTACTTCAACACTTCAAATACCATAGGACTTTGAGATAAGTAAAAATCGTAAAATAGTAGGGGCAATGTGTTCTGATTCCTGCATAATTTGGATTTAAGTGAGGCAAAATTGCACAAAATCATTGGCTTCACTCTTCCAGTCATCATAGCCCACTGGAAGGACAGTCAAGATAAATGGTAATAGCTCAAGATGTAATAGATGACCTTGGCATCTTTGACATTTAATGAAGCTCTAGTGTCTTCATGGCCACTGGAATAAATTGCTCTCATCTACCCCTTCCACTAGGATAAGTCTTCAAATGCTTGGGATAGACAGCCCCTATCCTATTAATGGTTTGAAACCCATAATTACCCTAGTTTAGCATGTTGGCCAGAATGGTTTACTGAGGTGCAGCTGCTGCATATGCAACAGCTTCTTTGAACCACAGGTGGGAGGTTGATCAGTAAATACCAAACATGGAAAACAGTCCTGAAAACAGGGCTCAGCATCCCTCACTCTAGTGATATTAGTCTATCCTGAATACATCATATGACCAATCACAATTCCAGTGACTTCATGATGAAACATTTTACCTACCTTCTGCATATAAAAATGAGGCACTCATGGGGAGGACAGGGCACAAGATGGTCAATATTGGAATTTGCTTATAACATATTTATAGAAGAGGTTTTGTTTTTCTTGCTTTCAACTCAAGGTTGCAGAGGTAGGTAAGAAGAAAATAAGGTGGATCTTCATGAAGATAAAATAAGAACTTATTAACAATTACAACTAAGTAAATGTAATGAAAGACTGAAAATACTAAATCAAAAAAAAATTTTAAGATTTTACCTTGGATTAGTAAATTAAAAAAAAAATTTTCTTAGAATACTGAAGGCCTCAAAAATAGACTACCCATTTCATGGTCCATGGTTTAGTTTTCTGTCTGATCTGTGTTTTCTTTTACTTTTGCAATTCTTTCACTGGGTGTAAATTTGGACTAGATGACTTCTAAGATCTCTTTCAACTCTTAACAGTTTCACCATATTATAGAATCATATAAACTTAGGGTATTTGAGGGAATTTATGCCAGATAATCTCAGTCTTATCTGTAGGCCTAGTTGACTTGAAAGAAAATTACAAAAATAGTCTACAATCTCTTTTGCTTATAGTGATTCACCTCCTTGGGCTTTTCTCACTCACCTGAGAAGGCACCTCTTGGGATTTCTCTCTCTACATTCCAAGGTTCTTTCCCTTGCTCCAACCAGATTATCAAATCTGGGTTATAAACTTCATGTCCTGTTCACAGGGAAAAGAAAGCAAAATTTGTGCTGGGGTCAAAAATCATTCTTGGATTAAGTTCTAACTCTTTGTTCCTTTTTGAGATGAGAAAGTGGAGTATTATGGATATTATAACAAAGCTTTTATTCTCCAAGAAGGGATCTTTCACCTGGAACAAGGTGAAGGAAGAGCCTATTTTTGTGCCCAAATTTGGAATTTTTGATCTCTTATCCCCAAATCCCTACAAAGATAAATTCTTTAAATAGAAGTTTTATACCATTTATACCATTTAATGACTGACAACCTTATCTATACAGGAAAACCATACTTACCTATTGACACCAAGTTTCTATAGCTCTCCAGCATTACATCTTTATACAGATATTTCTGATCAGGATTCAACTGCCCCCACTCTTCCTGGGTAAAATCCACAGCCACATCCTTGAATGTCAATGATCCCTGAAATGCCAAATACATTCCTGCTCAACCTACCACCCAACATTCAATTCCATGGCCTTGGGAAGATTTGCTAGTGATTGAAGAGGATAGGATTGTATATGCTGATAATTTTCAGAGATGTCATTGATCCAAGTAAAATACATTATTTCCTGATTTTATATCTTGTGCCTAGAATTATCTCTGACTAAAGAAGTAAAATATACAGTCAATGTCCTTGTTGAGAATGTGGTTTTGCTTGAAAGGAAAGCAGAAATTGCACAACTGGAATATGGTACAGTGATTACATTATGCAGTACAGAAAGTAAGTGCACATGAGTTCAGAATAGAAGGGATTTTCACCTACGTTAGGGAAGACCTCACAGAATTCTAGAACCTTCAAGTCCTAAGGAATTTTTAAAGTTATCTCACAGGTCTGCCATCTAATGGATGAATAATAACAACAACAATAATAACAATAATAATAATGATAATGATGATGATTATAAACTCTATCACCCCCCGACCCACTGATGATATGAAATTATCTAATCTCAGTTTGAACATATTAAAGAAATCACTCCTTCAGAAGCTGCCCAATCCATTTTCATGTGAGTTTGGGTTCTATTGAATTACAGTCTGTCTCCTTATAATTCCTACTCAATGTTCCTAATTCTTCCATCTGAAACAAAATGAATAAGTCTAAAAAAACTTATGTTCATATTTTATATAATAGTCCTTCAAATGTTTAAGGTAGCTATTATGTCTTTGTCAAATCTTTTTTATACTAAATACCCCCTAATTCAAACTATTTCTCATGTCATTTTTTTCATTATATAAATATTTTATTTGTTTTCCAATTATATACAATGGTAGTTTCTACCAATCATTTTTTTAACCTATCTTTTTTTTTTTAAGGTTTTTGCAAGGCAAATGGGGTTAAGTGGCTTGCCCAAGGCCACACAGCTAGGTAATTATTAAGTGTCTGAGGCTGGATTTGAACTAAAGTATTCCTGACTCCAGGGCAGGTGCTCTATTCACTGTGCTACCTAGCTACCCACCAATCATTTTTTTTTGCAAGGTTCTGAGTTTTCCAATTTTCTCCCTCCTTTCCCTCCCTTCAACAGAAGGCAATCTGATTTAGGCTTTGCATTTGCATCCATGATAAGCATCCTGTCATTTTTTCACCTTCCTTTAAATGTCCTCTATTAATTACCTCATCAAAATATGGCATGTAAAACTCAGTATCATACTGCAGATATAGTATGACAATGCAAAAGTGGGTCTTTTCATCTGTTTTTCTGGATTATACAGTTCTATTAACAAAGCCTAATGTTGTACACCAGCTTTTTGAGGAAAGGGTAGCTATACAAGCCAAAATAAGCTTGTGTTTGATTAATATTATCAGGCGAGATAGTCAGTTCGACAGTATAATATTGGAGGTATAGTCCATGTACCTATAAGATGGACTTTCAAGCTATAGTTATAGGAGCACAAAATCCTGGTTTGCAGCTATTTAATATTACGTATTTATTTTTTATTAATAAGTTCTAAAGACCTTACAAGAATCCATATCAATAGTAGCTACTTTACTCAAAAAAATTCCCCAGTTTAAAATCCAAAGTATTTCCAAGAGTTCCTCAGTTAGAACTATTATTCCCCTTCCAGAATTTAAGCATAATTATCCCACTGACCTTTTGCCTTCTTAACATTAAATGAACAGAAATAATAGGGACAAGTGGTGTTATTCATGGAATGGCTTTATGACTTATATGTATCATCTGAGGTCCCATTTTTAATCATTGCTAGGAAGGGTTACTTGTGTTCTTTTATTTATTGAAGATTTCCATCTACAAATATTACTCATTTCTGCTGATTTGGGATATTTTAGGAAGGGTCTAGAGGGTTAAGATCTCTACAAAGCTGGACTTTTGGGATTGGGGATATAGACATATAAGATGGCCTACATAAATAGAAAAGAGTCTTCTAAAAATTATGGGCATTTTACATGTCAAGTAATATCTTCTAGGTTGACCAATCTAACAATAATTTGTATTTTTTTTTTTGCAAGGCAATGGGGTTAAGTGATTTGCCCAAGGTTACACAGCTAGGTAATTATTAAGTGTCTGAGGTCGGATTTGAACTCAGGTCCTCCAGACTCCAGGCCAGTATTCTATCCACTGTGCCACCTAGCTGCCCCACAAAGATTTGTTTAATCGATTGTTTAACTAATCTCTAAAATTATTCGGTGACTTCAGTGCCCGGCTCAATCTTCATCTCACTCTGAATGGAATCTTAAGCTACACTGAATTTTGTTGTATCATGAATGGATGAGGAAAAATTTAGAACTAAAGAAAATATAGAGAGCATTACAAAAATGTAAAAAAGGTTAATTTTGATTATATAAAATTAAAAAGATTTTGTACAAACAAAATCATTGGGGAAAAATGTACAACAAATATGACTGATAGAGGCCTCATTTCTCAAATAAAAAGTCATTCTCCAAATGATAAATGCCCAAAGGATATAAACAGGCAGTATTCAGACATAGAAATCAAAACTATCTATAGTCATATGAAAAAAATGCTCTAAATCACTATAGTTTAGGGGAATGTAAATTAAAACAACTCTGAAGTACCACTTCACACCTATAAGATTGGCTAATATGACAAAAAAGGTAAATGATAAATCCTGCTGAGGGAAGGTGGGAAAACTGTTGTTGGTGGAGTTTTGAGCTGATCCAACCATTCTGGAGAGCAATTTGAAAACTACGCCCAAGGGGCTATAAAACTACATACCCTTTGATTCAGCAATCACTGCTGGGTCTATATCATAAAGATATCAAAAAAAGGGAAAAAGATCTATTTGAAATATTTATAGCAGCTCTTTTTGTAGTGACTCAGAATTAGAAATTAAGACATGAGCAAAGAAAAAGGTAGAGAGTTTCAAGATTATGTTATATAAAGATTCATGGAAGGAACTAGGTCCTTTGGTTTGAAAATGAGATAAAATGTCAGCTATTTGAAAATAGCTGCCTTCATATATTTATAAAATTGCCATATAAAAAAAAGATTTGTTTTTCTTGGGTCTAAAGGTCAGGAACAAAAGACGTAAGTTACATAGAGGAAAATTCCAGTTTGATGTATGAAAATACCTTATGTATTAAAAATGCCCCAAAGTAGAATGAACTGGCTTAGGGGATAAAAAAGCTCCCTTTTACTAAAAATTTTTGGGAAAAGGCTAGATGACCAAATTTTTTGGTTAATTTTTATTTATATTATTTTTTAATTTATGGAATAAAACATTTTTTATAACAGTATAATAAAAAGATGATTTACACAAAACTGCAAATTATTATGTACAACTTGGTATTCCTTTTATTTCTTTTTTTTTTAAGGTTTTTGCAAGGCAAACAGGGTTAAGTGGCTTGCCCAAGGCCACACAGCTAGGTAATTATTAAATGTCTGAGACCGGATTTGAACCCAGGTACTCCTGACTCCAGGGCCAATGCTTTATCCACTACACCACCTAGCCGCCCTGGTATTCCTTTTAAATGCAAAATAAAGTTATCCTATAAATTTCTTTTTTCTTCCCTCCTAAGATGGTTACTGTAAAATCATTATATACATTTTACCTAGTTTTCTTTCTTTCCTTCTTTCTTTTTCCTCCTTTTCTTCTGGTACTTGTGGTGCCCAAAAGTTTAGTAAAATTTCTTTGGGTTTACAGGCCCCAAATCACTCTGGCTTTTCTTGATTGGTCAACAATGGGTCTCAGGCTAAGCCTACCTGGTCATTGTTTGGGCCCTGATTGGTTTAGAGTTAATTTTTCTACTCCCAGATTGATTTTTTTTTTTTCAGATTTTTCAAGGCAGTGGGGTTAAGTGGCTTGCCCAAGGCCACATGGCTAGGCAATTATTAAGTGGCTGAGGTCAGATTTAAACCCAGGTACTCGGGACTCCAAGGCCGGTGCTTTATCCACTACGCCACTTAGCCACCCCCTCCCAGACTGATTTTTAAAAAAGTTTTCTTTATTTAAGACAATTGGGTTAAGTGCCTTGCTTAAGGTCACACAGCTAGGCAATTATTAAATGTCTGAGGTTGGATTTGAACTCAGGTTCTCCTGACTTCAAGGCTGGTGCTCTACCTACTGTGCCACCTAGCTCCCCCCCAGATTGATTTTTAAAAATAATTAATATGCAAAAGAGTCTGCCTGAATCTTTACTTTCTAATCTGCCTTAATCACTGTAATATCCTGAGGGTCTTGCAACAATTTTTCTTCTTTTTTTTTATTTTTGAAAATGATCATTTTGGGTCTCTTTGCTATTATCTCTCTACCTTAATGACTAAATGGAAGTTGTCTCAGTCAAACTATGATCTGGAAAAGACCTAGCTTTAAAAGGTCAAGGTCTCCCACTGCAGTCATGCTGATCCATATCTGTCCAGTAGACCCAGATAGCTCCAGAAGAGACAATGAGAAAAAAATAGGAAAAAAAACCAAATGACATTGGTGACTCTGCACAGCACTCCCTCACTAAACCCAATTCACGTACATGACATAGCATCACCTCTCCAATGTCATAGTCTTCAAGAACAAAGAACAAAAAATAACAACCAACCACTTATTAAGAATTGGTAGAAGATTAGATAATCTCTGAAGTCCTTTCAAAAGTCTCCCTATCTACCTTTCTTAGGAGTCCAAGCCTACATCACCAACTGTATGGACATTTCTAGGTCCAATTAGCCTATTGAATTGTGAGTCACATAAGATTTCCCAGAACAAGCACAGCATATGGAGTTCTTTTGGTGAAAACTTTTTTCATCTCTCATATTTAGATCACTATTTATGTACTGTGACACTAACTCGGATAAAGGTATCTCAAATTCAACATGTACAAAAGTGAACTCATTCCCTTTTTATGATTCCTTCAAATTCCCCAATTTCTGTCAGGTCACCACAATTCTTCTAGTCACTTAGATTCAGAACCTTAGCATAATCTTTAGTTCTTCACTCTGTTTTTCTCTCTCAACACCTAAAAAGTAAATAACTCCACAACCTCTTCCTCTACTCCCCCATCCCTAACCATGATCCACACAGCTGGCAAATTTATATGCCAAAGCAAATTTATATGCCTTAAAGCCTTGCAGATGTTTCCCAGTGGACTGCCCCCCCCCCCAATACTTCAAGAATATTCAGTACTTTTCTATTGCCACCAGGATAAACTAGAAATTTTTTTTATCCTTTCAAAGTCCTTTAAATTCAGACTCCAGTCTATCTTTCCAAATTTCTTTCATATTACTCTCCTTCACTGAGTGTCAAACTGGTTTACTATCTATTTCCTGAATACTACATCATCTCCCACACTTCCATGACTTTTAAACTCCCCTATTCCTGGAATGCTCTTCTCATCACCTCTTGTAATTATATCTAGTTAGCATATAATTTGTATTGACTTAGCTATCCATATAATATAAATATCTCTCTCCTTTCCTCCCACCCCAATCTTAGAGTATAAACTCATAGGGACTATTCAAGTTTTGTCTTTGCATCCTCAGGAGCTAGCGAAAGGCCCTTATATTATATATTATATATTATATTAATAAATTTATTCTGAATTGAATTATGACAGATGAAAACAAAAATGGAAAAATCCCAGTCTTCCCCACCACTCAACTAACAAAGCCTTCCCTTTCAAAATTACCTTGAATATCTCTTATATATCTATGTCTCCCAGGATAGAATATAAGCTCCCTAAGGGCAGGGACCATTCATTCATTCATTCATTCACTATTTATTTATTTTTGTAACCCTACGCCTAGCCCATAGCAAGTACTTAATAAATACTTGTTGAACGATTAAACATATCTGCATACATATGTATATATACATATTCAGAAGCACACAAACATAATAATATAAATAATATAAAAATGGTCTCTTTTGGACACAAGATTATAGGCAGATCTAGAAGGGGCCTTGGTGGTCATCTAATCCAACGTCCACATTTACAAATGAGAAATAAATTAAATGACTTATTTAAGATCACATAGGCAATAAGCTGTAGAACTAGGATTTGGACCTAAATCTTTGGATACAAATTTAGTACTCTTTCTACTGCATTATTCTCAAATGTAACAACATTTTATTATTCCAGTATTATTCCAGTGTAAGTCAATGTTTTCCAAAGCTAATTTTGTCATTGAACACATTCAAGTTTAAATGTTTACTTTTATGCAAAAAAGTCAAAATAATTTGAGATTTTCTTACAATTCTATTGTCCTATTTTCTAGATAAATTACCACAGAAATCTCTATTGAAGTTTTGGTTTTGTTTTAAATTCATTGTAAGTGATTGTGAAAATATTTTCACTGGCTTAATGCTGAACATCAGTTTCATGAGATATTCATTCATGTAATATGAATCACTGAGCAAGATACATTTCAGTCTTAGGTTGCCTTAGAAAATACAACAAACTATGAATCTTGCTTTCTCTCAAAGCCAAAAGAAATTAGTGATATGATTTTATAACAATGGCAATTAAATGTGAAAATTGTTCAAGAACAACTCCACTTCCATCCTGGATCGAAAATGAAGGTCCACTGACATTATTGTTTGAATTTCACCATTTTTTTATGCCATTAGATTCTCGGAGTTGCACTTACTACCTTCGATTCACTTAGGTAAATAACATGATAGTTGACTTATTAGGGACCGAAAAAACCCACAAAAGGTTCTGTTGAATACTTAATCTCTCCTAGCATTAATTATTCAATGTTTTGATTTTCTTGTCAAAAGATGTAAAAATTAGAAAGAAAATACCAATCAGCTTCAAATTGAAGCTTTTGTGAATGGTGTCTCCAGGCCAAGTTAGGCTGTTAGACAATGAATCACATAGGATTATTGCCCAGAACAAGTACAGTATATTTTTTTTTTTTTTTTTTTTGCAAGGCAAATGGGGTTAAGTGGCTTGCCCAAGGCCACACAGCTAGGTAATTATTAAGTGTCTGAGGCCGAATTTGAACTCAGGTACTCCTGACTCCAGGGCCAGTGCTTTATCCACAGCGCCACCTAGCTGCCCCCAGTATATTCTTTTGATGAAAACTTTTTCAGATGTGCCATGTATAGAACCCTATTTATGTACTGTGACACCAATTTTAAACAATCATATCCATCTTTATTACCAAGATCCTCTTTCTGCCAGTTGCCCAATATAGAACATCTAGAGTCAACTTTGACTCTTTCCCATCTTTCATAACCTTTACTGAACCAATTATTTTTTTAAAGTTTTCTCTTCAAATACATCATCACAGCTCTCCTTAACAGCTGCTTTTCTGTGTCAGGAAAAATTCCTGATTTCTCAATCTGGCATTCAAAGTTCTCTACACTATGGCCCTTACTACAGAGCAACTTGTTTCTTCCCATTTCCTAAGTTATACTCTTCAGTGGAGTCAAGCTAGTCTTCTTCAGTGTTTCTTACAGGTGACACTTCAGCTCTAATCTTTTGTCTATGATTCCCACTACCATTTTCTGTAACTGTCTAAATTTTATTCATTAAAGTCAGTCTCACTTCTCTCAAAAAATCTTTTCATCCTTCCTTTCCCTTGGACCAGGCTCATATACAAAACTGTATTACTTAAATTTTTCAAGGGTATTAAAATTAAATATTTTATGACTATCTTTCCAATGAACCTTTATGGTCTTTAAGGATAAAGATTATGCTTTTTACTTTATTTTGGTTTACAGGTTCAAATTCAGTTCTAAGAATATAGTAAGTTGAATAATCTGCTGAATGGTTGTATGTTAAAGTATAGGAGGAAAAGCTGACTGAAGAATGGCACCAGACACATCGGGAACACTTTCAATCTATTGGAGTCAAACAACTATGGCACAAATTCCTCATTAGGATTTGGTTAAATCAGAAAAAAGCTTGAGGACAAAGAAAAATTTTCACTTTCACTCTAGCATTTCAGGAGAGAGAAAGCTCAACTCACCTGGGTTCTGATGGTCAGGAGCTCAGAGTTCATTCTTTCCTGCTTAGTAGAGGCAAAATCTCAAGAATGCAGAGCTGGGGAAGAGAAAGAAACCATGAATGACTGTCTCCTATCTTGTGGTTCTCACTTACTAGGTCAGAAATTCTTACAGAAAAGTTGGATGTGATGCTCCACTGCCACTCCTAAACACTTTATGAAGGAATAGGGAGATCAAAAGGAGTCCAGGAACAACTCCATTTCCATTCTGAATCAAAAGGAAGGTCCACTGACATTATTGTTTGGGTTTCACCATTTATTTTTTTATGCCATTAGATTCTAGGAGTTGTACTTACTATCTTCGATTCAATGAAATCTGCCCCTTCAAAGAGAAACCTGATCCCTCAAAGTATACTTCTGAAAGTTTTTATTAACGTGAAGCCCACTTCATTCACAGCATCAACAAAAGCTAAAGCATTCTCTTGTATATCTTCCTAGTTGTATTTGTTATCTTATAAAGCCTCATTCTTCCCCAACCAAAAGGAGGGATGATTCATTAGAATATTCCACCTTCAAACTCTCCCTAGAAACATCCCTTAAAGAATGGAGAGAGAAAATATAGGGCCAGATCCATTTCAGTCCCCACCATGGATATGTTATCACATTTATTGGGCCAATGTTCTAAGGGAAAAGGTAATTCCAGGTTGAAAAGAATGCAATACTTTCTGTAGGGATAAAGTTCTTGCAACAGGTGCAATCAGTATCAGTTATAATCTTCTCCTTGGACAATCCAAATCCTTTCCTTTATCTCTGTAATGCTCACCTTTCTCCTCAAACATCTAGATCAAATTCTTCAAAGTTATGCACTTCTTACCGGGTTTCCAAAATTCTAATGTCACTGTATTACTCAGGCAGGATGGTCAGGAATTACTCTGGCAACAGACAAAACAGGACAAGCATCTTGTTCTAGATTCTGCTCTGAAGCTTTGGCCAAAATTTTCAGGTCAGTTTCTCCATTTAGGATCCAAGTCTTCAAGGCCTGAGAGTTCAGAAGCAAAGTCACTTCATTCTGATGCTCAGACTTCAGTAGAAAACCTTCCTGGCAGTGCTCAAGCTTCAATACCTGTAGAATTACTGCAGGGTTAATGAACAAAGAGAAGATGGAGTTAGTAAAAGGCATCTAGCAGTTTTGCTTATAGGAGCTCTAAAGGGTAAAAAGTAGAGAGATGGAGCTATGCAAATAGTTATGTGAATTTTATTCCTTTAACAAACTAATAAGGGATACCTACTATTTTCAAGTCCTTTTGCCAGCTGCTATCAAGAATAGAAGGATGAATAAAACAGGGTCTCTATCTTTGAAGAGCTTAAGTTCTAGAACATTGATAGGGGATAGCAGATAATGCTTAAGTCAACATATACTAGCCCTTTACAAACATTAAAATTTTCTAGCTGTAATTCCTAACTTCATTGGAATGGGAATAGCATACTCTACATTATCACAATTCTAGATTACTCCCCAATTCTTTTCTTGGATTGCCCTAAATACCATAATCAGAGTCTGGAACTGGATTTATCTCTTAACCCCCAACTTCACTTACTGAAGCTCCTCTTTGTCCTTCAAGGTCCTGCAGGGGAATTATTCTAGTCACCCAACCTACCCAGCTGTTTATAATCTCTCCATCCTCAAATTTAACATGGCACGTAATCTTGATTTTTCCATTGCCTCTCTCAAATGATCCTTTATGTATAAGTTTGGTGGATACCTGTCTTTTCTTCCCTGCTAAAACATGTAATGGGGCGGGAGGGATGTCTATATTTTATTGGGGATCTCTGAATCCCCAAAGCCTGGAACGGTGACTTACAAGGTAGAGAACTAACAATAGTTACTGCTGGCCCAGAACCAGGGGGATCTTCTGAACTCCTTTGCACGACTAACACACACGGGAGCTCTCTCTACGTGTGATACGCACGAGCTCCACAAGCACCTTCTTCTCAGTTCTTAAGATCTTTTGAACCGCCCCCCCTCTCAGGGAAGGGAACGGCCCTCATAGAAAACTCGGCTCCCGGCCCCCAGTCCCTTTCCGGATCGGTGCAGCTGGGATCAGGGTGCTGCGAGGAAACTGGTTCCAGTCACCAAACACCGGGAATGAGTCGCTTTGACCTCAAAGGACTGATTCCGGGTCAAAAGCCTCGAGGCTGCGCGCGCATTCTTTATGCCGCCTTAGAAGGAAGGGCGGGCAGGACTACCATATCCAGAATGCACCGCTTCCGTTTTCTGGTGGGTTTCCGTCCTTTGGGATTCGACCCGGCCAAGTTCCTCCACCCAGGACCCTTGTCTGATCTCTCTATTGAAAGTTTATGGAGCACCCCCCACCAAAAAAAAAAGCAAACCCCGCTCCATCATGGGGGCAGTGAGCCTATCCAACGACAAGGCTAAGTGGTGAGGGGGTGATCCCCTTTTTGACCATCTACCATTTCTCTGGGCGCGTTTCCATGGCAATGGCCGCGGTACACCCTTTCCGGTTCTCACTTTTTCTGGGCCTGGACCCAGAGAAGGATTTCTTTGAGTAATATTATTGTTATTAGTGGAATCCCGGAACTTAAAGTTTGAACTAGGAAAGAGTCGTGGCCATCAGGAGGCGTGACGGATCCTCTGGGGCCCGAGGAGGGCGGGGCTAAACAGGATCCAGGAGGACTTGGGCTAAAACTAAATCTGAGCAAGTCAGAGCTAATACAGTTTCAGTTTTGAGAAATTGGTTAATTTTCTAAAGATTTTTAAAAGTATATTTTTCAATGAGTTTTGACTTTTTTTGTTTTTTTTTTAGGGCAGTGAATCATTAGGGAGAAGATACTAAGATTTATTATTTTTTTTGAGTGGGGGAGCTTTTAGGGAACTGGCATAAATACATTACTCATAATTGCTTCTGCTCCTCTGATTGGAGGAAGTAGTAAAAAATTCCAAGTCATCCCGCTGTTCAAATGGTTTCAGTTCCACCATCATCATGCTCCAGCCTGTTACCTTCATGCCCTCCCTTTTCCTCTTTCAGCATCCTTTTATGTATTGTTTTTTCTGTTATATTTTATACTTCTTGAGGGTAAGGGCTGCCTTTTTCATATTTGTATTTCTAGTACTTAGCACAGTGCCTGTCATGTAATATTTATCGTATTGTGCTGTGCAGGAAACAAAAAGAATAAACAGATTCTTTTTTGAAGGAAACATTAAATAAAAGGGGCTCCCAAGGCCTAGAGCAGAGACTTGAAATTTAACATTTTTTAAATCCAAATCACTCTGGTTTTCATTGAATGCTCAATATCATTAGTCCAAGTCTTGATTTCTCATTTTTTATGTTTTTAATAGTTGAAAATGAATGCAAGTAGCAATTGTTTTCTTTTGAAGTCAGAAGCAAACAGGATCTTCCTTTCCCAGACTGATGATATTTTTGTGATGATAATTTGGACTATCTTTTGTCTTAATTCTTTCGTAATCTTTAGTCCTTGAATAGATGTTACCTGGGAAAGATTTTAATCTAGGAAGGTCAAGGTCATACACTGCATCCCCAGGTCATTGGAACTCTTTCAGGATGAACAATAACAGAAAAAAATAATCATAATGGTAATATTTATAAGAAAAGACTATAAACAGCAAGTTCAAAATATGAATTTTGGAAAATAATGGATTAGAGGGGCGGCTAGGTGGCCCAGTGGATAGAGCACCAGCCCTGGAGTCAGGAGCACCTGGGTTCAAATCCGGTCTCAGACACTTAATAATTACCTAGCTGTGTGGCCTTGGGCAAGCCACTTAACCCCATTTGCCTTGCAAAAAAAAATAATGGATTAGAGACATATGGAACATGATTTATATATGTAAATTAGAAATAATGTGAACAATGGAGAAAGATCATTCAAATAATCATCTATATAAAACACTCATACTTTAACAGGGAAGGTAAGATAATTTGAAGTGATGTAAATATTTTAGGACATTGAGATACTGTTTAGATAATTTAAGCAATGTACATTTTAAGCTTTGCAATGTTATAGAAGTTAGAGCTGTGATTAGTGCTAATATAACCAAATAGTAGAGATCAACTGGGGTGGGGAGATTCTAGAGGTGACTTGCATTCATTTTATTTTATTTTATTTTTTATCTTTATTTATTTTTTTTAGGTTTTTGCAAGGCAAATGGGGTTAAGTGGCTTGCCCAAGGCCACACAGCTAGGTAATTATTAAGTGTCTGAGGCCAGATTTGAACTCAGGTACTCCTGACTCCAGACTGGTGCTCTATCCACTGGGCCACCTAGCCACCCCTTTGGGTCATTTTAAGTGAGGAAATCACAAAACTCTGATTCAGGTGGTAAAAAAAGGTATAAATTTTAATTCACAGGTTACTGCAAAAGTTCACAAGTTATTGCAAAAAATTACAAGTGAAATTCTTTAACAGTTAAAAAAAGGGAATTTTTAAGAAGATGGTTAAGTTTTAGCAAAGAAAAAAATAGCTACAAGCTGGGCTGGTGAGAACATCAAGGGCAATTAAGCAAGGGAAAAGGGAAGGGCAGGGAAACAGTCCTGAGACAGGTGACTGAGCTGGATTCTCATGGATCCAGCCTGAAGAAGAGGTGGGGAGAACTTTAATAGGGAGCCTAATCCATCTTCTGTGCTGGGAGGAAGTTAGGAGAGGGGTCAGGGTGGCACTAGGACAGACTTAGGAATCCCTGCATAACATAAAGTTGTGTTTCTGCACATGCCTGGAGGAGTTAAAATTATAGATTAACATTAAATTCTTAAAGTTAAGAATTTATGCTACCTTAGCTGAAGGGTCTTTGTTAATACAAAGTAGCCTTAAGGAATTTATGATATATAACTGGGAGAACCTGGTGAGATAACTTGAGTCTCTAATTTAGATAGGATTACATAGCAAACTAGTACAGAGTCAATATAGGGAAGGTTAATCAAAAGATTAACATATATACCTGTTTAACAGCCATAGTTAACTCTGCTCTTGCTGCCCATCAAGATTTTCCTTGAGCACCAAATTAAATCTACTCCTAGTCACTAAGATCTGATTTACAGGTGGTGGTGGTGGGGGTGATGGTGTGTGTTATAAATGCCCATAATAATGAAACTTAGCCTGGAGTGACTGAAGAGTTTATTGACATCTGTGCAGGAATAGGCAATCCCCCTGGGGGGAGAGCCCCCAATTGTGACAATATTCAATCTTATATAGGAAGGCTTTTGTTCCCCTCCCTTCTGAGTCCTGATAGGTCCTCATCATTAGGGGTACAATCTAAAAGATAACACTCCCACCTCATGATACTCCTTAGCATGTTTTCCCCCTCTTTAATAATGCGATACATGTTATGTTCATGAGCCTCAACTGTTACAGAGAGAATGTAGATTAATATGCATGGACCTTATTGGGCAAATGCACTTGCAAAAGGTCAAGAGACCTTGGGTCAACTCCTGACTAGCTTGCTTCTTTCTGGGTAGGGTGTCTTCATGTTGGGTGAGGGGACTTCTTCCAGTTCAGTGATTGTTCTGATGCAGGAAATTATGAATATAGGAAATTTGTAATTAGATACAAATTTTATAATCCTTAATACTGCTGCATTTTGTAAAAATGTAAAATATTATCTGCTCCTGGGATGTAAATTGACTCTATGGTTCCATTGTTAAATGTAAAATTTGTACTGTCTCCTATGCTGGCACCTTGGGACAGGAAGAATCAGTATGTAGCTTACCTATAGGAAAATATCTGAACCAGGTATTAGATCACTCCCTAAGTGCCACCCACTACAGAAGTGCATTTAAGCTGTCTGGAAGAGAAGCCCAGCCCCGCCTCTCTCTCTTCTTGACCCTACCTTCACCTTGCAAGGATGACTATCTCTCTGTTTCTTAGACCACAGTGCTCCTGACCTAGGCCCTGCTAGAGAACCATGGGCCCCTATGCCATGAGGTTGGGCTAAGCCAGCAATTATGGTTGTCTATTCTCTTGTAAGCCTTCTATAATAAATTCTGAGCAGTTTTAAATCTCAAGGATATACGTGAATTCATTCACTATATAAGTCCTCTCAATCTTTATTTGGCGACCCCAAATTCATCCACAACAGGTTGGGGTCATTTCTTTGATCATGCTTCCCTTTGTTTCACCTCCACATTCTTGTATGTAGATTTGTAATGTATTGTTCTTACAGATACCTGTGAGATCCTAGCAATATTCTCCACTATCCTGTGGAAAACAAGCACTCAATGATTTTTCTCAGGTGGGATAGCAGAGGACAGACCATGTTCTTTGACTCTGTCTCACCCTACTCTGAGTACCTTTGTAAAGCTGGTAAACAAGATGGAAACTCCAAACAGTTTGGGATATACTAATTATGCCTTCAATCTCAAATTCAAATGCTGCATCTAGGTTGGATGAGCCCTTACTTTAAATACAGCTGGACTGGGTCCAGAAAGTTATTCCTTGGCCCTCAAAATTCCTTGGACTAGCTGCAAGGACTGACCTTTTTTTTACCTTTTATTTTTTTTAGGTTTTTTGCAAGGCAATGGGCCCAAGGCCACACAGCTAGGTAATTATTAAGTGTCTGAGGCTGGATTTGAATTCAGGTGCTCCTGACTCCAGGGCCACTGCTTTATCCACTGTGCCACCTAGCCACCCCAAGGATTGACTTTTTTGAACAATCCTGGTGGACCATTCTCTTGACCTTTCAAAACTCAAAAGATCTTCAGCCTTCTTCCCCTAAAGAACCTAAAATAATGAACAGAGGTACAAAGAATTAAGGTCTTTATTAATAACCCTATGTCAGTCTGGTATGAAGAAGACATAAAACTTCTCCCTTTTAGCATTGCCTCTTACCAGAATGCCAGCAAGATGGAACAAGCCAAACAAAGGGGTGACAAGGTTAACTATTGAATGCACTCTAGTTCTGATGATACAGCTATAGCCTAAAGTGACTTCTTCTATTTGTCTCATGGTTACCAAACTGGAACCACGTCTATAAAGAATGTCTATGGGTTCTCCAACGTCCATATGCAAATTCCATGAGCTGAACTCTCTTCTCATGTTCATAAGCACTTTCATTGGCCAGTCCTCAGGTTCATACTGAAAGTAGCCCAGCAGGTGGAGCCAAGATGGCAGCGTGAAGGCAGGAATTCCTGGAAACTCATTCCCCCAAAACTCCAAAAGCCATTAAATTATGATTCTAGCCAAAATCTAGAGGGTCAGAACCCACAGAAAGACCAATTGATACAATTTCCCAGTCTAAGACAACTGAGAAGAGAGGACAGGTATTTTCCACTGGGACCAGGGGTTGGAAAAAGCTGCAGGGTAGCTGCAGCCACAGCACAGCACAGCTGGGCTGGATGCCTGGGTCCATGGCAGAGGGGGCAGTTTAATCATCGGGAGCAACTGGAAGGGGTGGTGAGAGAACTCTGCCACACCACAGCGAGTGCGGATCAGAGCTGCAGCCTCAGAGCAGCCCTGCAGGGAGAACCTGTAGCTGGAATCGGCAGGGCCACCCAGCACATCCAGAGCTCTCAACTAACAGATGGTAAAGGAATCTGCAGGAGAGACTGCAGAGAGATATCTACTCTCCCTGGGGCAGGACTCAGCTGTTTGCCCACACTCAGATCCAGGTTGCAGTTTGGGCTTCCACACTACCATAGCTGAGTAAGGACCATCCTCACAGCTCTAGGGCAGAGGGGAGGACCTGAACCCAGGCATGAGAACAGTTAGAGCCTCTCATAAGACATTGGAGGAATTAAAATCCCTTTGGGTTGTCCCCCAAACCCCCCAAAGCCTTGGAAGTGCAATAATCAGTCATAGGCTGAGGAAATGAGCAAACAACAGAAAAAAAGAATTGGACCATAGAAAATTACTTTGGTACCATGGAGGACCAACATCAAAGCTTCTGTATCCAAGACCTCCAAGAGAAATAGAAATGGGCCCAGGCTATGGATGAGCTCAAAAAAGACTTTGAAAAGAAATTAAGGGAGGTAGAGGAAAAATTGGGAGGAGCAATGAGAGCGATGCAGATAAATCATGAAAACCAAGTCATCAACTTCGTGAAAGAAATACAAAAAAATACTGAAGAAAATATGTTAAAAACCAGTTTAGGCCAAATGGAAAAAACAACACAAAAAGGCAAATGAGAAGAATGCCTTAAAAGCAGAGTTGGCCAGCTGGAAAAAGGAGATTAAAAAAAGCTCTCTGAAGAAAATAACTCCTTCAAATGCAGAATGAAACTAAAGAAAGCTGATGACTTTGCGAGAACCCAGGAAGAAATAAAACTGTACCCCCCCCCCCCCAATTAGATGAAAATGTGAAAAATCTCATCGGAAAAACAGCTGACCTTGAAAACAGATCCAGAAGAGACAATTTAAAAATTGGGTTACCTTAAAGTCACAACCATGAAAAGGGCCTAGACTTCATTGTTCAAGAAATAATAATACAGCAGAATTTCTCTGAGATCCTAGAATCAGACAGTAAAATAGAAATTGAGGGAATTCACCAATCACCTCCTGAAAGAGATCCCAAAAGAAAAGCTTCCAGGAATATTACAGCCAAACTCAACTCCCAAGACAAAGAGAAAATACTAAAAGCTACCAGAAACAAGCAATTCAATTACTGTGCCTCTATGGTTAGGCTTACACAGGATCTGACAGCATCTACATTGAGGGCTCATAGGGCTTTGAATATATTTTGGAAGGCAAAAGATCTTGGTATAACCTAGAATCAACTACTCAGCAAAACTGAAGATTATGTTTTAGGGGAAAAGATGGGCTTTCAATGAAACAGGGAACTTTCAAACTTTTCTACTGAAACAACCAGAACTGAACAGAAAGTTTGATCTCCAAGCACAGGGCTCAGGTGAGTCATAGAGGGTGTGGACTAGAAGGACTAGCTATGAGGAACTTAATGATACTGAACTGTTTGTATTCCTGAATGGGAAGAAGATACTAATAATCCATATGAACTTTCTCATTCATAAGAGCAGTTAGCATATATAGACAAGGCATAGGAAGGAGCTGAATATGATGGAATAATATAGTAAAAAGATGGAATTAATGGGTGATAAAGGAAAGTACTGGGAGGAAAGGAAAGAATGGGCTAAGATATTTCACATAGGAGTCAAGAGGCAGCTTTTGCAATGGAATGGAAAGGGGGAAAGCAAGGGGGAACGAATGAGCCTTCATTCTCATCTGAAATGGCTCAGCAAGGAAATAGCATGCACACTTAATAGGATATAAAAATATATCTTATCCTAGAGAAAAATGAGATGAAAGGGATAGGATAAGGGGGAATGGTGTGAGGGAAGGGGGGAAATAGGTAATAGAAGAGAGGGAAGATTATGGGAGAGGGTACTACTCAGTTACAACACATTTCTGAGCAGGGACAGGGTGAAAAAAGGGAATAGAGTGGAGGGCAAAACAGCTAGTAATAGCAACTGTGGTAAAAATATTGAAGCAACTTCTTTGGTGGACTTATTGTAAAAAAGGCAGCTCATCCCAGAGACAGAGCCATTGGAATCTGAACGTAGACTGAAGTACATTTTTTTCTTTCTCTCACTATTCTTGAGGTTTCTCATCTTTTTTTTTGGGGGGGGGGAGAGGGTTTATGATTACTCTCACAACAAGATTATTGTAATAATAAAAATAAAATTAATTACTTTAAAAAATAAAAAAAAATTGGGGCAGCTAGGTAGTGCAATGGATAAAGCACCAGCCCTGGAGTCAGGAGTACCTGGGTTCAAATCTGGCCTCAGACACTTAATAATTACCTAGCTGTGTGGCCTTGGGCAAGCCACTTAACCCCATTTGCCTTGCAAAAACCTAAAAAAAAAATAAAAAATTAAAAAACAGAAAGTAGCCCAGACCCTTGTTTTATGTGAAGTCCAGAAAGAAAATTGTAAAAAAAAGGTAATAGACTTTCTGTAGGGAGTGATCTTGCCTATGGGAATTCTTTAAAGGGTCAGGAAGAAAAATACATATGACTTACTCAGGAGGAAGCATCTTTTAAAGATCTAGGGAAAGAGAGTGGAAGTGAACCACCATTTGGGAATAGGGAAAGCATTATTTCCCTTGAATTTGAACTTGTATGAATGCATCTGTAAATGAGTATGTTAACTACCTGGGTCCTTTTCTGTACTGGCTGGATAGTACCCATGCACATGTTATTTTTTTTTCTTTCCTGCTTAAGAAAAACCTTTAATCTCATGGGCATCTCATTTCTTTGATTTTTCTTCCCTTTAGGGAAAAGAGGTATTTAAATCTAGGGGAAGTGACCTTTACAATTCTTTGGGCATTTTCCCCTTTGGGAGGAAGAGATCTAAATTCCCTTAAGAGAGCATTTGCCTAGATTTTCAGACTTTTGAGATTGGTAGAAAGAAGAGTGACTTGTCCCTGGAAACTTCATGCAGATTTCATGCAAGAATTTAACATTCAACTTTTATAATAGCCTACATGAAAGAGCTCATGGAAGCAAAAAAAAATCACGTTCTTTGATTCAGCTGAAAAAAAGAAATAGGCTTCCTTTATGTTACTGCAAAATCTTGTACATTGAATACCTTTGACAATCTAGATCCCAGCTATTTCCATTCAAAATTCTTATGAGAAGAATGCTTAGCACTGGAGATAGAGGCTTCTGTGTTCCATACTGCTTTCATTGATGCAGGGAATTATGGGCATAGGAAATATCATAATTGGAAAATTTTGTGATCTTTTTGCACTGTGACTGATACTTGTAATCTCTGTAATGTAAAAATACTTCCTCTTGACTTTCACTCTGACCTTGGTCATGCTCTCATTGCAGGGCCAAGCTAGATGACATGACAATCATCTTAAACCTTTAAACCACCTCCTACTGAGATCACCACCACCCTGACCAGAAACAAACTCTCCAATACAAGATCCCAGACCATTATCAAGAGGCAGGACTTGGACAACTCCCAAAACATGTCCTTTTCCCATGGACCCTGAGAGGGCATTTAAGGAGACTGTGACAAATGTGAAGGTCTCTTTTCCTTTTGACTTCCCAAGGGCAAATTAATCTAAGCAGCTGACCTGCCTGTTAATCTGCAATACCTAACACCCATGTAACCTTTGACATCTCTTAACTTTATCATTTTCCTTACGTTGTAATGACTTTTTTTTAGGTTTTTGCAAGGTAATGGGGTTAAGTGACTTGCCCAAGGTCACACATCTAGGTAATTATTAAGTGTCTGAGGTCGGATTTGAATTCAGGCTGTCCTGACTCCAGGGCTGGTGCTCTATCCACTGTGCCACCTAGCTGCCCCTGTAATGACTACTTTTTTTTTTTTTTGACATTTTTTTTGCAAGGCAAATGGGGTTAAATGGTTTACCCAAGGCCACACAGCTAGGTAATTATTAAGTGTCTGAGGTCGTATTTGAACTCAGGTACTCCTGACTCCAGGTCCGTGCTCTATCCACTGCATCACCTAGCTGGCCCCCTTTAATGACTTCTTTTTTTTTTTTAGATTTTTTTTTAAGACAATGGGGTTAAGTGGCTTGCCCAAGGCCACATGGCTAGGTAATTATTAAGTGTCTAAGATCGAATTTGAACCCAGGTACTCCTGACTCCAAGGCCAGTGCTCTATTCACTGTGCCACCTGGCTGCCCCAATGACTTCTTAATAAATCTTTTTTTTCTTTTACACCTGCATTCCTGGGTGGATTCATGTTTCATCATAAGAAAAACTAAACTTCTGGGACCTTGGGTAGGTCCCAATCTCCCTGGGTTGCAGTTTTCTCACCTGAAAAAAGAGGATATTGAAGTAGTTGTTCTCTAAGGTCTATGATCCTATTGATGCAGGAAAGATGTGATTGGAAACAAATTTTGTGGAAGGAAAAATATTGTTTGTATTGATCTGGTGAATTCTGCTGTTCAAAGTAACTTCATTCCAGGATGGGTTGGGGACTTGGATTGCTCACCTTTCCTCCAGCTTCCACCTTCCTTCAGCTCCCAGTTTCCAGCTACCTGACCTTGCCCACTGATGAGTCAAGCTTAATGCTGGTATGACAGGAAATGACATGTTGGACCTCTAAGTCATGCACCTTGGGATTTATGTACAGTATGTACAGTAGGACCAGTATGTAACTTGCCTATTGGAGAATGCCTGAGCCAGGTCCTAGACCATTCCCTAAGCACCGCCCTTTGTCCAAGCCATTAAAGAAATGCATTTAAGAAGAATCACCACCCTTCCTCTCTTTCCCTTTTCTTGACTCTATCTTAGCCTTGCAAGGATTCTCTCTCTCTCTCTCTCTCTCTCTCTCTCTCTCTCTCTGTCCATGTACTCCTGCTTAGGACCTCTGGAACACCATGGGTCCCTATGCCGTGTGGGCTGTCTAAGCCAGTCCTTATAGCTGTCTTTCTTTCTCTCTCTCTATTTCTCTGTTTCTATCTCTGTCTGTCTGTCTGTCTCCGTCTTTGACTTTCAGTCTTTCTGTCTCTCACTCAAACCTTGCCTAGCCTGTCTTCAAAGTGCTTGCTTTTTTCCTAGGAGGAGAAAAGTTTTTAATCTGTGTACTTTGTAAACCTTCTACACTGAGCAGTTTTAAATCCCAGTTAAGACTGTGGATTTATTCACTTTTCACCAACTCTCAATTTTCATTTGGCAACTCCTAAACTCATCTGCAACACTATGACTCCCCCTTCACAAAGTCTCTTTTAGTCAAATGCTTTTAACCTGCTCCACATTCATAATATTACATTTACCTGCTGGGGCATGAGAGTGCTCCCAAGTCTGAAATACAACTTTCTATAGCTCTGCTTAGGAGATAGCTTAACTTCCTTCAAGTTATACTTCAAATGCTAATGGAAAGACAGGATATTTCTCTCTATTCATCTCTGTACCTTATTCTCTCTCCCTTTTGGAACTACTTTCTATGATTTTTATTTATTTTGTACTTATTGAAAATTGACAAGAAACTCTGTCTTCCAATTCCAAAAGACTGATGACAGAAAATGCTATCCACATCCAGATAAAGACCCAATAAGTCTGAATATAGAATGAAGCATTACAATTTTCATTTTTTAATATTTTGGTGTTTTTTCCCTTGTTTCTTCTTTCCCAACATGACTAATGTGGAAATAATAAATAAGGGGCAGTTAGGTGGTATATTGAATTGAGCACTGACCTTGGAGTCAGGAGGACAGGAATTCGAATCTGGTCTCAGACATTTGACACTTGCTGTGTTACCTTGGGCAAATCACTTAATCCTGACTGCCTTGCATTCAGCCAGCTCCAGTCATCCTGATTGATATTTAGCCATAGGATTCAGTTGGCTCTGGAGGAGAAAGTGATACTGGTGAATTAGCACAGGACCCCTTCACTCAAATACAATTCATATGCTTGTCATGGCATCACCTCCTTGATGTCAAGGTCTTCTTTGAGAATAAAGGACAAACATCATCATCTTCACTCTGGAAATATATTTAACATAATTATACATGTACAGCCATATCAGATTGCTTGCCCTCTCCAGAGAAGGAGAAGGAAGGGAGAAAAATTTGAAACTCAAAAATCTTAAAAAAATGAATGTTGAAAATTATCTTTTTATGTGTTTAAAAAAATGCTATTTACTAAAAATAGAGCTCTGTTTTGGATCCTCTTCTCTTTCTATACTCTCTTGGTAATCTGGTAATTGAATCAGCTCCCAAGAGTTTAATTATCATATCTATGCAAATGGCAAACACCCTCCCCCCCCCCCCATTTGGAGTCCCTATTAAGTGAAAGTCATGAATAATGTGAATTTCCTAGAAAGTCTCTAGCAGTAAAAGTTTTGCATAATGAAGGTTTTCTAGGAAAAGTTTCTATAAATAAAAGCCACACTAATGACATGGAGTCCCTATCAAAGAAAACTATATAAATATATATATATATATATATATATATATATATAATAAACCAAAATCAGTGTAAGAAAAAAGAAAACATATTGACTGCCGCATGTCCATTGTGACCAGTACAAGGTTTCCCATGCCTGGTATTCTTGCCCAAACAGCACTGATAGGGCACCCATGTGTCTGGGACCTGAGCCCAGTGCTGAGCAGAGTAAACCCCCCAAATGAGCCAATCCACACTAACATACTTTACAACTCCTCCTCTTGTTGTGGCTTGCTTCCTTGGGGCCCACAGCAGCAACCTCCCTCCAGGAGGGAAGCTGAGAATAAGGAGTCAAGCCACTACTGCCTTATGCCTCCAGCTCAATTTTATTATTGCTTAGCTGTTACATATATACTGTTAGGTCTTCCGGGGTAGAACAAAGAATAATGAGGTAATTTTTTTTTGGGGTGCAAGCGGTGTGTACGGGCAGCTTCTTGCATTACAGGATAGGGGGGGTACGTTAGGGAGGAGATGATAAGGTACAGCTGTGTCTAGTGCCCTTGGTCAATGGGGCGGAATGTCCAGCTCCCAAGGACTCTGGCTCCCAAGGACTCCGGCTCACCTTATCTCTCAGGGCGGCAAGCCAGCTCCTGAGAGTGTCCAGGTGGCAGTTTACTTGGAGATGATTTGTGTCATGGCTGTTAGAATAGCCTGTGTACCCATATCCTCTCTGATTTCTATAATACCACAGGGGTTTGGTGGAGTCTTTTGCAGGAATTCAAGTCTTGTACAAAAATATTCATAGCAGCCCTGTTTGTGGTGGCAAAGAATTGGAAATCAAGTAAATGTCCTTCAGTTAGGGAATGGCTTTGCAAACTGTGGTATATGTATGTCATGGAACACTATTGTCCTATTAGAAACCAGGAGGGATGGGAATTCAGGGAAATATGGAGGGATTTGCATGAACTGATGCTGAGTGAGATGAGCAGAACCAGAAAAACACTGTATACCCTAACAGCAACATGAGGGTGATCATCAATCTTAATGGACCCCCTCATTCCATCAGTGCAACAATCAGGGACAATTTGGGGCTGTCTGCAATGGAGAATACTTATCTGTATCCAGAGAAAGAACTATGGAGTTTGAACAAAGACCAAGGACTATTAACTTTAATTTAGAAAAAAAAGCTGCTATTTTATAGTCTGATCTTGCTATCTCTTATACTTTATGTTTCTTCCTTAGGGATATGATTTCTCTCTCATCACATTAAATTTGGATCAATGTATACTATGGAAACAATGTAAAGACTGGCAAATTGCCTTCTGTGGGGGGTGGGGGGAGGGAAGTAAGATTGGGGAAAAATTGTAAAACTCAAAATAAATAAAATCTTAAAAAAAAAGGAATTCAAATTTGTTTGGTTGTCCACTCCAGGCTACCCTGATGTTTCTACTTTGATTATTAAATTACTTATATAATCAATTTTGAGCTCCCTAGTTTCTTTCTTCAGTATCATGTTGGACCCCTTGTTTGAGGGAGCCTTGAATATCCTACTTTGAGGGATTTTTGGGAAAGACTAAATATATACATATGTTTGCATGCATGTATGTATGTACTTATTTGTGAATATGTCTATATTTGTATATGCATATGAATGTGTATTTATATTCAGTCACAGTCACTTTCCCCTAAGTTTCAGTACCATGTCAACAATTGTCTACTGGACGTTTCAAAGTAGATTTCTAGGAATCATTTTAAACCCCATAAATTCAAAAAAAAAAGAAACTCTTTCCTTCTCCAACTTACCACTCTTGTAAACTTTCCTATTTCTATCTGACACCATTTTTCTTCCAGTCCCCTAGATTTGTAAACTCAAAATTATTCTTGATTCTTTACTCTTTCTCACTCCATATTTATGATCAGTTTCCAAATTCTGCAGTTTCTACCTGTGTAAATTCTCTCTTATTGTACCCTTCCCTGTAACTCATATAGCTATTACTTTATTTCTAGAGGCTCCTATCTGGTCTCCTTGCCTCAGGTATCTTCCCACTCTAATTAATCCTCCACACATTTGCCAAAATAATGTTCCTCAAGTACAAATCTGATCATCTTATTTCCCTCTTCAATAATCTCTAGTGATTCCCTATTATCTCAAGGAGCCAGGTATATTCATGTTAACAATGTGTTAAGCTATCCTCCAATTTATGGCCATCAACTTTGTTTCAAGCACTTTGCTGTAAAAAAAAATACTCCTATAAATATTTTGATGTTTATGGAGTTTTTTCCCCTTATTGATCTTTTGGACACATAAACCTAGTGATGCACTCTCTGCTTCAAAAAGTATGGGCATTTCATTGTTTTATTTGCATAACTGCAAATTCTCACTATGATATCTTCACAAGCCCTCCAACATTGTCTATTGCCAATCTGTAGGATATTAGGTAAAAATCTTATGGGAGTTTTGTATTATCATTGGTGATTTGAAACATTTTTTCTTTTGCTTATTAGTGGAAAGGACTATGAGGTTCAGTTCTGTGAGTTTAGCATTCGAGCTTTATTTCTCATCTGTTTTCTTTTTTCCTGGATTCTATGATAATTAAAAAAATAAATTGGTCATTTCTGATAACTTTGTTTTTCTAATTAATTTCTTTATGTATTTCTTACCCTTCCCTATAATACAAGTCATCCTTTGCAACAGTTACTAGAACAAAAAGAAAAAAAGCAGTTTAGCACAAAATTGACAAATATATCAATGATGTGTGTGAAAGTATATTCTATATTTCATGCTCTCCAACCTAAAGAAAGAGAGATGCAATTCTCTTCCTGGCACAATTCTGTTTATTTTCATATTTATGGTTCAATTTTTGTACTTCATTGCTGTCTGATTTGATTGCTTCATTAGATATCAATTCATTTAAGTGTTTTTTATATTTTACTTCATATTCATGCTTGCTATTTCAAAGATTATGATAGTGTTATAATATCTTATTACATTAATATACCATTTTTAATTTAATTATTCCCCAACAAATGGAACTTTGGTTCTAGCTCTTTGCTGCTACAAAAAAAAGTACTGATAGGGAAATATTATAATTTGGATGGGAGCATTCATTCTGTCTTTACCTAGCAGTGAGATTTTTAGCTCAAAAGATACAGACAATTTTGTAACTTTTTCTTAAAGCAAAATTTCAAATAGTTTTCAAGAATGTTTGGATCAATTCATAGATTCATTAAAATTGTAACTCAATTCCTTTAGCCCTTCCAACACTGACTAACACTGAGCCTCTTTTGTTGTCTTTTCCACTTTAAGTTTTTTTTTTTTGCAAGGCAATGGGGTTAAATGGCTTGCCCAAGGCCACACAGCTAGGTAGTTATTAAGTGTCTGAGGCCAGATTTGAACTCAGGTATTCCTGGCTCCAGGGCCGGTACTCTATCCACTGCACCACTTAGCCACCTCAGAATTTATCATCTTTTCCAATTTAAAGTGAAATATAGAGTTGTTTTAATTGTATTTCTAACACTGACCTTCTATTTTAGGTCAGTAAGTATTTTACATGCATTATCTCATTTGAGCCTCACAGCAACCCTGGGTGACAGGTACTACAGGTATTAGTATCCCCATTTTAGGGATAGGATTTGAACCTAGGTCTTCTTGACTCCAAATTCTCCTTTATCATGTTGACTTTTTTCTTCTGTTCTTTAAATTATTCCTACTCAATCCTATTTCCAGCAAATTAATCATAATTTCTGGAAGCTGAGGGCCTTTTGCAGGGTCCGTTGAAGTGCAGCTTTCACTTCATTGTTCCTTAGGCTGTAGATTATAGGGTTCAACATGGGAGTCACCACTGTGTAGAACAGTGAGAGTAATTTCTTATTTTCAGGTGAAGTGTTGGATCGGGGCCGGAAATAGGTCAGAATGGCAGTGCTATAAAAGAGGGAGACAACAACCAGGTGGGAAGAGCAAGTAGAGAAAGCCTTGTGCTTGCCCTCTGCTGAGGGCATCCTGAAGATGGTGGAGAGGATTCGCACATAGGATGCCAGAATCAGCAGGAAAGGAAAGAGGATAAATAAGACTGTGGCTGTCAGTGCCTCCATCTCAAACAGGGCAGTGTCAGCACAGACCAATGCAATTACAGGAGGACTGTCACAGAAAAAGTGATTCACTCTGTTTGGACCACAAAATGGAAAACTGAAAATCCATGTTGTTTGTACTGTGGCCACAGGAAACCCAGAGAACCAAGAGGCAGCAGCCAGTTGGACACAGGCTTTCTGGTCCATGAGGACTGGGTAACGCAAAGGGTCACAGATAGCCACGTAACGGTCATAGGCCATGGTAGCGAGGAGACAGCACTCAGCAGCCCCAAAGAAGAAGAAAAAATACATTTGAGTTGCACAGCCAAGAAAGGAGATACTTGTATCTTTGGTCAGCAGAGTACTTAGCATCTTGGGTACAATGACCATGTTGAAACTAATTTCCAGGAAGGACAAGTTCTTGAGGAAGAAGTACATGGGGCTCTGCAGGGCAGAATCAGCTGTAGTAACCAGGATGATAAGGACATTGCCCATAAAAGTGATAAAATAAATGATCAGAAACAACAGGAACAGCAGAATCTGTAGCTCAAGGGGCAGGGCAGAGAAGCTCACAAGGACAAATTCATTGACTATTGTCCAATTTCCCCAAACCATTCTCTTGTCCAGAGCTTGTAGAATGTTTTAGGGAGATGAAAGGATTCTTTTCAGCTCCAAGGGGACAGAGAATTTATCATTCACTGTCTATGCCTCCATTCTGTCATTAAAAAATTCCTTCAAATGAATCTCCCCACTCTCTCCTCAAGTTTCTGAAGATCCAAGTACTGGCATCTCTCAAAAGGTAGACTTTTGACTGTTCCACATCCCATAGGCAGAATAAAAAAGTCACATAACTCACCTTGAACCCTGCAAGTTCTTCACGATCTGGCTTCTCTGCAGGGATTTATCACAAAAGTTGTTTCATCATCATATCCTTCTTCCCTCACTCCTTTGTCAGTTTTCTAAGAGATGAAGCAAAATCCTACAAAGCTCTTCAACAGTGAAAAGCTGTTGAAATCAGGCAGGGTATTCTTAACTGCAAAATGAAAATTGGGAAACATTGTAATCAAGTCTATATTTCTTTACCAGCTAATCCATCCACAACATGTACCAAATCCTCCCTGTGATCCGTGTCCTAGGCTGGATACCATGGGAGTAGAAAGGAAGGAGAAGGTACAATTCTTCCTACTTGGAAATTCTTTAATGAAAATAAAAATTCAGACCTCAAGGAGCTCATAGCTTAAAGGGAGGCACACAGAGAATAAGAATAGGATCCCAGAGTTCTTCACCTGAGTCTCTTAACATCAAAGAAGGTGCCATCAGCCACAGGAGGGAATCTGTGACACAGGCAAGGGATTAGATATTACTCAGATCAGGCTAGTTCCTGTTAGTTCTAGCACTAGGGGGAGATCTCTTTTGTCTGAAGCATGAGTCTTAATTTCCTTTGATGTACTTTTTTTGAGGGGGTTGTTTTTCCTTCATTAAAGTTTCTTATACCTATGAGTCTATATAAGAATCAATTAATAAATATTGTTATTTACACATTGGATATACAGTTATATTTACATAGCTACAGTATTCCAAGAAATACAGTAAAAGCTAAATTCCAGATCAAGTAAAAAATAATCAGATCAATATAGTTTAGTCAATTATGGACTTAAAACTTCCCAGAATGGACATATTATCTAATCTTCAGTGTCCCCAACAAGTTGCTATTTAACCTTTGGCAAATTATGCTCAGAAGTTCTTTTATTTTAAATTAATAAACATTTATTTTCTCTTTCCTCTTTCCTTCATCTCTTCTAAGCTTTTTTGTAACTTCCATCTGTTAGTCTTAATTTTGTCATCTGGGGATGGACAAAGCAAGTCTTTCCAGAAGGAGAGCTCATTAAATACTCAAGAGAGTTACCATGGTCTTTCAAATTTTTCTGTTGCAAATTAAATATCCTCATTTTTTCAGTTTGTCTTTATATTTATATTGAGTATGTTGGCAGCAGCAACCTTATTTTTAACTCCTACCCTTAACCATTAATCAAGATTTTTTTGTCTTTACTATCTATTGACTCTATTTCTCAAAGATTGAAGCTAAATTCAATGAAAATCTTTGATCCTAGCCAATAGTTAAAGACTCCTTATCTGAGGTGCTGTAGTTCAGTGGATAGACTACTATTTTGAAGTCAGAGGAGGGACTATGACCAAATCACACACATTTTTTGGGTCTCAGTTTCCTCATCTATAAAATAAGCAGAATTGATTAGACAACTTCTGAGGTCTCTTTCAACTTTAAATCTATGATCCTAAAAGCTCCATACCTTCATTCCACATTGTTATCAATCTTCTTGAAATATGGTACCCCTGAGAAATGCTTTAGCAATGTGATCTGATTACATGAGGTTCAACAGGGACAAATTTTAAGGTCAAATAACAGCTATTTTTTATATCAAAAATGTCTATGGTTCCCTGTTATTTATGTAACTTGCATAATTGCAGCTTTTACCAAGATAGAAACATTGATTCTTAGTGTTATGAAGGCTGCCTTAGCTTCTTCCCACTCTATGATTCCTCCTCCAAGCTCCCCTCGATGTTGCCCTCTGTGTTGGGTCAAAGTATCTCCTTTCTTTCATCTTTCCCTTCTCTGTCTTTGACACAATGGGTAGATAGAGGTTCTTGAAATGCTTTTGGTTGAACAAACTTAACCGTGGATTCATGTTTTACCCCTTACAGTCACAATTTATGTTGTAAGATGTTCATAGCAAGGAGTTTGGGAGATGGATATAGGGAGAAAAAGGAATCAGTTTTTAAACTTTATGCATTTAAAAAGGGTCTTTGGTCATGAAAAGTCATTACACCAACAAGCATTTGCCATAGTATTTAGTGTTTAGCAGTATTGTTTGCATTATGAAAACTAGTGAAGGTTAAAGACCTTTTTGATTACTTACTAAAGCTAGAATTTGAATAGGGCTGCTACAGTCAAAATTGATTGATGATTGGGAAAATCTTCTCTAGACCAAACCCCTTATAATATATTGAACAATACATTGCTCTTTAAATGCAACCCAAATTTCACAGACACCATTGTCTTCCAATGATCTTACCTGGTCAAGAGATGGCTGTTATTGTTGATTTTTTGAGAATGCTAAGGGGATACTAAAGATTAATACTCACATATACTTGACGGGAGGATTAGAGAGCAGAACTCCTTCCATAGCTTCCCCTTAGAGAGGGCTCAGAATCTCAGTCATCTTTTGTGTCCTTCCCTCTTTCAGCTCAGTTCATAACATCACATCTATCAGATTGGCTATTATGACAAAATAGGAAAATGTTGGATGTTGTAATGGATGTGGGAAAATTGCGACATTAATGCACCATTAGTAGAGTTGTGAACTGATCCAGTTTTGGATGGCAATTTGAAACTATGTTCAAAGGCAGGTCTAAAGACATCCAAAAATTGGAAAACATTCTAGTTGTACAAAATTATTTATAGTAACTCTTTTTGTCTATTGACAAGAATTAAAAATCAAAGGGATGCTCATCAACTGAGGAATGGCTAAAGAAGTTGTGGTATATGATTGTAATGGATGATTATTGTACTATAAAAATGACAAATAGGATGATTTCAGAAAAAAACCTGGAAAAACTTAACATGAACTATTGTAGAGTGAAGTGAATAGAACCTGGAGAACATTGTACTCAACAGCAATATTGTTCAGAGAATAATCATGGATAATGACTTAGCCATTCTTCCAAAGGACTAATGATGAAGCATGCTATCTGCCTCCAGAGAAAGAACTTATATTGATTGAATATAGGCTAGAGCATACCATTTTTCACTCTCTTGCTTTATTTTTATCAAGTGTTCTTGTACAAAATGACTGATACAGAAATGTTTTACATATTTGCACATATATAACCTATACATGATTGTCTAACATCTCAAAGATTGAGAAGGAATTTTTGCAAGGCAATGGGGTTAAGTGGCTAGCCCAAGGCCACACAGCTAGGTATTTATTAAGTGTCTGAGGCTGGATTTGAACTCCTGACTCCAGGGCTGGTGCTCTATCCACTGCACCACCTAACTGCTCTGGAACTCAAAACTTTAAAAAAAAGTTAAAAAAAAGTAGAAGGTAAGCTCTAGCTTTCTCTGAAGGCATTTCCAAAGTGTGGGTATAAATTGTGGTTCCTAAACTAGTGTAGTCTGTGCATATAGCCTATGTAGAGCTAGGTTCCTTTAATAAAATATCAGCTCATTTAAGAGGCAGATGTTAACTCTGCATGTAAAGTGAAATAGGATACGGGGAAGACAATAAAAATGATCAATCACTTTCAGTGATTTTAGGAAAATGTTCCCTCAGACAAGATATGAACAAACAGTTCAGATATTGAAAAATGGCCAGTGTGTTTTTTCAACTTATAGGCCAATGAATTTGATTTCATTTCAGACAAAATTTTGGAATTCATTAACTAGTGGAATAGTTTGTGAAAAATTAGAAAGCAAATTAGTGATGACCATCTAGGATCAGTTAATGAATAATTAATCCCAGACTAACTTCTCCCCATTTTTACGATTACTAGACTGAAGATTCAGGGAATTTTTTTAATCTTTTAATCAATAAAACATAAATTAAGTACCTTCTACATGACTCATGTTGTACTAAGCACTGTGGATACAAAAAGAGGCAGAAGGCAATCTGTTCCCTCAAGGAACTTATAATTTAAACAGGGAGACAACTTTCAAACAAATGTATGGTAAACAAACTAAATATAGGATAAATAAGAAATAATTAGCAGGGAGAAAGCACTGGAATTAAGGCATGTTATCTAAACAAGGAGCAAAGTTTCTTGTCCTTATGGACAAGACAAAGAATGTCTGACCTACAGAAGAATGATTTTTTTTTGGATCTGTCCTTGGCCCAGTTCTATTCAACATTCAGATAATGAGTTTAGTGGAAATTAAATTTGTAGGTAACATGAAGTTGAGAGGGAGAGTGAATAATTTTGAAAGGTTAGAACAATGGATAAATACAAGAAGTCAAAGTTTAATACAGATGATGTGCAACACTATATATGGGTTGACTCACCCCCGCCCCCAAACAACTGCAGAAGTACAGAATAGGGAGTTGTCTTCTCAACATCTCCATCCCCTCTGATCCTGTACCTGATTCTACATCTTCCTTTCTTCTATATAACTGACTGGACTGTCATGTAAGTCAATCAAGAAAGAAGGAAACAACGTTTTTTTAAGGATCTACAAAGTACTAGGTATTGTGTGAAGTGCTTTATAAATATCAGATCCTCACAGAAATTAAGGAAGTAGGTGCTATAATTATCCCCATTCTATAGTTAAGGAAACACAAGCAGACCGAGATTCTACAATCTGAATCACACAGCTTGTACTTCAGGGCACATTTGAACTCAGGTCTTCCTGACTACAAGTCCAGAATACTCTGCACTGAGCCATGAAGCTTCTGGTTAAATCTGCAAGAATAAAATATTCAGTCTTCATTTAACTTTATCCCTGGAGTTTATTCTCTGGTAACAAGATTATTGAATCTGCTTTGAGGCAGTAACAATACATTAGTATCTATTGCTTAAGCATATTGATCAATTGAGGCCCCTCCCAAAACAGGGTTATGGGGTTATGACTGCTCCTGATAACTTCTGACCTTGGAGTTCAGCTACAGGTTCAAAACTATCTGTTCCTATACTCAAATGGCCCTTAAATTTCTGAATTCAATGCATATATATATATATATATATATATATATATATAAAATTCAAAACAGAATTGTTGAGTACTCGGCAGCATGAAAACCAGGTCACTCTTGAGGTGATTTTATACTCAAATCACCAGGAATTAGCCTTGAGAGACTGGTAGTAGGATCACTTCTTCAGACTGAGGAATGACCCAATCTAAAGTAATATCTCTGATCTTGATTACCCTAGCCTGGTATGTTGAAAAGATCTGGAATTAAGATGAACTTTTAGTGGCCCAGGAAAATCCAGAGACTATTGTAGATTCTGAGGGAATCAGATGTAACCATGTGACTTTTGTGGTGCACTCCTGCTCTGTCATGACTACATATTCTTACTCTCCTCCCCCCTCTCCAGCCCACCCCCACATTTCTACAATTGTTCTCCTAGTCTTTGTTCTTTCCTTTTTAAAAATCACATGAAGGGCACAGCTGGGTGGCTCAGTGGATAGAGCATTGGCCTTGGAGTCAGGAGGACCTGACTTCAAAGCCATACTTAGACACTTAATAATGACCTAGCTGTATGACCTTGGACAAGTCACTTAATTCCATTGCTTTGCAACCTCCCCCCCGCCCCCAGGAAGCATATGTTCCAATCAAACTACCAAAGAAAGATTTTAAAAAAAATAGTTGAAGCATCTCATTTAAATTGATTCTATAGATAACAGAGTAGCTCTTCAACTATTTTTTTTCAAGGTTTTTGCAAGGAAAATGGGGTTAAGTGGCTTGCCCAAGACCACACAGCTAGGTCATTATTAAGTGTCTGAGACCAGATTTGAACCCAGGTACTCCTGACTCCAAGGCCGGTGCTTTATCCACTACGCCACCTAGCCACCCCTCTTCAACTATTCTTAAGGGAAAACACAAGACTGAGAAAAATAAGTTGCTTTCAGAAATTGAGGCTCACATCCAACCTTTCTGGAGAGAAATTTGGAACTACGCCCAAAGGGCAACAAAAATGTGCATATCCTTTGATCTAGCAATACCACTACTGGGTCTATATACCCTGAAGAGATGATGAAAAAGGATAAAAACATCACTTGTACAAAAATATTCATAACAACCCTGTTTGTGGAGGCAAAGAATTGGAAATCAAGTAAATGTCCTTCAATTGGGGAATGGCTTAGCAAACTGTGATATATACATATCTATATCTATATCTATATCTATATCTATATCTATATCTATATCTATATCTATATCTATATCTATATCTATATCTATATCTATATCTATATCTATATCTATATCTATATATATGTCATGGAACAGTATTGTTCTATTAGAACCCAGGAGGGATGAGAATTCAGGGAAGCCTGGAGGGACTTGCATGAACTGATGCTGAGTGAGATGAACAGAACCAGAAAAACCCTGTATACCCTAATAGCAACAAAAGAGTGATGATCAACCTTGCAACAGTCAGGGACAATTTGGGGCTGTCTACAATAGAGAATACCATCTGTATCCAGAGAAAGAACTGTGCAGTTTGAACAAAGACCAAGGACTATTAACTTTAATTTGGAAAAAAAACCTGCTATCTTATTGTCTGATCTTGTTATCTCTTATACTTTATGTTTCTTCCTTAAGGATATGATTTCTCTCTCATCACATTCAATTTGGATCAATGTATACCATGGAAACAATGTAAAGACTGGCAAATTGCCTTCTGTGGGGGGTAGGAGGAGGGAGTAAGATTAGGGGAAAATTGTAAAACTCAAAATAAATAAAATTTTTAAAAAGAAAAAAAGAAATTAAGACTCAAGCTTCTAGACAAACTGATCCTGGGACACTAAATATTTTCTGATTAACAGCTTACTGGTAGACATACACCCAAATGGACATACATCCCTATTCTGTTTCTAGAGTCAGGAAAATATCAAACATTTACCAAGTTTTGTGACCTGGACAAACCATTAAAAAAAAAACACCTCTGTTTGTCTCATTTTCCTTATCTCTAAAATGCAAATGATAGTAGCACTCCTAGGGTTGTTGTAAGGATCAAAGCAGAATGAATGAGAAACCAGTTGTAAAGTGTAAAGTATAAAGAAAGCTGAATTTGGAATCAAAATTCTAGGTTTGAATCTGGAATTTTAATTTTGAATTTGCTCCTTCTAAGCTTTAGTTTACTCCCCTATAAATGAAAGGATTGGCCACAGTGGTCTAACATAATAAGCACTATATAAATTTAGTTATTATTATTAATTATTATTATTATCATTTATTATTCACTAAGTAGGTGATCCGAGTCTTGATTTGTTCCCCTTTAAAATGATAGAATTGGACTATATGATTGATTAAAGGTTCCTTTATCAATGGTCCTATTTCAGGGACACATAATGACACATTCCTTGCTGCTTGGCATTCCTGAATGGGAAACAGAACATCTACCCCCACACACAAACACATATACATGTATGCCCATGTATGCACACAGATCCTACCCATGAAAGAAAAGATACCTAATAATGCAAACTATCTGTTACACCAAATCTTTCTATTTCAGAAGCCTTCTTCCTCCCCAAAACTTCCATTAGCCTTTGCATTCAATGTCTCATATGATTGTGAAGGACAATTTAAAGCTCCCACTGCAACATTCTCCATTGCTGTTCATGTCTTAAATACAGTCTTATTTGCAGTCCCTATCAAACAGAAATATCATTGTGCTTCCTGGTGCCATAGCTGTATCTACTTTTCTCCCCTTTTACAGTTTGGCTATACTGATAACATCTTCCAAAATGATATTGATCATTCTTCAATACTCTTTATCATTTTTACCTTTTAATCACTTAACCAGTTGATATTTTATCTAATTGCACTTTTATTTCTCCATCTTCCTCATGAATATATCATTAAAAAATTTATCAGATTTGTACATTTCTTTGATTAAAAGTAATCCTTTTAAAAAACCAATGAGGTTAATGTAGTATGAGTTGCTCTAAATTAACATGAGCTCTAACTCATTGTAATCACTGCGTCCTTTTCTGAAAGCTTAGAAATGATCCATTTAATAATATTCTTGATAGTTGTGCCCTATTACTAAGATATCCCATGAAAAATGAAAATTTTATTTTTTTAACTGGTCATTTCTCCCTTTGCTTGGCTCTCTGTTCTCCTCTTGCCCAGCTCCTTTTTTTTTTGTCTGGTATTCTGGTTCTTGTATGTCATTCTAGACCATGCTATTTCCTCCAAACCTCAGCTTTTCTGTAATTATTGGTTTTGGGTCTTGATGAAAAGGCTCTTTAGCTTATTAATCAGGACATGAAGGAACAAAGTGAATGGGGGTAGGGAGAAGCACTGCATACCATCAAGAAAACTCAAATGAGTTTTCAGAAATTCAAATCTGTACTCTCATTGCACTCATATGAGAGTATAACTGAATCTTTTCAAGAAAGGTCAGAAGAATAGAAGGCAGAGGAGAGGCAACAAGATATGGAGGAAAGAATGATGGACTTTTAGTCAAAATTCCATCTCAGACACTCACTCATTGACCTTGAGCAAAAAGCTCTTAAAGCCTCAGTTTCCTCATTTGTAAAATGGAGGAATGACAAAAATTACATTATTTTCTTCAAGGAGTTGTTCTAAAGAAAGTACATTTCTTAGGTCTCTAGATAGTTTCCAGGTCTGAAATATTACTTGTAAATTGCCCTTGAGTGTATGCTACAATAGACAGCTTCTTTTAACCAGAGAGCTAATCATTTACTATAATGAAACACTGAGGAGAAATAGAGATGGGAAAGATACTTAGCTTCTGGCAACAATTCCAGGTCTTTTAGAGAAATTACCCATTGTTCCTAGTCACTTTGTCAATACCCTTAAGAAATCCCAACAATATAATTATTTCATTTTTTCCCTTTCCTTCTTTTTCTCCCCACCTCTCTCCTTCCCTCCTTCTCCCACCCCTTCTTCCTCCTCTCCCCTTCTTCCTTCCCTTCTCTCCTTCCTCCCCTCCTTCCTTCCCTCCTTACTCCCTTCCCTCCTTTCTCCCTTCCTTCCTCTCTTTTTATCTTCTCCCTCCCTTCCTTCCTCTCTTTTTCCCTTCCTTCCTCCCTTCCTCTCCTCTCTCCCTCCCTTCCTTCCTCTTCCCTCCCTCACTTCCTCCTTCCTTCCTTCTTTTCTTCCTTCCTTCTTTCCTTCCCTCCTTCCTTCCTTCCCTCCTTCCTCCTTTCTTTCTTTCCTCCCCTTTCTCTTTCCCTCCCTCTCTTCCTCCCCTCCTCCATTTCCTCTTACTATTCTCCTAGAGTTAGGAAAATGGTGATGGGAAATGTTTTCTTGCCCAGCTTCCAAACTCATTAATCCCCCCCCCCCCCCATTTACTGATGCCTCCAAGTCTTTACTAACAATCCTCCTTACATTCTTATTTATATGTCCAAACTTTGACCTCTATGCCTTCCATTCTTATTGAGAATGAGATGTGAAATGAAGAATATACAAATATTCTTTGTATAGAAAATGCATAATGTCTTCCCCCAGCTTCTGTCCTTTATGTACCTGATAAGGTCATTAGCTTCAGTCCTTTCAGAGGAAGCTTGGATTTGACCTGTGTCTAATACTTCAGTAGAGCCCAGGTTAAGTCTTTATTACTCACTTAAGAGGAACTCTGGCCTGGATTACAAATGGTTTTTTTAGTTGTTCCTGGAGACCATAGGGATGGGGAAGTCTCTAGGGTACTTCTTCCTTGAGAGTAATATGCAAAAACCACAAAACTGTTTCTTGTCAGGAGGCTTAGATGGGATTCCTGAAGACTCTTTCCTCATAATTGGAGGAAAGTTTCAATTACATTTTCCACCTTCTGAGCAGATGGCTGGGCAGATAATTAGAACTCAGGGGACTGATATTATCATACTGTGTTTGGGCCCAGGAGAGGCTGAAGGAGCAAACCAGTTTGCCTATCCCCTTGTTATCTTTGCTGCCCTGCATCTCATAATATTGGGTAGGGAAAGCCATCAATTGTTAAAAGATAGACAATAAGCAACAGTACTAAAGTGACCACTGGGTACATTGCATGGAGATTATTGTTCATAGAGGACATGATTTTGAAATTATAAGATGGACATGTCACAAGAAATGGTATTTTCCTGTTGCCTTTGGAGGCAGGGTAAAAAGCCATCTCCATTAGCTCCTTTACATATTTACAATTATAGTGAGGATGTCAATTGAAATGATTCTGATCAAGTCCCCCAAATCTTGCCTTATTCCAACTACGGGATGGAGTAAACCCCATAGAACCAGAATTCTTCCATGATGTATTTTGTGAAATGATCTCAAACTACTTAGTATTCTCAGAGGAAGAGGCAATGATTGGGAATGGAAAACAAAATCCAACATGATATTTGTGAGGAGTTGCTTCCTCCCTCAGTATTCCATAGCCTCTCAAAAACATTTCCCAAGAAATTTTGATTTCTATGAAACTAGAGTGTCATAGTGACCACCATCTCCTTTGTTCTTCTATGGCAGAAACACCACAGGAAAGAAATAAATCCTTCCCCACCAGTTTTCTTTTTCTTTCTTTCTTTCTTTCTTTCCTTCTTTCTTTCTTTCTTTCTTTCTTTCTTTCTTTCTTTCTTTCTTTCTTTCTTTCTCTCTCTTTCTTTTCTTTCTTTCTTTCTTTCTTTCTTTCTTTCTTTCTTTCTTTCTTTCCTTTCTTTCTTTCCTCCTCACCATTGTTTTATTTCCTACAGCAGTAAGGGAGTAAAATGAAAGGAGTCACTGTCTCCTTTTATGTCAGGAATATATGTAATAGGGGCCTCAGGTAGTAGTCTAGGGTCTGGGGTTTGCCAGGAGCCTGCTGATTTTACTTTAATCAGAGGAGTTGCATTTTTCCCAGAAGGTAATTCAAGGTACAGTGTTCCCTATTGTGCCTGGTGAGGATATCTGGAAACTGGATTAGAGGAGTCCTTTTTGTGAGAAAGTTTATTGTAGAGTCTAGAATTTTAGTCAGTTCTCTATTACAGACAAATGAACTCCAAATTCCATGGAAGTGAGTTCTGTCTTTTTTAAAACAAGCTTTGATTTGGAAAACTTTGCTTTCGATATGCTGACCAAGAAACAACAGTTCAAATTGAACATGGAACAACTGAATAGCTCAAGATTGGAAAAGGAGTATGACAAGACTACACATTAACTTGCCATACTACTTTTATTTAATTTTTATGTAGAGTATATCAAGTAAAGTGCCAGACTGGATGTATCAAAATTCATAAATCAGGGAGAAAAATCAACAGTCTCAGATATGCAAATGATACTACTCTATTGGCAAAAAGTGAAGAGGAATTAAGAAGCATCCTGATGAGGGTGAAAGAGGATAATTAACATAAAAAAACCCAAGAGTTTGGCAACTGGTCTCTTCTATTCCTGGTAAATTAGAAGGCAAAGAAATGAAAGCAATGTCAGATTTTATATTTTTATATTTTATAATGGCCTCAAAGAGCATAGCAATCAGCAACTTTAACCATGAAACATAAAAAAAAAATTAGCAGCTACTTGACCCTTGGAAAAAAAGTTATGGCAAATCTGGGCAGCATTAAAAAGCAGAGATATCATACGGCTGACTATGGTCCATATAGTCAAAAGTCTAGTTTTTCAAGTAGCATTGTGTGGCTGTGAGAATTGGACTATAAGGAAAACTGAATACAGCAGAATCAACCCTTTTGAATTGTGGTGCTAGAGAAGACTTTGAGAATCTCTTGAACAACAAAGGGATCAAATCAGTCAACACTTAAAGAAACTAACAAGTCTATTTACTGACAAGTCAAATTCTGAAGGGAAAGCTTAAATATTTTGGTCACATAAATAGAAGATGGGACACCTTGCAAAAGGCACTGAGGGTGAGAAAGATTGAAGGCAAAAAGGAGAGGGGTTGGCAGAGAACGAGATTCATATATAATGTCATGGAAAGAATGAACATAGACTTGAACAGAATTTGGGGGATACTGGAGGATAGAAAAATCTGGCATATGATGGTCCATGGGGTCACATAGAGTCACACATGACTGAATAATCGAACAACAAAAACAATACTTTATTTCCTCATGGAATGCAGGGAACTCTGGGTTCCCAAAGACTCTGGAATGTACAGCTCAAACAGATTCTACTTTCTAAGGGCTAAGTTTATTTAAGTAAAGAGGGACTCATTAGTAGCAATCTGGCTACTTTTTTTCACAAGGCATTGGGGTTAAGTGACTTGTTCAAGATCACACAGCTATTCAATTATTAAGTATGTGAGTCTGGATTTGAACTCAGGTCCTCCTGACTCCAGGTCCAGTGCTATATCCACTGCACCTTCTAGCTGCCACTAATTTGGCTACTTTTTTTGGTTTTGTTTTGTTTTGTTTTTAGATTTTTCAAGGCAATGGGGTTAAGTGGCTTGCCCAAGGCCACACAGCTAGGTAATTATTAAGTGTCTGAGGCCACATTTGAACTCAGGTACTCTTAACTCCAAGGCTGGTGCTCTATCCACTGTGCCACCTAGCTGCCCCATCTGGCATGTACAATTTGATGAATTCTCTGGCAATCAAGAAGCCAAAAAACATAGACAATAGCCTTCAGTCCATTTAGATCTCCTGTCATTGCAGTGATTGTGGAAGAGTACAAATAAAGGGGACTAGAGGATGGTAAGAATCATGCATTCTATATTTTGCTTATACAGATGAACTGAGTTGTTTGTCTAAATATGACTTCTTTGTCAAATAATGATGAGACTCATTACTGGAGCAACTGAATCACATCAATAGACATTCAATCAGCAAGGTAGTCAAGCATTTATTAAGAACACACTCTACCTAGCACTATGCTGTAAATACAAGCAGAAGACAAAAGAAAAATGAATCCCAGATTATAATAAATAGGTAAATAGAGGAATTGGTTTTATCCTACCTCCACTGGCATTAGGAAACATTATTTTCATGGAACTTTTTGTCATCTTATAGTGGATCACACATGATAAGTATTTTCAAAGTGACCACCATCAAAGTAATAATTCTATGACAATACCTGGTGCAGAGGATGAAGACAAAGAAAAAATTCTATGAAGAACTTAATAAAATCTTCTAAATTTATATTTTTTTCTGATTTTTGCAATGGGATTAAGTGACTTGCCCAAGGTCACATCATACAAGCTAAGTAAGTATCAAATATCTAAGGCCACATTTGAACTCAAGTCCTCCTCATTCTACCTATCTGCCCAAATCCTTCAAATTTAATAAATTTATGCTTTGATATTTAGTGATTTCAGTTCAAGACAGATAAGAGGGTAGTGGAATACATGTTGGAAAATGTAGTTCAGGAATAAGAAATGAGGGAATTCAAAGGTATGGATTACTCAAATGCCTCTTGCAAATTTAATATGAATACTTTAGTCAAGAAAAAGAATCTGGAGTTGCTAATATACTGAAGATCAAATAATATCATAAAAACACATTTTTTCTCCCTTCTTTATTTCTTCCAATTACATGCAAAGATTGTTTTCAACACTCTTCCTTTTGCCTGCTTTTGAGTTCCACATTTTTCTGCCACTCTCTCTTTCCTCCCCTTCCCCATGGCAGTGAACAATCTGATATGGGTTGCACATGTACAATTGTAAAACCAATATGTATTTTAACAAACAGGAAATAACTTACTTTTATGGGAGTCATTCTAGAATCTGATGTATTTATGTCACTAGACTGTTCTCTTATAAGTAGAAAGATAAAAAAGTGACATAAAATTAGGAGAAAGAATAAAACCGGGTAAAATGGTATATAATTAAAACAACTTTAACCTGATGAATTTAAGGAGTAGGAAGGGAAATAGCATAAAGAATGAGGATTGACAATTATAACCATTTCCTAAAGAAATTAATGTAAATTAATTGCCAAATTAAGGAGAACAGAAGAACCTAAAAGTTGTTTCAATTTGAACTCCTTGCAAGAGAACAGATGTAGCTGTCAAGGCCAGTACTAATTTAGAAGATAACTCATTTGTAAATTTGTGAAGTGAAAGATCACAGATGATTTTGTGCAATATTTCCCCATGAGATAGTTTGCTAATTCTTTCAAATAGCACAACTTTATAGAACCCCAAATGAGATTTACAATTAGAAAAGTTCAACTTTGTACACATAGAAAATGAAAAATCAAGTGGATGAAGATTGTCTGCTGTTTGGAGTATGATCTTGTCCTTTCAATTGAAAACAGTACCTCATCTCATTAATACATTAACTTCTTTAGGAAATGGTTATTCTTCATTTCTCATTCCCATCTTCCTTAATTATCTTTCTTTAAGGGTTTCATTCCAATCCCAGTCCTTCCAATGTATCCTCTGGAAAACCTGTTCCATAGGCAACAAAGTTCTCTTCATCTTAAATCTTTTCCTCTTCTAATTCTTCCATCAATTAGCACTTACTAAAACCTGGCTCCTCCCAGATGATACAGCCTTTCTGTTCATCCTTTCCAATCCTGGCTGCACCTTCCTCCTTTTCTACTCATTGGTCTAGGTGGGGGAGTTGGAATTCTCCTTGCTCCCCATTGTCACAAGTTCTCTCCCTTTCTCCCTCACCCAGTAGCCTTTCTTCCTTAAAGTTAATGCTATTTACATCTAACATCCAACTGAAATTCTGACGAAATTCAGACTCTTGGGCCACTTCTGTTCCTTCGTCAATTAATATATGGCTCCCAAATTTCTCTACTTATCAATTCCCTTTCTCATGCTAGGAGACTTCAATATACATGCTGATAGTCCTTCAATAACATAACCACTCAGTTCCTCAGCCCATTCATCTCTCATGAACTACTCTTCTATTTCATCTTAGCCAAACACAAAAATGGTCATATCCTTGATCTTGCCATCACCCACAAATGTACTTTTTACCATTTTCAAAAATTCTGAAATCTGACCATGATTTATTGACTTTTCATCTCTTGATCTGCCTCATAAAACCTAGATTAGATTGAAAATCAGGTTTTCTTGACTCCAGACCTGATGCTCTCTGCACTGGGCCACCTAGCTGCCCTTCCTAAAATATAATAGATGCTTAATAAATGCTTATTGATTGTGGAGATGAATTGAGTCACTGTTTTTATAACTTTTTTATTCTATTGATTGACATCATGGAATTGGTTTGAGGATATGCAAACTGACAAACAGGAAACCAACAGAATTTTGAAGGTATTTATAACACACTTAGATTGGTACCAGGGAGAAGTCAGCAGTAGGAAGGCAGTTAAAGTAATAGACATGTAGTGAAGGCTATACCTCTTTCTTCCCCACATATGTAACATAGGGCAGGGGTTATTGCTATGTCACTTGTAAGGAGGCAAATTAGACAACTCTAGCCTCTTTTTCTACCCTACTCAAGGGAGACTAATTCTTGTTAGGAGGGGGGAAGAAGCTGGGGGCAGAAGCTGAGCCATTCAACTCTCTTATTTCCTAGCAGTATGGAAGTCCTTCCTCATTGGTAGATATCAATGCTGAGGAGCAGGGTGGAATTGGAGAGGCGAAAGAAGAGTCTTTTTACTCTCCATGGTCTTGAGTGTCTTTAGTCTCTTTGGGTTCTGCAGTTACTTCAGAGTCTTCTGGTTTCCAGTTTGAGAGAAGATGAACAATACCAACTCCATGTTGCTAAAGAAAGAATAAGACTCTGAGAAAAAGCCAACATGAGAAGAAGCTAAATCTCCATCATGTCCCTATCTCCAGTTTACTACACTAGAGACTTTGGGGATATAGTTTTGACCTTCAAGCTAAATTCCTTTTTTTTTGGTAAGACAATGGGGTTAAATGACTTGCCCAAGGTCACACAGTTAGGTAATTATTAAATGTCTGAGGCTGGATTTGAACTCAGGTCCTCCTGACTCCAGGCCTCTATCCACTGTGCCATCTAGCTTCCCCTCAACAAATTCCTGATGGCCATTAATAGGGGAAAAGTGGATCCCAAACTTTTATCCAAAGCTTGACTCCCTTCCCACTAATTATCAATTCCATAAAGAACACAGATAGCAAAGAAATCCATTTATCCAAGTTGATAGCAAAGTAGAAATCAGGGAAAGGATACATTGGAGAACATATACCAGATGATACAGTGAAAGAGTTCTTCCATTGAAAACAGGGAAACTCAAATCAAACAATAACTCCCAGATTTTATCTATTGGGAAAATACTCTTCTTTCTCCTCTCCAATTCTACCCTGCCCCTCAGCATTGATATCTATCATTGAGGAAAGAGTTCCATACTACTAGGCTTTGGGATGGTGTTATACAAGTATTATTAGACTGGGACTTTTGCTGACTTTTTGTTGCTTGCTTGACTTAAAAGTTCTAGATTTTAAATTAAAAGTCTTTTAGCCCTAATTTGTAATGGAAAAGTTTTTTAGGTATTATATCTTCAGATGATGTTAGTAGAAAGCAATTATCCAGAAGAGGTTGAATATTCAAAGCCAAGCAAATGGTAGCACACAGTACTCCACTGTATATTATATTGTTTCTGCTATTTTGATTGCTGTCAATTTATTCCTGTACACATTTGAATTTCAGGGACTTCCTAGATAAATCTCATAGCTAGTTGCCCATATTGTCATGCTACCATTTGTCTTCTCCATGATTAGATGGAATTCTCAGTAAGAGATAAGTAGATCTAACAGATATATCTTTCTATTATTTTATTCATGAATTTGATAAAAGCTCCACTCTCTTCTAAGCGATCCTCATTAATTCCCAGGGATTCAATCATCAACCCTATGTAGATGATTCCAAGATCCAGGCCAACCTTTACCTCTTATCTGAGCACCAATCTTACATTACCAATTGAACATGTAAAACTGGACACCTAAATACAACTCAAACTCAACATATCCAAAATAGAACTCAATATCTTTTCCTCAAAATCTTCTCTTCTTCTAAATTTCCCTATTACTACTGAGAGTACAAACATCCTTCCAGTCACTGAGACTTGCAAACTTAGCATTGTATTGAACTCCTCCCTAATATTTACCTCATAATTCCAATTCTTCTTAAGTCTATATATATATGTCACTTTTTCTCTCTACTCACTTGCCATACTGGTGAAGGTTCTCATCACTTCATTCCTGGACTGCTGCAGTAGCCTGTTGGTTGTTTCCCTTGTTTGAAGTTTTTCCCACTACATTCCATCCTCCTCTCAGCTGCCAAAGTAATTTTCCTAAAGTACAGGTTTGACCATGAAAAATGTCCCCAACCCCCCACTCCATAAATTTCAGTGGCTTCTTATTGTCTCTAATATAAAATTCCTTGTTTGGCATCTAAATTCCTCGAGAACTTGTCCTCTTCCTACATTTCTAATACTCTTATACTTCATAGTCTACCATATGCTCTATGATACAGTGACACTGGCCTTCTTGTTCCTCACAAATGACCTTCAGTCTTTTGACTCTGACTTTTCACCAGCTCTTCCTCATGCTCAGAATATTTTACCTCAACCTCTCCATTTCCTGCTTTTCCTGGCTCCTTCAACTCCTCAAACTTTACCATCTCAGGAGTCTCTTCCTATATACTTTACCCCATTTACTAATGTCTCCCTCTAAGATTACCTTCCATTTATGTCCCTCCTGCCCCCCCACAGGAAAAGTATATTCACAAGTGTTTAATTGTTGAATCAAGTGTGACCACAATGTACTAATGGCACATCTTCATCCAACTGAATTCTCCAAGTGCATCAAGTTTTAAACATAGTTAGATATACTAATGGTACATCTCCATACAGTTGAACTTTCCAAGTGAGTATGCTATTCACATACTATAGAACATGTCTACAAATCTTTAAATTTAATAGGTCTTCAGTGTGGATCCTAAGGTACAACTGAGCTTAAGACAGGTACTTAACTCAGAAGATCCTATCTCAAGCTGAGCTCATCTGGGCTTCTTCATTCCCATAATGATGGGATATTCTTAACTCAGAATTCTTAGACAATAAAATACACTGAAACACCTTTCAACAATTTAAAGAGCATTTAATCAAAATTGTAATTAAACTATTTATTGTGTGGAAAGTTAGGGAATTTAAGTTGGAAATGCTTAGGCTTGATTTTGATTCAATAGAACTGACCTTCGGATGGGCTGGGGCACAACTTTCCCCCAAGAACATTTCCCCCACTCCCCCCAAATTCATATTACATATAAAAGTTATATGAAATTATTAAGTAGATTTTTCACATTGCTTAGTAAAAAAAGTCATATTTAATTAAAAACTTTCTAAGATAGAGCTGGGGCACATAGCCCTTGATTAAAAAGAAGGTGCCTAAATCTTTTAAAATAAACAGAAAAGTGTGATAGTTTGATTGTAACTGGAATTATGACCAAAGCAGAGAAAATAGAATCACTCTTATTTAAACACAAACCTATCAAATCTACATAATTCTCAATTAGAACTGCTGAACAATTTTTTTTAATTAAAGATTTTGAGTTTTACAATTTTTCCCCAATCTTCCCCCCCACAGAAAATAATCTGTCAGTCTTTACTTTGCTTCTACGTTTGAACAAAATTTTTAAACAGCATTCATGATCAGTTTGCTGAAACCAATTTAATTAGGGTTGTAATGGTACATGTTAAAAAAAAGAAAAGAAATCTCATCATGAGAGACATCTCTTTTTTAAAACAAATAAGGCAGCAGACAACTATTGGTGGCCTTTTAAAGTTATGCTAACAAATCAGGACTCTCCCTCTTCTTGAAGCCTGCAAAGATCATCTTTGTCCCAGGGATGTACTTCTTTGGGTTTTCCAAGTATTCCCATCAAGGTATCCTCTCTTCAGGTGATACCTTTGTTTTTTGTAGACATCTGTGTAAGAGAAACTCAGAGTATGACCAGTCTTTGTTTGTTTTTGTTTTTTATATTTTTCAAGGCAAAGGGGTTAAGTGGCTTGCCCAAGGCCACAGGACTAGGTAATTATTAAGTGTCTGAGGTCGGATTTGAAGCCAGGTACTCCTGACTCCAAGGCCGGTGCTCTATCCTGCGCCACTTAGTGGCCCCCTTATGACCAGTCTTAAAGCCAAAGAGTTCATTCAGATCAGGTCGAGTCTTGTGCTTGCCCCCCTTTTCAACGGTGTGGCATAGGACACTCTTATGAACAAGTATCTTCTTGTCCTTCTCCATGATTCCCATTTTGAATTCGGCTCTGTCCACAGACACGTGTGCTCAGCAGCTCTCCCCATTTCTCTCTGCTGCTGCTCTGACCAGAGCTTCCCCTTTCCATTTATTATTTTTTTTTGATAGGTCTGAGGTGATACCTCAGAATTGCTTTTAAATTGTATTTATCAAATTAATATTGATTTAGAGCACTTGTTTTTTTTAGGTTTTTGCAAGGCAAATGGGGTTAAGTGGCTTGCCCAAGGCCACACAGCTAGGTAATTATTAAGTGTCTGAGACTGGATTTGAACGCAGGGACTACTGACTCCAGGGCTGGTGCTTTATCCACTACGCCACCTAGCCGCCCTAGAGAACTTTTTCATATGATATTAGATAAGTTTGATTTCTTCTTCTGAAACTTCCTCTTCATATTCTTTGACTATTTATCAATTGGTGAATGACTTGTATTCTTATAAATCTAACTTGGTTCTCTCTCTCTCTCTCTCTCTCTCTCTCTCTCTCTCTCTATATATATATATATATATATATATATGTTTTAACATTTTCTTTGTTTTTCCAATTATATAAAACAGTAATATGTACCCATCATTTTTTGCAAGTCTCTGAATTCTACAATTTCCCCCCCTTCCCTTCCCCCCCCCAACAGAAGGCTGTCTGATAATCTCTACATTGTTTCCATGCCATACATTGATGTAAATTGAATGTGTTATAAGAGTAAACATAAACACTCCCCCCCATGAGAAACCTCAAGAAGAGAGAGAGAGCTCTGGGGTGAGTTGTTTTCTTTATCATAAGTCCACCAGCAAAGTTGCTTCAATATTTTCCCCACAATTGCTATTACTAGCTGTACCTCCATCTATTCCTCCCCACTCTCTTTTATTCTGTTCTCTCTCTTTCTCCTTTCATCCTGGCCCTGTCCAAAAGTGTGTTGAATCTGAGTACCCTCTCCCTCAATCTTCCCTCTCTTCTATCATCTATTCCCCCTCCTCCCTCCCCCTTTCCTTATCCTGTCCCCTTCTTCTTATTTTTCTCTAGAGTAAGATAGATTTCCTCACCCTATTAAGTGTGTATGTTATTTCCTCTCTGAGTCATTTCTGATGAGAATGAAAGCTCACTTATTCCCCCTTGCCTTCCCCCTTTCCACTACATTGAAAAAAAGCTTTCTCTTGACTCTTATGAGAAATTTCTTAGCTTCTTCTTCATCTCCTTTTCCTTCCTCCCAATACTTTCTTTTATCACCCATTGACTCCATCTTTTTACTATATTATACCATTATATTCCACTCCTTCCTATGTCCTCTCTATGTATGCTCCTTCTAACAGCTCTTGTAAATGAGAAAGTTCATATGAGTTAACAATATCTTCTTCCCATGCAGGAATATAAACAGTTCAATATCATTAAATTCCTCATAGTTAGTCCTTCTCATCCACCTCCTCTATGGTTCACCAGAGTCCTGTACTTGGAGATCAAACTTTCTGTTCAGCTCTGGTTGTTTAAATAGGAAAGTTTGAAAGTCCCCTGTTTCACTGAAAGTCCATCTTTTATCCTGAAAGAGGATGTTCAGCTTTGCTGGGTAGTTGATTCTTGGTTGTAAACCAAGATCTTTCGCCTTCCAGAATATCATATTCCAATCCCTACGAGCCCTTAATATAGATGCTGCCAAATCCTGTGTAATCTTGATTATGGAGCCTCAGTAGTTGAATTGTTTGTTTTGGCAGCTTTTAGAATTTTCTCTTTGATTTGGGAGTTTCGGAATTTGGCTATAATATTCCTGGAAGTTTTTCTTTTGAGTTCTCTTCCAGGAGGTGACTGGTGAATTCTCTTGATTTCTATTTTACCCTCTGCTTTTAGGATCTAGAGGCAATTTTGCTGTATTATTTCTTGAAAAATGAAGTCTAGGCTCTTCTCCTGATCATGGCTTTCAGATAGCTCAATAATTTTAAAATTATCTCTTCTGGATCTGTTTTTGAGGTCAGTTGTTTTTCCAATGAGATATTTCACATTTTGTTCTAATTTTTGGCTTTTTTTGGAAGAGGTTTACTTCCTCCTGTTTTTTTCAAAGTCATTAGCTTCCTTTAGTTCCATTCTGCATTTGAGGGAGTTATTTTTTTTCAGAGAGCTTTCTTACCTCCTTTCCCAGCTGGCCAGTTCTGCTTTTTAAGGCATTCTTCTCCTCATTTGCCTTTTGTTTTGCTTTTTCCTTTAGGCCTAAACTGATTTTTAACATATTTTCTTCAGTATTTTTTTGTATATCTTTCACCAAGCTTTTGATTTTGATTTCATGATTTTTCTACATCACTCTCATTTCTCCTCCCAATTTTTCCTCCATCTCCCTTAATTGCTTTTCAGAGTCTTTTTTGGAGCTCATCCATAGTCTGACCCCATTTTCTATTTCTCTTGGAAGTTTTGGATATGGAAGCTTCAATTTTGTAGTCATCTGAGTATATGTTTTGATCTTCCATGGGACTAAAGTAATTCTCTATGGTCAGATTCTTCTTTTTCTGTTGTTTACTCATTTCCTCAGCCCAAGACAGCACTTCCAAGGCTATGGGTTTATTTTTTGGGGGGGGCACCCCACTGGGACCTTTAGTCCTCCAAGGTCTTATGCTTTCTTGCCTGCGCTTTTTTTTAGGTTTTTTTTAAATTTCATTTTTTTTGCCTGTGCTTTGATATGTAGATCCCCCCCCACACACTTCCCTCTGCCCTGGGGCTATAAGGAGGGATCCTGCTATCTTAGTATGGAAGCCCAAGCTGCAATATCTGAGTGTAGGCAAATGGCAGATTCCTACCCTAGGGAGAGCAGAGAAGTCTCTGCAGACTTCCCTTACTGTCTCTGGGGGTGTAGGCTGCTTTCTCCAGATTCTCGCTGCAGATTCTGGGGCCAGTGCTCCTCACTTCACACTCATTCTGGTATAGCAGAGTTCTTTTACCGCCCCTTCAAGCTGTTGCCAATGATCTATGGGCTGTGCTATGCTGGACTGTGGTGCTCTGCGACTGCAGCTTTTTTCCTAACCCCTGGTCCTGGTGAAACACACCTTTCCCACAGAACTTCTAAGTTATCTTGGACTGGGAAAATTTATCACTCAGTCTTTCTGTGGGCTCTGCCCCTCTAAATTTTGTTTAGAGTTGTCATTTGTTTGTTTTTTTTGAATTTGGGAGGGAAGGAGTTCCTAGGAAATGCTGCCTTCATGCTGCCATCTTGGCTCTGCCCCCATTTGCTTTTTGAAAAAAATCCTTTAATTTTCACATTACTATAATTTTATTATGAAAGTAAGAATTTCCCCCCTTCTCCTCCCAAAATAGAGAAACCTCAAGAAAAATAAAGTGAGAGAAAAAAGAGTGTACTTCAGTTTGTGTTCAGATATCATCTGTTCTGTCTCTGGAATGGGTTGCATTCTTTATCATAAGTTCATCAGAGAAGATGCTTCAATATTTTTTCTCACAGTTGCTATTGTTAACTGTATTTCCCTCCATTCTATTCCTCCCCACTCCCATACTCTCTCTCTCTGATTACCCTATCCCTCCTTAGAAGTGTGTTGTAGGTTCCTACTCTCTCCCCTAATCTTCCCTCTTTTCTATCACCTACTCCCCCACCCCATTCCCTTTCTCCCATTCCTTTCCTCTCCTTTTTTCTCTAGGGTAAGATATACTTCTATACCTTATTGAATGTTATTTCCCCTTTGAGCCATTTCTGATGAGAATGAAGGCTCACTCACTCTCCCTCATCTTCTCCCTTCTACTCCATTGCAAAAGATTTTCTTGACTCTTTCTTGTGAAATATCTTAGCTTATTCTATCTCTCCTTTTCTTTTCTTCCAGTACATTCCTTTTTCAGCCATTGACTCCATCTTTATAATATATTATATCATTATTTTCATCTCCCTCCTGTGCCTTGTCTACATATGCTCCTTCTAACTGCTCTTATAAATGAGAAGGTTCATCTGAGTTATCAGTATCTTCTTCCCATGCAGGAATACATGAAGTTCAACATCATTATGCTCCTCATGATTTGCCCTTCCCATCTACCCTCTCTGTTTTTACCCGAGTCCTATACTTAAAGATCAAACTTTCTGTTCAACTCTGGTCATTTCATCAGGAAAGTTTGAAAGTCCTCTATTTCATTGAATATCCATATTTTCCCTTGAAAGAGAATGTTCAGTTTTGCTGGGTAATTGATTCTCAATTGTAGTCAAAACTCTTTTGCCTTCCAGTATATCATATTCCAAGCCCTATGAACCCTTAATGTAGATGATGCAAAATCCTGAAGCATTGTTGGTTTCTGTCTGCTTGTAGTATTTTCTCTTTGACTTGGGAGTTCTGGAATTTGGCTATAAAATTTCTGGGAGTTTTTATTATGGAATCTCTTTTAAGAGGTGATATGTGTATTCCCTCAATTTCTAATTTACCCTCTGGTTTTAGGATATCTAGGCTATCAGGGCAATTTTGCTCGAAAAATGAAGTCTAGGCTCTTTTCCTGATCATGACTTTCAGGTAGCTCAGTAATTTTTAAGTATCTCTTCTGGATCTGTTTTCCAGGTCAGTTATTTTTCCAAGGAGATATTTCACAATTTCTTTTAATTTTTTTATTCTTTTGGTTTTGGTTCATTGTTTCTTGATTTCTCACAGTCATCAGCTCCACAAACTCTATTCCACATTTGAAGGAGTTATTTTCTTCAGAGAACTTTCTTAGCTCCTCTTCCATCTGTCCAATTGTGCTTTTTAACACATTCTTCTCATTAACTTTTTGGACTGCTTTTTCCATTTGACCTGAACTGGTTTTTAACATGTTATTTTCTTTGGTATTTTTTCTATCTCCTTCACCAAGCTTCTGTCTTGGTTTCATGATTTGCCTGCATTGCTCTCATTTCTTCTCCCAATTTTTTCTACTTCCCTTGCTTGCTTTTCAAAGTTTTTTTGAGCTCTTCTATTGCCTGAGAGCAATTCTTATTTTTCTTAGACACTTTGGATATAGAAGTTTAGACTTTATCATCTTTTGAATGTATATTTTGGTCCTCCATGGGCCCAAAGTAATTTTCTATGGTCATATTCTTTTTTTTCCTGTCTTTTGCTCATTTCTCCACCCTATGATCTGATTTTTTTCAAAGCTTTTGGAGGTTTTTCAGACCCCCCCCCCCCCCAGGGACCTTAATTCCCCTAATGTCTTATGAGACACTCTGACTCCTCTCCTTGTGCTCTGGTCTGTGGAAGACCACTGCCACTCCCCTCTACCCTGGAAAAATCAACAAAATTGATCAATATGTTGAAAAAAATTGACAACATATGCTGTGTTACACAACTGTGTACACATCCCTTGCCTCTGCAAAGGAGTTAAGGGAAATGTCTTATTATATCCCTTCTTTGAGATCAAGATCTCTATATAATTTTATGGCAATAATTCTCAATTATTTTGTAGTTGTTCTTCACATTTAAATTACAATAGTTATGTATATTGTTTACTTGACTCTGATCACTTGTATTAGTTCATGTAAATATTTTCACAATTTTATATTCATTATAATTTTTATGACATAATAATAATAATACAATATTGACCCTTTAATAATCTGGAAATACATTTTCCACATGTGTTTCTCAAAAAATAAATGACTGAGATACAAAGGTAGAAGCCAGTCTGCCACACAACATTGTAGGAAACTCTGAATTTCTAATCTGCAGCCCAGGTTTGCAACATTATAATCCTTCTTAGTTTTTCTTCTCTTTTCTTCTCACCATTTTTTTTCCTAGCCATTTTTATCTCTCCACAGCAGTTCTCACATTTATAGTTTTTTCCTCTTCTTGCTCAGCCACTATCTTACTTCAAGCCACTATCACTAAACTATTGCAATGGTCTCTTAATTTTCCAACTTTAATTTTCTCTTCACTCCCATCCATCTTCCATGCAACTGCTCTAAGGAATGAACCTTTTTTTTGTGCTGCCACCTTTCACCTTTTCCATTCCATTTCTCTAGGTACATGCCTTTTGCAAAAGAATCAAAGTTCCTTGAGAGTAGCCTTTATTTAATTTTTTGTCTTTGTACCCTCAGCTCTTTGAAGAGTCTGTGATACATAATAAATGTCTATTAAATGTTTATCAGTTGATTAATAAGAATGTCCATTCAATATAGATTTCTGATTAGATGGATGGTTCAATTAAAATAATTTTAAGGTAAAAAATAAACAGAATCCAAGGGTTGGAAAACAAGATGTAGAGAAATTCTAAACTATCTTTAAATCATTCATCATGGAAGAAAAGAAATAGAGTATATTTTAATGAAGATGATAAGTTTGGAAGGGGTTTATTGATTGCTTGTCTCCATCCACCGTTGAATACAAACAAAAAGATATCTATATTTAAGAAGAGATTCTCTTTTCTTTTTTTCACTACTAGTTGAAGACAAAGAAGCCATGTAGTGAACCATATACTAATGAAAATTAGCAGGATGTTGTCACTTTCCCAGAGTTGCATGGCCAGTCAATCAAGACTTGAACTTGGTTTTTCCTTTCTGTAAGGTTAGTTTGCCAATAGCTATGTTATTTTGCCAATAAACAAGACTAGTTTTAGCTCTCATATATATAAATTCTTTAAGGTTTGTAAAATGCTTTATAAGAAGAAATGAGTTCATGTCATATCTGACATATTTTAGATTTGTGATCATGGTTTCATGGACAAGTTAGTTAATCAATCAGTATTCCAAGCAACCTTTTAAGACTTTAAGTTACAGAAGAGTTGCTGACTTCCTCTGGCTGAGGAAATCCCTTCCTGTAATGAAATCAGAGGCTATGTACAACTATATATGCCTCTGTGTATATATATTTTTTTGGCAAGGCAATGGGGTTAAGTGGCTTGCCCAAGGCCACACAGATATAGGTAATTATTAAGTGTCTGAGGCTGGATTTGAACTCAGGTACTCCTGACTCCAGGGCCGGTGCTCTATCCACTGCACCACCTGGCTGCCCCCTGTGTGTGTATTGTTAATGGGCATCACCAGCAGTGATGCTGAGCTGATGAACAGGTAACACTTTCATCAATTTTTCTTCATATTCTTCACAAAGACAGTGGAGTCATCTATGTATTCCATAAAATAAGAAGTGCTTTGATTCCTTGGAATGATAGAAACTAGTAAAAGCCACTGGGCAACCAAAAACTGGTAGTAGCCTCGGCAAAAGTTCAACATTGAGAAATACTGGCTGCCTAATAGATAGTCCTGGGCATTGGGAATGGTATACTGATTTACCACTTTGAATCCTTTGTCCAAAGTGTGATAGCCTACACACAATTATATCTTTCCAATCTTCATCCATATATCTAGTCTAGGTGATCACATAGGCTGCTGGACTATATGAGGATTTCACTGACCAGAAATATCTTGAGATAGCTTCTGTGGTTTTTCATTATAGATGAATAAATATTTCTATTTTTATAGAATATTAGTTTGTTCCAATGGTAGGATTTAAATCCTTATATAATAAATATATTCCATATAGGTTTTTCCTGGAACAGGAGAAAATTTGAATTATATTCTGTGAACTTTTCCTGTGGACAGCTCATATCGTACCTGTGCAATGAAAACCTACTTTTACTCTTTCTGAGCATTGACCTCAATCAATTCTGCCATTATTCTGATACTATAAAATCACCAAAATTAAATTTCTTGATATCCATTTCAGAAATTGGGAGATTGATTTACTCATGAAGTTTATTTGTATTTCTTGCCTCTGTCTTTTAGGCTTCTATTTGGTCTATATGGATGTTCAAAATCTCAGGTATGTTATCTCTTACTGTGTCATCCTCTTATTTTTACTAATATTGGTTCCAGTCAATACTAATACTCCAGATAGTTGTTAGATATGAACACATCAAAGTAATCCATCTTTCTGTTGACATTAACCGCCACTTTAACGTATCCCAGGTATGGGTAGTCCTTATCACTTAGATAATAGTAGAATCCCATGCACCAAAGTGATTTTCCCTTTGTTCTCCAATTCTCTAGTTCATTTAGGAACAAAATGGGGATTTATCCCTACAATTGAATGTCATAGTTTACAAAAACTTATTGCCCTAAAGAAGGTCCTAGAAAGTGCTGCCTTCACTTCATTATTCCTCAGGCTATAGATGATGGGATTAAGCATAGGAGTCACTACTGTATAGGATAGTGAAAATACTTTCTTGCTTTCAGGAGAGTTATTGGACTTGGGTCTAAAATAGAGGAGACTCAGAGATCCATAGAAGAGGGAGACCACAACAAGATGAGAAGAGCAGGTAGAGAAGGCTTTGCGCTTCCCTTCAGCTGAGGGCATCCTAAGGATGGCAGCAGCAATGCGAACATAAGTGCTCAATATAAAGAGACAGGGTGTCATGACAAACATAGTAGTTCCTATAATAGCATAGATCTCAAATAATGTTGTGTCTCCACAGACCAGACTTAGGACAGGTGGACTGTCACAGAAAAAATGGTTAACCTTATTGGAATGACAGAATGAGAAACTGAAGAGCCACGTGGCCTGAACAGTGGCTACAGGAAGACCTGAAAGCCATGAAGCAGCAGCCAGATGGATGCAGGTCCTGTGATTCATGATGACTGGGTAATGCAAAGGATCACAGATGGCCACATAGCGGTCATATGCCATTGTGGTCAGGAGGCAACACTCTGAGACCCCAAAGAAGAAGAAGAAATACATTTGGGTGGCACAGCTAAGAAAGGAAATAGTTATATCATGAGCTAATAGGGTCCCCAGCATCTTGGGTACAATGACCATATTAAAGCCAATCTCTAACACAGAAAGATTCTTGAGAAAGAAGTACATAGGACTTTGCAAGGCTGAGTCAGCAGTAGTGACCACTATAATGAGGGTGTTGCCCAACAAAGTGATGAATTGAATGGTCAGAAAGAGTACAAAGAGCAGAAGTTGAAGTTCAGGCTGTAGAGCAGAGAAGCTCAGGAGGACAAACTCATCCACTGTTGTCCAGTTCTCCTCAGCCATTAGCACAACCTGCAGACAGAAACAGTCTGGTTAAGTCAGAGTCTGGTTTCCTGGTTGAAGATTCTCTGCTCTACCCAGGGAGGAAATGGGAGGACAGAAGATCTTGGTAAGAGGATGAAGTTCCTGATTATGGCAAAAAACTGAGGACACAATCCCAAATCTATATGGATTGAGTTCTGAGATGAGGCTGGGATAGCCTTTGGAACAGTATAAGACACCCACTATAAATATAAAAAAGATGAAATGTGCTGTCTTGAATCTATTCACACCAGGATTTGTTTTCTTTTAGGATCATTAAGGAAAAATGGAAATTAGTGTTATAAAGTAGAAGAAATGATGGACTTGGAAAAAAAGAGACCTGAGTTTGACTCCTTAATATTTGCTAATTTTTTGATCAGCATGATGCAGTAGATAGAGCACTAGCTTTGGAGTCAGAAGACCTGGTTTTAAATCCTACCACTAGACCAAACTAATTGTCCATTGGTTCAATTCCAAGTTATAAATTATAGTTGAATTCTCAATGTGCATTGGTGGAGGAAGCTTCTACACTGGGTGTTTCTCAAAGTGAGGATATCATCCTTAAGGTTAATAAAACTTACATTTTTTTTGTGAAGAAAGTACTTACAAAATTTTAAAGCATTAGAGAGAGGTGAATTATGATTTTTAGAAGATTTTTAGATCTATGTCACTTCAAAAAATTTGAGAAATCTCATGAACATCCCTATTTTTTTAATCTCAGCTATATGTGATATCTTGTTCATATTCTCAGTCTCAAGATAATAGAATTTGAGAGTTGGAAGAAACCTTTGAGCTCATCTCATTTCAAAAATCCCTTTTATTTTGTATCTAGTTGTGGTATCTGAAGATCTGAATGAGTAAGCTGAATTGCTTCTGTTCTCACAGTTACTGAGGCACATACCAAGGATTGGAAATCAGATCTCTTGGTTACTAGTTTATATATTTCCATTATTTTTTGTTTGTTTATTTAGCCATTTTATATCCTGCCAGACTTTTCCTGACCCCATTCTTGGGAGAGTTCTAGAGTGGTTTTACATTTTTTTTTCTTCAGCTCATTTTATAGATGAAGAACTGAAGGAAACAAGGTTAAGTGTCTTGCCCAGGATCAAATAGTTAAAATCTACAGTTGAAATCCTTTCCATGGGGTTATCAATGAACTATTTAATTACTTCTGTATTCAGAAAGACTATCTCACCTGGAAGGAGAATGAGGTATCCTAAGTGACCCTGATATTCAGTCCATTTCTGAAGTGAAACTTATCTGTGTAAGGGTAGTCTTTGTTGGTCCAAGGGGTCCTGGCCTTCAAAAATTCTTGAATTATGATAATTTCCATTTCACATTTAGCTAAATCCAATCTCCAATGTAATGAATGAACAATCTATATTCAAAGTTATTTTTAATTATTTTTTTGGAAGAATGAGTGGAAGTATCAGAGACAGATTTTGTATAGGCTTAAGGAAAACTTTCTAATATTTAACTAAGATATTACACATGTAGACTGGATAATTGTGATGATAATTAGCATTTATATATGCTTTTAGGTTTGCAAAGAAATTTACCTCCATTTATCTCTAGGTAGTCAGAGGTTAAGTGAGGTTATATATCTAGTAAGTGTCTGAGGTCCTTGAATTCAGGTCTTCTTGACTCCAGATACAAGGCTCTATCCCCTGTGGAATATAGAATAAGGGATTTTTTTTCAGTTATAGGCTGGCCTAGATGACCTGTGAGGTCTCTTCTAACACTGCAATTTTGTGAGTCCATGACATTAGGTTAATAGATTATGTTTACAGAGAAAAATTAAGTATTTCCTAAAAACTTCACAAAGGTAGAATGTAGATAGCTTCAATTCATAACAAATAACAAGAATTTTAAAAAGAAGCATTTATTAGGATATAAGAAGCTAAGAGATATTTATAAAAATTAGTGAGGCAAATGGAAAATACAGTACCCACATGAATATTTATGAATTTATCTGAAATGAACAACTCATGATGTCTCTGTCTCTCATTCAGTCAGTTATCTAAAGAGGTGTCAATAGAATGAAATTCATTCTGCTTATAATTTTCCACATTTGTGGTACTTCAATGAGGTGTCAGTCAATTGAGAATGACTTGGATGAAACCTAGAAATTATGGAATCTTTGATGAGAAACTGAAGAACTTGAGGGTTTGTTGGTTTATTTGAAAAATATGTTATGAAAAATAAAAATATGGCTAAAAAGAGAATGTTATAAACTAAATTTGTCTTTTTGGTATATGGCTTGGATTTGGGAAGAATTAATAAATAATAAAATAGCTGACAATTAATTAGTAATTACTATGGGTCAGGCACTGCTAAGCATTTTACAAATATTATCTCTAGTCCTCATGACAACCCTTATTATTATTATCCCTATTTTACAAGTAAGGAAAGTGAGGCAAACACCCATGTGGTGTGAACTCAAGATGAAATCAAAGGTCCATTTCAGATTCTAACACTTCTTAGAACCAAAGCCATGGGGGAATTGGCAAGGATTGTTCTATGGGTTTCATTGGGTCTTCTTATTACACACTTACTTAGAGGCTTTTACATGGTGCCAGGTGTTATTTCTCTAGTTTCCTCCAGAAATCCAGAATCAAGCTTTCAAAATATCATTATATTGACATTATATTTGAGGGCAGGGATGTCTTTTACCTCTTTTTTGTATACCTAGTACTTATAACAGCCTGTTACACAGTAGGTGCTTATTATGTATTGATTAATTGATTGACTGCCCATAGAACCTCCTCTTAATATTGTGGGGTCACTGTCATTTACTTGTGAAAACAATATAGCCTTGGTGTTCCATGTTACTTCCTCATGGCTTCACAAATCCTCTTGTAAAAAGACTTATCTGGGTCTGTCTCTCTTCCACAGTACTGTTTTAGTTCACATTCTGGGACAAGGCATCTGCCAGTGACCTGTGATCTCACTGGTGGATGGAATTCTCAGGGAGATGATTTTGCCAGTGAAGATCAGCAACTGCTCTACAGCTTGGTGTCTTTTTTTTTTATTTTTGCAAGGCAATGGAGTTAAGTGACTTGCCTAAGGTCACACAGCTACAAAAGTATTAAGTGTCTCGTAATTTGAACCCAGATCCTGCTGACTTCAGGGCTAGTGCTCTATATCCACTGTCACCTGGCTGCCCCCAGCTTGGGGCTTTAAAAGAATTTCTTGGGAATTTCTAGGGTCACACAGCAGTGGGATCTGAACCCACTCTGCTTACTCTGCCTGTTATATCATGTTTTCTCTTACATTTCTTAATAGAGGGGAAAAATTATAGAGCAAGTCTAGCTCATCATGTATCATGTCTTGAAAATACATTTTTTCCAGTTTTTAAAAGAAGATATCTAAGCTTTCATCAGCTATATGGAAAAAATTCTCCAAGTCATTAAAAGAAAAATGCAAATTAAAGCAACTCTGAGCTATTATGATAAAAAAAGAAAAGAAAATGACCATTGTTAGAAAGGCTATGGAAAAGCCAGTACATGAATGTTCTGTGGGTGGAGCTGCGAATTAGTTCAATCATTCTAGAAAGTAATTTGGAACAGTGTCCCCCAAATCATTGAATTGTGCAGCTAGCATTTGACCCAATAATATCACTGCTAGGACTGTATCCAAAAGAAATAAAAATAAAGAGGAAAAGGATTTGTATACATACATACATATATATATATATATATAATATATATATATATGTATATAAAACATATAATACTTATGGCAATTTTTTTTTTGTTTTTGGTGGCAAAGAACTGGAAATGATTAGAATTAGAATCTTTTTCCTAGAGAGCTAATGATGAAGAATAGTTACTGACCTCCTGGCAGAGAGCAAATGTATTTGAGATACAAAATGAGGTGTTCAGTTTTGGATATGACCAATGCAAGGTTAATAGAATATATAAACCCTTTGACTATGCATGTTTGTTATAATAGTATTTATTTTTTACTTGAGGAAGGTGGAAGGGAGAGAAAATAAGCACTTCTTACAGCTTTATGATGCTATGTTTTTTCCCTGTGATGCTGGCACATCTTTTGTGCCATCTTGATTTTCAACAACTCCCTACACCTAATTGTTTTGTCTCCTGTGAGGGTTAAATAACATAATTATTAGTTAACAGATAGTTGAATAGGTTAGGATTTTACCCACCAGTAACTATATATAGCTATATATTATGTATGTATGTTTATACATAAGTCTATATGTATGTGTATACATATAGAATATATATATATTTATATATATATAGTCTCTATATAGTTAGCTATATATAGTTTGCAGTAGATATATATAGTTTGCAAAGCTTATGAACTTGCATTTTTCAGATTTATGAGGGAAAAGTCTATCTTCTGTAATCTTTTGTGTTGGTGCTACCTTAATGGCGATCCCTGATGAATAATTTTCTACCAAAAATGTCCAACTAGGATTGAGATGACACAGCAGTGGAACAGTCATAAATTCTCCTTGAATGGGATGGTCTCATAACCCTGTCCCCACAAATATTTTCTTTTCAGGATCACCCCATGTTTAGGAGCAGCTTTCATTTGGGATGGACTGTTTGCCTCCTGACCAGGCTGCTGCCCTAGAGTCTAACAGCACTTGAAATCATCAAATCTTACCCTTCTGGGTCCCCAGAGCAAGTTTGCTATGAGCCTGAGTATGACAGAGAACGTCCTCCCCCAACCTAAGCTTCCCTTCAAAAACATCCTTTAGCCAAGAATCCTGGCCTCATTTCTGACATTTCAATTTCCCGCTTTCTTTCTGAAGTTCCTTGTGTTTGTGGGTTTAATCTATAGTGTTGACTGGAGGTATCACAATGGAAACAAATAATGTCTCTGTAGACCCGCTGACTGGGATCATCAATTGACCCCCAAGTACACTGAGTCCTTTTTTCTAGTTTCCTACCTCTTCCTACTTTCTGTGGTCTCTGTGAAATCTCTGGTTCTATCTCTACTCCTCCCACCTATTGATTAACTAGGCTATTAGATATAGCCCAGATATAGTCATGAAGAGGCAGTGAAATAAAATGGAAAAATACAAGATTGGTACTCAGAGGATCTATGTTCAAATCTCAGCTCTAATTATTACTATCTGTGTAATGTTGGGCAAAACACCTAATGTTTCTTGGCCTCAATTCCACATCTATAAAAGAAAGTATTTTGATTAGATGGCTTCTAAAGTCCTTTTAAGATCTAGAGCTATGATGCTATATTATTGTTTAGTCATTTTGGACTCTTTGTGACCCTCTTTGGAGTTTTCTTGAAAATGATGCTGGAATGGTTTGCCATTATCTTTTCCAGCTCATTTTACAAATGAAGAAACTGAAGCAAACAAAGAGTTAAGTGACTTATCCAGGGTCACAGAGCTAGTGAGTTTCTGAGAACAGATTTAAACTCAGTAAGAGGAGTCTTTATGATTCCAAGGCTAGTGATCTATCCTTCGTGCCACCTAGCGGCCCTATGATATAGTATAATACTCTGATAACTGAAAGCATCATTTAAATCTTTACTGAAAAATCTCAGTCAACACTGTCTTCTTCTATCTCAGTGTAGTTTATGGAAACTAAACATTACTGATATAGTTTATTGATGACCTACTAACCTGATTTCTGTCCAAGATTGAGATTATATATATATATATATATATATATATGTTTTATACCTACATACATATAAATATAGACATATGTATATATACACACATTCATATATATACATACACAAATTGATCGTTTCCTAGCTGAAGGCTAAGCTCATCTTTCTGGTGGTATTTTCCAGCATTATCCATTCTAGCAGGACCTTCAAATCTTAGCTCCTCAGTGATTAAGGTCAATTCTCTTTTCACCAAGTGTTTCCTCTCCCTCTGTACCATAAATATGAATGTGGAGATTATTGTGCACTAGAGGAAAAGTAGCAAAGGATGTGACCATCACAATCACCTACATGGATTTTTTTTTTTTTTTTTAGTTTTTGCAAGGCAATGGGGTTAAGTGGCTTGCCCAAGGCCACACAGCTAGGTAATTATTAAGTGTATGAGGCCAGATTTGAACTCAGGGACTCCTGACTCTGGGGCCGGTGCTCTATCCACTGTGCCACCTAGCCACCCCCCCTTTTTTAAGGATTATTTCTTCTGACATGAATTGTTTCCATTTGTAAATTCTATAATTGCTCCTTCAGCCTTTCTACCAGCTGCATTATTCTTTCCAAGATGAGTGGGAGATCATGGGTTCATAAGATTTCGATTTGGAAGGGAAACCTTAGAAATGATCTCTTTCAATCATCTCGTTTTACATATGCAGAAAGGAAAGTGTAGAGAGGTTCAGTGATTTATCCAGGTTCACACAGGTAAGTTGATAAATTACAAAGATTTAAACCTAGGTCATCTGTCCCAACTCTGTTGCTTTTCTATTATGCTATGTATTGTTTTAAAAGAGATTGTTTTACTTTCTTTTAAAATATCAAAAGATGACCCAGTTCTAAAAACTTCAATTCTAATCATCCTTGGCAAGTCAAAAGAGTTACAAGCTTAGTTAAATTTACCTTGTACACTTACAATCTTTCTTTCCTTTGACTTTCTTCCCTTTAGCTATGTCTTTGGCACAAATTAATACTATTAAATGTTCAAAACTCTATTTCATTTTCAAATTTATTATCCTGACTCTGTAAGATGCCCAAGGAAATATAAGCCTTTATTTGGATCTCTTCTTTAATCTATTCTGGAAACCATAGATCTTAAAACTAGACATGACCTTAAAGAAACTGCTTCAACGTCTTCATTTCCAAAGATGAAGACACTGAGGCCCAAAGTGAGACTAGATCCAAAAAGATATTACTTCATATCTCATATTAATTCCATTACTTTCTATAACAGCTCTTAGACTCCAAAGACACTATGAAAAACAAGCAGTATCCTTTATCCCTAACAAGTGGTCATCCTATCCACTACCTATAAAGTCATGGGATCAATCCATTGCACTTTTGGACAGCCTTAAGCATTAGGATATCTTTTCTTGGATTGAGTAAAAATTCTTGTCTCTTGGCAACTACTAAAATACTGAATGTTTTGCCTTTTAGGACCAAGCAAAGGAAGTTTATTCAGAATATCTTATTCCCCCTATCTTTATCTTTCTAGTTTAAACATCATGGTTTCTTCAAAAAATCTTTAGAAGATTTGGTTTTCTTGATCATTTTCCTCTGGAAATACTTAAGTTTTTTAATCTCTTCCCTAAAATATGACATCTAAAATTGAATATAATACCCCATTTATGGTAATAACAATAATACTGCATAGAGGGAAATCCAGGAGTGAGGAGGAACATAGGTAATAATAATAATAATAATAATAATAATAATAATTACAGTTAACATTTGAGAAGTATCTTAATTTTTGTAAAACATTTACAGTTTTAAGCTTTAGTAGATTTTGGGATACCACACATATAATACAATCTAATTTGATCCGTTGCAAATTGTAGAGTACTACATAAATGCTAATTATTATTATTATTACTATTCCTATTTTACAGATGAGGAAACTGAGTCTTAAAGAGGTTAAAGTGACATGCTTAGGGTCACATAACTAGTAGATATCTGAGACAGGATTTAAATTTAAGGTCTTCCTTCCCATTATTCTGTTTGCTGTGGTGTTATTGACAAAAAAATACTACCCTGGGTGGAATCTAATATATTTTTATTCCTATGAAATCTGAAACTCTTCTGGTAATGATTCTTATGCTGGAGTCTATAGTGGGTCTTTTTTTTAAAATTGTTTTGGTAATGTGTTTTGGGGGCAATTAGGTGGTACAGTGGATAGAATGCCAGGTCCAGAGTCAGGAAGATTTGAATTTAAATGCAGAGTTTAGATCCAGCCTGAGATACTTACTAGGCAGGTAATTTAAGCTTTGTGGCCTCAGTTTAAAGATAGCTAAGTGGCAAAAGATTATAGTGCTTTGGGTTTGGAGCTCTAAAGAATTCATGAATTCATATATGGCCCCAGATACTTACTAGCTGTATGACCCTGAGCAAGTTACTTGACCCTGTTTGTCTCAATTTCACATCTGTAAAATGAGTTGGCAAAGGAAATGACAAATCACTCTAGTATTTTTTTCAAGATGACCCCAAATGTGGTAATGAAGAGTCAGAAATAACTGAAAAAGACATCACAACAAACTGTGCTTCAATATAATTGGTTTCCTTTGTAAAGGAATGCATTTTATGCATTTAAAAACATTATTCTATGAAGGGGTCCTTAGGCTTTACCAGGGTTGAAGGGGTTAATAACAGAAAAAGGTTAGGAATTTCTCACCCTCTGCTGCCTTTAGAACTCTTTCCACGATTTCTCTAAAAGAATTCTTAAAAATGAAAAATTTAGTTAGAGTAACCATATCCAGGGAACTCACCTCTGTTTGGGCTACCAGCCCCCCAAATCAAACTAGGCACAACTTGGATTGCATAACTATTCCCATCCCACAGTGAAAAATGTATCTGTGAAGGCTGGCCACACATTCTACTGCTGCCCTGAAATCCCTTAGTTGAGATGATGATCAGACAAAATATTTCTTTTACTCAGTTTTTCCTTACCCAAGACTTGCCTCCTAGTGATTAGTTGTAATAATAGTCATAGCAGCCACTATTTATAAAGAGTTTTATTTTAAGCCCTTTAAAATTATCTCATTTGATCTTCACATCAATCTTGTGAGGTAGGTGCTATTATTATCCTCACTTCATAGATGAAGAAGCTGAGGCAGACAGATTAAGTGACTTGCCCAGGGTCACACAGCTAGTTCATGCCAGATTTTTATTTGCATTTTGTATCTTGGGGAAATTACCCTCAAAAAATTTAAATGACTTGACTGATATCATTTATTGAATAGAAGAGTCAGGATTCGAACCTTTGACATTTCCAATCTAGCACTTTTTATACCTTATAAAATAATTAAATGTTAGATGTAGAAGGAACCTTAGAAATCATTTTGTTCAATTATCTCCTTTGACAGAGAAGAAATTTAAGTCCTAGGGAGAGGTAGTGACCTGTCCAAGGTTGTTTGGATTACTAACTGTAACAGGGCACCTCCTACCTTACAGAGCTAACAACAGTTATTAAGTGTCTTCTGAATGTAAAGTATAATCTATTTTCTAGTGGGCTATATAAATCAATAAAATTAATTTGCAGTGTCTTTTGTCTCAGTCTAGCTTGACTTCTCCATTCCATTATCTACATAGAGTGGGAAGGGACGGCTATTTTATGTGTGACGCTATCTCCTAAATAAGGTTGTAATGTCCATGAATTCAGGAATGACAGCCCTTCAACCTAGCATGGTGCTTTTTTATATGGTAGGCACTTAGTAAATATTGTTTGATTCCTCTTCTATCTTCATCCCTTTTCTCATTTTATTCTCTATTTTTAGAATTTCTTACTCCTCTACTCATATCATTATTTCTATCAAAATTCTTTTTTAATATCCATTTCATCTACCATCTCCTCTCTCCAAAGACTTCCTTGATCCTCCATTGCAAGAAGTGATCTTTCCTTCCTCAAACACCTCAAAGATCTCTTTTATACTTATCACATCTTGCCTTTTATGATGGTTATTTATGTAATGCCTCATCCACCCTCCATCTCCATGAAACTCTTAATTCTTTGAGATTAGGATTTATTATTTCATCTCTACCATTGACAGGTAGTTGTTATAGTGGCTAGAGTGCAGGGCCTGGAGTCACAAGACCTGACTTTCTTCAGACACCTAGTAATTACAGTATCTGCCATGCAAGGATCAAATGATATAATATTTGTGAAGTATTTAGCATATAGTAGGCACTATATTAGTGCTTATTCTCTTTCTATCTATGTATTAGTGTTGAAAAACTTATTTAGCAGGTACTAAATACTTTAGTATTTGTTGAAATTTCAGTCTTGGAAAACTGATAGAGATATGCTTTCTTTTCATTAGAAAAAGGGCACGATAAACATTGACTATAGTATTCATTTTTTTGATTTATTCAAATTTTTTTGTCACAAGGAAAGATTGAAGAGTAATTTTAAGCAGGAAATGATTAGTGTATAAATCTGCAGCATTAATAAAATTACTTTCAAAAAGCAATTATTGGTTAAATTGGAAATAATGATAAGAGAATAAACCTACATTCTTCCTGAAAAAATATTTTGTTCACGATTCCCATAGAAGAAGGAGAGCAACTCGTAAAACCACTGGAAACATATGCTATCAGGGAGGAAAGAAGACTCTACTTGTCTTGGGTATTATCAAGCTCCTCAAATTTTTTGAATAATGACTCCAGCCTTGTTGCACTGCTTTCCTTGGAAAATGAACTCAGAAGGGGCACAAAGATTATCAAAAACTAAATGACTATCATTACAGTTGAAGCACAGGAAAAGGGCTGAGTCTAGAGTCACAGTGCCTGAGTTTGAATTCAAATTCCTTTATTTACTGTGTCACCTTGGGCAAGTTTCTTAACTTTCCTGGGCCCTTGTTTCCTCATCTTTAAAGATTATATGACCTCCAAAATCTCTTTTAACTTTAGATTCTATGAACATTTGAGTGCCACAATGTGGACTTTTTTTTTTTTTTTTTTTTTTTTTACTGATACTTTAATGTTTAGGTATCTCCTTGGACATCTTATTTTAGGTGTAGAGAGAATTAGCAAAGAACAACAGGACCTCTCAATATATTTTTATTTTCCTACAGCTAGTTCCTGACCACAACCTTCCTTGATGGGAAGAAGTAATTGGGGGAGTCTCAACTTGGAAAAAACTGGGAGATTTTCACCTGACACATGACACTAAAAGTCTGTATCTGAATATTTGGTTGCACTTGACTTAGAAAAGAATATTTTCAAAATTAATTACTTTTAATCTTTTATTGTATTTCACTTGTGCAATTTTCTTTTATCTTAGTTGAGTTTGTAACATTAAAAATAATAAACTCTCATTTCACTTGTGTGTTTGCTTTTGACAAGGATTTTCTACTTGTTATGTTGAATGTTAAAAAATATCAGCATGGGGGCGGCCAGGTGGTGCAGTAGGTAGAGCACCGGCCCTGGAGTCAGGAGTACCTGAGTTCAAATCCAGCCTCAGACACTTAATATTTACTTAGCTGTGTGACCTTGGGCAAGACACTTAATCCCATTTGCCTTGCAAAATCCTAAAAAAAAAAAAAAAAAAGATCAGTATGTATCTAGTAGTTAGTGGAGATGGTAGGAAAAGGATTGGGCAGAGTGGGTTAGGTGGGGTTTTCCTCTTGTTATTGAGGAACAAGTCAAAGTCTGGGAAAGAATATATCTAGAAGGATATATCTAGAAGTCTGGAAGGAATCCAGAAGTTCTCCTAAACTGGGTTTCTCCAGAAGGATGAGGTATTGGAGGGAACATGAGTGATCTTAAATGTTTCAGGCACAATTTATCCCCATAAGTAAACTGGGACCTAGAAAATTGTAGTTGACTCAATGAGAGGGTTGTTGGAAGAAGGGTGATGATGGGGTGTATTTATTTACTAAAGCTCCCATTTTTAGACTTCCTCTTTAAATCTTTCCTGATTGAGCACCTGAGTCTGACCAAATGCCCATGAATAATCTAAATTCTTACCTGATCTGAGAGATGGTCATTTCCTTATCAGCTATGTACTTATTCTATTGAATTTCCTTTGTGTCCTTGAGTGACTAAAAGGCTTCTTGATCCACAACCAAGAGAAAAGGCTCACTACCTTCTTGAGGCTGGCTATTGGCAGTTGGGGACTGGAGAAAGTGGGCAAAGCAAACAAGTGAGGGGGTGATAGCCTGAAGCTATTAGGCATGACACCCAATTATCATCACCTTTACTCCCACTAGGGATGCCCTTATTTTTGCCCTCAGGGCCAGGTGAGTGACAAGCACTTGCATCTTTCTCCTGATGAACTTAAGTCTCCCTTCAGCTTTCCTTTCTCTCTAAGGGAGACCTAACCTTCCCTCAGATCTTCTCCTTTGGGGAACTTAGAGAAATGCCAAAAGTCAACTAGATGAAGCCCCAGAATTAAAAGTAGAGCCAGGGATAGAAACCAGAACTACAAACACATAGGAATCACTCTATCATCAATTGAGCTCCAACTTTGTGTTCAGAATTAGACTCAGGATTATAAAAGATAAAGAATTATAACAACTTACTTTTATATAGGTCTGATCACAATGCTCTTTGAGGTAGGTACCACAATTTTTAATTAAATTTTAATTAAATGATGAGGAAACTAAAGTTCAGAAAATTTAAGTGACTTCCCCTTGGTCACATAGCTTATAAATACCAGAGATGGGACTTGACTTGACTCCAAGTCTTGACTCCAAGTCAATGATTTGACTTGATTCTAAGCTGAATCTTTTCATTGTACCATGCTACCTTAACTGTGAAGAAGAAATCAGAACCCTCAAGTGTGACAATACTGCAGCAATGAGTAACCTTAGTCTATGGCTATGGATATCTGGGCCCCTGAACCCTCTCCCCTCCCCTCCCCTCCCCTCGGTATGGGGTCCTGGAGACCAGGGCCTGGTGTGAAGGGCTGTTCTTGTAAGTCTGAGTGCAACTGTGAAGGGATACCACCTCTCACCTGGAGTGCATCGCATATTTGTGGGGGAACCTGGTCCTAAATCATTTGTAGACCCTACTGACTATTTAGAACATTAAGAGACAGATTGTCTTTACGATAATGTCACAAATATGTTGCCAAAAGTACCATATTGTCTTTCTGCCTGGCATTTCTGCAATGCTGTGGTGCCTTGATTACATGGGTGGAACCATGTCTAAATCACCAAAACCGTTTATATCCCATTGTATCCAGACCATCACAAGTAGTCCTGTCTCCTATACTAACAGGTCACAGGATATAGAGGGCTCTGAAGAGATAATGAGGAGTATTCCCCTCACTTTAGTCAACATAATGTGCCTGTTATGTCATCATTCAATTGACACCATGGTCTTCTACAAAGGACAGCAATCAATACATCTATCCACTGTGCCACCTAGCAGTCCAAAGGGGAATTGGCTACTTTAGGAGGGAGGGGGTTCCTCAGTCAGAGGTCTATAAGAAGAAGCTTATAGACCTCAAGTGATAGAAGAACCTCCTCCCTCTAAAAGCAGCTGGGCAGCTAGATGGCATAGTGGATAGAGCACTGGCCTTGGAGTCAGGAGGACAGGAATTTGAATCCAACCTCAGACTCCTTACACTAACTAACTGTGTGATCTTGGGCAAATCACTTAACCCTGATTGCCCTGCATCCAGAACTATCTCCAGTCATCCTGATTCATATCTCTCCACTGGACCCAGATGGTTCTGGAGGAGAAAATGAGGCTGGTGACTTAGCACAGCACCTCCTCACTCAAATCTAATTCATGTAAATGCCATAGCATCCCCTCCCTGATGTCACGGCCTTCTTTGAGAATGATGGACAAACATCATAAGAAGAAGCTAAATGATTATCTATTGATGATGTTTAGTGTATTGCTTTTCAGATCATCTATAAGGGTCCTTCAGATTCTGATATTAGGTAGGAATGTGAAGAAGAGAACTATCACTATTGACAGGATCATGAAGAAAAGACTTCATGAAGATTCAGTATAGTATTGAGTACTATGTAAGGAGTTTGAACACTTTGGTTATAGTTATGATTCTGCTGTTTACTAGCTGTGTGACTTTGGACAAAGCAACTAAATTCCCTGAATTTTACTTTGCTTTTTTATCTGTCCAATACAAGACAAGAGGAGGAAGTCTTTAAAATGTTATACCAAATAAGGAGTGATTATAAAAGTGTTTAAATTGGACACTATGTATCCTTCATCAGTAACCTTTAACCTCTCTCGAACTCAATTTTGTCATACTTAAAATGAAGAATTTGCATCAGAAAATCTGTAATGTTTCTTCTAGATTTAGATCTATGATACCACATGGTTTTTATATTCAAACTCAAAAGAGATAAAGAAGAGAAAGAAAATTAGAGATAAATATCATTAATGAATAGTGAAGTGAGGATTCTGAATGATGTATTAATGTTCTACACTAAAATATTTGAAAAAATTATTCATTATGACCAGGTTGGATTATATTAGGAATGCAGGAATAATTCAACTTTAGGAAAATTTTAAACCTGGTAGACTATATTAATACCCCAAATCCCTAAAATAGGAATACATGGACCTTTTTCTTAATATGACTAATAATATATAAAATCAAAGGCTAGCATTTTTTTTTATAATAGGATATACTGAGAGTCTTTTCAGTGAGATAGATAAGGAATAAAATAAGGCTATCTATAGACAAAATAGAAGTCATACCTAAGTAGCATCATGCAAAATTCTCCAGGTTTTAAACACAAATTATAACATTTCTGAGTCTCCTCTAGGCACTCTTAAGATGAACACATATGACAAAAGATAAAAAATGGAAAATATTTTTGCAATTGTTAGAAGATGGGCATATTAATACAATATTTCCAGAGCTATGAATTGGTCCAATTGTTCTAGAAAGCAAATAGAAATTCAATTTAAAGAAGTACTTAATTGTACATACTTGCTAACTCAATGATGCCACTACTACATAGAACAGACATAACTCAAAAATTTCAAAAGAAAAAATCTCATATTTACAAAAATTTTATGCTAGCATTTATTAATAAAAGAGGTCAGTGACATTCTTGAATGACGGTGGACTCATAGTTTATATGCTCTTGAAAAAATGGGTGTTACTGAGGGAGACAATAATCTTTAACTGGTTAATAATGAAAGAATGAATATTATAATGAGAGGCATATTATATTTCAATGAGGGCCTTTAAAATTTATGAAAGTACTTTTGCAGCAACAAAGAACTAAAAGAAAAATGAATGCATATTGCTTGGGGAATGGTTGAAGGAATTGCAGCATATGAATGCAAAGAAATATTGTTCCATGAGAAATGATGAATATGAAAAATTCAGATAAATTTAAGAAGACTTATATGAAATTATTCAGATATTAATAAATAGCAGGTGGCTAGAAAATAAGTCTAGTGCATAGAGCACTGGACTTGGAGTTAGGAAGATTTGAATTTGAATTCAAATATTCCTCATATACTAAGGTCAGACCCTAGGCAAGTTACTATACAGGTCAGCCTCAATGCTCTTATCTATAAAACGGGAATAATATGGAACCTAACTCAGAGGGTTATTGTGAGGATTCAGTGAGAAAATATTTGTAAAGTCCTTTACAAACTTTAAAACATTTTATGAAGTTATTAGTAGCAGTGGCAAGTAGGACACAGTTTAGTGACCTCAATAATGTAAAGAAAAACAAATCAATGCTTCAAATTCTGAACAATTCAGTGTCTGGTGGTGACTTCAGAGCTGGTTAAGTCAAGTAACCTTTTGGTAGAGCAGGACTATAGGTGCAGAATAAGGCATATATTTTCCAAAATGACCAATGTGATTTGTTTTGCTCAACTACATTTATGTGTAACAGGGTTTGATTGTATGATGGAGACTTAGTCACTGGGAAGGGATAGTGATACTCAAAAAAGAGAATCAATAAAACATTTGAGAAAATAAAGGTAAAGGAGATTTATACATACACATACATACATATAAGCATATATATGTATACATATACATTGGTAGTATTATGATGATGATGATGATGATGATGATGATTATTATTATTTAACTGTGTCTACCTCTTCATGAACCCTTTCTGGAATTTTCTTGTTAAAGATATTGAAGTGGTTTGTCATTTCTTTTTATAAATGAAGAGACTGAGGCAAACAGGGTTAAATGATTTGTTCAGAGTCACACAGCTAGTAATTACTTGAGGCTGGATTTAAACTCAGGTCTTCCTAACCCTAGGCCTGGCATTTTATCCATTGTGGCACCTAATTGCCCAATATATATAATATTTATGTACACACCTACATACACTATACTAACTGGGGAAATCTTGTTGAATAGTCATCTCTTAGTAAATAAATTCATTTGAAGGTAATGATTAAAAAAATAAAAGTAATTAAAAAAATAATGACAGAACAAGGGAAGTGGCAATAGCCTCACTACCATCTGCTTTGGTAGGACAAGTGAAGCATCTTGAACAGATCCGGGTGCCACATTTTAGGGAGCAAAGGTTCCCTAAGCCACCTGGAACACTTATTACAAGAAGGCTACTTATTTAGAGAGAGGATTTTTATTTTAAGAAAAATCTGGGCATATTTAGGTTGAAGAAGAAAAATATCTAGAATTGATCACTTTTCTTTCTATTTATGTGAAGAAATGTCATGTAGAAGAAGTCTCATATATCACTATCTTTTGCCACTGAGAGATAAACTAAGATCAATTCAGATGGAAGCTAGAAAGACATATTTTTGGCTCAGTGTAGCAAGAAATTTCCAAATTAGTGTTGTCTAGAGGTGGAATGGGTTTTTTCATATTATAGTGAATTCCCTGTCATTTGGGAACATTTGAGCAGAGCTTGGAGCACCACTGGGAATGTTTTAGATAGGTTCCTGATTAGTACAGGTTGAACTAGATCAGAGGATCTTAACTTTTTTTTGGACAATGGACCCATTTGGCAATCTGGTGAAATATTTTCTCAGTATAATGTTTTAAATACATAATATAAAAACATACAGGATCACAAATAAAATCATTATATTAAAAATTTATAAAACCACTAAATTAAGAACCCCTGAATTAGATGCATTCTTAATTTAACTTCCAACTCTTATATTCTATATTTCTAGGACAAGAAGAGACTGTGGTTTGCTTAGATAGCAAAGAGTTGTAGTTAATGGTAAGAAACTTCTTTGAGGTGGGTTATCTAAGGCAAAGGCATGAAACTTTTGTATAACTGAGAGAGAGAGAGAGAGACATCAGAAGAACCTCTGAGAATGTCTTCATAGGGAAATAGGAAGATAGGGTTGTTTTCACTATATTTCCCTATACTGCTGCTTGAGGACTACATCTTATCTCCACAAAGTAAATGCAAACCTGTCTCGTTAGATTTTGAGTGTTTAATTACGTGTTAGGATCTTTATTCAGAACATTCAAGTTAGAGCAGAATTTGGAGAAATAAGTACAGCTATATAGGATGAGTTTGATTGTGGGGTATACTGAATGCCAGATAGATGCATGCAGCTTTGAGTCAATAGGAAATTTAGGACCACTATAGTAAGTCATTCAATAAATATTTATTGTATCTATTTCCAGTCAAGTATTGGGCAAACAAAGAAAAATAAAAGATAGTCTTCTTGAAGAACTTGCAATCTAATGGGGGAGATTATGTGAAAATAACTACTTACAAGCAATATATATACAGGACAAATTGGAAATAATTAACAGAAGGAAGGCACTAGGATTACAAAGTATTGCCTTGCTATAAAAAGTGGACTTTAGTTGAGGCTTCAAGAAAGTCAGGGAAGCCACAATATGAATAGGAGGAGGGACAAAATTCCATACTGGGAAGACAGCTAGGGAAAAATTCAGAGTTGGGAGATGGACTATCTTGTTTGAAGAACAGTAATGAGGCCACTGATTTGAAGAATACATGGGGAGAGAAAGGTATAAGGAACCTAGAAATGTGTTGGGCATGCTGGGGGATGAAGGAAGGTCTGAATGTAAGAAATTTCTATATTTGATATTGGAGATGGTAGGGAACTACTGGAGTTTATGAGTGGTGGAGGAGACATGGTCAAGCCTGTCTTTTGGGAAGATCATTTTGAAAGTGGAGAGAGATTTGGGCAGGCAGATCAACCAGCAAGCTACTGCAATAATCTAGATGTGAGGTGAAGAATGTCTGTAACAGAGTGATGACAGTGGCAAAGAAGAGAAGGGACTTTTTTGCAAGAGATATCACATAGGCAAATTTGACAGGACTTGACATTGTGGTAATGGAGATGCCTTCAACAGTAATAGGGAAGAGAGGTGAGTTTAGGAAAAAAGATAATGAAATCAGTTTTGAACATGTTGAGTTTAAGATGTCTAGAGAACATCTAGTTTGGCATTCAATAAGGGGTTAAAAATGTATGAAAGAGAGTGGTTTGAGAATCATCAGCATAGAAATGATAATTGAATCCATGGGAGCTGATGAAATCAACAGGTAAAATAGTATAGGAAGAGGACCCAGGGCAAAGCCCTATGGAACATCTATATAATAAAATTTTTATTTAGGAAAATTGGTCTGGTAGCAGTATGCTAGATATTTGGAAGTGGAGCCTGGAGGCAAAGAAACCAGTTAAAAGGTTTTTGTGTTAATACAGATGTGAAATCATAAGGGCATAGCCAGAGGTAATTATTGGAAAGAGATAAAGGATGGATATGAGAAATACTGAAATATAACAATCAGCAAGACTTGGTTCTAGTTGACTATTAGAATGAGACAAAATGAAATGAAGGTATAAGAAAACTCTTGGCTTTTGAGTCTGAGAAAGTATTCATTCTCCTTGTTGTAACAGAAGAATAACTAAGTGGAAAAATACTAAATGCATTTGGAAATACAGTTGATTGGGTGAAACAAAGAAAATTTAGAAATCATATGTATATAGATTTGTTGAAGAAATGAGTTGTAAGATCTCTGAGAGAAAGGAAAATAATGAATATAAATTAAATGAATGAATAAAAAAAATTATAATGTGCTAAGAACTAAAGAATATAAATATAAAAGCAAAGGGGTGGCTAGGTGGCACAGTGGATAGAGCACCAGCCCTGGAGTTAGGAGTACCTGGGTTCAAATCTGGTCTCAGACACTTAATAATTACCTAGCTGTGTGGCCTTGGGCAAGCCACTTAACCCCATTTGCTTTGCAAAATCCTAAAAAACAATATAAAAGCAAAGACAGTCCTTCCCTTCAAAGAACTTAACATTATTATTGCCAGGAAAGGATATTTTTAGTTTGGAAAATTATAATGATGGCTAATGTGGTCGTAGAGGAGTATAGTGACACATCCATCATGGCAGCTGGCAAGGAAATGTCTGGGGAATGAAGTGAAGCATGATTATTGTTAGACTTTGATATAGTGAATGGATAATTGGAGCAACTATAAAGGATGACAGAGATACCCCATGTGCAGGGGTTGCTGAGATGAAAGGGTTAAATCCTCAGAGCCATAGTCTTTCTTGTGAATGTTTGGTGGTTGTGGAATTATTATGGGGATAAATCAAAGAAATAAAAGCAAAGATTAATCCTAATTGATGGGAGAAAAGAGGATCCAGTGAATGGAACAGAAATATAGAAGTTGGAAATGCAAGATGAGATTCAGAAGTATAAAGGATCATAGAAGTAATCAGTGAGCAATCACTGATGATGTGTCTTCTATGTACTAAAGGGGCTATAGACAAAAGGACTAAAAAGTCCTCTAGTTGCTAAAATTCTAGGGAATAGGAGCGCAAAAGGTATACATGTAACATGTACAAATATATGCAAAATAAGGACATACAAAATATGTCTAAGTAAGTAAATGGGGAATGTTGAAGGGGAAGTACTAGAAACTAGTGGGATCAGCCAAGACCTTAAGTACACCTTTGAAGAAGACAGGGATTATAAGATAAAGAGGGAATGAATCTCAGTCATGAAGGCCAACCTGTGCAAATGTGCACAGGTTAGAAAGAGCATGTGTGAAAGAAACAGTAAGAAGACAGTTTTGCCTTTGAGAGTCATGTGTACCAGGGCTAAAAATTTGGGTAGAAACTTGCTTGTGAAGGACTTTAAATGGAAGAAGATTTTATATTTGATCCTGGAGTTAATGGAAGCCACAAGAGTGTATTGAGTAAGGAAATGAAATGGTCAGATCCATATTTTAGGAAAATCACTTGGATAGCTTTATGGTGAATGGATTGTTAAGCAGAGAGACTAGAGGCAGTGTGATAAATTAAGAGGTATTGTGATAGACTTAGCTAGAGGTGATGACAGTTTGAGCTGGTGGTGGTAGGCTTTTGAAAGACTTGTAGAAGTAGAATTAATAAGACTTAGCAACTGATTGGAGATAGGAGTGAGAGAGAATGAGAACCAGAAAATGATTCCAAAGTTGCCAACCTCGATATTTGGAAGGATGGTTTTACTCTCAATAGAAACATTTAGAAAAAGGGTAGTTTTTTTTTCAGAGAAAAATGTGTTCAGTTTTAGACATGATGAGTTTTGAAATGCCTATGACACATCTAGTAGAAAATGTCAAAAAGCATTTAGTGACATGGGATCAGAGAATATAAGATAGACTAAGGCTAGAAATATAGGGAGCAATGATAACAACAGCAACAACTAGCATTTATATAGTGCTTTAAGGTATGAAAAATACTTTATAAATATCTCATTTTATCCTCATAGCAACCCTGGAAGATAAGGTCTATATTATCTCCATTTGACAAATGAAACTGAGTCTGACAGTGATTTAGTGACTTGTATAGGGTCACACATTTAGCAAATTCTGAGCAATATTAACATAGAGATAATATTCAAACCAATGGGAGATGAAAGAAAGGGTAGAAAGATGAAGACAAGCCTAGGGCAGAGCATTACGATTCTCACAAAGTTATGAAGTGATCTATAAATCATGATCCAGGGAAGGGATTTAAGAGTTTTGATAAGAAGGATCACACTCAAGCATAGCAGAAATATTATAAAGGCCACAGTGAATCACATATTTTTTGCCCTATACATTTCAAATGTGAGAAAATCTCTATTATTATCTTCTATTTTGAAAGTTCAGCTTACAAAATTCTTTATTTTAGATTTAAAAATGTTTATTTTTTAAAAAATTGTGAATTTAATGATCAGAAAATGTATTTATCCACACAAAGTAGATAAGAAAAAAACATAATTATTTATTATATCTATATCTACATAAATATCTTGCTTTTAATACATATGTATCTATGTATGTATATGTATGTATATTTGTATGCACATATATATGATTAGAATTGTTACTATCAAAACTCTCTCTCTCTCTCTCTTTCTCTCTCTCTCTCTCTCTCCCTCTCTTTATCGCTATCTATTGGTTATGACATTTTACTATCAAAACTTTCCTTCTTTGTGTTTCTTTCTGGACTTCCTTCTGCTCTTTTCTATAAACTTTAATTTTTGTGCTTCAATAACTCTTTTTGCTGCTTTTCTTCTTCTTTAGTAATATAATCTCTAGCTCCCTTCTTTCATCTACCTCAAATAAAAAAATTCATTTCTTAAAACAAATAATCATAATAAAGCAAAAAAAAATTACACATTTTTTCCTTATTCAAATAAATATATCTCACTATCTGGTAGCTTTTCTTTACAGTGTTGTCACTTCATAAATTATTCTCCTGGCTCCATTCTCTTCATTCAGCATCAGTTCATATATATCTTCCAGCATTTCCAATCTTCCAAATATTTGAAACCATCCTTTTTTATCTTTTCCTATGGCATAGATGGTGCAGTGGATATAGTGCTGGTTCTTGAATCAGGAAGACTCTTCTTTCTGAGTTCAAATCTGACCTCAGACACAACTAAGTGTGTAATCCTGGACAAGTCAATTAATCATATTTGCTTTAGTTTTTTCCATTTATAAAATAAACTGGAGAAGGAAATCACAGTCACTCCAGATCTTTGCCAAGAAAACCCCAAATAGGGTCACAAAGAGTTGGACATGATTGAAAAAAATATCGAACAACAATAACATTCATACCATAATTTATTCTTCCATTTTCCAGTTGATAGATATCCCCTTTCATTCCAATTTTTGCCACAACAATGAGAACTGCCATAAATATCTTAATAAATATAGGTCTTCTTTTTCTCTTTCTTTTACTTCTTTAAAGTAAAGGTCTAGTAGTGACATTACTGATTTAAAAGGTATCCACATTTTATTGACTTTTTGGGACTCAGTTCCAAATTGTTTTCCAGAATGACTAGACCAATTCACAACTCCACCATCAATAGGCTAGTGTGCCCATCTTCTGGCAGCCCCTCCTTCATTTGTCATTTTTCTCTTTTTTTCATCTTTGTCAGTCTGATAGTTGGGAAGTTTTGCCCAAAGGATAAAGTATAAGCTCCTTAATAGAGAATTTATGATTCTGTCTATAATTTGGCTTCAGAAAATGAAAGATGTCAATTCTATCTATAATTATTCTATTCTCCCTTCTATTCTTTGTTCCAACTAAATAAAATCACTAGCCATTTCTTGATTTCCTGTATTCCCTTATTTCTGTGCATTTGTGCATCCTCCATGATTAAAAAGCACCCCCCTATTGCTATCTGAAAAGAAATTCTTCTTTTCATTCAAACTTTAGATCAAGTACTATCTTCATATTTACTCTCACTAGACTAAACATCTAAAGGGCAATCAATGACTGAGTCATTTTCTATCTTTGTATCCCTAGCACCTATCAGAGTGCCTTATACTAATATATATATATATATATTTAATGGATGTTAAGTGGGTGCTAAATGGAATCATTATAAACTATCTTATACTGAAGTAAACTCTTACTACTAACAATTTCTGTTAATTTGTCTTGGTTTTGCCCTCCAACCACACATGAAAGCCTTTCACATGATAGACTTCAGTATTTAAATATGAAAGTTATTTTCCTTTCTCCAGTATTTTATGTCTATGCTTTTAAAATTTCATCTCACCTTTGTACCTTCATTGCAAAATCTTTTATACACTTTTTCTGTCATATAAAATATTATTTATCACATCTAGTTCTGTATTTAAAAATTAATAACCATGCAATCTGTCCTCATTAAAAATAATTGCTCAAAGTTTTGAAAAGAACAAGACCAAAGATAAATCCTTAGAGAATCCCTAGAAATTTCCTTCCAGGTTGACTTCACTTCATTCATTCAAATTTTTATTAAGTTCTGAGCACTGGGCTACATGTTGATTGTGATGCAAGGTTAGCTAAAATACTATCTTTATCTTCATAGAATTTACATTCTAGAAGTAGGAAATGACACATACAGTAAAACCACACTACTAAATAATGAATAAGTGGATAAGAGTAGTACAAAGTACTCAGTGAGATCCAAGATCATTCATTTCTAATGACCAGGATCCAAGATGTCAGGAGTTTGACTTGGATTGCAAAGGATGGTTAAGAATAAAACAGATTGGAACAAGCACAAGGGAATTGTAGGCATATTGAACAGCATAAGCAAAGGGATGGGATATGTATAGTTGAAGAAAGATAGCAAGAGAGAGTGGTGCAAGATTGCAGAGGGAATTGAATGCTGAGCTAAGAAGTTTTAAATGAGCTTAAAGCCAGGAGACATGGGTTTAGAAGCTATACAAATATAGATATAGATATAGATGTAGATAGGCACCCTGGTATTTACATGCAATTGAATGGAAACTACTGTAGGGCAGGTACTAAATGTTTGCTGAATTACATGCATACTACACTACCCTGAGGGCATTCATTGAGTTCCCCATTATAGGGTTGAGCCCTGGGACTGCTTGTGTGTGTGTGTGTGTGTGTGTGTGTGTGTGTGTGTGTGTGTGTGTGTGTGTGTTGCTCACTAACTCTCATAGTCCCAGTGTCATTGTTTCATTGATGAAATCTGTTTGGTCTTCATTGACCCAGAAGGTCGTTAGTAAAGAAATGACTTGAATTTGAAATAGGTCCTTTGGAATCCCCTTAACTTAACTGACTCTGATGAAGTTATGAAGATATCCAAGTGACTGTTTGTTCCTCAGACTGAAAAATGCCCAAGATGGAAAAACCAAACCTGATCTAAGCATAAACCCACTCCAGTGACCTGAATTCACTCCTGACCTCTCTCTTCAGGTCAGAGTCTTCTAACTCTACTTCTCAGGACTCCTTTGGTTCATTCTGTGGCAGGCCAAATGCCCAGCAAGTTCAAAGAGCTGCAAAGAGGTTCTTGACTATGTAGTGATGGTGGGAAGCTCAGCCTACTGGAAGAAATGAACTAAGTTGGACTTTGATCTGAGATTTTTGACAACAATGGCTAATTCAAGTACGTGAATTAAGGCAGCAATGGTGATGAACATGGGAAAAATTCTCTGCTGGGCATCAGCTATAGCCTGAGATTCATGTAAGAGGCCCAATGTCAGGTTTTGTGCAATCTCCATTATATGCCATTCCCAGCTTCCTCCATGACCCTTGAGGCTATATAACAATTTAACTCATCTAATGAGCAGCTACCTTGTTAAAAAGTTATTAATGAGACATGTGGGTAGCCAAGGGAGCCTGGCTGGATGGGACTCCCAATAGTCTAGTTCAATAATGGTGGATAAGCCCAGGGTGACAATCAGAATCAGAGGGAGGTAGAAGTGTTAATTAACTCAGTCTGCAGAACAATTCCTAATGAACTCTGCTTGGAAAGCAGGAGGCCAAGTCTAGGGTTTGTCTCCCTACTGGGAAGCTGTAGTGGAAAGAGGCCAAGGTTAGTAGAAAGTTTGCTTTAAATTCTCAGAGCCTTTTAACCCCTACCTGCCTAGGTCTACCTGATCCAGAATTCCAATTTCAGAAACCAGGAAAAGCTTATTAAGATGAGGGTCAGGTTTGTAGGTAAAGAGGTGAAGAGAGGGTCCTGTCTCCATAATCTTTAAATTATAATTAAGATTATTTCTCTAATTTCTTTCCTGATCCACTTGGATCCTGGGATCCATTCTCAGAAAGAAATTAATTGTCCTCACCTATTCTACTAGTTCTTACAGAAAGAAATCTTGCAGCCTAAAAATCTTTTCTGAGACTGGATTATCAGGTTTATTCCCCCAGCTTTGCCTTTAAGTCATCACGAACATCTCATCTTCTCTGGGCTTCAGTTTCCCTGTCGGGGAAGAATAATGTTAGATAGCATAAATCCTTTCTGGGTTGACTGAGATGTGAGGAATGAGGACAGGGAAATAAGATAATTTATTAGCTACCTCCAATAACTTCAGAATTATACTTTCCAATGACAGTACTGGGAAATGTTGATAAAAAGTTCCCTGGTTCAGCCTGATATCACTTCTTAAACTTGACTACTTTCATTAGCGTCCTAATTGGAGCTCATCAAAAGTTTTTCCCCTCTCCCATCCATACAGCTGTCAAAATAATTTTCCTAAAGTTCAAATCTGACCATTTCTCTCCTTTCCTTTTAGCTCCAGCACCTTCCTTTTGCCTCCAGGAACAAATAGAAATTATTGATCTCTTGGAAACCTTCATAAACAAGCTCCAATACATTTTCCAGGCTTATTAAAGAGGATATTCAAGAAAAAAAGTCAACATAATTTTTAAAAAGGTGAAAGTGTCAGAAGCAAACATATATATATATATATATATATTCTTAAATCTAGAGTTCTTCACCTTAGATCAGTGAGTTTTCAAAATATATTTAAATATGCATGCTTCAATATATTTGATTTTCCTTGTTATCTCACCTTTTTATGCATATAAAAGAAGGAATTCATGGACTTACAGATTATCAAAGGGGTCTACGACTCCCCCCAAAAGTTAAGAATGACTATTTTAAATGAATACACTCCCACTCCCCAGAATGGAATAAGCATTGACAATGTTTGAAAACAGACCTGAAAAAAGTAGGCAACCAGATAAAGGAAATCAGATTGACAAAAATTATTGTGAAAAAAATAAAAAATTGAGAAAAATATAGTAGAGAACTTCAAATATTCATAAATATAATCAACAATAGATTTCTGAAGCACAAAATGGAATGACAGACAAATGCTGAGAAGTTGGAAATATCAATAAAATGATCCAAATTACTGGAAATCATGTGGAATCAAGTGCCAGAATTAGATGATGGATTCAGATAGCCTTGGAGACTTTCCATTTAGAGGTATACAGTGGATAAAGTGCTAGACTTGGAGTTAAAAGGAACCAGATTCAAATTTAGTCTTAGACACTAGCTGTGTGATCTTGGACATATCACTTAAACTTCCCTTTGTTTCCTCATCTCTGTTGGCCACATATTAACTTAGTTTTGAAATATATATATATATATTTTACTGTATTTTTTGGTCATTTTGTAAGCTATTTCTCAATTACACTTTAACCTGGTTTCAGGCAACACTAAATAATATGGCATTTCATTTCGAGTCTAAAGCACTGTGTTCAGGTTGCAGTGACAACTCCCCTCACCAACCTTCATGAGTTCAAACATCACTTCTTATAATATACAATTGGTGCTAAAACTTAAACTAATTTCTAAACCTTTTCTAATCATTGAACCTTCATCTCTGGGCATTAAACCACCTGAGTTTTCCTTCTTCCTGAGCCTGTATAGCTTCCTGAGTTCAGAGATATGCCAGGTATAACCTGGTTATCAAAAACTCTCAGAGATGGAAGAGATTTCTAAGGATTATAAAATTCATTCCAAATTTGAAAAAAGAATCAATTAAAAAATGTCTCTGCCTAGTGCTCATATACTTTTTGCTTTAAGACCTCCAGTGACAGAGTGTCTGTTTCTGCCTCACAATTTCATTGTTAGGACATTTTTTTTTTCTTTCTCATTTTGAGCCTAAATCTGTGTCTCTGCAGCTGGTGCTCCTTGTTCACTCCTCTGGGGTTAAGCAGAAAAAAATCTAGTCCTACTTCACATCAGTCCAAGGGCTTGTGTCAAACTCAAGAGAAATGAAGGACACCAATCCATACATGATCTGTGATATTACATTGCTGATTACACTATGCTTGTAGTCTAACACTTCTGGAACCTTTTCATAAGAATTACTATTTATTTTCTCTGTTCCCAACTACTGTGGTTTGTTTTTGTACCCTAGTATAAAATTTTATCAAGATTATTTTTTTGATCTTGATTCTGATATAAAACATAGTCCCTAATTCTACAAGTTTGTGTAAGTTGGTGGTTTGACCTGTCTTCATCATGGGTAAAAATGATATGCAGGACAAGATCTTTGTGGAACTCCATTAAATACCTTCTAAAAGTGGACATAGATCCATGACTGCTCTCTTGGTCTGGTTTTCAACCAGCATACATCTGCCATATAGATTATTTAATTTTAGGTTTTTATAAGGCAATGGGGTTATGTGACTTGCCCAAGGTCACACAGCTAGGTAATTAATTAGGTAATTATCTGAGGTCAAATTTGAACTCAGGTCCCACTGACTCTAGGGCCATGACTCTATCCACTGTGCCACTTAGCTGTCCTGACATGTAGTCTAAATCTTTCCACATTTTCCGCAAGGATTTTGTTACATGCCTTTTGAAAATTCAGGTATACTTTGTTTACAGCATTCCTCTTATCTATCAGTTTAGAAATGTTATCATTAAAAGGAAATGAAGTTAGTATGGATTATTATATAAATTATTATATAAATCATAAATAAATAATTTAATCATTATAATATATAATATAATATATAATAATTATTATAAATTATATAAAATTATTGCTACTTTTTGTTTTTATATCTCCTAAATTTTTCCTAATTTCCTTCTCCTATATCAAAGAATATTTTTAAAGTTCAATGCCTGACTCACAGGCTTTCACTATTCCACAATTCTGATCTCATACTAAAGGATTACAACATTTGATATTCCTTCAAACACCTTCATATTCTAGTTCCACAATTTATTCATCATGACCTATCTTTTCCTCCCATCTCAACTACACATAGAAGGGATCATAGAGAATCTATTCACAGAACAGCTGTTATACCCTTTTCCATTTCTCTATTCTTCAATTCATGTAGGTCATTATTCTTGCATGGGTCATTCTCTCTTCTCTTCCATATCTAGACCCCTGGGTGAACCAATTCAACTCTATACTCCCTCTGCTCTCAAGTTCCTTACCTTCTTTTCCTTTCATTGATCTTGTTCTGCCATGCCTCAAACTTGAACTACTCCTATCCCCTGCTAATTTCTTTTTTTAAAAATTTTATTTATTTAAGGCAATAGGGTAAAGTGACTTGCTTAAGGTCACATAGCTAGGTAATTACTAAATGTCTAAGTCTGGATTTGAACTCAGGTCCTTCTGTCTTCAGGGCCTGTACTCGATCCACTATGCCATCTAGTTGCCCCTCCCCTGCTAATTTCAGTCTTCAAACATTGCTGAACAAAGTAGGAGAAAATCGTGAAATTGTGCTTAATCTATTACAAATCTATTGTTTTCAACTAGACCTTTACTTCATCAAAGTAATTATTGTTGTTCAGTTGTTTTTCAATCTTTTGCAGGTTCTTCAAAATGCCATTTGGGGGTTTTCATAGTAAAGCTTCTGGAATGGTTTATCATTTCCTTATTCAGTCCATTTTACAGATGAGGAAACTGAGGCAAACAGTGGTTTGCTTAGGTTTACACAGTAAATGTCTGAGGTTGAATTTGAATTCAACTCTTCCTGTTGGAATGCTCTATTCACTACCACCTAATTGTACTTATTCTTTTTTTAAAGCTACCTAATCAATTTGCTATCTTGCCATTACAACTTTTCCAAACCTTTTCTTTTTCTTTTTTTTTAACAACATAGATGATTTTAATTTGTGATTTTCTAAGTCAATAAGGACCTGTCCCAATTTGAGTTTGATACCATGTTGTTTTATACCATGCTACCTCTCCAGAAACAATTAAAGTTGTAGACAGATATTAAATTTAAGTGATCTTCAACATTATTCTAGGATCAAGTGATATGGTATGCAATGTTTTATACAGAATGATTTTTCTCTCAGGATCTAATCCCTTCAAAAAAATTAATATGTTTTGCAATAGTCTGACAATCTGAAACCTTGCCTGTGTCCTTATAAAGTGATACATGCTAATGCTAAAACTCTAAAACTTTTAAATAAGGATTATTTGTGGTATGGAACAGGACCATTGGCATAGAACTTTGTACTGAAAAGCAATACATATGGGTTATGTTATTGTCATAATAATTGTCCTGCAACAATTGGACTTAAGAGAGTTTAAAGTGAGTTGCCTATCCAGATTCAAGCAACTTAATTGAATAATTATGTAGTAGTTAGAACACACGGTTTAGTTGTAAATTAATGAATTTAAATGACATAGGGTTTGGAAAGCATAAAGTTAGTCAGTGTAATATATAGCTTAACTTCCACAATAGCTTTAACTAGTTCAAATTTCCCTTTGACATCATGCTATAAACATTATAAATAATAAACGAAAAGAACTTCCCTTTAAAGATAAACCAAAGAATCACAGTATGTATCATATGTCTCATGATTCATTTTGTAAAGTTTTTTGTGGACACACTCTTCAGTGACTCCTAAACACCTGATTCATTGAGGAATTTCCTTTCTAATTCATCAGTTAAGTTGACTGAAGTAACTTAACAAAGTGCCCTTATGTTCTGGTACTAAGAAAGTGACCTTTCAATAAAATTATTGAAATGCAAAAAAAAGACAACAAAACAATATTGTGTTAAAAAACATATGAAACATCTACACTATTGACCTCCCACATCTGTAATACTTACTTGTGAAAAGAGATATGTTTTTCATATCTCTTCTTTGCAGCTATTATCTTTTTTCCTTTAATTCTCTAATTTTCAATATTTTAACTTGTTTTGTAGTTTTTTTTCCATTAATATTGTTGTAATTATTGAATATATTATTTTCTTTACTCTGTACACTTCACATTAGTTTATGTAATTTTTTCCATGCTTCTTTGAATTCATTATATTTATTGTTTCAGCATAGAAATTTTTCATTATTTTCATGTATGGCAATTTTTAGCCATCCCTTTTTTTGAGAGGTATCTATTTTATTTCCAATTCTTTGCTATCACAAAAGTAATGTTATAAATATTTTGATATATATATTAGATATTTGCTCTTATCAATGAATTTTTTTCAGGGTAACTAGATCCTCTTAATAATAATGGCTATTAATATCTTCTCTGTCTTTGAAATTGTGGTCTTATCTTCTGATAAATTCTTCATAGAAGATCTCACTAGACCATTTTTCTGGCATTTTAACATTTTGTGGGTACTAATGTAATGCCTGGACTGTCTTTTGTTTCCAATTGCTCTTATAAAATAACTTGCCAATCTCTTATTCTGAGCATTCATTTGCATGAGTATATGTATTAGTTCTTTTCTTGTGTTCAAGTTCACAAGCAGGACGCTATTCCCATCATGAATCTCTGCAATGGATTTTTTCTTTAGTTTTATTCTATGAAGCAACCCATATTTTTATGGAGTTGCTGGTTAATTTAATTGGCCCAAGATTCTATTTGTTACAGTGAAAGTGACTCTTACTTTGTTTTCTAGTGCAGAAGGGTAGGAAGGGAAGATAAATAAAGGAAATCTTATAGAGCTTTATATGGAAATGTGCTGGAGTCAGCTCATACTGGCTCAAAATATCTATTAAATTTTCAGTGTGAGCATTACCCCTTGGCAGACACTACAAATCAGGTCTTGATTTATTATGTATTGAGTATCTAGACTTAAGAAAGTATGACAAAAAATTAAAAATGCAGATTAAACTTAAAGGTATGTTGTACTTTTCAGAGAGATAGTTATTAAACATTTACTAGCATACCATTGGATTCCTGCCTTTATATATCTCCTATCATTTGAGTAAAGAATAACTAATATATGCAAAGAATTCATGAAATCCTGAAGAGGTTTAATGAGGTAAGAGATCTATAGGTATGGAATTATTATCTACCAACTTTTGGGGTGATCAGTGAAGGCTAAGCTGGAACGAGTAACTTTTTGCCTGTGAAAAGCCTAGATCTGCAAAGGTCACTGTGTACAATGGTCTTCATATTGCAAATGGGTACTAGGAACTGAGTGGGGAAGAGAAGAATCCAAAGAAGAATTAATAATTCAAAGAATCTGAGAAAAAATCCACTATCACACCCTTATCTTCCAACTAGACCTTCACATGATCCCCAGAATTTTCCTGGAATTTAAAAGTAGGCTCATGGACCAGATATATTTTGACAGGTAGGGGTTAAATAGGATTTGAGAACTTAGAGCAAACTTTCTGCTAACCTTGGCCTCATTCCACTATTCCTTCCCAATGGGGACACCCCATCTTAGAGTTAGCTTCCTCTTACCCAGGCAGAGTTCATTAGGAATGGTTCTCTAACCTGAATTAATTAGCTCCCTCTCCACATCTCATTCTGATTGCTACCCTGGGCCTATTCACCATAACTAAGAGAGGCCATTGGGAGTCCCATTCAACCTGGTTCCCTGGGCTGCCCACATGCCTCATTAATAACTTTTTAACAAGATAACTCATTAGTGGAGCTAAGAGGTTTTGAAACCTCAGGGGTCACGGAGGAAGCTGGGGACAGTAGGCAACAGTTACTGCGCAGAACTAGGTTTCTTAGGAGAATCTCTGATTTTATTTGGTGACCACCAAAAATAACCTTCATCCTCCATAATCCTACAATACCACCTCAATTCACACAATCTAATTAGCTTTGGGGATCAGAAGTCTCAGATCAGAGACAGACCCAGGGACCTGCTTCTGCTAGTATGAACTTCCCACTATTGAGTCCAAGGTCTTTACAAGGCTCTTTGTACTGGCTAGGTCTTCTAGGCCCAAGTTAGAATAATCAAAGGTGCCTAGGGTTTGGCTAGACTCAGGAGACTATTTAGATAGATGGCAGTTAGACTAAGAAGGAAGTGAAGTTAGTCTGGGAAGGAAGGTAAGAATGGATTCAGTTTCAACCAATTATTACAAGTTTAATCAGGTTAGAACTCCTCCATCTTGATTGTTTTAGTATGAAACTTTAGGAACAAGAAGTGGTTACTATGACTTTCCTGTATTCTCAGCAACTTCCTTAGTGTCAGCTGAGTAAAGGAAACTATGCAGCTCATTCTGAATTTCAATCTTGTCTTCATTTAGGGTTTACAAGGTTGAAGTATAAATTGGATTTGGGGGTGGTAGTGAGTTAGTGAGAAGATGAAGATAACTCCTAAATTTGGACCTGAAGGACTGAGAGGATGATGTTTCCATCTTCAGTAATAAAAAACAGATAGGGTAAGAGAGGGGAAGGACTTAGGAGGGAAGGTTGAGTTCTATTTTCAGACATATTTAGTTTAAGAGGTCTTCTGGATATCCAGTTTGAGATGTCTGAAAGGCAATTGGAGATGTGTGATTGAAAGTGGATTGAGCACTAGGCCTGTAGTTAGAAATTCTCAACTTTGTGAGTTTAAATCCAGTCTCAGAAATTTACTAGCTCTGAGATCCTGGGCAAGTCACTTAAACTTGTTTGCCTCAGTATCCTCAGCTATAAAATGAGCTAAAGAAGAAAAATGGCACACCATTCTAGAATCTCTGCCAAGAAAATCCTAAATGTGGTTGCAATGAGTCAGCCATGAGTACCCAACAATAAAAACAATGCATCTAACCTCATAGTGTTTCCCTTGTTAGCTTCTGACTTATACATATAATTTCTAATATAAAGGAGATAGGTTCACTCATCAGAAAAATAAGGGAACATAAGGGGTCATATCTAAGGGAAATATAGGCTCCTTTTTTCTTCTTTGATAGAATCCATTTCAAATGAGCATATGAGGCACATGCGCCTGCATTAATTTTTTTTCCTGATTCATTTAACTTTTATTCTGTATATTATCTTTTCCAATCCTTCATTCATTTAAAATTTTTTTTGTACAAGTGATATTTTTATACATTTCTAAAATATTCTTGTTTAAAAGTAAATATAATATTCTTCCCCCCCCAAATAGACCCTCATGAGAAATAAAGTAAAAGAAAGAGAAAAAAAATGTGCTTCAGTCTGTGTTCTGACACCACCAGCTCTGTCTCGGGTGGATGATAAGTCCATCACAAAAGCTACTTCCATATTTTTCCATCATTGATGTTGCTGATGTCAACTCCCTTCATCCATACCTCCCTACTACCATATACTATATTTTCTCTCTCCTTTCACTCTGTCCCTCTTCTAAAATGTGCTGTAGGGTAGTTGAGTGGTGCCGCAGATAGATCACCAGCCCTGGGGCCAAGAGGCCCTGAGCCCACATACCACCCCTGAGACCCAGCAACCACTGGGTCCCGTGGCCCTGGACAGGCCACCCAATCCCAGCCCCTTGCAAGAAGTAAAAAAGAAAATGTGTTATATCTGATCACTCTCCCCCACGATCCACCCTCTCCTCCATCACCCACATCCTGCACTTCCCCCCTTCCCCTCTTCTCTCCTTTTTACTCTAGATGTCTATATCCCATTGAGTATATATGCTTTTTCCTCTCTGAGCCACCTCTGATGAGAGCAAAGGTTTCCTCATTCCCCCTCACTTCCCTGCTTCCATATCCTTGCAATAGCTCATTGCAATAAAAAATATCTTTTATAAGAAATATCTTAGCCTATTCCACCTTTCCTTTCTCTTACTCCCAGTACATTTCCCTTTTAGCCATTGACTCCATTTTTACAATATATTATATCTTCCAATTCGGCTCCCTCCTGTGCTTCATCTATACAAGTTCCTTCTACCTGCTTTATTAAATGAGAGGTTTCATATGAGTATTATCAGTATCATTTTTCTATGCAGGAATACATGCAGTTCATCATCATTAAGTCCCTCATATTTTACTCTTCTCCTCCAGTCTCTATGCTTCACCTGAGTCCTGTATTTAATGGTCAAACTTTCTGTTCAGCTTTGGCTGTTTCAACAGGAACAATTGAAATTTCCCTGGCTCATTGAAAGTCCATCTTTTCCCCTGGAAGAGGATGTTCAATTTTGCTGGGTAGTTGATTCTTGGCTGCATTTGCCTTCTGGAATATTATATTCCAAGCCCTATGAGCCCTTAATGTAGTTGCTGTTAAGTCCTGTGTGATCATGACTGCAGCTCCACAATATCTGAATTGTGCCCTTCTGGCTGCTTGTAATATTTTCTCTTTGACTTGGGAGTTCTGGAACTTGGCTATAATATTCCTGGGGGTTGATTTTTTGTATCTCTTTATGGGGGGAGATTGGTGGATTCTGTCAATTTCTATTTTGTCCTTTGCTTCTAGGATATCTGGGCAATTTTCCTGTAGGAATTCTTTAAAAATGAGGTCAAGGCTCTTTTCCTGATCATGACTTTCAGGTATCCCAATAATTTTTAAATTATCTTTCCTGAATATGTTTTCCAGATCAGTTGTTGACTTCATTTTCATGTTTTTCCTGCATCTCTCTCATTTCTTTCCCCAATTTTTCTTCTATCTCCCTTACTTGATTTTCAGAATCTTTTTTGATCTCTGTCATGGCCTGAGCCAACTTTCGTTTTTTTTGGAGTCTTTAGATGCAGGAGCTTGTACTTCCTCATCTTCAGATTGAATATTTTGATCCTTCTTGGGATCATAAACAAAGTATTTCTCAGTAGTGTTCCTCTTTTTTCTCTGTTTACTCATTTCTCCAGCCTGTGCCTGGTTTTGGGGTACTTTCTGAGTTTTTGGGTATTATTGGGACACCTCCCCCACAAGGATCTCAGTATGTGGAGCTCTGACTCCCTCCTGTCTGTGTATGACCACAAGTGTACCCCTCTGCCACTGGGCTGAGGTGGGGGGCCTTGTTCTGGGGGGGGCCTAGACTGTGAACAGGATCTGAATGTGGTCAGAGTCCCAGAGTCCTGTTCCAGGTACAGAGGGCAAACCTCCAAAGTCTCCCCTACTTTCACTGGGCTGAAGACTCAGGGCTCAGTTGCCTGGAGATTCCTTCTTGCTGGCTCCATGCTTGCTTCCATTTCCTGAAGCCACTGCCACTGTGCTGAACTTTCTGACTGCTGCAACCACCCTGAGGGTATGGGCTTCACCACTTGCTCTGGGTTGCTGATCCTACAAGTTGTTCCTGGTGCTCCCTGGGGTGTAGGCCAGGAAACTGCCCCTGCTGCTATGAACTGTGGCTCCCAGGTGCTCTGGGGCTGCCTCAGGGAGGCTGAAGTTTCTTCACTCTGGTGGGCCGTCACTCTAACCCCATGGAGCGGGGTTACCTTGGTCTGGAGAATTGCCTCACTGGATCTTTCTGTGGGTTCTGTCTCTCAAAAATTTAGTTAGAGTCATAATTTTAAGATTTTTAAAATATTATGGAAAAAAACCACCTAGGAAAGGCTCTTCTCCTGTGCCATCTTGGCTCTGCCCCCCGCCCCCCCCCCCATTAATTTTGATGAAAGTACTTTCTCAGGGAGTGCTGATATAATTTATCTTATCATTATTTTCTTGAATTCAGCAACTATTTTTAAAAGCTACTTTCATTTTTGCCATTTATTTTTAACTTTGCAGTAATTTTCACTTAATAATACCATTATTCCTAACAATGAAATCTTCCTTATAATAACAAAAAAATCGTGCTTATACCATCAAAACAAAGCTGATCCTATAACAATGGCACCTGATGGTGCTTGTCACATTTCATAGTCACATTTTCTTTCCCCTGCTGAGATATATCTAGACTCTCCAGGCCTGAGATTTTCAACAATACTCATTTAGCATCTTCTAAGTGAGTCTCCAGGATAGTTAGGGGGCTCAATGGATAGACTGTTGCCTCTGGAGTCAGGAAGACTTGAGTTCAAATTTGACTTCAGACACTTAGTAGCTGTATGACCCTGGGAAGTTACTTAACCCTATTTGACTCAATTTCCTCATCTAAAAATGAGCTAGAGAAGGAAGCATTAAGCTCAGTATTTTTGCCTATGAAACTCCAGATTGGGTCATGAAGAGTCTAAAAAAGACTGCAAATGACTAAACAGCAGCAAAGGTGACATATATGTGGCACTGGAAATTGACTTGGTTCTGGAAATTATTGAGGTGAAACCATACCTCACCTTTGTTCACTGAAGAACTTTTAGTCTCATTATGGAATGGGGGCAGGGGAGATGGTATACAAGTAACCAAAAAGGGAAATAGTTCTTTAAAATTATTAGAGGTTTAAAGAAAGAAAGAAAGAAAGAAAGAAAGATGGCTTCTAAGTTGGAAGTATAGATGGATGTCAAAGAAATCTTTATGAAGGAGGATGTGATGCTTGAATTGGACAATGAAAGGAAAATTTTCAGTAGCTAAAGATGGGTGGTAGATGACCAGAAGAATTTTAGGAATGGAGAATAACGTAAGATAAAAGTATGAAGGGGAGAGATGGGTAATTATTATTTACCATTCAATGGTGTGTGTGTGTGTGTGTGTGTGCAGGTTTAGGAAATGTTAGTCATAATCCTTATTCTCAGGGATTTTTATAATCAAGCTGGAGAAACAGTACATACATATAAATGCGCAATATAAAAATAGCTTTCCTTGCCTTCTCTGAAATGGCCTTGGAATCTGAATCTTCCCTCAGAAACTTACTAAGTGACCCTATGCAAGTCACTTAACCATTTAGCCTCATCTTCCTCATCTGTAAAATGGAATGAATAATACCTGATTCATGAGATTGTTAGGATACAATGAAATAGCAGTACAATGTTATTTGTAGGCCTTAAAGTGCTACATTAAATGTTGGCTGTTATTAGTTGAGACTAGTAGGGAAGTGGTTTATTTGAATAGGCCAGATGGGTAGTAAGAAGGTGGTTACATAACACAATCCTTTGCATACAGTAGACACTCAATACATGTTGAGTCATTTCTTTGAGAAAGAATGAGACCTGAGTTCTCTCTCCTACTAACTATGTGATTTTTCTGATCCTCAACTTCCTTATTTGTCAAATGAGGGGATAGAGCTTTTTGATCTCTAAGATTCCAAGTAATGGAAAGAATGCTATGGTGGAAGTTTCAGGGACTAGGTTCAAACTTTGGCTCTGTTTATAAATGGGGTTTTAATCAATTCTTTAGTTTTTTTTTTTATTCCTGTCCTTAAGCTATAAAATATCCAGAATTACTGCTCTGCTTACACCGTTAGGGATGTTGTGAGGATCAAGTGAAATATTGAATGTGAAAATGCCTTGAAAAACATATAAAGCATGACGTAAATGTAAAATTATTTCTATATAATTGGTGAGCTCGGGGGAAAGGGATGAATTTAGGAGTACTTGTGTTGCCAGTAGTGAGAGTTTCCAGCAGACCTAATTTTGATAGGAGGTAAATCATGGAACTGTGACTAAGGAGATTTGATTGCTGGAGAACAACAACAATAACAATAATAACTAGCATTTATATTTTACCTTACAGCTTGCAAAATACTTTACAAAGATTATTCCATCTGATTCCCACGACAACAATCCTGCAAGGTAGACTGTATTATTTAAATTCAGGGACAACTAAGGTAAAGAATTGACTTGAGGGCAGCTAGGTGGCGCAGTGGATAAAGCACCAGCCCTGCAGTCAGGAGTACCTGGGTTCAAATCCAGTCTCAGACACTTAATAATTACCTAGCTGTGTGGCCTTGGGCAAGCCACTTAACCCCATTTGCCTTGCCAACCCCCCCCCCAAAAAAAGAATTGACTTGAGTTATATTTAAGGAGGAATGAGAGAAAGCACAAAGTAAATTGGATTAAATTTCAGAAACCTTTGTTTCTTAGGAATAGCTGAACTGAAGCTTTTGAAAGCTGGCTCATAATTCTGTATCACAAAAGATAATATTTTTCTCATTAAAAATAACATCTGGTTCACATTTTCATTCAATAGTAATATTCAATCAATCAGATCTGATTAACCAGTGATAGGGGATCTGATTGACTGGATATTGCTACTGAGATAGACTATTAACCCTCTGCTTAGGAACTGTCAAACTTTCATTGGCATCAATTTGTCTTAATACTTGAAAGAAAAATGAAGTATTATTTCAAGTATTAAGGCAGGAAATCAAGTCCTTGACTGAATGTATCAGTGAAGTATGGCATCCCACAAACTACCCTGGCCCACATAACAAAAACTAACCCCTCTTCTATTTCATAAATCTCGACAAGAAAGAGTCAGAAGACCTGGGTTTGAATTGTTGTTCTTTTAATAATGTATTTATAAGGTGGAACCTCAAGAGTTATTTTAATTTGCATTTCTTTTATCAATAGTGATTTAGAGCAAAAGCTTCAGAGACTATCTACAGTCATTAGGAAAAAAAGCTCTAAATTGCTATTGGTTAGAGAAATGTAAATTATAACAACTTTGAGGTATCACTTCATACTCATTAGATTGACTAATATGATAGAAAAAGGAAATGGTAAATGTTCTAGAGGAAATGGGAAAATTGGGACATGAATGTACTATTGATGGAGTTATGAACTAATCCAACCATTTTTGAAGAATTATGTTCTCCATTTGAAGAACTATGTTTGGACTTTGGAATTATGTCCAAAGGCCTATCAAAATGTGCATACCCTTTGATCCAGCAATACCACTACTGGGTCCCCTGAAGAGATGATGAAAAAGGGTAAAAACATCACTTGTACAAAAATAGCAGCCCTGTTTGTGGTGGCAAAGAATTGGAAATCAAGTAAATGTCCTTCAATTGGGGAATGGCTTAGCAAACTGTGGTATATGTAGGTCATGGAACACTATTGCTCTATTAGAAACCAGGAGGGATGGGAATTCAGGGAAGCGTGGAGGGATTTGCATGAACTGATGCTGAGTGAGATGAGCAGAACCAGAAAAATACTGTACACCCTAACAGCAAAATGGGAGTGATGATCAGTCTTGATGGACTCACTCATTTCATCAGTGCAACAATCAGGGACAATTTGGGGCTATCTGCAATGGAGAAAATCATCCGTGTCCACATAAAGAACTGTGGAGTTTGAACAAAGTTCAAGGACTATTCCCTTTAATTTAGGGGAAAAAACCTGATATCTTATTTCTGATCTTGTTATCTCTTATACTTTATGTTTCTTCCTTAAGGATATGATTTCTCTCTCATCACACTCAATTTGGATCAATGTACAACATGGAAACAATGTAAAGACTGACAAATTGCTTTCTGGGGGGGTGGGGGAGGGAAGTATGATGGGGGAAAATTGTAAAACTCAAAATAAATAAAACTTTTAATTAAAAATAAAAAAAATGAGGGGCGGCTAGCTGGCACAGTGGATAAAGCACCCACCCTGGAGTCAGGAGTACCTGGGTTCAAATCTGGTCTCAGACACTTAATTACCTAGCTGGGTGGCCTTGGGCAAGCCACTTAACCCCATTTGCCTCGCAAAAAAAAACGTAAAAGAAAAATGTACAGAAGAAAACAAAAATTAGTGAAGAAAAGGCTCATACAAATAGAAAACTACTTTTTGACTACTTTTTAAAATTTAATAAATACTTGTGAAAATAAAAAAGATAAAAATATGCATTCCCTTTGAGAAATATCACTAATATGTCTTTATTCCAAAGAGATCATGAAAAAAGAAAAAGAACCCACAACTACAAAAATTTTTATAGTGGCTCTTTTTGTGGCAGTAAAGAATTAGAAACTGAGGGAATGCCAGTCATTTGAGGAATAGTTGAACAAGCTGTTGTATATAAATGTAATGGAATACTATCATGTTATAAGAGATGATGAGTAGGCAGATTTCAGAAAACTGGGAAAGACTTACATGCACTGATGCTGAGTAAAGTAAATAGGACTAGGACAACATGGTACACAGTAATAGCAACATTATGTGATAATTATGATAGATTTAGCTCTTCTCAGAAATACAGTGAAACAAGAGAATTCCAAAAATCTTCTGATAGAAAATGCCATTCACAACCAGAGAAAGAACTATGGAGTATGAAAGCAGACTCCATAAATTCTTCCCTTAACAAGAGATTTGACAGGTAAAATATTCCATGCTACCCTAGTTTATTTCTGTTATCACCCTTTATGTCTAAATCATATTCCAATTTTTATCTTATCCTGGATACAGTATGAAATATTCTATGCCTTATTCCTGCCAAACTTCATTCCAGTTTTCCCTGTACTTTTTGTCAAATAGTGAGTTTTTGTCCCTAAATCTCAAATTTTTGGGTTTATTAAATTCTAGATAACTGTGCTCATTTACAATTATATGTTGTGTACCTAAGGAATTCCACTATGCAATTTCATTATTTCTTAGCCAGTAGCAGATTGTTTTGATGATTACCATTTTGTAATACAGTTGGAGATGTGGTACTGCTAAGTCACTTTCTTTCACCTTTTTTTTTTCATTTTTTTCCTTGGTATTCTAGACTTTTGTTCTTCTAGATGAGTTTTGTTATTATTTTTTCTAGTTCTTCAAAATATTTTTTGCTAATTTGCTTGGTATGGTATTGAATAAGTCAGGCTGTACAACCTTAGATTATCTTAGGAGTACATTTAAATAAAATAATTATTTGAGGGCAGAATAAAAAATACAGCACATTAATATAATAGTTAATTTGTAGTCTTACCTTGGTTACATTTAGCAAGTGCTACAAAAAGTCATGGTACTTTTAAGTTCTTAGAAAGTGGGGGAACACGTGTCATCACCGCATAGGTAAAGGCATGAAGTGCAAAAGCAAGCACGAACAACAAAGTGACAACACAATTGTATAAAGGTAGGTGTGTACTGACTAGTCTGCATTCATCCTATAGACATAGTGTATCCCATAGATCAACTGAAAATTTCATGTAGTATGTTCCATCCGTAATACTTCTTAAAATCACCAAAGAAAATTTACAACAATGAAATTATTTATTAGTGATGGAATTAAAAAATATAATATGCATTCTATATAAATTATTATTTTATTTTTTCACTCCTGAAAATTAAAACCCATTGGTGGGTCTCATAAAATTGCACTGGGTGCTGTGTTCTCAGGCCATATTTTGAACAGTCCTGGTATAAGTAATTAATTTAAGTAGATTTGTAATTTTTGTTATAATAGTTTGATCTATCCATGAGCAATTAATATTTTTACAATTGTTTAAATCTGCCTTCATTTTTTTGAAAAATATTTTGTAATTGAATTCATATAGTTCTTTGGTTTGTCTTAGCAAATAGATTCCAAACTATTTTATAGTGCCTGCAGGTATTTTATTTTATGTTTTAAAAATATTTTATTTGTTTTCCAGTTATATATAATAGTAGCTGTTATAATTTTTTGTAAGGTTTTGAATTTTACAATTTCCCTCCTCCCTTCTCTCCCCCACCAAGAAGGCAGTCTGATAATCTTTACATTGTTTCCATGCTATCCATTGATCAAAAACAATATATTTTTGTACAAGTGATGTTTTTACCCTTTTTCATCATCTTTTCAGAGTATAGATACAGTAGTGGATCAAAGGGTATACATATTTTTATTGCCACCCTTTGGGCGTAATTCCAAATTGCTCTCCAGAAAGGTTGGATCAGTTCGCAGTTCCACTAACAATGCATTAGTATCCCAGATTTCCCACATCCCTTCCAGCATTGCTCATTGTCCTTTTTGGTCATATTGGCCAATCTGAGAGAAGTGAGGTGGTACCTCAGAGATGCTTTAATTTGCATTTCTCTGGTCAGCAATTATTTGGAGCAATTTTTCATATGACTATGGATCGCTTTGATTTCCTCATCTGTAAATTGCCTTTATAGGTATTTTATTTTTTTATTTTTTTCTAAAGCAATTTAATAATATAAAACAATCCATTTCTTTCAGATTAGATGAAATCAAAACATAACAAAACCTTTGAGATGTTTTAAATCCATAGGTTAAAATTATAAGTTTAATTAAATAATTGTGTAGAGATGATTTGTGTTGAAAATATTTATCTCCAAAAATAGCTAGATGTATTAATTTCACAGTTCTTGAAAGAAATCTCAATGATTCCCCTGACTGGACCATCACAGGTATAGTGCCATAATTCATGGAACTCATTTTCTCTACAGATATTATGGAAGTTGTGATGGAACCTTAGAGGTACACATATATTCACTGAGATATAGGAAAAAAAAATTTGTGACTTTTATATCAAAAGACAGCTATAAAATTTAAAGCATAAAGTGCAACAGCTAGACTGTAAAAACTATGACTCACCCCCCCCCCCAAATGAGGGTGAATGCTTGCTACCACAGTAGACTTTGCAGGTATTTTAAATGGAATTTCTATTTTATATAAATGATGATAATTTATCTGAGTTTATTTTATATCCTGAAACTTTGCTGAACTTGTTAATTATTTTGACTAGCTAATTGACTAGTTAATTCTTTAAGATTCTCCAAGTATAGTATCATATCCTTTGCAAAGAGAGATAGTTTTGTTTATTCATTGCCTTATTCTAATTCCTTCAATTTCTTTTTCTTTTCTTATTGGTAGAGATACCAATTTAAAAATGATATTGAGTAATAGTGATGATAAAGGGCATCTTTCATTCTTCCCTGATCTTATTGGAAAGCCAAGTTTTCTATTTAGTTCTGTTTTTTTAATTAAAAATGCTTAAAAGTTCTCTACTTCATCAAATATCTTTTTTTGCTCCTGATAGATTCTGTTTTGCTGGAAAGTTTATTTTTGATTGTAATCTTAGATCCTTTGCCTTCTGGAATATAATATTCCAGGTCCTCTGATCCTTCAAGGTGGAAGCTGCTAAATCTTGTGTGGTGCTGATTTTGTTTCAGTGGAATTTGAGTTGTTTCTTTCTGGTTGCTTGCAAGGTTTTCTTTTTGATTTGGGAGCTCTGGATTTTGGGTCTAATTTTACTGGAAGTTTTTCATTTTGGAATCTCTTTCAGGAGGTGATTGATGGATTCTTTTAGTTTCCATTTTAACCACTGGTTCGAGTATATCAGGACTGTTTTCTTTGTAATTTTTTAGACTATGATGTCTAGACTCCTTTTTAAAAATATCATGATTTTTCAGGTAGTGAAAGAATTCTTAAATTATCTCTTTGCAATCTATTTTCTAGGTTCATTGTTTTTCTAATGAGATAGTTTGCATTCTTTTTTTATATTCTTTTAATTTTGCTTTATTGCTTCTTGGAGTCTCATTTAGTCATTAACTTCCACTTATTCAATTCTAATTTTTTAAACTTTTTTTTAGCAAGGTAATAAGGTTAAGCTAGGTAATTATTAAGTGTCTGAGTTCAGATTTGAACTCAACTCCTCCTGACTCCAGGGCTGGTGCTCAATAGAGCACAGTAGATATACTGTGCCATCTAGCTGCTCTCTCCCCATTCTAATTTTTGAGGAATTATTTTCTTCAGTGAATTTTGGTACCTTTTTTCCTATTTGGCCTATCCTGATTTTAAGACTTTCTTTTCTTCAGTGTATTTCAGTGCCTCTTTTTTGCTATTTGGTCAATTCTGTTTTTTTAAGGTTTTATTTTCTTTATTGGTGTTTTGTGTCTCTTTTTCCTAGTTGTTAATCCTCTTTTCTTGTATCACTCTCCTTTGTTTTTCTACTTTTTCTTCTGCCCCTCTTATTCAATTAATTTTTTTGAACCTTCTTGAAATACACATTGTATCTTTATCTAATTCATAATTTTTTTGAAGTTTTTGCTTATAGTTGCTTTGACATCATAGTTTTTTTCTGGGTTTATGTTTTTATTTTCTCCTATAATTAACTAACTTGTTAAGGTAGGTTATCTTTTGTTGTTGTTTGCTCATTTCCCAAGCCTATTTCTTGAGTTTTAACCTCAGATTAAATTTATATTAAATTGTACTCCTTGGGTAGAATTGGCACCGTCCCAAGTTTTCAGAGCTAGCTCTGAGGATCTATAGAGTTTCAGTGCTTTCAAGGTGGTATGAACTAAGAAAATGTGTTATCACTGCTTTTCTATCTTTAACTCTGCCCTTTTCTCAGCAAAGGATCTTGTTCCCTTATAGCCACCAACACTAACACTACTTCTAGCCCTGATACTATGACTAGATCCCCTAATCTCCTTTAGCCACAATTGCTATTACTCCTCTTTGCTTTTTATCTGAGACCAGAATCCCTATTCCCTCATGAGAGCAAGCACTCCTTCTGCTCTGGAAAAAACTACCACAACTCATGCTCCCCTCCAAATACAATTGTTAATATACTTTTTAGTCCTGGGACTATGACTCAGAACTTTTCTTGTCCCGAACCCAATGCCAGCAAAGAGTCTTTGCAATTTTCTTTTACCAGTGTCCCTTTTTCTCTTCTCCTACTGTCCAAGGTCTGAGAGTTCCTGAAACTGCTGCTAGCACCAATGCAGTAAGTAAAAGTATTATTATCCCCATTTGGTGGAGGAAAAGAGTCCAAATCTGTGACTGAATTGCTCCAGCTCTGCTTTATAGTGTTTTGTTCTCTCTATTTTTTAGTGATCCCTCCAAAAGAACAAAGTCTGGATGGGATAGACCCAAGATAGCAATTTCCCCTTTTTGTGTATTTGTACTGGGTCCAGAGCTCAATCTACACACACACACACACACACACACACACACACACACACACACACACACGTATATACATATATATGTAGCTTTTTGACTTATGTCCTCAGGCTTTCATCAGGCTTTTTTTTCTAAATAAGAACTTCTGCCCTCAATTTCCTCCCTGAGATACAGCAGAGGAATCTCAATTGGGAAACTAGACTCAGGCTTCTCCTTTGAAAACTTTTCTGCCTCTCTTTATTTTGGATTTTCTTTTAGCCATCATGCAGGTCATTTGACTCTTTAGTTTTTCATTTTGTGGTTCCAATAAGGATTTTTATTTTGCTCTTCTGAAGCTGGTCTGTGAGAGATAATAGATCTAAGCAATTATAGGGATTATTTTTTTTAGGTTTTTGGCAAGGCAAATGGGGGGTTAAGTGGCTTGCCCAAGGCCACACAGCTAGGTAATTATTAAGTATCTGAGACCGGATTTGAACCCAGGTACTCCTGACTGCAAGGCTGGTGCTTTATCCACTACGCCACCTAGCCACCCCTATAGGGACTATTGTATTCATCACAATACCTTTATCCTAAGATTCTTTTCATTTAAAATTCTTTTACTCTGCTTATAATACACAGGACTTGGCAGAATTTCTTCCATAATGGAGGGGAAAGTGTTCTTCCATAAGACTGAGACCAACCATGCAAGAAAAAAAGATGTGATGCTATTCACACAATACTAGATTGAAGCACCACTAAAAGCAGAGGTTGAAAGTAGATCAAAACTGATGGTTGTGTATGTAGGAGTCAGGCCTGAATCACTATTATTTTCAAAAGGATGTTTTTCAAATACACTTGGAGCATAAAACACCACAACTCTGCTTAAATACATAGGCCAACGAGGGGAGGAAAAACAATAGGTCATACTTCTACAAGTTCCCTTGGCTGATCAATTACTATCAAGTAGTAGTCAGTCCTACTGATATAAGCATGATCTCTCCAAATAATCACAATAACTTATTATCAACTAATGAAATTCTTGGGCTATAACAAATAACCCATTACATTTAGAACCTGGATACCATGTATTATAAGAAAACATAAGACCAAGGTCTCAAAGAAGACTATGGAATAGTAAAGGTTATTCAAATAGAAGATCTTCATCTTTCTCTTCAGTCAATGGATTAGCAGACTCCAACACTTCTCCAGTTGCTTTCCATAATTCCAATTCTTTCTGTTTTTCTCTTTAACAATATTCATCTCCTGTATTTTCTTTAACCTATAAAACTCTTCATGTTCTTGTTCATCCAGTTCTGTAAGTGCATGTTCAATCTAGGGAATGATCACATGCTCAATGGCATTCACTCATCTGTTTGTTATTTTAATGTTCTCATCCAGTGTAACAAATGAAGTCTGCAGTGATACTAGTTTCACCAGCAGTTCCACTGCTTTGGCATAGTTCCTCTTCAGTTTGACCAATTGTTCCCCACCTCTGGCCAAACCAGTCAATTTATAACTGTCAGTTCCTTCTTGATAATGTTCAAACACTGACAAGGTGACACCTGCTACATTATCTTTTTTTGCTCTGATCTTTACTTGGGCTTTGTTGACATTCTGAATAATAGTACTAAAGTTGCCAGCTGTGAATTTGACCTCAGCAAGTGAGAAAACAGCTTCTCCCATCCCTTCACCCATTAGTATTTTGTTCTCAATGATCTTCTTTAGGATCTGCTGAAATCAAAGAGTCAAGGCATCAGATTTTTCTTGAGGAGATTTTGGCTTGTTGGTGTTCTTTTTCATGGAGCTTTCTTAATGGTCTGTGCCATTCACAATGGGAAGATATTGATGAAGTCTAGGCCAGACATCCTGGAGATGGTTGTCTGGTGGTAGCAGGTCCATCCCCAGGCCTATCACTTTTTGGCTTCAAAGCCACCAGTCACTGTTGCTAGCCTCCACCCTCCTCCTCATACAGTCCTATCCTTAGCTTTTATGTTCAAATTGTTGCTACTGTTCTCAGGATGCTCTCAGCTAAGTGGAAATGAAAAACCTTCTCTATTTGCTCTTACTATCTTGTTCTTATCTTCTATGGATCTCTCATTGTCATCTAATTTCAGTCCAAGTCCAATGCTTGCACTGTCCTATGAAGTAGTGACTATTGAATTCTATCATCTATAGTCTGAGACAGAATGAAGTAAAGGCAGAAATATTGAGGGCCTTTCTTAGGGCAATAGAGAGGTATTCTCCATTTTGACTTTGAATGGACTGGAGAATTTGTAGTGAAGGGAAAAATAATCTCTTCGGTTTGTGAGCTTCTATTCTTCTCTGAGTGACAAGAGACCACCTGTTTTTGGGATATATATCAAATTAAGCTTGAAGTTCCCTAAAAAAGTGGGTTTTTGTCAATAGTAATGTGGATACTGTGACTTGGATGCGCTCTTTTCTGCCCATCTCATGGGGGGGGGAACCAAACTAGCCAAGGAGTTGCTGACATTTCATTCTAATATGGTTTCCAGAATTTTCTTTGTAGAGAAGAAAGCAGTGAGAGACAGAAATAGTTTAAAGTGGATAAATATTACCAAGTAGCTAAGGATGACCCTAAGATAATATTCTTTCCCAGGAGCAACTCAGCACTACTCTGACTAAAATACTGAAACACTCTTCCATGTATCATAGCGACAATAATTATGGACAAAACATTTTAGGTGACTCAAGTAGTCAAGAAACAGCTTGTGTCCTAAATAGGTATCCTTTCCTTTAAATCAATTGATCTCTTCCCAAAGTCCATATGTTTGAAAGGGACCTCTGTAAAAGAAACCAACCTAAGAATTTAGATGCAAGTCAATTGTGTGATACTTGACCCCTAAACTGTGACTTTAGGCTGTTACTAGAAGTACTAATATTTGCCTAGAGTGAAATGATTGTTTGGTCTGGCCAGATCACATCTGGAGATAATGTTCTGTGGTGTCTGGGTACCACACTTTAGAGAAATCTATGAAAAGCTAGAATGCAAGTGACCAAAATAATGGTGGGACAGAGTAAGATTCAAAAACAGAACATGGATGAATTAATTGAAGAATAATGAAGTGTTTAGTTTACAGAAAAAAAGTAAAGATTGTGATAGCTATTTTCAAATATTTAAAATTCTGTTATAAGGAAGATATCTTATATAAGATGAATTAGAATCAGGTTTGGAGTATCTGACTACTTTAAGGAATGACTCTATAGGTCAGTTCATTCACATTACAAATTTAATAAGTCCTTTATTTTAAAAATATTTTTTAATCTTTGTTATTATGAACATGACAAATACAAACAAACCAATGGTCCCATTATAAACCTTGTAGCCTTCATTCACACTGACCTTTAGTTTCCTTTCTTAAATGATTAATGATTCAAGTTTTTATAGCTTTCCTTTAAATCTTTTATTTCTATACTTGAATCCTATGTGTTTTTTAGGTGTCATTTTGTTTTCATTACAGGGCATCTAAAAGTATTTTAATATAACTTCTCAGTGAAGAAGAAAATGACACCCAAAAGGAGTAAAATGATTTGTTAACTACTCGTAAAACTATGATTTGAACCTGAGTCCTTGATTCTAATACTGTGCTTGTTCCTACTCCACATTCTCTTTATCTGGATGATGGTGATTTGATGAGAGTGATTTATGTAGGCTCACATGCCTTCCCAAATGTATAAGAAGACACAGTATTGGAGAGGAAAATAAAAGATTTGTGACATGCAGCTCTGAGATCACTTGTGGTAGAGATTTTCATACTATCAATGAAGGGAATTCATCTAACTGTGATCATGCATTGGGAATGGATTTGATGAAAACCATGAAGAAAGAGGTAGCTGACTTTGGAAGACTGCCTACTTTCCATGTGAAAGACAGGAAATGAGGAACTGCTATAATTAGAGATAACTGTTTAGTGACAACACCGTTTTATGACCCAGTTCCTAGAGCAGAGACAATTGATAGAAGAAAGAAATCCCTGAATATCTGTAATTGTCTACTATCAATAACTCTGCCAACTAGTGAGCAAGCCTGGGAAGACTATTGTCTTTCACCATTCTTTTTGCTGATTTCCTTGTCATAGTCTTATTAGAAGGTTTAGGAATTTTCTCCTTTGCTTCAGAAAACACAAAAAAGCAAATAGAACTAGGTTGCTATATAAAAAAACACAATCCAATTCCTTTGGTTTTCATTATGTTCAATGAACTATGTAGCCAAATTATGGTGAATATCTGATTCTTATGAATATTGGGAGGAAGGCATACAAGGGGGAGAGTTACTTACATTCTTAGGAAATTCCTGGTGAGGGGTGGGACTCTAGAGGTATAGATTTCTTATTTTTTATATTTTGAGTAATATTCCATTCCATAACTAAATAACTGAACCATATCAGGGTGAGTTTGAAGCAGCAATTATGGAGTAGACCCTAAATATTTTCAGACTGGGTGCCTTCTGGTGGTTAATGGGAATATGGATGACTTTAAGAAGACTATACTGTACATGAGTCAGAAGGTAAATGTAGTTAAATAAAGTTCTATCTGGTGAGCAACACCTCTCTGGATAATTGCTGTAGTAACACACTATCCTCTATTAAACTTGTTTTTAAAAAAAGGAGCACATGAGTTTACTTGTATTGTTTCCTCTGCAGAGTCCAACTGCTACAATGCCCTAGTTATTGTATATATAGACCAAATAATGCAACTTTTTTTGTTCTCATGTTATTTCATTTTTTAATCTCATTTAACTATTTAATCTTTACTTTGAGCTGACAATACTGGCATCCTTTACCATCATTTTAATTGTAATTTTTACAATTAGAAAACATATCTACAAATTGGAATGGATTTGAGGTAAATTGTTCCAAAAGTTTATTATACAAAAGGAATACTATACCACTTTTGCATTAGGGCAAATATAAGTACATATTTTTGATTGTCTATAATTCATAGCTACAATTTGATACTTTAACAACACTGATACCTCCTAAAGAAAACTGTTACTTTAAAATAAGAAAAGCTTAACTCAGATCTCTTATTTGACCAATTCTATTTAAGTTTTAATATATCTATAATAATCAAAATGAAACATGTTACTTGAACAATTTTCCAAAATAAAACATCAGCATAATAACAGTTAAAGGGAAGAAATGATCAAATAGGAATACCTTCCTCATTATTATATATGCATATTCTTTTGACTATGTGTATGTAGAATAATTTTTGCACATGAATTATGAAGAAAAGGCAAATGATTTGTACAAGAAATTTATCACATTTATCACATTCTCTACAGTGCTCTTTGCTGCCATAATTTATATAAATTCTTCATCTTTACAAATTCTTCAAACTCTTTAATTTTTTGGACTATTATCATCAACAACTTTATTCATTTGTTAATAATGTTTATTAATAAATTCTTCCCTATTACAAGCTGTAAATGACTGAACTGAAGTTATTCAGGTTTTTGGTGGAAGGATTACTCAATAGTTGGTGTTTATATTTTTTATATCTGAAATGAAGTCCATTTCTTTTTTCTTTTTTTATTTATTTTCTTTTAATTGTAGATAAATCTTTTTTCTAACTTAAAAACTCCTCTCCCATGTTTTTAATCACATAGTGAAGTTTTGCTGCACTAATACAACCAAATATACAAGCAGTCTTTTAATTTCTTCATTACTAGTGACCAGTTAGATGGAGGAATAGACATTTTTTCCAATTGCCATGTCCTCTCAAATCTATACAAAATAGAAATTATGCATGAGAGAAAGCAATTTTAGCTGTCTCCATGTTCTGAGACACCAATAAATGTAATAAAACAATAGTCTAATGAACTAAGAATAGAAACTCTCTTCCCTAAGCCTTAACTCCTTCATCAACTCCTTCCCTTCCAGGCTTCATGCCCTGGTCTGACACACAGACTTGAAACAGAACTTGACTCTGTCCCCACCCCTTGCATTACAGAAAGCAGAAACTTGCTCTAACTTTGACAGTAGCAAGACTGTACATTGTACTAAAAAATGCTTAAAGAACTTAGGAAAAGGGAGAACTGGACAGAGTGCCAGCATATGTCTTGAAAGGAAAGGAGCTTATAACCCAGCTAAGACTAGTTCTGTACTCTGTCAAGTTTCCTGGAAATCACTTCAGTGAGAGAAGTAAAAAGTGAATTCTTTGCAAGGTTATAGGTTTAGCCAATTCTGAGGTACAGGTCCTGGGTATATAGCTACAAAAAGGATTCAGAAAGTGAATGACAAGGAACTATAAGGGAAAAAAAGACTTAAATTATATTATAAAAGAACTCAGGGAAAGAAAAATCATTTAAAGACTGAACATAAGGAGAAAAACCCAACAGGAAATATCCTAATAATGAAGTGAATATAGCCCCCATATTATAAAAGGAGTCCAAGCAGTTCTAAATAAATATTTCAAGGTGAAAGAAAATGAATCCACACCTAATTAGTCAGAGGATTCTATGCATTCCTAGAAAAACAGAATCACATCAAATTTTTCTTGAATGGTTCAAAAGAAAATAAGAATTTGAAAGTAGGATTAAAGTCTTTCACAGCAGAAATAATGGGTAGAATAGAAAAATTTAAATTTAGCATGGTAATTCTCATCAATGAAACAAAAGAGAACAAATGTGATGTGGGAAAATTTGGAAGAAGAAAAACAAAAAAGCAATAACATTAAACAATTATCTCTACAATTGTAAAACATTGATCTTTAAGACAGGATATGTAGAAACAACTTCAACATTGTTAATTGTCAGAAAGAACAAAAATTAAAAAATAAATCTAAACACTATGAATTAAGAAATGATACAAGAAAACTTTTTAGAACTGCTGAACACAGATAAAATGTCAATCAAGGACGTCCACAAATGACCTCCAGAAAAAAACAAACAAAAAACTGAAAATTTTTTCCTTACTGTTCATATTGTCCATTTTTCATTGTCATCGTCAGAATTTTTGGAAAATTAGTTGTACCTTTATCGTTAGCATCTGTTTCACTGATCATATCATTTACTTCAACTTCTATTGAGTACCTCTCTTATTATGGTCACTTTCCTTGTCAAGCAATAAAAAGCTTCTTTGAATTTTGCAGTTGACTTTTCTCATAGTTGATCAGTCATGCTGCAAGTGCTACCAGTCCTTAAATTTTTATCAGAAAGCTTCTGTGCTCTCTGGCCACACATAAACTCTACTCTTTCTTAAAAATTTCTTCTCTTTGTTTCCATGAAACTTCACTCCTACCACTTCCTCTTCCTACCTCTCTATTTACTCTTCCTCTGATTCCTTCACATTTTCTTCTCAGTTTGTTTACCCTTCTTCACACTTTTTCAAAATCTCTATTGGGGAAACATCCACCCTAATTCATTCATTCATTCATTCATTCATTCAATAAACATTTATTAAATACCTACAGTTCCTGCCTAAATTGAATTTACTGGTTAGTAAAGATATTAATTATAAATAGAGATTAAGGATTTATGTTTGCTCTGTATGATTTCATTGAACAATTTTCAGTTGATGGGAACTACTCGATGTAGAAACCCCTTACTGAGGCAGATCAGCAACTTTTTAAACTTAAAGTTTAGATAAGTATCTGGGTTAACTGGAATATCAATGACTTGCCAATGTTTATAGAAATAATATTTGTAAGAGTCAGTAACTGAACCCCATTCTTTCTCTGAGACTGACCATCCAACTGTTATACCACATTGCATTTCACTTATAAGTTAAATATCTCTAAAGAATATAATCCATAGATTTTTACTTTAGAGAAGTGCAAAACAAATTGTTATTTGAAGTCCTGTAGGTGGATGGTTACTGAAAGGAGAAATCAAGGAAGACTTCGTGGACAAGATGATAGTTGAATTGAGCAGTAAAGAAAAGCTATACTTTTTTTTGGTTCAAAAGTCATTTGTACACAATCTCATGGGGCAAAGAATAATCCAGGTTACCTGGAACATCATTTGTCTGGAAAAGAGTATTGTGAGATAAATGAGGAAGTGTGGCATCAGATGTTGGGAACCTTTGAATGATAAAAAGGGAGTTTGAATTTTATTTGAAGTGCTTTTCTGGAATGAACCAGATATATGTTCTATACTTTCCTATTGCTCATATCACAGTGGCATGCAGTTGCCTTAGCATCCCTCTGTAGGGAAGGGTCTGTCAATATAGATCACATTTTCTTTCACTGACTAATACTTGATGACTTTTATCTATTCATATGTCAAAACAGACAAAGCCATATGGAATGATGCAGAATTAAGTGAGATGAAACAAAAATCATAATTTGTCCTATAACATCAATATTATAAAATGGACAATTTTAAGCTTTTATAAAATAATGAAAAAGGAAAGTCATAGAACCAGGAGAGTAATTTATATGACAATAACACTATAAAGACAAACTATTCCAGAAACTGTAAGAATCAATGCATTGACCATCTAAATCCAGAGGACTGTTTACTATGAAATATACAATCTGTTGCATAGTGGTGATGGATTGAGAATAGGAAATAAAGTATTTATTACATGAAATTGATTTCATTCTTTATTTTTTCTAATGGAATAGGAAGTGGGGAGGGAGAAGAAATAGATTTTTGTCCATTTAAAAAATTAATAGGTGGAAGGGTTATACAGTTTTGAATTATTGCATGAACTTTCAGATGAGGTCACTTTTCTATTGATTTTTACATAACATTTTTTTACAAGAGAGCCCTCAAAAACTGGAAGCAATCTGTAAAGATATCTATATCTATATCTACATCTATCTATATACTTATACACATATAAAGTATATGTAAAGATATATATATATAAATATGTGTATGTGAAGTATATATATATACATATATATATTATATATATAAAGTACAAACAAATCACAAAAATAAAACAAAGTATAAAAGTGAAAAAATTTTTTAACCTGGTTCCTTAAATATGTAATGGCAATGACAACTTTTTTATAGCACATTGATGAAAAGAAATGCAAAAACAAAGAAGACATATGCCTGTCAAAGATATATACCGCCGTTATGAGAAAATTCCATTCAGAATCCAAATCTATATTATATTGCATATAGATTGGGTTGGATGGAGAAAATGAGGGAGCAGGTAGTGAATAGTGCTGATACTGGAGTAAGAAGGAATTGAGTTCAAATTAGATTCCAGACATTTACTAGTTGTGTGACCCTAGGCAAGTCACTTAACTCTGTTTACCTCAGTTTCCTCATGTATAAAATGGCCTGGAGAAGGAAATGACAAACTACTCCAGTATCTTTGTCAAGAAAACCCCAAATAGTATCATGAAGAGTTGAATTCAACTGAAATGACTAAACAACAAAAAATAGATTGTGGGCATTCTGCATTTTACCTATTTGTGTAAGACAGATTCCACATCCATCATGAAGCCTCCTATGCTTAATGAATTCCATATTCATATTTCTATTACTCCCTAAACTCTTAGATTATACATTGCACATAACAAATTATTTTGTATTGCCATTTTGCTGATTGTCTCAAATCTCAGAGAAATATAAAAAAGTCTTCTAAATGATCATTCTAATAACACAAAAATTTGCTTTTATTGTACATAAAAGAAAATCTAAGTTAATTAAAAATGCTCATTGTACAAAATATGATAAACATTTATCTGGACAACCACTAGACCTGGTCTATTAGTACATATATCTTCAATTATGATGAACAATGAGCTGGTCTAGAACTGAATAAGAAGTGAGTAAACTGGATTGAATTTGAGAAACTACAGTGCTTTTAGTGATGTCAAGCTTCTCCTCATAATAAAGTTCATCTTTAAAAAAATTAACATTTTAAGTAACAATGTTTGAATCTTAGTCATGGCATGCTATGGTCTTCAAAAAATTGACATTGCTGGTCACACACAAGTCAATAGAGAATTCACGGTAGACATGAGCAGATTTAAAAATATTACCAGTTAAAGAGCTCCCAGGAGTCAAAGTAAAAAGTATATCATTACATCACTATATGATAAAAAAGGAAATGGATCAGTTATTTAGAAAGAAACAAGAATAACTAAAGCAAAATTTGAAAATTGCATTGATGTCCTAGAGAGCAGGTGGCATTTTTGGTATATAGACCATTCTCCTCAAAGAAAGATTTATAAGAAGATACAGACAGTTGTGACATAGCCTGAGAAGGGATGGATGGGTTCCAATATGTCCCACACCAAACAATGAGATCCCACAACCATTGAAATATCAGGGGTGGCTAGGTGGTGCAGTGGATAGAGCACTGGCCCTGGAGTCAGAATACCTGAGTTCAAATATGGCCTCAGACATTTAATAATTACCTAGCTGAGTGGCCTCGGGCAAGCCACTTAACCCCATTGCCTTGCAAAAACTAAAAAAAAAAAAAATCAAAGAAGTTATTGCTAAGGTTTCTACCACACCCTTATCCAAATGGATGACATGGTAAATGAATGAGGCATTGTTGAGGGGTACAGAAAATATATTTAAGGTGAACTCAAGTGAAATAAAAGGTATTGCCTAGAAGGCTGCAGGTTGGCAGATCATCTTGAAAGTCAGTCTTAAGATTTAGTCTGATTCCTGACCTAGCTGCCTCTAGAGCTTGTCTATTGATTCAGCAAAGTCAACCTGCAGGTATTTGTACTTTGCTGAGGTCAAACCTCTACCCCTTTGCTGTAGCCCTCTCTGTCTTGGGAGAAAAATTGCTTCTGTACTGCCTTTTATTTTGAGGTGATGTTCTGTCTGTTTTTTTTTTTCTGGAATTTTTCTGACCTACTCTCCTTTCCAGCATTTCCCCTTATTTTCTTTATTTGTTTTTTTTAGGGTTTTTTTTTTTTTTGCAAGGCAAATGGGGTTAAGTGGCTTGCCCGAGGCCACGCAGCTAGGTAATTATTAAGTGTCTGAGACCGGACCTGAAGCCAGGTACTCCTGACTCCAGGGCCGGTGCTTAATCCACTACGTCACCTAACCGCCCCGCTTTATTTTCTTTAGATCTGGGTTAAAGAGAAATCAATATATAAATTTAAAGGGTTTAAAATTATTCCAATATAATAAAGAAGCAAGATAAGGGAGGAACTTTTAGAAGCGTAAATAGATTCAAATTTAGGATAGTGGAGAGGGAAATAAGGGAGGATCCTTTAGAATTATGGATAGAATAAGGAAAAGGAGAATAAAGGGAGATAATAAGGAAGGGATTCTATAAAAGAATGTGCATTAGGTTCTTGAAGAAACATGACATCAGAGAAGTGATGCCATGACATGCATGTGAACTGGATTTGAGAGAGGGGGTGATGTGTAAAGTCACCCGTCTCACTTTCTCCTCCTGAATCATCTGCATCCACTGACCAGATCTGAATCAGGTTGACTGGAGATGGTCCTGGATATGAGTTGATTAGGGTTAATTGACTTTCCCAGGATCACACTGCTAGTAAGTGTGTAAAGTATCTTAGAAAAAATTTGAGCTCAGGTCCCTCTGACTCCAGAATTAGTGCTCTATTCACTGAGCCACCTGTTGTTGCTTAGAAGTGATTAGAAATAAACTAAATATATGAAGGATAGGGTAAAAAAAGAAGTTGAGAAGGACAATAAAGAGGGAAAATAGGATGGAAAATAGGAAAATAGCTACTATAACTTTGATTGTGAATGGTATGAAACTTGCCTATAAAATAGAAACAGCAGAATGGATTAAAAATCAGAATCAGAAAATATGTTAAAAAGAAACATACTTGAAAATGAGAGATACACACAGTTAAAATTGTTAATTGAAGTAGAATTTATTATTCTGTAGTTGATGTTAAAGAAAAGCCTGTTAGCAATTATATCTCAGGCAAAGTTAAAGCTAAAATAGATTTAATTAAAAGAGATAGACAGGGTAACTGCATTTTGATTAAAGCTACCTTAGACAATTAAGCAATATCAATACTGAATCTATATGTACTAAGTGAAATAGTATCTAAATTTTTCAAAGAAAAGTTCAAGGAATTACAGTTAAGATAGATAATAATATTATAAAAGTGGGGACTATAATCTTCTCTCAGAAGCAGGTAAATTTAAACAAAAATAAATAAATAAGAAAGAAGTCAAGGAAGTAAATAGAATTTTGGATCAGCTACAGATGATAAGTATCTGAACAGAACTGTATGGAAATAAAAAGTAGTTCATAGCACTTTACAAAGATTTATCATGTATTAGTGAAAAAAACACTTTGTAGTTAAAAATAGAAGGAATAAATATTTAATGTATTCTCTTTCAGATAACAATGCAATAAGAATTATATTTAAAAAGGGACCATGGAGACATAGATTAAAAACTACTTGGAGTCTAAACAACTAAATTTTCTTTTTTAGGTTTTTGCAAGGCAGTGAGGTTAAGTGGCTTGCCAAAGGCCACACAGCTAGGTAATTAAGTGTCTGAGGCCGGATTTGAATTTAGGTACTCCTGACTCCAGGGCCAGTGCTTGATCCACTGCGCCACCTAGCAGTCCCCTAAACAACTAAATCTTAAAGACTGAGTGGGTTAAAGAACAAAACTTAGAAACAATAATTTCATGAAAGAGAATGACAATAATGAAACAATATATCAATACTATGAAATATAGCAAAAGCCAGAAGAAAATTTATATTTCAAAATGCTTACATCAATTTATAATTATAAATTTTTAATAAGCAGGAAAAAAGAAAATTGATTAAACATAAATGGGAATTCTTAGAAATTAAAAGTGTAAAATATTGCAAAAGGCAATTAAACTAGTAATTGGTTTTATGAAAAAAGTCAATAAAATAGAGACACAATTGGTTCTAAATCACTAGTCTTAAAAATGATAAGGGTATATATACCACTTAAAAGATGAAAGAAATTGGGTGGTTAGGTGGCGCAGTGGATAAGGCACCGGCCCTGGAGTCAGGAGTAACTGGGTTAAAATCTGGTCTTAAACACTTATAATTACCTAGCTGTGTGGCCTTGGGCAAGCCACTTAGTCCCATTTGCCTTGCAAAAACTTAAAAAAAAAGATGAAAGAAATTATAAGGAGTTATTTTATTCAATTATATGTGAATAAATTGAAGAGTTTAAGTGAAATGGAAGGCTATTTCCAAAAATACCAATTGCATAAAGGAAATAGACCAACTAAATTGATCCATTTTTAAAAAAAAAGAAATTGAAAGGGTCATAAATGAACTTTTTTAAGAAAAAACAATAGGGCCAGATGGCATTACAAATATACATTTTCAATCATTTAAAGCTATATTAATTCCAACATTAAATAAATTATTTTGAATAATAGGCAAAGAAGGTGTTCTAATAAACTTTTATGGAACAAATGTGATATTTCTACCAGAAAGAGTAAAAACAGAAAAAGAAAATTATAGTACAAGTTTAACCATTAATGAATATGAATGCAAAAATCTTAAATGAAACACTAGCTAAAATATTAGAAGAATATATTACAAAGATTATTCATTATGAGAAGGCAGAATTTATACTGGGAATTCAGGAATTATTTAATAAAAGGAAAACTATTAACACAATTGATTGCATGAATAATAAAAGCAAAAAATATGATTATAACAATTGATGCAGAAAAAAGATAACAATCACTTCCTTTAAAAACACTTGAAAGTATTGGGATGAAATGGATTTTTCCTCAAATTAGTAAAAAGCATTTACATAAAACCATCATCAAGCATTATTTATAAAGGGAATGTTAGAAGCCATCCTGGTAAGATCAGGTATGAAACAAGGATGCCCACTATTACCAATATTATTCGATATTAAATTAGAAAGTCTAGGGGTGGCTAGGTGGCGTAGTGGATAAAGCACCGGCCTTGGAGTCAGGAGTACCTGGGTTCAAATCTGGTCTCAGACACTTAATAATTACCTACCTGTGTGGCCTTGGGCAAGCCACGTAACCCCATTTGCCTTGCAAAAACCTAAAAAAAAAAAGAAGAAAGTCTATCAATAGCAGTGGGAGAAGAAAAAATAGATGGCATCAAATAGGAAATGAGGCAATACAACTCTTTTTTTTTTTGCAGAGGATATGATGCTATACTTGGAAAATCCCACACTTAACTAAAAAGTTAAATGTAACACTTAGCAATTTTAACAAAGTAACAGGATATAAAGTAAATTCATGTAATCAGCCTTCCTATATATCACAAAGAAAAGTCTGTAAGAACATATATAAAGAAATACTGCACTTAAAAATAACTTGTTAGTATAAAATACCTGGGAGAACACCTGCCAAAACAAATCCAAGAATTATATGAATAAAACTTTTTATTCAAAAATTAATCTTTTTCCAATTATTTATTTTTCATGCATAGGACTAATATAAAAAAGACTGTTTTACCTATCCTATTTATTCAATGCCTTTATTTATTTATTCATCTATCTATTTATTTATTTATCTATCTATTTATCTATTTATTTATTTTCATCTATTTGTACATATATATTTCTAAGTTACAAGAAATTATTTCTTGTAAATTGGAAATTATTCCACCCTCCTTTCCCAACTCCCTCCCCTCAGTTGGGGATGGTCAGGTTAGCATTTTGCATACATATTTTGTTAAACACATTTAAAATTAGTAGCTTTTGGCATGAGGAATTAGGATTAAGGGAAAGAGATACATAAGAGAAAACTTTTATTAAGTGCTCATCAGTTTCAGTAGGGGTGTTTTTTTTTCCTGTATATTTTGCTTTGTTTTGTTTTTTGTCCTCTGTTTGGGGATACTATGGCCCATGATCTGTCAAATACATGATCTGTCCTAGTTCTCTGGACTGTCATAAAGGTTGTTCATCTCATAATGTTGATGTGCAAATTGTTCTCTTGACTCTACTCCCTTCACTTAGCATCAGATCCTGTAAGTCATTCCATGCTTCTCTAGAATCCAACCATTTATGGTTTCTTATAGAACAATAATATTCCATAGTATTCATGCACCATAACTTGTTTAGCCATTCCCCAATTGATGGGCATCCCCTCAATTTCCAATTCTTTGCCACTACAAAAAGAACTTCTATGAATATTTTTGGAATAGGACTTTTTCCATTTTTTTACAATTTCTTTTCTGGATATAGTCCTAGAATTGGAATTGCTGGGTCAAAATGTGTGGGATAAAAATCCACTTAAAAATATAGAGACTTCTTTGAGGAAAAAAAAAAGAAAGTTTATTTTTGCTTTTCTCAAGGAAAAGGGCACACTCCAAATCTCACAAAGGTAGTGAAGAACAACGAGCTGTTCTGAGTTGACAGTCAAGCAAGATTATATGGCCTAGCATGATCCCCCCTCCCTAGCCCCATGTCTTCCAACCTGATTGGTTAAGGTTTTCAGAGTTACAATCTTTATGCGAAAAATGTACCCAGTAACAAAGAGAAGAATAAAATGTTTTCATAAAATATTACCTCACCATCCAGATGGTGAGGATATCAGAAGATTTCTAATGACCTTTTGCTGTCTGTATAAATGAATTAATGTCTGACTATGCAAGGTCTTCTTAGTACTTATCATCAAATAAGAGAAAGCAGTCTACTATTCTCTCAGTTTATCATCAAATAGGTGACTAAAAATGGAAGGTCTCTTTTATGGAAGTATTCCACTAATTCCCTCCCTAACAGGAGGATGTTTGGCTGAGAATGCAGTCTTTCTGGAAATAGTCCACCATTTCCCTCCCTGACAGAAATGTAAGGCCTCTCTCTCCTTTTCTTCTAAGGATAGTCTAAGAATCATAGTCTATCTTTGTTTTAATGATTTTTCCTTTCTTTCTTTCTTTTTTTTTTTTTAGATTTTTGCAAGGCAATGGGGTTAAGTGGCTTGCCCAAGGTCACAAAGTTAGGTAATTATTAAGTGTCTGAGGCTGGATTTGAACTCAGGTACTCCTGACTCCAGGGTTAGTGCACTATCCACTGTGCAACCTAGCCACCCCTGTTTTAATGATTTTTTAACTCTGTGAGGACTTCATTAGGAATATTAACTCTTAAGAGGGAATATTCCACTCAAAAGGGTATGAACAGTTTTGTTGCTCTTTGGGCATAGTTCCATATTGCTCTTCAGAAAGGCTGGATCCACTCACAACTCTACCAGCATTGCATCAATGTCTCAATCCTCCCTCAACCTCTCCAAGATTGATCATCTTCCCTTTTTCTCATCTGGGCTAATCTAATAGGTGTGAGATGATACCTCAATGTTGTTTTAATTTGCATTCCTCTAATCAATAGTTATTTGGGGCATTTTTTCATGATTATATATAGCTTTAATTTCTTCATTTGAAAACTGTCTGTTCATATCCTTTGACCATTTATCAATTGGGGAATGACTTGTGAACTTATAAATTTGATGCAATTCTCTATATATTTTAGAAATGAGACCTCTATCAGAACTCCTGGTTGTAAAGATTGTTTCCCAGCTTTCTGCTTTTCTTCTAATTTTGGCAGCATTGATTTTATTAGTGCAAAAATTTAAATTTAATATAGTCAGAATCATTCATTTTGCAGTATATAATGTGCTCTAATTCTTGTTTTCCCATAGATCAGATAGATTTCTGGCCTATTAATTTATCTATCTCTTTATGTCTAAATCTTGTACCCATTTTGTCCTTATTTTGGTATAGGTTGTGAGATGTGGATCTATGCCTAATTTATGCCATACTATTTTCCAGTTTCCCCAACAATTTTTGTCAAATAGTGAGTTCTTATCCCAGAAGCTGATGTCTTTGGGTTTGTCAAATTGTTGTTTACTGCTGTAGTTGTTTACTGTGTTTTCTTTTGAACCTATCCTAATCCACTGATCTATTACTCTATTTCTTAACCAGTACCAGGCAATTTTGATGACTGCCACTTTATAGTATATTTTTAGGTCTGGTAGAGCTAGGCTACTTTGCATTTTTTATCAGTTCCCTTGTTTATTCTTGCCCTTTTGTTACTCCAGATGAATTTTGTGACTATTTTTTCTAGCTCAGTAAAGTATTTATTTGTTAGTTTGATTGGTATGGCATTGAATAAGTAATTTAATTTGGATAGAATTGTCATTTTTATTATATTAACTCGACCTAGCCATGAACATTTGATTACAATTACTTATAATTTACTTTATTTGGGTGAGGAGAGCTTTATAATTGTGTTCATACAGTTTCTGGGTTTGTCTTGAGAGGTAGGTTCCCAAGTATTTAATGTTGTCTACAGTTATTTTAAATGGGACTCTTTCTATCTCTTGCTCTTGGGCTTTATTGTTCAAATATAGAAATGCTGATGATTTATGTAGATTAATTTTATATCCTGCTATTTTGCTGAGTTTGTTAATTGTTTCAAGCAGTTTTGAAGGCGTTTCAAGATGATTTTCTCTGGAGTTTCAAGGAATTTCAAGATGATTTTCTCTAAGTATACCATCATATTATCTGCTAAGAGTGAAAGTTTTGCTTCCTCATTGCCAATTCTGATTCCTTCAATTTTATTTTCCTCCTCTTATTGCTCCTGCTGCCATTTCTAATACTATATTGAATAGTAATGGTGATAATTCCCACTTTTTATAATATGCCAACAATTAAAAAGTTGAATTTATTAAACTATAATAATTAATGGTTGAACTCAGTGAATTAGAATTAATTACACAATATTTGTGAAGGCTGGATATTTTTTTATACTCATGGAACAATATCATTTAAAAAACTTTATTTATTTTTACATTTCTACAATAGTCTTGTTGTAAAAGTAAACATAACCCCCCCTTTCTCTCCACAAGGATAGAGAAACCTCAAGAAAACAAAGTGAGAGAGAATAAAGTGTAGTTCAGTCTGTCTTTAGATACTATCAGCTTTGTCTTTGGAATGGATAGTACTATTTGTCATGAGTCCATCGGAGAAGTTGCTTCAATATTTTTTTCCTCACAGTTACTATTGCTAGCTCTATTTCTCGTTTCTATTCCTTCCCATCCCCTGTTATTCTATTCTCCCTTATCTTTCATCCTGACCCTCCTCAAATATATATCTGATTACTCTCTTCCACAATCTTCCCTCTTTTCCATCACCTATACCCTTCTCCCTTCCCCTGTTTCCTTTTTTCCATCCCTTTCCACTCCCCTTTCCCCCCTCTAGGTTAAGATAGATTTCTTTTTTTTTAATTAATTAAAGATTTTATTTATTTTGAGTTTTACAATTTTTCCCTAATCTTACTTCCCTCCCCCCACCCCCCCCACCCCCCACAGAAGGCAGTTTGTCAGTCTCTACATTGTTTCCATGGTAAACATTGATCCAAATTGAGTGTGATGAGAGAGAAACAATATCCTTAAGGAAGAAACATAAAGTATAACAGATAGCAAGATCAGACACTAAGATACCAGGTTTTTTTTTTTTTTTCCCTAAATTTAAGGTAATAGTCCTTTGTCTTTGTTCAAACTCTGCAGTTCTTTCTCTGGATACAGATGGTATTCTCCATTGCAGACAGCCCCAAATTGTCCCTGATTGTTGCACTGATGGAATGAGTGAGTCCATCAAGGTTGATCATTGTCTCCATTTTGCTGTTAGGGTATACAGTGTTTTTCCGGTTCTGCTCATCTCACTCAGCATCAGTTCATGCAAATCCCCCCAGGCTTCCCTGAATTCCCATCCCTCCTCGTTTCTAATAGAACAATAGTGTTCCATACATATACCACAGTTTGCTAAGCCATTCCCCAATTGAAGGACATTTACTTGATTTCCAATTCTTTACCACCACAAACAGGGCTGCTATGAATATTTTTGTACAAGTGAAGTTTTTATCCTTTTTCATCATCTCTTCAGGGTATAGACCGAGGAGTGGTATGCACATTTTTTTTTACCAATAATGTTTTTTCTACATTAATAAAATATTCTTGTTTAAGAGTAAACAAAATACCCCCTCCCCCCAAAAATATAGACCCGCTTGAATGATAAAGTAAAGGGGAGAGAAAAAAATTAAAATAAAAAAATAGTAATAATTGTAGGTATGGCCAGGTGGTGCAATGGATGGAGCACCAGCCCTGGAGCCAGGAGCACCTGAGCCCATATCAGACCCCATACACCCAACAATCACCCAGTCATCTGACATGAAAGGCACCCCAACCCCACTGCCCTGCAAAAACCAAAAAAAAAAAAAAAGAAAAAGAAAAAGAAAAAGAAAAAGAAAAGACTCAAAATAAAATAAAATAGTAATAATAGTAGGGCTGGCTGGGTGGAGGACAGAGCATTGGCCCTTGAGCCAGGAGCACCCAGGTCCAAATCCGGCCTCAGACACCCAATGATCACCCTGCTATGTGGCCCCAGGCAGGCCATCCAGCCCCATTTGCCCTGCACCCCCCCAATAATAATAACAAAAAATGTGCTTGAGTCTTTGTTCCAACACCAACAACTCTGTTGTGGGTGGATCATGTTCTTTATGATAAGTCCATGGCAAAAGTTATTTCCATATTTTTCCACTGTTGCCATTGATGATCATAACTCCCTCCTTTCTTATTTCTCCACTACCATGTACTATATTATTCTCTCTCCTTTCACTCTGACTCTGCTGTAGGGTAGCTGTGTGGCGAAGCAGACAGATCCCTAGTCCTGGGGACAAGAGACCCCGAGCCCCCCTACCACCCCTTAGGCCCAGCATCCACCTGGCCCTATGGTCCCAGACAGGCCATCCAATCCCAGCCCCTTTCAAGAAGTAAAAAAGAAAATGTGTTATATCTGACCACTCTACCCCCACGGTCCATTCTCTCCTCCATCACTCACATCCCCTTCTTCCCCTGTTGCCCCCCTTCTTACTCCAGATGTCTATACCCCACTGAGTATATATGCTGTTTCCTCTCCTAGCCACCTCTGATGAGAGCAAAGATTCCCTCATTCCCCCTTGTCTTCTCCCCTTCCATATCATTGCAATAGCTCATTGTAATAAAGAAAAATCTTATTATATGAAATAACTTGGCCTATTTCCCCCTCTCCTTTTTCTTTCTCCCATTACATTTTCCTTTTTTCTATTGACTCTATTTTTACACCATATTTTTTCTTCAAATTCAGCTTTCTCCTGTGTTTCAACTATAAAAGCTCCTTCTACCTGCTCTATTAACTGAGAAGGTTAATATGAGTATTATCAGTGTCATTTTTCTATGCAGGAATACATGCAGTTCATCATCATTAAGTCCCTCATATTTTCCCCTTCTCCTCCAATCTCTATGCTTCACCTGAGTCCTGTATTTGAAGATCAAACCTTCTGTTCAGCTCTGGCCATTCCAACAGGAACATTTGAAATTTCCCTGGTTCATTGAAAGTCTATCTTTTTTCCTGGAAGAGGACATTCATTTTTGCTGGGTAGTTGATTCTCGGTTGCATTCCAAGCTGTTTTGCCTTCCAGTATGTTATATTCCAAGCCCTATGAGATTTTAATGTAGTTGCTGTTAAGTCCTGTGTGATCCTGTCTGTAGCTCCATGATATTTGAATTGTGTCCTTCTGGCTGCTTGTAATATTTTCTCTTTGACTTGGGAGTTCTGGAACTTGGCTATAATATTCCTAGGAGTTGGTTTTTTGGGATCTCTTTCTCGAGGGGATCTGTGGATTCTCTCCATTTCTATTTTTCCCTCTGCTTCTAGGATATCAGGGCAATTTTCCTGTAGTAATTCTTTGAAAATGATGTCAAGGCTCTTTTCCTGATCATGACTTTCAAGTATTCCAATAATTTTTAAATTATCTTTCCTAAATCTGTTTTCCATATCAGTTGTTTTTTTCAATGAGATGTTTCACATTTTCTTCTAATTTTTCATTTTTTTGGTTTTGAAGTAATGAGTCCTGATTTTTCGTAAATTCATCAATCTCCCTGAGTTCTATTCTTTGTCTGAAGGATTTGTTTTCCTCAGAGAGTTTTCTTATCTCTTTTTCCATCTGTGCAATTTTGCTTTTTATAGCATTCTTCTCCTCAGTAACTTTTTGAAGTGTTTTATCCATTTGACCTAAGCTGGTTCTTAGCATGCTGTTTTCTTCATACTCTTTTTTGACCTCTGTCATAGCCTGATCCCAATTTCTGCTTTTCTTGGAGTCTTTAGATGCAGGAGTTTGGGTTTCCCCATCTTCAGACTGAGTATATTGATCTCAGTGTGTGAGTTTCTGTCCTCCCTCCTGGTCTGTGAATGACCATATGTGCCCCACTCTGCTACAGGGCTGAGGTGGAGGGGGCCCCTGCTGTTCTATGGGGGGGGCTAGGCTTTGATCAGGATCAGAGCCCCAGAGTCCTGTTCCAGTCTCTCTTCACTCCCCTCCCTCAGCTCAATGGGCTCATGCCCTGGGGGCTCCTGCTTACCAGCTCCGCCTGCTTATGTTTCCAGGATCTGGAATGCAGTGGCCATGTTGCTTGCTGTGTGACCTGAGGGCTGGACTTCGCATGCTCGCTCTGGCAGAGGTCTCCCGCTCTTCCCCCAATTTGTGCCCGGTGCTCCCCCGGGGTGTAGCTCAGGAAACTCCCCCGCTGCTGTGAGCCATGGCTCCCAGCACCCTGGGGCTGCCTCTGGGAGGCTGCTCTGGCAGGCCACCCCCTCTGGCGGGCCGCCCCACCCACCCCGGGGAGCAGAGCATTTCTGCTCTTTTCCAGGTTACCTTGAGTAGGAGAACTGCCTCACTGGGTCCCTCTGTGGGTTCTGTCTCTTGAAAATTTAGTTAAAGTCCTTAGTTTTAAAGATTTATGAGAGAGTGCCCAAGACACTATCCTCTCTTGTTGCCATCTTGGCTCCATCCCCTTAAGATAGATTTCTATACCCTATTGAGAATGTATGTTATTTCCTCTCTGAGTCACTTCTGATTCATTCCACTCCACTGCATAAGCTTTTTCTTGTCTCTTTTATATGAATCTTAGCCCATTCTTCCTCTCCTTTCCCTTTCTTCCAGTACATTTCTTTCTTTTTTTTTCTTTTTTTTTTTAGGTTTTTTTGCAAGGCAAATGAGGTTAAGTGGCTTGCCCAAAGCCACACAGCTAGGTAATTATTAAGTGTCTGAGACCGGATTTGAACCCAGATACTCCTGACTCCAAGGCCGGTGCTTTATACACAGTACATTTCTTTCTTGCCCATTAACTCCATTTTTATAATATGTTATACCTTTATTTTTAGTTCCCTCCTCTGTCTTGTCTAAATATGCTCCTTCCAAATGATCTAATAAATGAGAAGGTTCATATGAGTTATCAGTATCATTTTCCCATGCAGGAATACAAGCATTTCAACATCATTAAATCCCTAATAATTTGCCCTTCTCATCCATTCTCTCTGTGCTTCACCTGAGTCCTGTACTTAAAGACCCTGTTCAGTTCCGGTCATTTCATCAGAAAAGTTTGAAAATTTTCTATTTCATTGACTGTTCATCTTTTTCCTGAAAGAGGATGTTCAGTTTTACTGGTTATTGATTCTTGCTTGTAATTCAAATTCTTTTGCCTTCCAGGATATCATATTCTAGACCCCATGAGCCCTTAATATGGGTCCTGCTAAATTCTTTGTAATCCTGACTGTAGCACTATGATAATTGAATTGTTTCTATCTGGATGCTTATAATATTTCCTCTATGACTTGGAAGTTCTGGAATATGATTATAATATTCCTGGGAGTTTTTATTTTAAGATGTCTTTCAAGAGGTTATCTGTGGATTCCTTCAATTTCTATTTTACTGTCTGCTTCTAGGTTATTGACAATTTGGCTGGAGAATTTCTTGAAAAATGAAGTCTAAGCTCTTTTTCCTGGTCATGACTTTCAGGTAGCCCAATAATTTTAAAATTATCTCTTCTGGATCTGTTTTCCAGGTCAGTTGTTTTTCTAATAAGATATTTCATCTTTTCTTCTGGTTTTTATTCTTTTGGTTTTGTTTTATTGTTTCTTGATTTCTCACAGTCATCAATTTCTCTTAGCTCCATTCTACATTTGAAGGAATTATTTTCTTCAGAAAGCTTTTTTATCTCCTTTTTCCTTCTGGTCAATTCTGGTTTTTAAGGCTTTCTTTTCCCCATTGAACTTTTGAATTGCCTTTTCCATTTGACCTAAACTGCTGATTTGGCTTTCATGATTTTCCTGCATCACTCTCATTTTTTCCTCTAACTTCTTTAGTTGGTTTTTGAAATCTTTTTTTCATCTCTTCCATAGCTCATATCATAGCTTCCATTTTTCTTGGAGGCTCTTAATACAGAAGCTTTGACTTTGTTATTTTTTGAGTGTGCATTTTGATCCTCCATGGGATCTTTTGTTTGCTCATTTCCCTAGCCTATGACTTGATTTTAACTTTTGCTAAGGCGGAGCTCTGCTTCCAGGTGGAGGATGCACGTTCCCAAGCTTCTGAGGGTTTTTGGGACACCTCACTCTCCCAGGTATGTCAATTCTTTTCAAGTTCTTATGTTCTTATGAGAAGCTCTGATTGCTCTCCTGGCTTGATCCTGGGCTATCCCAAGCACTGCCCACTTCCTGGAATTATGAGGAGAGTTTATGCTCTGCTAAGGTAGTATGGAGCCCCAGACTGCAACCTGGATCTGAGAATGGGCAAAACAACAGAGTCCCGACCCAGGGATAGTGGATAGACTTCTGTAGTCTCCCCCATCAACCTTACCATCTGTGAGCTGAGTGCTCTGGGAGCAACTTCTGGGTGATTGTAGATTCCCAGACTTTTCCCCAGACCTGAGGCATACACTGGCCTCGGCTCTGGGTTCACTCTGATCCAACAGAATTTTCCCCATGATATCCCAAGTTGTCCTTGGCAAACCCTGGGCTGAGAGGTCTGGAAACCACCCCACTGACACAGATCCAAGTGCCCCCAGGGACCCAGGTGCCCTGTGGGCTGCTCCTGGATGACTTGAGTTGTTCCATTCCAGTGCCACCTGGGCTGTGCTGCAGTACTTTCCAAACCTGGTGGAAGAGACACTTTTTCCAAATCTTCCAAGTTGTCTTGGGGCAGAAAATTGTTTCACTCAGTCTTTCTGGGGGTTCCATCACTCTAGAATTTATTTAGAGTCATAATTTTAAGTTATTTGCATTAGTCTGTGGGAGAGCTTCTGTGATTTCCTGCCTTTCACTCTTCCATTTTAGCTGTACCCCCAATAATATCAATCTTAATGGATTTTGAGATTCTGGATATCTACTTATGAATAATAAAATTATTTTTAATTATTAGTATGCCAGAGTCCTTTAAATATTCCTTTTCATAAGGTAATTAAATATGGTCTAGTTAATCTCAGTATAGATCCTCCCTCATGTGAATTACATAACAGCCATCATTTGCATTAATGGCATTATGCCCCTCACAGTTAGTACAGTTTTAAATCCAAGTAGATCTCCATTAAAATTATGTATTTCAGAAATTAATTTATAAATTAATAATTATAAAGATTTTACTGTACAATTTAAACACTATTTTACTTGACATTTAACAATATAATGTAATTGCTCTTATATATTTTTATTTTATTACTGAAATTGATGTATATTATATTTGGTGTTAAGAATAATATTTACAAGTATTCATATCCATTATTTCAATAGATTTTTCAGAATATATATATATATATATATATATATATATATATTTACCAACTTCAATAATAAACTCCAAGTGATGTGAAGGCTAGAGTACAGATTGAAATGTCTTTGATTAGTTTTAGCTTTGTTCATGCAATATTGACTAACAAGACATTCCTGAAAATCAAAGTGAAGTGTTTAGGTCCACAGCTTAATGATCTATGTATAAAACAGTATTTTTTATTATAGGGTTCTGTGTCCCATGCTATGAATAGTAAAGGGTAGCAAAGGTCTCAGCAGTTCATGATAAAAGGTTGGGCCCCTTCCAGTTGCTACTTGTAAAACTCACTCCACCAAACACTTGGTTGGTCAGTATAGTCCTCTTTGATTCCAAGGAAATTCTACTGCCACTGCTAATAATAATAATAATAATAATAATAATAATAATAATAATAGTAGTAGTAGTAGTAGTAGTAGTAAGTCATAGTCATAGTCATAGTGGCAGCAGCAGCAGCAGCAGCAGCAGCAGCAGCAGCAGCAGCAGCAGCAGCAGCAGCAGCAGCAGCAGCAGCAGCAGCAGCAGCAGCAGCAGCAGCAGCAGCAGTAGCAGAAGCAGCGGCAGCAATGTAATTCTCCAAAGCCATATCAGTTGCTTGCAACTCTTGACCCTTCAGAAAGTAATTTTTTTTCTATTTTAGAAATCTGATGAGAAGGTACAATAGAAGTGAATGAATGGTCTCTTTTCTTATTCTTTCTCCTTAAATAATTCTGTATAAAAGATACCTTTTCAGTATTTTCAGTCTTTCAGAAAGAATTGATCAAAGACTAGAGATAAATACGTTTTAACATTTCTTTTTTTAACCTGAGGGGTTGTTATACTTTCTCCAGACTACAAAGTCTGCAAATAGAATTTTTCAGATTTTTGATCTTATCTGGAGGATATTTTGTTTTAGATTCTAAAGTTTAAAGTAAAGCTGAGAGAAAATATTATTGTGCCAACAGTTTATATATTATGTGTCTAAAGCAAAGAAAAGAATCAGAGTGAATAAATATGTAATGTCAATAATTAGATGAAAAACCTCTCTGTGGGATCACAAATGAATGGAAAAGAGGCTATTGTTAAAAATGATCAGACATACTACATTGCTGAATGATAAAGAATAGGGTCACATACATAAATTAGCCAGGAAAGCTAAAATTTTTGAGTGGAAATAGACCCTTTCATAAAGTCAGTTCATTGAATGAAGCCATTTTCACAATTTCCTATAGAAGTATTCTGTTTAGGACAGCATATTCTTTAAAGTCATTGTCCATTTGGCCACCTTTTTCTTTGGTTTGTGGACTGAATTTATGGTTTAATGAATGTAGGGAACTCTTCGCAAAGAATTTCCTCTTCCAAGGCAATTTGGCATTGTCAAAGTGATTACATTTTAAACTTACATATTCTCATCAAAATCTACTTTCTCAGTCTCTAATCTATTTAAGGGTTATAAATCTGAATGTTCATTCTGTCTTTGTCATTGTGCCTGGTCATCTCTTTAATAGTAAAAAAAAAAATTTTATTTGTGTTGATCACAAGTTAATCACAACAAAATATACATCTTAGAAGAGAAGAGAGAAATTCTATTTTTGTCTAAGATATTTCCTCTCCTGCCTAAACACAATTCTTGTCAGTAGGATATGAAACAAATATTATAATTCTATAACCATAATTGCATGCCATGATATCATACATATGTATGAGCAAATATGTAATTTCATTAATTGCTTTCCAAAGTTATGTGACTCTTTGTCTTCTGTCTATAAAAGTGTTTGTGCAACTCCCCACTTTGAGTCAGTTTTAGAAATGGCTGCACAATGGACATTCTGAACTTTAGAATAACAATAAACAATCAATGTCTAAGCCTTATTTTTTGGGGTCTTGTTTAGAGCTAAGCTCTGGGAGAATTGATGTTTTATATTTAAGTCTTAATTTCTGTTTGTCTTGCTTAAAGCAGAAGTCTGAAAGATTTAGCATATTAATGTTTGAACCAAATTTCTGTTTCTGTCTTCATCAACATCAAATTCTGGTGAGAATATGTTTTATTATAGCCTTTGCTATAAAACTCAAATTTAAGTTTAAAACCTGATCTGGGATAGTGAAGTGAAATCTTCTGCCAAGGGTCACACAGTCAGTATGCATTAGAGTCAGGATTTGAACTGTGTTCTTGCTGAGGATACCTCTCCATTTTCTGCATTATATTGTCTTTATTTAGAATTTTATAAAACCGCCATCAATATGATAGGCTTCTTTCTCTCAATAAGTGATTTGGGTAGGAGTTGCCACTGTCTCCCAAAGAGGTCTTAACACAGTTTGGAAGTCTTTCCATTTTTCATGAGGGTGTACATCTCATACTGCTGCTAATACTTTGAGTTGAGATGAGAATCTTGCTGAAGATTTTGGGGACCAAAACTTGGTGACAAGTTCTGATACATGATGATTCTCCATATAAAAGGTCTTCCGGTATTTCTTGTTGTCTTAAGATCATCTCACTATTTCACATAATGTGCTTTGGATTTTTCTTGGGCCTTTAGAGGAATTCTATGCAATCGAACTCTTCCTTTAAAAGTTTGTCCTTCATTTTCAAAGAAGACCACGGCATCAGGGAGTGATGCCATGACAAGCATGTGAACTGGATTTAAGTGAGGGGAGTGTTGTTATAAGTCATCATCATCACTTTCTCTTCCAGAGCCATCTGGGTTCAGTGGCTAGATATGAATCAGGATGACTGGAGATAGTCTTAGATGTGAGGAAATCAGCTTTAAGTGACTTGCCCAAGGTCATGGAGCTAGTAAGAATCAAACATCTGAGGCTGGATTTGTCCTCCTGTCCTCCTGACTCCAAGGTTCTATTCAGTGTGCCACCTAACTGCCCTCCATTAAAACAATCTTCTAGTCAGAGGTCCATTTTTTACTACAAGAAAATAGGAACAATTATCTAGCCATTACTATACTCTCTAAGCCAATTTGATTTCTTTCAGTTTTCTATTGTTTTAATTGTTTGATTTGTGGTATTTTTTGTGGTATTTTTGCATATTCTACTGTTCTAAGTAAGGAAATGACAGAAGATGACCATTAGCAAGGGTCAATCTGAAGTCCTATTCTTTTTTTTTTTAGGTTTTTTTTTTTGCAAGGCAAATGGGGTTAAATGGCTTGCCCAAGACCACACAGCTAGGTAATTATTACGTGTCTGAGGCTGGATTTGAACTCAGGTACTCCTGACTCCAGGGCCGATGCTCTATCCACTGTGTCACCCAGACTCCCTGAAGTCCTATTCTTTAGTGAGATTTGTCTTAGCATTAGTTCATCAAGGAAAGACCTCAAGATTTAGTGATAAGTTTAATATGAATGAGTGAACTGTGGGTAATTACAACTAATATAATTTTAGATTGTCTTAAGTTAAATATGATCCCTGTGATTGTAAAATTGCTTATGTATTGTTTTGTTCCAATTATTTTATGCAATATTCCTAGAGAACAAGAACAAAAAGAAATAAAAGTGGAAAGGAGTGACCAGAATGGGTAGAAGTCTCATATTAAGATGGTTGAAGGAATAGAACATAATTAGTGGAAAAAACTTAATGAGGAGCTATCATTTTTCTTCAACTATTAAGAGAGAGATTAGATGACAGAGGGGTTTGATTTAAACTTTACTGCTCTTGAAGAAATAACAGAGATAAAGGGATTGAATTTACATAATAGAGTGGAATATTACAGTTTGGTTAATCGAAGCATTTTCTAAAGGTGTTGTCTTGTAATGAAATATATTCCATGTGATATATTTCTACTTTGAATGGAGTTGTTCAGTGACAATACATCAAGGCACCTATTGATGATTGAAGGTTTCACTAGATAACATTTAAGGTTTTCCACAAACTAAAGTTCTATGGCTCTTCAGGTTACAACTTTTACATCTTATATCTCTTTATTCCTTTTATAAAGAAGCAGAGGCAACATGAACCAAATCAGTCAGACCTGGGTGACAGCATTCCTTCTATTGGGACCCACAGACATAGCTGCTTTGTATTGTGCCTGGCAATCTACTTAGTCACATAGGTTTTTTATTTTTATATTTATTTAAGGCAATGAGGTTAAGTGACTTGCCCAAGGTCACATAGCTAGGTAATTATTAGGTATCTGAGTTCAATTTTGAACTCAGGTCATCCTGACTCCTGGGTTGATGCTCTATCCACTGTGCCACCTAACTGCTGGAAATTTACTTGGATACCATACTTGGAAACCTGCTCCTCACATCTTTTTTTCTTCTTGATTCACAGTTTCATACTCTTATGTATTTTTCTTATGTAATTTATCCATGAGTGACCTTGGCTTTTCAACAACCAGTTTTCCCCAAACCACATTATCAAGAAGAAAATTAATTTCTTTCACAGACTATGTAGTTCAATTTCTTAGCATTCTGTTTTTTGGATGTACAGAGGGTGCTCTGTTAGCTGTGATATCTTATGACTGGTACTTGGCAATTTGTGACCCTATGCATTACCCCCTCATCATGACATGGAGGGTGTGTAGCCTCTTGGGCTTTGGCATGTTGGTCAAGTGGCACTTTAGTATGCATGGTGGATACTACATTCATATTACACCTCCCTTATCAAAGGAGACAATAGAATTGCTCATTTTATTGTGAACCCCCAGAACTTCTGGTGGTGGAATCTATAGATACTCATAGCTCAGAGATGGCTATTTTTATTATGGGTGTGGTGATTCTTCTTATACCTGTGTCTCTGATTGTTGTCTCATATGGTTGTATGTCTGTGGTCAAGATGAAGACAACTTCAGGGAGACTTAAGGCATTCTCCACCTGTGGCTCACATTTCATTGTGGTCATCATTGCTTATGGATCAGCTTTTATAAACACATGATACCTAAGTCTGTTAAGAAACAAGGGAAAATGGTTATCTGTGTTCTATGCAATCATAAACCCCATACTTAGTCCTCCTATATATAGCCTAAGGAACAAGGATATAAAGAGGGTATTCAGAAATGCTACCAATAGAAAACTGTTGAACTTTATCTGATCCTTTCATTTGTCATTGAATTTTATTTTATTTTATATTTCTAAATCATTTTTGTATAGCTCAATTGGAAGAATTAATCTCATAACAAATTAGTTGGCATAAAATCCAGTTTATATTACTATATAATTATACAGAGATTGGCCTTAATTCATACCCTGGTAATATCTCTGATTAGTAAGGTGAGTTAAAGGCTATAAATTAATCCTTTTGAAGACCTGGGTAGAATTATGATAATTTGAGCGACTCAGGAAAAAATCTAATTAATATGGTATTATCATAGACATTAAATATACTACACTGGAATTTGGAGGATGGAGCTATAAATTATGTAAGGATTCTTGGAAACAAGAAGATACAATCAAGTCTACAGGAAGCCTTTTTTGATAATGGACTCAAAAAATCAGCAAAAAATAATGTGACTATAGATTGTTCTTAATTTTTTTTACATCTTCCAAAATGTGTAAGGTTATAATATAATTATATTCTCACATATTCTCTCACATATTCTCTCAGTAGAACTGAGTTATCTTCTGGATACATTTTTTGGTCATTTTACTAATATAGTTTATTTTTTGATGTCCCATAATTCTGAATATATCTGTCCCTTTTCTCCATCCATTGGTCTGCCCCTTATAATGAAGTGAAAAATAGCTATTTAGAAAACAAAATCAGTTTTATATAACAGAGTATTTCAAATTTCTAGTAACAAACTATAGAAATGATCCCTGAAAGTATAGTCTTTATTTAAAATTTCTAGTTCCACATTTCTGGGATAAGGAAGGCAAGTTTATTTTTTTTCTCAGTACTTCTGGGCCTGTTTGTTCATTATAATTGCATAGGTCTAGTATTTTGGGTTTTTTTTTGCATCATTGTAATTAACATATATTGTTTTTTGTTATCCTGCATATTTAACTGTGTCAGTTGACAAAAGTCTTTCTAGTTTTTCTGACTCCATATTTGTCATACTCATGGTATAGTAATATTCCACAATATGCAGGAACTATAATTTTCTTAGTCATTAGTAAATAAATGGAAAATTGCTTTTTTCTTATTCTTTAATACTACAAAAATACTAACATAGATATTTTGAAATATCTGAAACATCATTAATATCATTGCTATTGTTTTAAATATTTTTCCTGTCTTTAACCTACTTGGGCAAATAAGACTAGCTATGTTATCACAAGATCTAAGTATAGAGACTTTTTAAAAAAAGTTTTATTTATTTAAAGCAATGGGGTTAAATGACTTGCCCAAGGTCACACAGCTAGGCAATTAATAAATGTCTAAGGTCAGATTTGAATTCAGGTCCTCCTGACTACATGACCAGTACTCTATCCACTGCACCATCTAGCTGCCCCTCTCAAGACTTTTGTTGTTTGGTTTTTTTTTTTGGTGTTTTTTTTTTAGGTTTTTGCAAGGCAAAGGGGTTAAGTGGCTTGCCCAAGGCCACACAGCTAGGTAATTATTAAGTATCTGAGACCAGATTTGAACTCAGGTACTTCTCGAGACTTTTAAAAGACAATTTTTTATTGATAATTTCTGTCTATGCATAATTTTTCCCAACTTTGAAAAAGAAATAAAGATTAGAAGGTATGATATATATACATGAGCCAAGAACAATTTGATACATTTGAATAAAAATGGGAGGGAAACAGTGCATAAAACCTGGCAAGAAACTCAACTGGTATAAATTATCTCAGTAATAATAAAGGAATTTAAAGATGAAACTAGGAGGACAATAAAAATAACACAAAATGAATTTATAAAAATTGTTAGTCATCTTTTTCCATTAATAATAGTATATATAATGCTTATCTAACATGGAGATTTATGCTGATCCCAGTTTCTCATATGTTGTAAGAGAAAATGGAGATGGCAGTAAAAACAGAGGGTAAGAGCAGCTGAACTAAACAAAATAGAGTCAGAAGAGGTCTGTGTTGAAGGTGATATAATTTGGAAGACACCAAATAAACAATATTCAATATATCTGTAAGATACAATAATTTCAATTGATGGGAAACCTGTAGAATTTTCATATTGTAGAAAATATGACAATATATCAATAATTACTGGTACATAAGTTTACTTTTCCTATCTCTATGAAATCATCATAATAATACATTTAAAACACCCAGACCATTTTTGTGAAAGGAATGGCAAAGGAATGCACATGATTTTGTAAATAATATTTTACAGTAGAATGCAGCTTTATATTCACAAAAATTCAACTTCTTATTGTGCCTATGATCTATTGACTATTTTAAAGTACTTGATTTTCAAGAACAAAATGCTGCTTTAAGGGCATTCTTCCAAAGTGATGTGTACATGCACATGTCACAATCGTATAAAGTTTCTTGATAAATGTAACAGCAAAGATAATTGTGATTGACAATCCTATGACATAAACAATTCAAAAATGTTTAGAGAGATATGTCTGTGGTATGAATTTTCCATCATCTTAGAGATTGTCCAGCAAAAAACTTGACATTACAGGTCTCCCAAAAGTCAATGAAGGAGCAAATGGAAGATGTGTGTATTGAAAAATAGTATCAGCGAAGAAATGCAGAAGAGCAACATTAAAGTGTGTCACTATAGTTATATGACCAGAAAACAAATGAGTTAGCAATGTAGTGCAAACAAACAATAACTAATGAAAAGCAGGATGACTGCCATGGTGACCACATAATGTTCAGAGGTCTAATGGAAGTCTCTGGAGTATTGAACACACTTCTTCCACCAGCCCCTTTAAGGGAAGATTTTGGGGAGTACATAGTTAAAAGTATAAAGGATGTGAAAGTATGAGTTTATTTTAATACATGCAGTTATAGGTGGTCTGCTCTTCCCCATTCAATAAGAACACAGAACAAATGAATTATCAAAGTAAATATACTTAATGACGTGTACCACACCCCTATCCACAACCCACAATTAAAGACCAAATATAAGGAATTCAATAAGGTCAAACTGTTTACTTCTTATATAGGAAAATGTGATCTATGATCTTGAAAATCTTATCATTATTTGGGTAGTTTTTAAAAAAGTATATAGAGAGAAGGCTTGGGATTGAGTTGAATATAATGGGATGATTCTATAAAATGAAATTGGTTAGGAAGATGTTAAAAGTTGAGTATTTATTTCAAACAAACAAGTCATGAATGGAAGAATTATTATATTGGAAAAAGATGGGAGTGCGGGTCTGCAACCTTTTTATCAGGATAGGATTAAAGAGGCACTAACATCCATCTAAAGGAGGTTAAAAGTTATAAATTTATAAAGACCTAGGATAGCAAGAGGACAGGATAATAGAGAAATTTTTAGAAGGCTGACTAGATCAATGTAGAAGTGTGGGGGGAGAGGATAAGGGAGGGCTTTTTAGGAGTGTAGGTAGAATAAGGACTATGAAGATAAAAAGCAAGAAAGAGAAGGAATATCTAAAAAAGGGTGAGGATTAGGGAGATAGTAGAATTAAATTAGATATGTGAGGAGAAATGGTATTAATAGAGGTCAAAAAGGATAGTAGTGAGAAAAATTAGAGGGAAATACATATCTAGTAATTATAACTTTGAATGTGAATAGTATGAATTCACACAAAATGGAGATGGATAGCAGAATGCATTAAAAATCAGAATTCAACAATATTGCTAACAGGAAAGACATTAAAAAAATGAGAGATAAACCAGAGCTAAACTTAATGGTTTTAGTAGAATTTATAATGCTACAATTGAGGCAAAAAAGCAGGGTCAGCAATTTTTAAGTTAAAATAGATTTATTTAAAATAGATTAACAGGAAAATTATATTTCCATAAAAGACACCACAATAAACATAATAAACCTATATGCACCAAGTGTTATGGCATTTACATTTTTAAAAGATACATGAATTACAGGTGGACATTGATAGCAATACTATGATAATGGGGAACTTTAACCTTCTCCTTTCAGAATTAGATCAATCTAAAAATAAATAAGAATGAAGTTAAGGAGGTGAATAGAAAATAAATAAGCTAGCTATGATATAAATTTGAATAAAATTGAATGAAAATAGGAAAACACCTTTATTTCAGTGTTACAAGATATAGTTACAAAATCTGTTCATATACAAGGATATAAAAACTTTATTGTTAAATGCAAGAAACCAGCAATATTAAGACTATCATTTTTGATAGCAATGCAATGAAAATTATATTTGATAATCCACCATAGAAATAATTGAAATTAATTAAACTGATTAAAATTAAGTAATCTAATTTTAAAGAATGAGTGGGTTAAAGAACAAATCATAGGAACAATAATTTCATTAAAAATGTTGCTAATAATTTTATTTAATGTTAACAATAATAAAAAATATCAGAAACAGAAGCAACTAAAGCATTAATTAGAAGAAAATTTGTATCTGTAAATATTTATATCAATAAAATAGAGAACAAGTAGACCAATGAATGAGATATGCAATAAAAATAAACTTGGAAACAAACAAATTAAAAATTCCTAATAAAATACTTAATTGGAAATCTTATAAATTAAAAGTGAAATCAATAAAATTATTGAATTAATAATTAAATTAGAATTTATTTTTATGAAATAGTTCAATAAAATAGATAAGCTATTGGTTAAAATGATTTTAAAAAGGGAGAAGAAAATCAAATCATTAGCAATAAAATTGAAAATGGAGAAGCAATCAAAGCTATTATAAGGAGTTATTTTTCCCATTATATGTCAATATATTTAATAATTTAAGTAAAATGGAAGAATTTTTGCAAAAATATAAACAGTTTAGATTAACAAAATTGCAAATAGAATATCTATAGACCCCCCAAAAGGAAATTGAACAAACAAAAAATGAATTTCTTAAGGAAAAAGCATAAGAACCAGATGAATTTACAATTGAATTTTACCAAGCATTTAAAGATTAACCAATTCCAGTGTTAAATAATTTAGAATAGGCAAGGAAGATGTTCTACCAAACACCTTTTATGAAAAGCAAATGATATCAATACCTAAATCAGGATGAGTAAAAACAGAAAGATAATTATGGAACAATTTCACTAATATTAATGCAAAATATGAATGAATGAAAAGAATGAATGCAATGAATGTGAATGCAAAAAATCAAATAAAATACTAAAAGTTCATAAGAATATATTAAAAAGATTATGATAAAGCAGAATTTATACCAGGTATGCAGGGATAATTTACCACAGGAAAACCTATTAACATAATTGAGTATTTCAATAATAAAAGAAACAAAATCATGGTTATATCAATAGACACAGAAAAAAAGCTTTTGATAGAGTAGAACACTCACTTCCTATAAAAACACTTGAAAGTATAGGTGTGTAATAAGATTTTTCCTCAAATTGATAGAATTCATTTACCTATCCTATCAATGAGCATTATTTATAATGAGCATGAATGAGAAGTCTTTCTAGTAAGATCAGATGTGAAACAAGGATACCCACTGTCACTCATATTATTCAATATTATATTGAAAAGTCTAGCAATAGGAGAAAAAGAAATAGAAGGAATCAAAATGTACCATTAAAATACAACTATCTTTTTGCAGAGAATATGATGACATACTTGAAAAATAATACTCAAGTAAAAATTAATTGAAACAAAATTTTAGCAAAGTGACATGATATAATGTAAATTCACATGAATGATAGACATTCATATATATGTGTATATATATCTATATCTATATATATATATATCTATATCTATATATATATGTACCAGATAAGACAGTAAGAGATTTCCCATTCAAAATAACTCTAGACTGTATATGACTGAACTGCAAAAATTAATACAAAATTTATTTAGAAAAACAAAAGTAAAAATTATCAATGGGATTAAAATATAAAGTAGGGAAGTTTAGCAGAAATATAATTTATATTATAAAGCAGTCATTATCAACACTATCTAGTACAGTCTAACAAATGGAAAGGTAGATCAGTGGAATAGAGTAGCCATATAATTTAATTTCATATGATGGAGCCTTAGTATCTCATAGAGTCATTCATTTCTATTTGTCCAATTTTAGTTTTTGCTTCATTTATTTATTTTTTCATTCATTCATTCATCATTTATTTATCTATCCATTCATTCATTCATTCATTTATTCATTCATTTATCTATCTATCTATCTATCTATTCACCTATTTATTTATTCACTCATTCATTCATTCATTCATTCATTCATTCATTCATTCATTCATTTATTTATTTGAGGTTTTGTTTTCTTCAGTTAGAGCTTCAGAAGCCTACTAATGATTTAGAAAATCCTCCAGAGCATATATAATAAATTCTCCAGAGACTGTCCCATAACCTAGGTCATTAACTGGGGTTGTCCTCCTTGAAATAATTCTTGTTAGAAAGATAGGTTCTTAGAAACATGGAGACTTGTTTGTGAGAGGGGAAGATTTAAATTTGATTAACACTCTTCCTTTTCTCTCCCAAATCCTGCTTCTGGCAAGGAACATATATAGAAAGAAGCCTCTCCGCCACTGCATGTTGCCTCTCTCCAAACCTAGCAGCTACTTTTCATGTTCCATACTTGGAGAGTCATTGTAAAATGAGAGATGGATTCCTAATTTTTGTTTTTTTGTGTTCCAGGTGAGAAAAATGAGGTTATAAATGGAGAAGGGGAAAATAGGAGGGATTTAATGAAAGATGTAACTTGATTTGAATTTCTTTTGAGTAGTTTTGGATTCAGAGTCTCTCTTTGTTCTCTTATTTCACTATCCCTTGTCTACCATATTTGATTCCCCAGTATTTTCCATCATAAATAACTTCACCCAGATGCTTTTCCTACTGGACCTATTTCTTTTGTCACTAGCATTCCTCAGGAACTGGCATGGGATGAGTTTGGGGAATGAGCTATATTAAAGAATTAATTCCTCTGATGCAGATAGGTTTGGGCTGGCAACATGTTCCTGAAAAGCAGTCTTCTCTTGGCTCCCCCAAGATGAGCTATGATTCTTCAAACTTACATGTTTATGTCAACATCTGTGCATTATTAATCTTACTATTCATCTGAGTCTGAACTAGGAATCAATGAGTGCTATACTAAGGAAGGAAATAAATTATACAACCATTCTACAATTAAGAAAAAATGATCTTAACTATGAATTGATAATTGATGTTGAAAAGATTGGTGGTTTGAAGCAATGAAATGCAATGTAAAGGTTAAGTAATATCTCAGAATATCTCGGAATTGAATTCTTTTTTTCACTCCTATATATCCATTTTCAGCTCATTCTACTCCAGAAGAGCTACATCAATCAATTTTTAAAACTCTGATTATGTGACCTGTATATTCTATCTTCTATCAAGAGAGATAGCACGTATACATATGAGCATACACAGAAGCATACACACAAAAAATTGCAGTGTGATTATGGGAGTCTGGGGAGGAATTCTAGCCCCCAGAGGGATCACAAAATGTTTCATATAGGAGGTGGCCTTTGAACTAAGATGAGAAGGCATCTAGACATTTATAAAGGTGCAGATGAGGAGAAAGTGTATTCCTGGCCTGGGAGAATGTCTGTGTTAAAGTAGAGAGATGAGTCTTAGCTAAATATAAATATTGACAGGAACATTTTGGCTTGACCATAAATTTCCTATTTTTTTTTTGGTTTGGCAGTGGGGATAAGTGACTCATTCAAGGTCACACAGCTAGTTAATTATTAAGAGTCTGAGGCCATATTTGAACTCAGGTCCTCTTGATACTAGGGCTGGTGCTCTATCCATTATGACACCTAACTGCCCTTGGCCATAATTTTCAAGGTGGAAGAGCAATGTGTAACAAGTCTCTGAAAACTTAGAAACTGGTTATAAATGAGAAACATAGGAATGCTTATTTGAGGGATCCACTGAAATTTAGTGAGCAGATGACATGGTCAGGCTATTGCTCTAGAAATCTTGCTTTAGAAGCAATGTAAAGGACAAATTAGAGAAAGCAGAGACAGTGAAAGAAATATTTATTGGTTCTATGTCTCTAATGATATGAGTGTTGAACAAGATGCCAGATATGGACCCATGATAAAACATGTTTGCAGGAACAAATTTGACTTCAGGAAGAGACGCAAAGACACCTGGGTTCACTTTTCCTTAGCATCCATATTCCTAGAGAATGATGGAAAATAGCATATATCTTATGCTAACTTACAAGTCAGAAGACATTCTTTCACTATTCTGGGACCCAACCACCCAAAGTAGTATACCTCACCAAACCTGTTTACATCTCCAGTATAGTGAATGAAATCAGGAACTTATTTTAGTGAAATGTAAATTCTCTTGTATTGTCAACATTAAGAATCTTAGTTCTTGACTCCCTCAAGGCTTTGATGTTTTCATGTAGAATCTATAAGATTTTCCCTGTCAAAACTTGTCACATTGAATCTAGCTCATCTCTTTGGAGGACTTTGGACTGTTTATGTCCTTAAAGGAGTTGGAGGTGAAATGAGGACAGATTAAACAGGAATGGTTACTCAAATAGGTGCCTTTTTTGAAAACATTTCCTCATTGGTAAGAATATTTTGGAGAGCTCCCCAAAACAAGTTCTTTCATAGCTCGATGTATTGAAAACACTTAAAGAATAAGTAAAAACTAAGAGAACTTCATCAAAAACAAATGCCAGACTGACTTCATTTATGTTTCTGATAGGGTTGTTAGATCTGAGAGATGCCATAGACATGCTAATTTTCAGTCTTGAATTTGTAAAGTTTCTCATGACATTTTTGTGGATAACAAAAGAATTTCTTGATAGCCACTGTTTCTGGTGAGTATAGATGAACAGCAGTGGGCAAAGAGAGAGAAAAAATTCTTTTCTCTTTTTTGTTCTGCTCTTTCATATATTGTATAATATAAGGTAGCACAATTTGAGGATATGATAAGCTGGAACATGTCCAGAGTATAGTAGTCAGGATGGTAGAACTGGGAGGTTTGTAGTCATGTCATTTGCAGACTGCTCTAAAAGTTTGGTAATACTTAAAATGCAGAGAAGTTTGGAGTCTTAGCATATGTCCCAATTTATGGAGTAGCTTTATCATTTACTGATTCAATTTCAGCTTATCTTCATCACGAACAAGTTACCAAATTACCAGTTTGTTTTTTCAACATTCAAAGCCCTGATTTTTAGCTTCTCCTATGACAGACATCATACTAGGTGCTGGGAACACAAAAGTTAAGAAGAAACAGTCCTATGTGTGAGAAGCATATATTCTATTGGTATAGTTTTTGTGGATTTTATATTTTTATAGCATAAAATACAGTCTAGGATCAGAGTTGATGACTCCTATACTTGAATATAATAGTCATGTTTTTATTGGGAAAAAAATAGAATTTTATCTAACTAAGCTAAAGTGAATCAGTTGAACTTTCAGTATCTTAACATTTCAAATCATTTCTGTCCTGGGCATTATAGAATCTAATATGCAGTATTCCCTTAATTATAGGTTATAACAGTGTTGTTGAGGATAAGAGCAAATACAACTTAAGCAATTAATAATCATCTTTTTTAAAAAATATTTATTTAAGGCAATAGGGTTAAGAGTGACTTGCCCAAGATCACACAGTGGGGCAATTAAGTATCTGAAACTGGATTTGAACTTAGATCCTTCTGACTCCAGGGCCAGTGCTCTACCTACATGCCACCTAATGAAACTGCCCCCTAATATTAATTGTCTTAAAGAGTTCATCAAAGCCTGGAGATGAATATAATTAAAATTTTTCTTAACTGAAGGATTCAGTCATGTTTTTCTATAATCCACAAAACCTGAAAATAGGACTTTTCATATATTTTAAGGATATTTTGTTGTAGATTCTAAAGTTTAAAGAACTTTTTAACAACTTTTTAATAGCTTGTATAGCACAGGGTCTAAAACAAAATTAATGGGGGTGAATAAATATGTAATGCCAATAATTACATAATTAGATCTATGGGAGCACAAATGAATAAGGAATATTTTGGATCAAAGGTGACCTCTTATGCGGTTGATTGGACATGCTACATCGCAGGATAACAAAGAACAGGATAATCTCCATCAATTGGCCAGGAAAGCTAAAAATTTTAAATGGGAATAGACTCTTAATGAAGAGATCTTTCCAATTTCCAATAAAGTATCCTTTTTTAGGACAATGTATCCTTTAAAACATGACTAGTGCTTTGTCAGTTTGGCCACTCTTTTACTTTTGTTTGTGGACTGAATTTATAATTTAATGAGTTCTTGGCAAAGAACATCCTCTTTCAAGGCAAATTGGCACTTTTTGTAAAAGTCTTAATTTTAGGGTGGTGAGGTGAAATCTTCTGCAAGGGCCATACAGTCAATATGCATTAGAGTCAGGATTTGAACTCATCTTCCTGATGCTAAGGATAACTTTCTATCCTCTATACAATATTGCCTTTCTTTATTAATAATTTTATAAAACTTCCCTTATTACTACAAGATTGGCTTCTTTTGTTCACATAGGCAATTTGAATAGGTGATGTCAGTGTCTCTCTAAGAAGTCTTAACTCAGTTTGACAGCCTTTCCATTTTTCTTGTGGGTTTGTAGCTCAGGTTGCTCCTAGTACTTTGAATTAGAACATAAATACCAGTTGAGATGAGAATCATATTGAAGATTTTGGGGATCAAAACTTTGTACCAAGTCCTGATATATGATGATTATCTTTATAAGAGAAAACTTTCCAGAATTTCTAATTTTCTTAAGAACATTTCACTATTTCTCACAATGTGCTGTGGTTTTCCCTTTGGCCCATAGAGAAGTTCTATGCAATTGATCTCTTATATTACAAAAGAAAAACAAAAAACAAATCCCTGTTAGATAGGGATATTTTCTGCAAGAAAATAAGAATAATTATCTGACCATTGCTATCCTTTCTAAATGAATTTGATTCCTTTAATTCTCTCTTGTTTTTAATTTAATAGGTCCTTATCAGGTAATGATATATTGATCTGAAGTATATTTGCATATTCCACTGTACTCTTGTAAGGAAGGAAATGGCACAAGATGAACAGAGTAAACCTGAAGTTCTTCACTTTAATTTTTTTATTGCTTATATAAATATGGAATGGGTGAGATTTATCTTAGCATTGGTTCATCAGAAAAAGATCTCAAGACTTTAGTGATAAGTGCAATAAGAATGCATCAACTGTAGGTAATTAAAACTAATATAATTTTAAAATGTCCTAAGTTAAATATGCTTTCATTTCTTCTCAGTGGAGCCAAAACCTATATGTATCTCTGAGATAATAGCCAGACTGATTATGCATTTTTTTGATCAGTTTTTTTAACCGATATTGTGTGAGAGAAGAGTAACAAAAAGAGTCACATGTAGAGGTGGGTGTTCAGAATGGGTATTAATATCATATTAAGATTATTGAAGGAACAGGATGTATTTAGCCAGACAAGATTAGACACAGTGAGGAACTATCAACTTTCTTTAAATATTAAAAGGAATATTTAGTAAAAGAAAGGCTTGATTTAATCTTTACTGTTCTTAAAGAAATAACTGAGATCAATGCATATAATTTACATAACAGAGTAGGAGATTTCAGTTTACAGAGTTGTTCAATGGTGGAAAGTATTCTTTGTGTTAATGTCACTATTTTCTTTTTCTTTCTTTCTTTCTTTCTTTCTTTCTTTCTTTCTTTCTTTCTTTCTTTCTTTCTTTCTTTCTTTTTCTTTCCTTCCTTCCTTCCTTCCTTCCTTCCTTCCTTCCTTCCTTCCTTCCTTCCTTCCTTCCTTCCTTCCTTCCTTCCTTCCTTCTTTCTTTCTTTCTTTTTCTTTCTTTCTTTTTTCTTTCTTTCTTTCTTTCTTGCAAGGCAATAGGGTTAAGTGACTTGCCCAAGGACACAAAACTAGGTAATTATTAAGTGTCTGAGGCTGGATTTGAACTCAGGTCTTTCTGACTCTAGGGCCAGTACTCTATCCACTATACCACTTAGCTGCCCCAATATATCATTATTTTCGGTGGAGTTGTTCAATGACCACATTGGCAGCTATTGGAGGTTCAAGGTTTCACTAGAGAAAATTTCAGGTTTTCCACAAACTAAAGTTCTATGATTCTTTAGATTACATCTGTACATTTTATGTGCCTTTATTCCTCTTTAAAGAAGCAGAGACGACTTCCGGCCAAGATGGTGGAGAGAAGACAGGCACAGTTCTAAAGTCTCCTGATCTCTTCCCCATCTATCACATGAAACAAACCTATTAAAAGAAATCTGATCCACAAAACCAAGAAAGAAAAGCCAGGAGAAAGAACATCTACCTCAGGATTTGTCTCCCGCAGCGGCCTTGGACGAATTCGGGCGGGTGAGTCTGGGCTCAGAGGGAGGATCAGCCTTGGATCAGCCAGATTATCAGCTGAATTGGAACCAGGAGTCTGAGGGCCTGAGAGCCAGACCTGCTGGATCAGCCATGGGGCTGGATGAAAGGGGCTTGGGTCCACCAGGAAGCAGAGGCTCTGGTGTTGGTGCTGTCCCCCTGGAGCTCGGGGACCAGGCTGGGGGAAGTGTTCTGGTGAAGGAGAGCTGCAGACACCATCCCTAGGCTCCTCGGGTCTGAGAAACTCTGAGGGCATGCCTCCATTGTACAGAGGCCTCTCCCCAAACAAAGGCAAACTACTTCTGCCTCAGGTCCAGGTTTGTGAGCAGAAGAATCAGCCCAGCTGAGGAATGACCTCAGGCCAGGGTAAAGCCCACCATTGATTGAAGGCAAAAGAATTCAATAGTTCCAACTCCTCCCTTCAGGCAAAGGGAGAAGGCCTCCCAACCAAAGTCACAGACTCTCCAGAGAGGGCAACCAGCACCTCCTACTGGCCAGCCAGAGAAACTGCACCCAGTAAAGCCTTTAGTGATCTCAAGCCCAGGTGAACCAGCTCCCCCCCCCCAACTCAAGGTCTGAGCATAATGAAGAAGGGTCAGCGGAAAGGTGGATCCATAGAAAAATTCCTGGAAGGGAAAGACCCCAACTCAGAGAGACCTGGAATCTCTGAGGAGAATACAATCTGGTCTTCAGCACAGAAAGACTTCCTTGAAGAAATAAGGAAGGAGCTTAAAAATTTGGGAGAGACAATTAATACCTTGCAACAAGAAAAGAAAACCTTAGAAAGTACAATTGGACAAACACAAATGGAGAATAAATCTCTCAGATCATCAATTGGACAATTACAAAATGAGAATAATTCTCTCAGTTCCTCAAATGAGCAAATGCAAAAAGAAATTAATTCTCTCAAAACCTCAATTGGTCAAATGGAAAGCTCTTTCAAAAGTAGAATTGACCAATTGGAAAAGGAGTTGCAAAAGGTTAATGAAGAAAACTCCTCCCCCCCAAAATAATGGAGTCTACAGAAACTAATGACTCCATGAGACAGCAAGAGTCAGTTAAACAAAATCAAAAAATAGAAAAAATAGAAGCAAATGTAAAATACCTCATCAACAAAACCACTGACCTTGAGAATAGATCGAGGAGGGGCAACCTGAAAATTATAGGACTTCCTGAAAAACATTGAAGAGAAAAAAAAGCCTGGACTTAATATTACAGGATCTAGTGATGGAAAACTGCCCTGATATCATGGAATCGGAGGGCAAAGTAGTTATTGAAAGAGTATATCGATCCCCACCAGAAAAAGATCCTAAAATGAAAACACCAAGGAATGTTGTGGCCAAACAGCAGAACTATCAGATAAAAGAGAAAATCCTGCAAGCAGCCAGAAAGAAACAATTTAAATATCAAGGAGTCACAGTAAGGATCACACAGGACCTGGCTGCATCAACTTTAAGGGATCGAAGGGCCTGGAATGAGATATTTCGAAGAGCATGGGAGCTTGGAATGCAGCCAAGAATTTACTTTCCTGCAAAGCTGAGCCTTCTCTTCCAGGGAAAAAGATGGACATTTAACGAAATGGAAGAATTCCAAAAATTTCTGAAGAAAAGACCAGAGCTAAACAGAAAATTTGGACATCAAACAGGAGGTTCAAGAGACACAAGAAAAGGTAAAAAAAATGGGGGGGGCGGTAAAAGGAGAAAAAAAATGCAATCCAGTAAGTTGAAACGGTCTATATCCCAGCATGGGGGTAAAAAAAAGATTCTCATAAACATTGAGAAATGTAACTCTAACAGAGAAAATACACCTAGCCAGAAATGATGGACATTCATGACCTATCCATGAGACTATTATCTAATGGGATGTAACTGGCTTTAACCCCACTTGGGAGAAAGACTCTAATAACTCTCAGGAATTTTGACTCTATTCGATAGAATATACAGAACTAGAAGGGACAGACACTCAGAATTTTCTATGACTTAGATAGAAGGATCTAAAAAAAACCACTACTGCCCTAAAAAGGGGGACAGGAAAGAGACGGGAGGAGGGAGGGGATTGAATGGGGTAAATCTCATTACAATAAGAGGTACAAAAAACCTATGGTAATAGTGGGGAAGAAGGGAGCAGAGGAGAAACACCTGAATCTTCTCATCAGACTTGGCTTAAAGTCAACCTACACATACTCAGTTTACTTATAAAACATCTAACCTTTCAAGTATTAAAAGGGGAAAAGGGGAGGCAGGGATGGAGAAAGGGAAGGGGAGTGGGGGAAATAAGGGGAAATAAAAGGAAGGGAAGGGAAAAGGGAAAAAGGGAAAGGGGAAAGAAAGGGGAGGGTGTGATATAGGAGGGCAAACACATTGAAGGGGGTGGCTTTCAGAAACAAAAGACTGGGGAATACGGATAAAGTGGGGGGAAAGGGGGAAAAATACAAACAGAGGAAAGATAGCACAGAGGGCAATAAAGAACTAGTAATCATAACCTTGAATGTGAATGGGATGAACTCTCCCTTAAACCGTAAGCAAACAGCAGAGTGGATTAAAAACCAGAATCCTACAATATGCTACTTACAAGAAACTCATTTGAAGCAGAGAGATACATAGAGTAAAGGTAAAAGGTTGGAGCAAAATATATTTTGCTTCAGCTGAAGTAAAAATAGCAGGGGTAGCAATCCTTATCTCAGACAAAGCAGCAGCAAAAATAGATAGCGTTAAAAGAGATAAAGAAGGAAACTTCATCCTCCTAAAAGGTACCATAGACAATAAAGTCATTTCAATATTGAATATATATGCACCCAGTGGGACAGCACCCAAATTCTTAGAGGAGAAACTGAAAGAATTACAGGAAGACATAGACAGCAAAACTCTACTAGTGGGAGACCTCAACCTCCCACTATCAGATCTCAATAAATCGAATCATAAAACAAACAAGAAATAAATTAGGGAGGTAAATAGATTGTTAGAAAAATTAGATATGGTAGACTTTTGGAGGAAACTGAATGGGGATAGAAAGGAATATACCTTTTTCTCTGCAGTACATGGAACTTATACAAAAACTGACCATGTACTAGGACATAAAAACCTAACGATCAACTGCAGAAAGGCAGAAATAGTGAATACATCTTTCTCAGATCACAATGCAATAAAAGTCATATGCAATACTGGGCCAAGGAGATATAGACCCAGAACCAATTGGAAACTGAATAACCTCATTTTAAAAAATGAGTGGACCAAAAAACAAATTATAGAAATAATTAACCATTTTATCCTAGATAATGATAATAATGAAACAACATACCAAAACCTATGGGATTCATTCAAAGCAACTCTCAGGGGATATATTATAGCTCTAAATGCTTATATGAATAAATTGGAGAAAGCGGAAATCAATGAACTAAACATGCAACTAAAAAAGTTAGAGAAAGAACAAATCAAAAATCCCCATTTAAGTACCAAATTAGAAATTCTTAAAATGAAAGGAGAAATTAATAAAATTGAAAGCAAAAAAACTATTGAATTAATAAATAAAACCAAAAGTTGTTATTATGGTTTTATTTATTTATTTTATTTATTATTTATTTATTTTATTTATTAATTCAATAGTTTTTTTGCTTTCAATTTTATTAACCAATAAAATTGATAAACCTCTGGTCAATTTGATTAAAAAAAAGAAAGAAGAAAACCAAATGGCTAGTATCATAAATGAAAAAGGTGACCTCACTACCAATGAGGAGGAAATTAAAGTAATAATTTGAAATTATTTTGCCCAACTCTATGCCAATAAATTTGATAATCTAAGTGAAATGGATGCATATTTACAAAAATATAAGTTGCCTAGGTTAAATGAAAAAGAGATCAAATACCTAAACAACCCTATCTCAGAAAAAGAAATTCAACAAGCGATTACTGAACTCCTTAAAAAAAAATCTCCAGGGCCTGATGGATTCACAAGTGAATTCTATCAAACATTTAAGGAACAATTGGTTCCAATCCTATATAAACTCTTTGGAAAAATAGGAATAGATGGAACTCTGCCTAACTCTTTCTATGAAACCAATATGGTACTGTTACCTAAACCAGGAAGAGTTAAAACAGAGAAAGAAAATTATAGACCTATCTCCCTGATGAATATAGATGCAAAAATCCTAAATAAAATCTTAGCAAAACAATTACAACAAGTCATCACTAGGATCATGCATTATGATCAAGTAGGATTTATTCCAGGAATGCAGGGTTGGTTCAATATTCGGAAAACTGTTAGTATACTCAATTATATCAACAACAAATCTATCAGAAATCATATGATCATATCAATAGATGCTGAAAAAGCTTTTGACAAAATACAGCATCCATTCCTATTAAAAACACTAGAGAGTGTAGCAATAACTGGACTGTTCCTTAAAATAATTAGCAGTATCTATCTGAAACCATCAACAAGCATTATATTCAATGGGGAGAGGCTAGAGGCATTCCCAATAAGATCAGGGGTGAAACAAGGGTGCCCATTATAACCACTATTATTCAATATTGTATTAGAAATGTTAGCAGCAGCAATTAGAGAAGAAAGAGAAATTAAAGGAATTAGACAAAACTCTCACTCTTTGCAGATGACATGATGATCTACCTAGGGAATCCCAAGAAATCATCTAAAAAACTACTGGAAACAATTAGCAATTTTAGCAAAGCTGCAGGTTATAAAATAAACCCTCATAAATGCTCAACTTTTCTATATATGTCTAGCAAGAAACAGCAGGAAGAGCTAGAAAGAGAAATCCCATTCAAAGTAACCTCAGACAATATAAAATATTTGGGAGTCTATTTGCCAAGACATACTCAGAATCTTTTTGAAAACAATTGTAAAACACTTCTCACACAAATTAAATTAGATTTAAATAACTGGACAAATATCAACTGCTCATGGACAGGTAGAGCTAATATAATAAAAATGACAGTTCTACCAAAACTAAACTATCTGTTTAGTGCCCTACCAATCAAAATTCCAAAAAATTACTTTAATGAGTTAGAAAAAATTGTAAGTAAATTCATATGGAGAAATAAAAAGTCAAGAATTGCCAGGAGCTTAATGAAAAAAAGTGCAAAATAAGGTGGCTTAGCCCTACCTGATCTAAAATTATATTATAAAGCATCAGTCATGAAAACTGTTTGGTATTGGCTAAGAAATAGAGTGGTGGACCAGTGGAATAGACTAGGTGTAAAAGCAGGAGATGATTATAGTAATTTGCTGTTTGATAAACCCAAAGAGTCTGCCCATTGGGATAAAAACTCCCTCTTTGATAAAAATTGCTGGGAAAATTGGAAGTTAGTATGGAAGAAACTTAGATTAGACCAACATCTCACACCCTTTACCAAGATAAGATCCAAATGGTTACAGCACATAGACATAAAAAACAATACTATAAGCAAATTAGAAGATCAAGGACTAGTCTACCTGTCAGATCTATGGAGAGGGGAACAGTTTATGACTAAGGAAGAGTTGGAGAACATCACCAAAAACCAATTAGATGATTTCGATTACATTAAATTAAAAAGCTTTTGCACACATAAAACCAATGTAACCAAGATCAAAAGAAATGTAGTAAATTGGGAAACAATCTTTACAACTAACAATTCTGACAAAGGACTCATTTCTAAAATATACAGTGAACTGAGTCATATTTTTAAAACGAAAAGCCATTCCCCAATTGACAAATGGTCAAAGGATATGCAAAGGCAATTTACAGGTGAGGAGATCAAAGTAATCTATAGCCATATGAAAAAATGCTCTAAATCATTAATTATTAGAGAAATGCAAATTAAAGCTTCTCTGAGGTACCACCTCACACCTCTCAGATTGGCCAGTATGACCAGGAAGGATAATAATCATTGTTGGAAGGAATGTGGCAAATCTGGGACACTATTACACTGTTGGTGGAGCTGTGAACTCATCCAACCCTTCTGGAGAGCTATTTGGAACTATGCCCAAAGGGCAACAAAAATGTGCATACCCTTTGACCCAGCAATACCACTACTGTGTCTATTCCCTGAAGAGATGAGGAAAAAGGGTAAAAACATCACTTGTACAAAAATATTTATAGCGGCCCTGTTTGTGGTGGCAAAGAATTGGAAATCCAGTAAATGTCCTTCAATTGGGGAATGGCTTAGCAAATTGTGGTATATGTATGTCATGGAACACTATCGTTCTATTAGAAACCAGGAGGGACAGGATTTCATGGAAACCTGGAGGGATTTCCATGAACTGATGCTGAGTGAGATGAGCAGAACCAGAAAAACACTGTACACCCTAACAGTAACATGGGAGTGATGTTCAACCTTGAAGGACTTGCTCATTCCATCTGTGCAACAATTGGGAACAATTTTGGGCTGTCTGCAAAGGAGAGTACCATCTTTATCCAGATAAGATGCTGTGGAGTTTGAACAAAGTGCAAGGACTATTCCCTTTAATTTAGAAAAAAAAGATAGCTTATTGTCTGATCTTGTTACCTCTTAGACTTCTCTTCTCTTTAAGGATATGATTTCTCTTTCATCAGACCCAATTTGGATCAAGGTACAACGTGGAAACAAAGTAAAGACTGACAGAGTCCTTTCTGTGGGGGGGGAGGGGGAGGGAAGCAAGATTGGGGGGAAAAATGTAAAACTTAAATAACATATTTAATAAAAAATAAATTTAAATTAAAAAAATAAAGAATCAGAGACTACATGAGCTAAATCAATCAGACCTGGATGACAGAATTCCTTCTATTAGGACTTTCTGATGACTCTCAGACACAGCTGCTATGCTTTGTATTGTTCCTGGCTATCTACTTGGGTACCCTATTTGGAAATGTGCTACTCACATCCTTGGTTCTGATTGACTCCCAGCTCCATATACCTATGTATTTTTTCCTATGTAATTTATCCGTGACTGACCTTGGCTTCTCAACATCTGCTGTTCCTCAAGCCCTAATTCACATGTTATCTGGAAGAAAATTGATATCTTTCACAGGTTGTGCAGTTCAACTTATTAGCATCCTGTTTTTTTGGAGGTACAGAGGGTGCCCTGTTAGCTGTGATGTCTTATGATTGGTATTTGGCAGTCTGTCACCCAATGCATTACCCAATCATCATGCCATGGAGAGTATGTAATCTCTTGGGTTTGGCATGCTGGTCAAGCAGTGCTTTAATATCAATTTTGGACTCTACATTCACATTACGCCTCCCTTATCAAGGAGACAATAGAATTGCTCATTTTATTTGTGAACCTCCAGCACTTCTGGTGGTAGCATCCACAGACACACATAGTTCAGAGATGGCTATTTTTCCTCATAGGTGTGGTGATTCTTCTTGCACCTATGTCTCTGATTATGATCTCTTATGGTTGTATCATAGTTTCTGTGGTCAAGATGAAGACAGCCTCAGGGAGACTCAAAGCATTCTCCACTTGTGGCCCCCATCTCTTTGTGGTCATCATTGTTTATGGATCAGCAATTATCAACTACATAACTAAGTCTGGCAAGAAACAAGGGAAAGTGGTATCTGTGTTATATGCAGTGATAAACCCTATGCTCAGTCCTCTGATATATAGCCTGAGGAACAAGGATATACAGAGAGCATTCAGAAAAGTTGTCAATAGAAAATTTTTCAGATTTATTTGATCCTCTCTTTTGCCATTGAATTTGATTTTATATTATTCTTCCAAATCTTTGGTATAGCAAAATAGGAAGAATTAATTTTTCACAACAAATTAATTGGCATGAAAATCTGTTCATAATTATGCAGAGATTGGTCATATATCATACTCTTGTAAGATGTCTGAGTAATAAGGTGAAGTTGAGATGATATATTTATCCCTCTGAGTGTGTAGAATTATGATAATTTGAATAACTAAGAAAAAGTCCAATATGGCATCTATGCACTGAAATTTGGAAGATGGAGCTATATGTTATATAAAGATTGCTGGGAAGAAGAAGAGTCAATCTAGTCTCTAGGAAACTGGTGTGGTGCTGCAGTCATACTAAAACTCAACAAAAACTAATGTGATCATACACTGCTCTTAATGGAGATATATTTTTCAAAATGTGAAAAGTTTTAACACCATTATATTCTCACAATGATATACTATCAGTAGGACTGTGTTATTCTCTGGATACAATTATTCTATAGTTCCTATTGCATTCCATTCCATTCCATTCCATTCCATTCCATTCCATTCCATTCCATTCCATTCCATTCCATTCCATTCCATTCCATTCCACTCTGTTCCCCTCTCCTCTCCCCTTCCCCTCCCTTCCCCCCTCCTCCTCACCTCCCTTCCTCTCTCTATTCTATTCTATTCTATTCTATTCTATTCTATTCTATTCTATTCTATTCTATTCTATTCTATTCTGTTCTGTTCTGTTCTGTTCTGTTCTGTTCTGTTCTGTTCTGTTCTGTTCTGTTCTGTTCTATTCTATCCTATTCTATTCCATGCCATTCTATTCTATTCTGTTTTCTTCTGTTCTGTTCCCCTCCCCTCCCCTCCCCTCCACTCTCCTCTTCTCTTGTTGTATTTTATTATTTAAAAACATTTATCAATACACAATAATTATTGCCTCATAATTCTACTGTTCCCATTACTTTAAATCATCATCATAATATATTATACATATACCCAGGTCAATTTTTTTGGTGTGGAAAGAATGAGAAAGTAACATTATTTTGCAAACAATATTCTATAATAGAATATAATTTTTAATGCACAAAATTTGTCAATAGTTAAAAACTTCAACATCTTCTGCTTCTCTGTTGACTATATTAAAGTACTTTATTTTCTTTTTATATCTATTTTTTCCTACTTGCAAAGATAGTCTTCAACATTTTTTGTAAGATTTTGAATTCCACATTTTCTAACTTCCTCCCTTCTCTCCCTTCTTCCCTTGAAAGTGATATATATTATGCATGTAAAACTATGTTAAAGATATTTTGATGCTAGTCATGTTGTGAAAGAAAAACCATAAAAAAGGAAAAATATCCATGAGACAGGGAAAAACTTAAAACTTAAAACAAATTTTAAAAATTGAAAGAATATGCTATAATCTGCATTCAGATGCCATAGTTCTCTGGATGGGGATGGTGTTTTCCATCACAAGTCCTTTAGAATTCTCTTCGATCATTGTACTGCTGAGAGGAGCTAAGTTTATCATCGTTGTTCAAGACACAATATGGATTTTCTAAAACAAAGTGCTACCTCAAAGACTTTCTTCTAAAATGGTGTCTCCAATGCATATGTCAAAATAATGTGAAGTTCCTTGGTAAATGCAACAGCAAAGAAAATTATGATTGACAAAACTGTAACATAAAGCAATACAAATAAACCCATGGAGCCATATGCCTATCACATGAATTTTACACCATCAGAGTGGGTGTCCATCATTGAATCTAAATATAAAATATAATCAGTATCTAATGTGGTTCTCCAAATGGTGCTCTTTTTTATGACAAATTCCATAAATTCCACATCCACCCAGCAAATTTCCATGTCTAATAAATCTTGTAATGATATCTCTTTCCTAAATCACTTAGATTATAAACTACTTAGAGTCCCCCCCCCCATTTTTGTCATTGTGCTGCCAGCATCACTTTTCAGAGTAAAAGAGAGCTCTCTAAAAGTTGTCTGTGATCACTCAAAAGTTTTCACTTAACTATTCACACAGGAAAATCCAAATAAATGAAAATGTTTATTGTTGGAAATATGATAGGCATTTGGATGGACAACTCATATTCCATGGATAGACTATTACAGACCATCCACATGCATACCTTAAACAATTGGGCCCAGAAATGATGGAAAGTAGAGTGAGTTGATTTGAATTTGAGAAAATGTAGTGCTTCTAGGACATTTAATATTGTATTAAAAGGCTAATTTTTTTAACTTAAGTATATTTCAAGTAATGCTGTATGACTATTATCCATGGAATAGAACAGTCCTCCCCAAAATCAATGAAGAAGCAAGTGGGAGATGTGAGTATGTTGAAAAATAGTACAAGTAAAAAAATGCAGAAGAGCAGCATTATAAAGTATGTCATTAAAGAGTTATTTGGGGGTGTGTGGCTAGGTATGGCAGTGGATAGAGCACTGGCCCTGGAGTCAGGAGTACCTGAGTTCAAATCCTACCTCAGGCACTTAATAATTACCTAGCTGTGTGGCCTTGGGCAAGCCACTTAACCCCATTGCCTTGTTAAAAAAAAACAAAACTAAAAAAAAGAGTTATATGGTCAGAAAATGGATTGTGTCAGTGATGTAGTGCAATCAAAGGATAACTAATGGAAAGCAGTATGACTGCATTGATATACATAAAACATTCACATGGCATACAGGAAACTTTGACATATTGTACACACTTTTTCCATCAACCTTTTCCTTAATGGAAGATTTTGGGGAGGAAGTAGTTAACAGTGTAAAAGATATGAAGGTATAGATATGTTGGAAATATGCACAATTGTAAGTGTTCTGCCCTCCTCCTTCAATAAAACTACAGAACAATTGAAATGCTAAAGTAAATAAAACTTATGGCATCTACCACACTTCTACCCATATATTAAAGACCAAATATAAGGGATTCAATATGTTAATTTATTTACTTTTTATATGGGAAAGTGTTATATGTATGCTTAAGAATTTTATTATTATTTAGTTTGAAAAAAGCATGCATAGAGAGAAAAATTGATATTGACTATGGTGAGATAATTCTATAAAATAAAATTGGGTAGGAAGAGGTAAAATTGAGCAATGATTGTAAACAAGCAAGGAATGAATGGAAGAATTAATACAATGGAAGCAAATGGGTTGGGGGTCTGGTATTATTGGGCCCCTATTTTCAATGGGATTGGGTTAAAGAGGCAAAAACACATATAATAAGAAGGATATTAAAGCCTTAAATTCATAAAGGCATAGGACAGCAAGAAGACAAAATTACAGATACTTTTAGAAGGCTGAGTAAATCAAAAAGTAGGAGACTAGAGAAGTATAGAGAAGGATTCTAATGAAGGGAGGTGCAATAAAGATTTGAGGGTAAAAAACAAGAAAAGGAAAGGAATCCTAAAAAGGGTGACAATTAGGTGACAGTGATCCAGAACTATTTGAGGAGGGATAATATTAAAAGAGGTCAAGAAGGATACTAGTCTTTCATTTTTTGCAAGACAATAGGGTTAAATGACTTGCTCAAGGTCACATAGCTAAGTATTATGTGTCTGAGCACAGATCTGAACTCAGGTCCTCCTGACTCCAGGGTCAGTGCTCTATCCACTGCACCACCTAGCTGACCCAAAAGTATACTAGTAAGAAAAATAGGATGGAGGAAAATACATTGTATTTCCAATTTATAATTTTGTATATGGATGGGATGAATTCACATATAAAATGTAGTTGAATAGTAGAATGGATAAAAATTAGAATTTAACAATATATTAAAATGAGAGATAAACACAGATTTAAAAATAAATGTCTGGAGCATAAATTATAATGCTTCAACTGAGGTTAAAAAATGGGGTCAGCAATAATCATTTTAAATGAAAAAAATTAAAGCTAAAGTAGTTTTTATTTAAAACAGGTATACTGCATTCTCATAAAAGGCACCACAGAAAATAAACCTATATGCTCCAAATGTTTTGGAATCTGAATTTGAAATTTAAATGAATTATAGGTGGAAATAGATAGCAATATTATAATAGTTGGGAACTTTAAAGTTTTCTGAATTAGATCAATTTAACAAAAATGAAAAAGAACAATGTTATAGAGGTGAAAAGAAAAATATATTAAATATAATAGAAATCTGCATAAAATCAAATGGTAATAGAAAGGAAGTCACCTTTATCTCAGTGGTGTATGATAGCTTTACAAAAATTGACCATATATTACGACAAAAACTTAATAGATGAATGCAAGAAAGTTGAAATATCAAGTCTTTTCAGATCCCAATGCAATGAAAATCATAATAAACCACCATAGAAACACATTAAAAAAAATTGGAGGGGCGGCTAGGTGGGGTAGTGGATAAAGCACTGGCCTTGGAGTCAGGAGTACCTGGGTTCAAATCCGGTCTCAGACACTTCATAATGACCTAGCTGTGTGGCCTTGGGCAAGCCACTTAACCCCATTTGCCTTGCAAAAACCTAAAAAAAAAATTGGAACCTAAACAACCTAATTTTAAAAATGAGTGGTAAAAGTAGAAACATAAAAACAACCAATAATTTCATTTAAAGGAATGACAATGAAATAGCATATCAAAAATTGAGATAAGCAGTAATTTAAGTAATATTTATATCTATGAATGTTTACATCAGTGAAATAAAGAACAAACCAATAAATTGGACATGCAATTAAAAGAAACTGGGAAACAAACCAATTACAATTTCTAACAAAACATTAAATTAGAGATTTTAGAAATTAAAAGAAATCAATAAAATTAAATTAAGAAAATTATTGAATTAATAAAGAAAATTAGGAGTTAGCTTTGGTTAATAAGATTTTTAAATGAGGGTAGAAAACCAAATCACTAATATTAAAAATGAAAAGGATGACTATACCACCAATGAAAATGAAATCAAAGCCATTATAAAGAGTTATTTTGCCCAGTTATATGCCAATAAATTTAACAATTTAACAACAAACCAAACAAAAACAAAATAAACCAAAACAAAAAAGCAAATAGAATAGCCATATATTCAGAAAAAATTCAGAAAAGGAAAGTGACCAAACCAAAAATGAGTTTCCAAAGAATAAAACAATAGAACAAGATTAACTCCAAACATTTAAAGATCAACTAAATCCATTGTTAAATACATTATTTGAAATTATAGGCAAAGAAGGAGCACTACCAAATTGCTTTTATGAAACACATATGATACTGATACCTAAACCAGAAAGAGTAAAATCAGCATAAATGAGTGAATATGAATATGAATGAAAAAATTTTACATAAAATACTAGCTAAAAGATTACCAGAAAATATTAAAAACTATTACATATCACGAGCAAGCAGGATTTATATCAGGAATGAAAGGATAGTTTAATACTATAATAAAAATAACAAAAATCATATGATCATATCAATAGATGCAGAAAAAAGCTTTTAATAAACTATAACACTCAATTCCATTAAAACACCTGGAAGTATAGGAGTAATATAGATTTTCCCCTCAAATTGTTAAAAAACATTTACCTAATATCATCAGTAAACATTATTTACCATGGGAATAAACCAGAAATTTCCTAGTAAGACCAGGAGTGAAACAAGGATGCTCGCTATCACCAATATTATTCAATATTGATGGAAAGTCTAGAAATAGCAATAGAACAAGTCAAAACAAGAAAAAAAATTATAAACTATCTCTTTTTGAAGAGGATTTGAAGAAAAATTTGATTTGATGATTGAAAAATTCTAAAGGCTCAACTAAAATTAGTTAAAACATAATTTTAGCAAAGGAGAAGGATATAAAATAAATTAATATAAATCATAGTCATTCCTATATATCACAAACAGAATTCTGCAAGAAGCATCTCATTTAAAATAACTCTAGGGGTGGCTAGGTGGCACAGTGGATAAAGCACTGCCCTGGAGCCTTGCGCAAGCCACTTAACCCCATTTGCCTTGCAAAAACCTAAAAAATAAAATAAAATAAAATAACTCTAGACAATATAAAATTTCTGGAAGTATATCTTCCAAAACAAACTCAGGAAACATACAAATAAAAAACATTAGAAAAGTTTTACATAAATAAATCAGATTTA